>NC_045597.1:95914610-96539610 GCF_009762305.2 Zalophus californianus
TTTTATTCTTAACATAAATTGTTGTGACTAAAATGTATCTTTCATTGTTTATTTTGTTCTATTTTATTCTATTGTCTTTTCAGGAAACACCAATTAACCTGCATTTTGTATCTCTTTCTCTCCCTTTTTTAAATGCATCTTTGATCCTGTCCTTGCCAGTTTCTTTAGCATTGTGTGTGGTACACTTCTGCTTCGAATTTGCTTTAAATCTCTGCAATTATATTATTTTTCTCCTCAGTTTTCCTCCTTAGCTCCTCATACTCCAATTCCTTTATTCCATTGTCTCTCATGTTTCATCCTTTTTAAAATGAGGTCTCAATTTTCTTTAATTTCTTTGAAAGTTCAAAGTGATTGTTTGCCTAGGATAGTCTTCATCTTCCAGAGAAAGGATTTTGTTTGCCTTTTCTTGTTGCTCTTTTCCTGGATTTGTCTCATGATTTTTGTGAGATGCAGTTAATTTTTTTTAAATGTGTTTTCCTTTGCCTGCAGGCAATTTTTTTTCTTCCCAGTGGAACTTTTGTTCGCTGGTGTTTTATCCTATTCAAGACAATTATTTCTAGATGATGCTCAGTCTTTTTTCTGCTCACCATGGCAAATTTGGTTGGCTTTTCTTTCCTGGCTACAGAGTGCTCTCTATATTCAGCTGGAGAAAAATTTCAAGTGCACCATGCACCTATCTCTCCTTGTCCACCCTGCCCCTTTGTCCCCATGTTACAGAGGAAATAACTGAGGCACAAGAAGTCATGTGGCAAGTCTTCGTTTATAGAATCAGTGACAGGGTAAAGACTTGAGTGTTTTCCCGATAGACTCTTATTCCAGAGTTTATGCTACAAAATCTACTGTGTCATGGGGACTTAAACCTTCTTGTTAAGCTAGTCAGCCATCCAAGATAGATGGCAGTTTTCTACAGGTATCTCATTCTAGACCTGATGCTGTTTACATTAGACCTGATGCTGTTTACATGAGCTGTCTCACTGTTGGACCACACGTAACATGGATTACCATTTTTCTGGTTTCTTGGAGCACATCTATTGTCATCTTTCCAGGCTTGTTTAACACTTTCTCATGGATTTTTTTCAGCATTCTAAAGCAGTTTCCTCAGTATTTTCTGGTTTTCTGTCTTAGTTTGAGGTGCTATAACAAAGTGCCATGGCTGGATGCCTTATAAACAACAGAAATCTCTCACAGTTCTGGAGGCCAGAAGTCCAAGGTCAAGGTTTTGTGACCGGGGAAAGGTATGTGCTATGGTGAGTGCTGTGAATTGTGTAAGACTGATGAATCACAGACCTATATCCCTGAAACAAATAATACATTATATGCTAAAAAGGACTTTCTTCCTGGTTCACAGATGGCTATCTTCTCTGTGTAGCTTCATGTGGTGGAAGGAGAGAGTGAGATCCCTGGAATCTCTTTTATAAGGGCACCAATTCCCTTGACCAGGTTTCCACCCTCAAGTCCTGATTACCTCAAAAGGCCCACCTACTAATACTATCTCCGTGAGGGTCAGGATTTCAACATATGAATTTTGGAAAGGCACACACATTCAGTCCATAATACCTTTTGTAGAAATTTCCGTGCTGCCCGCTGTCTTGTTCCCAAAATTAATTCCATGTATTTTAGATTATTGTTATATCAGAGCTCACTGTCGCTATCAATGTTTGTGTTAGTTATCTATTGCCATCATATAGCGCTGCATAACAACCAAGGCACCAGATGAAGGATGATCTGTGGTAGAAAATTTAGTCCTAGCTGATTACTTCAACAGTCAACATATATTGAGCAACTCCTAATCTTGAGTATTGTTCTAGATGCTGAGATTGTCCTTTGAAGAAAATTGATGACAATAGCTGTCCTGCAGGGGAGGGGGGGGCAATGCAGCAGGAGGTGGGAAATGCAGACAATCACAGCTTTGCCAAGGAAAGCATGGTCATAAAACTCAGCTAATAGGGGACACTCCACAACTACTGTAGATATCGTCAACCTTTTTTTTTATAGAAAGTAACATGACAAATGCTGTTCACATGGGAAACTTTCCCACAGATGCCTTGGTCTTGTTATGATTGCTTCTTGGCATGCTTGGTATAATGGCCTCTCTTTTGCTGCAACTCAAGAAAACATATCACAAAGTGAGTAACTAAGGGTTATGGATAGCATGGTGGGACTAACTTTGAATTTGTAGTTTATAAAAATAATCAGGTGAAAACTTTAGTTATTTAAGCTTTTATTTGTCATCTCTCACTTATGAACTCTCTCACTCCTGGTTGTCAAATACCAGTTTGTTTCCTGTCTGCCCGGCACAATGATGGGAAAATGTCTGATGAGACAGAGTCCAGACGCACTAACATTTAGTGATGTTAGGCCCTCCTCCATGTCTTCTTTGCTTAACACCCCCAGCCTCCAATCTAACTGGTCTACCCTTGGTTTTCCAAACTTGTTGTAGGAACAACATGGTGCACAATATCCTATTTCTAGTCTACATGCAGGTTTCCATGCTCAGTTGTGTCTCTGGAATGATCTACTCTTCCTTCTTCCCTCTTCGTCCTTGAACCGGTTAACTCTTATGATCTTTAAGTGACTGATTCAACCACCTCCTCCAGGAAGTCTGACCTTGTCTCCCTTCGTATGATTTCCCCAAATCCTTCTCCAAGCTCTCACAGCATCCTATGCATACCTCTATCCTTACCACATGGTGTACTTTATGTGTTGGACTAAGGATAAGCTCAGCCATCCTTCTCATGCTTGAATTCCCAAGAAGACAGAAGACACTTCTCTAGAGGTCTCGATTCTATTGCTTTCCATTCGAGGATGCTGCTGATTTGATTATCTTCCAATTCTGCTGCCACCCTTTCTCTTTTTCACATAATTAAAAATGCTTAGCACATAACTATTAAATTGTTAATAAGCAGGAATAAGTATGTCATTAATTTTGAAATACTTTATTCAGAGGATGGACTTGCTGTGAGATTTTGGTGATGGCTGCACAATAATTAATGAATTTAATTTCCGGTGCTAAATACATCATCATTTGAGGCCGAGTTTATGAGCTAATTGCAATTAGGCCCAGAAGACAGGATATTTTCTTGCACTGCCATCGTCTATTTATTTATATTTGGTCTTCTTTTTGAAAAGCACATCTCCTAAAATGGGAACTTCTAGGAGGTAGAGTTGGCTAGAAAGCTGGTGCACTGGGCCTCAGGATGCCCTGGGTTTGTGTCTGCCAAGAATTTCGAAGGTTGGCTCTGATAGGATCATGCAAGCCACCTTGGGTCCGGATGACTTACTCCCCATGTGACTTTGAGCAAGATTTCATCCCCTGAGCCCTCCTTTCTTACTCCCCATGTGACTTTGAGTAAAATTTCACCCCCTGAGCCCTCCTTTCCTCATCTAATAGAATACTTAAGTCACAACTAAATGATGTGTGTTTAAAGATCAGGCATGCAAGAGGTGCTCAGTACACCTGGTGCTAATATTATAATCTTGACTACAACAGAGTTGAGGATCTCTGTACCAGTGGCAGGTGAAGTGCTGAATACATTGAAATTCAGGCCTGCCTCTCCATCTCCCTCATGACCCACAGCCTGGCTTGAATGCTTCAACTTTGAACTGTTGTTCTTACAGCAACTTGTCACTTCCTACCCTTTCGATCCATCACCTGCTGCTCCCTGGAGGTGCAATGAGAGGAGCTGCATCTGCAAAGGCTGAATCACCGGTGGAGGGGACCCTTCTAGCCCCGGGGCTCTGGCCTTCACTCCTGTGACCTCCCTGTGGGTCTCGGATGTCTTGGCTTCCCATTAGGAGAGCCCATTTTCAAAAACTCCAGAATAAAGGCAGACATCGTGTATTGTTTTTTTTTTTTCTTTAATGTATTTTTCTTGTGCTTCCTGGAATTGCATTCGATGCTGCAAAGTGAAGAAGAAAGGGGACATGGTTGGGGGTGGGAATTCTGTGATGTTTGATTCCCAGAGCTGCGCACCGCAAACCAACTGCTCGGCAATGTGCCCGCTAATTACACACCACATCCACCAGAGGAACCTCAGCGCATCCAAAACCAGACTTAGCAGGCAGCCTCCACCTTCCCAACTAATTGAAAGGCAGCTGAAGGGATAGGCTGTTCATGTTACCAGCCATAAAAGGCTCCTGGGGTTTGTGTTTGCAGTTCGCCCTGAGGAAGCCATTGTCTCAGTTCAGGACACTGAGCTTGGGTTTAATTAATTCAGTGTTTGTTATCAAGTTGAAGCCAGGAGGACTTTCAGGTTAGCTTGCTTGGGAGGCCATTTTTGGTTTGGTGGGTAATGAGTTTCGTAAATAAGAAAAAAGATGGAGACCCCGTTAGCGGTGCATCACAGGAAAGGCCCAAACTAAGGAAAACACCATTTAACTGGATTTCTCAGTTGTCTAAGTTGTTTTGTTTTCAGTTTTAGTGGGAAAGGTCAGATGGGACTGTTGCAGTTTAATACAGTGGTTTTCCTCCAAAGAGGAACTTCCCGGCTATGACCTAGACTTAGTATACAGTCTCCATTTCCCTTTAATAATCTCTAATGAGTGGTCATTTTAAGACTGTTATTAATTAAAGGAAGATTGAGTTATTTTCCATACGTTGAGTTGGGACCAGCTTTAGCAGTAGACAGAGTAGTCTTTGGTGCTTGGTTATGACTTCAATGGCGCTACTAATATACCTCCCTTTCATTTCTTCTGTGTTTATTGTCTCTTTAACTGGAAGGAGAGCCTTTTATTCCTCATCTGAGGTAAAGCTTAGAACACAGATTTGTCAGAAAAGAAGTAACCCTAGACTCACATACTCTGCTGTCAATGACCTTATGTGGTTTTTCCTACTTTCGCTGAGGGGGGAAGGAGTTCAGGTAGAAGGCGCTGGTCATCTGAGGTGGACACAGCGTCACCTAGAGGGGGGCAGAGGAGGTTGCAGAAAGGAGATAAACTCAATCCAGGTTCATTTTCTAATCTGCCCTCAGTTTTTCTGTTAAATATCCAAGTGTCTGTTGGTTTTTGTTCTTCTTGTCAGAATTAATCGGATGGTAGCATAAGTAGGTAAAACTTCAGAATCAGTACTTTCAGAAATAGCTATTGTTTTTGTTTGTTTCTTCGTTCTGGGTGGGGAAATAAGCAAGGTGGGTGGCTAACGTTACAAATGGTTTGGGAACAAAATCAGGTGTCAAATACCGTGAATGCCTTTAGGAAGTCAGACTAATCATACATGAGTCAGGTGTGATTAAATCCATAGCTGAGATTTAGAAAGGCCAAATAATTTTTACCAAGATCACAGAGCTAGAGAGCAGAAACTGTGGGGTTATTTACTTTGCTAACTGCCTCTAGAGTCTATTACAGTACATGGTTCTCAAATCCTCTCTGGCTTACTCAGGGACACCACAGAACACTATCCTTGAGTTTCTGAGATTTCAGGGGATTCTGGGTTCCCCTTGAGGCTACTGGTGCACAAGACTGAATCTTGCTCTGCAAAGTTAGCTAAATGAAGCGTGTTCCCGTTTTATTCCTGGTCATCTGCATTTTCCCAACCTGATGCTCTCACTCTTGCCTTAAAGAATGGAATTATTTGTGTGACCTGACTTGGAATTTAACACTCTTACTGTTCTTCCTTTGTTTCTCCAAAGCCACCTTCTCAACATGGCCATTTCAAGATTTCTATCATTCTAGATCCTGGTTTGACAGTGGGAAAGGTTTACCCACTCTCTGTTGACTTTCCTGTAAGTTTCTGCAATTTTCCTTCTGTTTCTCTTATTGTCTCTTGCTGTATCCCCTTCTTCCTTATACTTATGCCAGCCCTGTCCTGGTGTTAGAAGAGTTCCTAGGATCAAAGTACCTCATTACAAGGAAAATAGATTTCCAAGAACATTGGATGAAGTAAAATTTTCAATTAATTTACAATCTATTTTATCAAAAGTTGCTTTCCATTCTCTATGCACTCCAATCACTTGGAGCTTTGCTCTAACATGCCAAGAATATTGGATCAAAGAAAGGAACAAAATGCAGCATTCTTGAGATGATGAAACAATGTTTTTGACCCTGGAAATCTGGGTGTTCACTGTGTGGAGTGGATAGTTGGGCTAAGTTTGGGTATTATGAAATATCACAAACCAGTGTTAGCTTTTTGGAGGAGATGAGGAATATCTCTCTAATGGGACCAGATACTTGAAGCTCTGCTGAGCAGGGCATGAAATATTTACCATCTCTTTTTAGGTGAGAAAGAACCCTCATTAAAATTTCATGTTTACATTTCCATCCATCAACCAGCTTTCCAGTTTGTGCTATGCTCACAAATTGTTCAAAGAACCCATGTCTTCAGGGAATGAATTGTGAAGAAGCCTCTACGATATATGTGCTGAATTTTCCCTTGACTGGGATGGCAGGGAAAAGCTTGAATACTTTTTTTTGGACAGGGCAGGCAGTTCAGTTCTGCTTTTATAAGGAGGCTGCATCTCATAGGGAGGAACATATATCAGAGGCCACTTGCATTACTGTACTTACAAGAGTAGCTCCTTCCTCCCCCACTCAGAAGAGCTGAATTGACAAGGTAGTGAATGCTGACTTCATCTATCTTAATCTCTGAGCGTAATGCAGTGTGCTAACTATTTTTTGCATATGCTGACATATTTTTAGGTGGGAATTGTACTTTATATACAAGAAAGCAGACTCTCTAAGTTAGTCCCCTGCGCTCAAACAAGGACTTCCCTGATTACACACGTTCACCAGGATGTGCAATTATAATCATTTTCACAGGTTAGTAACTAATTATTCTATTTGTTTCAGGGATGCCTGACTCATATTTTTGCTAGAATTTGGAATTTTCTTCAATTATTAAGCACTTATTTATTTATTTATATTTTCAAAAATTTTTTAAAAAGATTTTATTTCCTTATGTGAGAGAGAGAGAGAGAGACAAGAGAGCATGAATGGGGGGGGGGGCAGAGGGAGAGGGAGAAGCAGACTCCTGGCTGAGCAGGGAGCCAGATGTGGGTCTCGATCCCCAGGACCCTGAGATCATGACCCGAGCTGAAGGCAGATGCTTAACTTACTGAGCCACCCAGGCGCCCCTATGAAGCATTTATTAAACAGTCATTCAACAAATTTAGGTTAAGTACCTCCTAGGTATCAGGCATGATGCTGGGTGCTAGGGATAGAAAAATAATAGCATAGTTCTTGTCCTTAAGGTTCTCTTTAAAATGCTACATAAGTAAACAGAGGGTCACAAATATGTGTGTGTGTGTGTGTGTGTGTGTGCATACACACTTGTGTGCCTGCAGTGCCAAAAGAGAGCCTCACCTGGATTGCACAAATGCGCCTGTCCTCAGGCGGAGAGACAAGAACAAAGATAAGCCATTTTCAGTCATGGTCCCATGACATGCCTTCTAGGATACCTAGTCAAGACGCTGGAAGAGGGCCCAAGGAAAACTTTGGATGCCCATATATATAGAGAAATGGAGGTATAAACCAAGAGATAAGAGAGAGACAGTGACAGAAATTGAGACAGAGAAGGGAGAAGGGAAACAGAGAGTGAGAAAACCCAGATCAGTCCCTATCACTAAGGAGCTCACAGTCTAAGAGTGAAAAAGCAACGAGTTGAGCAGGACAAAAGACAGCATAGTAATAGGAGCACCATGGTAGGGGGAACCCCGGAAATGAGGAGAGAGGAAATTGAACTTCCAAGTGTCATCACTTCTAACTCTTCTTAAGGAGTCAGTGACACGTGACCTGGTGAAGGAATCCGGCCCCCGGAAGCTGCAGGTGGGGCTGAGGAGGCTTCTGCTTCCGCTTCCTTGCAGAGCCCTCTGCCCCAGGCACCTCATGGCTGAGGCTGTGGATGTGTACAGCGTGGCCTCAGACTTGAGGGTGCATTTTGTATACATTTAGTTAATGTCATTTTTATTTTTGAAAATGATTTGTAATCTTCCCTCCAATTATTGTTCTAAAGGCTTATTTTGATGATTTAGGGACAGGCCACGTTCTGATTACCACATTCATA
Source organism: Zalophus californianus (assembly GCF_009762305.2). Taxonomy (NCBI): domain Eukaryota; kingdom Metazoa; phylum Chordata; class Mammalia; order Carnivora; family Otariidae; genus Zalophus; species Zalophus californianus. Next base: position 95,922,607 of record NC_045597.1, read on the forward strand.
CAGAGAATGTTAACCTTCTCATCTGGAGACCCAGAAACTTGGGTTGATTCTTCCTTCTTAGTGCCTGTTGAATCCATCTGTGTCTTCGAAACCCTATTGATTTGCCTTGCTTAAGGGTCCCCTCTCTCCCTCCCTTCCCCCCTCCTCTTTTCCCTCCCCTTCCCCTTCCCTTTTCCACCCTTCTCTCCTTCCCTCTCTTCTACCCTCATCATACCTGTCCCCTTCCCCCTTCCTGGATGAGAGCATCAGCATCTGTCTTTGTTGTCTTCTTGCCTTTCGTCTTACCACTTCCTCATCCTCAGCCCACTTTCTATTTGGTGGCATCTCTGATGTCAAAGACAGAACTAACTCAGACAAAATTAATGCAGGCTGTTTTTACATAAACTTGTGGGAGGAGGGACCCATTTGATGTCACTTTGGTTTCAGCAGAGTTTCTAAGTGTAGAAAGGAGAGTCAGTTTTCTAGAATAAAAAGAGGAAACACTTAGACGGACTCTGATGGGCAAGTATTCTATTAAGTTGGGAGTTTGGAAGAAGGGGAAGGCTTTCTAATGGGTCTTCGGTACATCTGGCAATCTTTGGCTGCAGGGGAACAAGCAAACAGTTTGGGGACATTTCGAAAGTCGAAGTACTGTTCAGTAGAGTGGGTGGAGGGTTTTCTGTGACTTGCTGTTTCCTGGACCAAGGGGGAGTCGGTGGGGAGCTTTTCAGGGTAATGGTCCATGTGGAAAGCCGACTGCCATGGTGGGCCCTCTCTCACTGCTCATGTCATGAATGGGCTTCATCTTCTTCAATGGCTTCCTTTCACCTTCAGTAAAAGACCAGTTACCTTGGCCTGATAGACAGGAAGTTCTTTAATTCTTGAGTCTTGTAAAATAATTTATTTGCAGTTGCCCAAACACATGTAAGCTCTTTTCCTTGGAACTTTATATATATTTTTCTTCCTATCTGGAACTTTCTCCCTCCCTACCACCCTTTCTTTTCTTTCTTTCTTTCTTTCTTTCTTTCTTTCTTTCTTTCTTTCTTTCTTTCTTTCTTTCTTTCTTTCTTTCTTTCTTTCTTTCTTTCTTCCTTCCTTCCTTCCTTCCTTCCTTCCTTCCTTCCTTCCTTCCTTCCTTCCTTCCTTCCTTCCTTCCTTCCTTCCTTCCTTCCTTCCTTCCTTCCTTTCTTTCTTTCTTTCTTTCTTTCTTTCTTTCTTTCTTTCTTTCTTTCTTTCTTTCTTTCTTTCTTCTTTCTTCCTTCCTTCCTTCCTTCCTTCCTTCCTTCCTTCCTTTCTTTTCTTTCAAGATTTTATTTATTTATTTGAGAGAGAGTGAGAGAAAGTGAGAGAGAGTGAGCGCACATGTGGGGGGAGCTGCAGAGAGAGAAGGAGAAGCAGACTTCCCGCTGAGCAGGGAGCTTGACTCAGGGCTCCATCCCAAGACCCTGGGATCATGACCTGAGCTGAAGGCAGATGCTTAAGGGACTGAGCCACCCAGGTGCTCCCCCACCCCCTGCCCCCAACTATTTCTACACCAGCATACATGTATGTGTGCATATGTTTTCATATACTACCTTCACTTAGCTAATTTTTACTTCTTCTTTGGGAATCAGCTCAAATGTCTTTTCCTGTGGGAACCTCCTTGTCTAGGCTGCAAACCTCTTCTGCCCCAAAAGCACCGTGTGTATTTTTGGCATTATCACATTGCAGCAGCATCATCCTCATTATTATTATTAGTTGTATACTGTGAATCTCACTTTACTGTATATTCTTAAGAATAGGGACTTAGAGACTCCGTGTCATCATTTTTGGAGCCTCACAGATCAGCCTTAGCAGGAGCTCAATAAATATCAACGAGTTGATGAAATCATTCATCAATTCTTGCTTGGAGATCTCCTTTTGCACTGCAAGCTTGCTCAAAGGAAATGAGGATTCAGGGCTGAGGGCCTGGATCCCTGCTTTCTGCTCAAACACCACCCATAATTTCTACAGCAGCCCACATTGAAGTTTCTCACTCGGTGCCCTTCTAGAGCATAAACATTCCCTGTGTACTGGTGTCCTGCACACAGCAATCACTAAATGCCCATACATTTTGGTTTTGTTTTCCGGTGACTGAGGACCCTCCTTTTGCTTGCAAAGGCAGACCCTTGCAGAAACAATGCAAGCCTCTCTTAGGAGAGGTGGCAGTAGATGCAGGGCTGAAAGGGTTTTGAAAAGACTTCTTTTCTAATTCTTTTGTACCTCCACCTCCACAATCTTGCAGATCATAGATCACAGGGATGGAAGCAGTCTACCAGGTTTCTGCCAGAATTGTCTGCAATCATCACAGCATTAGTTCAAATGTACTTTTTGTTTGAGATTCTTTTTCTAACTTTTAGAGTAGTGAGTCAATGCTTAGAATTATTCATCTTTTTCCCCTAACAGGTGCTAATGTAATTCTCTTTTCAACAATCTCTACTTAAATATTTAAGAGCAAGTTTTCCTCAGTCCAGAGTAGGTGGCAGAACCTACCACATGGAAGAAAGGGAACACGGAAGAAAGAGAACACAGAAGAGAGGAGAGGACTTGTGTTCTCGGGCTTTTCTCTTGTGACTACTGACCAGTCAACTTCTAAATCATACATGCTCACATAAATTTTGTATTTACTTTTTGTCTTCAGTACATCAGAAAATACTATTTTATAAACTTCCTGAGTCCAAAATGAAATATTAGCTAACCAAATTCAACATCATATTAAAATAAATCAGGTTGGCTTTAGAAATGTAAGAGAGCTTTAACCTTAGAATAATCTATCAATAGAACTCATTACCTTAATGGACTGCAGGGAAAAAACAAAGTGATTATCTCACGAGATGAGAAACAAAACAGCATTTGATAAAGTTCAACACTTATTTGTGATAAAGCCACTTGAAAAACTATGATCAGAAGGCAATTTCCTTAACTTGACAAAGTCACACACAAACATCTTATATAATGGAGAAATACAATATATTGCTTTTAAGACCAGATTAAAAACATAAGAAAAGAATGCATGCTATCTATGGTTATTTAACACATCATTAAAAGTCCTAGATAAATTAATAAGAGATTAAAAAATACAAGATAAAAGATTGAAGTAGAGGACACATAATCTATTCCTTAAAAGTGATGTGTATTTATTTACATTAGAATCAATAGATTCTACAGATATTATTAGAACAAAACAGAATTCTGAAAGGTTGCCAGATCCAAGATGTATTAATAATCAATTGTATCCCTCCACCCCAGCAAACAACATCTTCAAAAAATAACAGTCACGAAATAACATTTCCAATAGAGAACAAAAGCAACGGTAACTAAGGATTCCTAATTTTTCTTTGCAGAGAAAAATCAAGGAGTACTTAATAAGCTGAATAAACGGAGATTTCTATTGGATTGATGATGGCAAGACTTAACCTTGTGAAGACATTATCTCTCAGAATTAATTTATAAATCCAATGCAACTACAGTAAAAATTCCCAGAGGAATTTTTGAATAATAATAAACATTCTAAACTTGTATGTGAGCATTAATGTTCACAAAAAGCTAGGTCCACTTTGAAAGAGAAGAGCAAAGTATGGGTCTTGCTATATCTGATATGAAGGCATATGGTAAGTTATTATGATGAAAACAGTGTAGTACTAGTGCAGAGGCAGAAACATGCATTAGTGGGAAAATTAACACGATAAGAATAGACTCACATGTACACCCAAGCTTCAGATGATAAACATGGCACTCAAAATCAGGGGGAGTTTGGTGTGGTATGGTGATTTATATATTTCTCATATATATTTGGTCTTCATCAATAGTTCCTGGCTCACAGCTCCCAAAACCCTTGGGATTTCCTAAGTGTTGAGAGAGGTAAAGGTGTCTTTTGTTATGTTAATGATGCGACTTTTTTTTTAAAAAAGATTTAATTATTTATTTGTCAGAGAGAGAGAGAGAGAGAGGGAGCAAGCAAAGCAGGGGGAGTGATAGGCAGAGGGAGAAGAAGGCTCCCTGCTGAGCAAGGAGCCTGATGCTGGACTCAATCCCGGGACCCTGGGATCATGACATGAGCTGAAGGCAGGCGCTTAACCGACTGAGCCACCCACTTCTTTTTTTTAAAGAAGTAGGGGGAGGGTCAGAGGGAGAGGGAGAGAGAGAGAATCTTAAGCAGGCTCCATGCCCAGTGCAGAGCCCAACATGAGGCTCCATCTCAAGACCCTGAGATCATGTGACTTGAGCTGAAATCGAGAGGCAGATTCTTAACTGACTGAGCCACCCAGGTGCCCCAAAGATGTGACTTTTGAAAGCACTTAAAGAGGCAATTTTTCCAGAGAACCAACCACTTGGATTAGAGGGTTGGAACTTTCAGTCTCATCCCCTTGACCTCTGGGGAGGGGAGAGGGGCTGGAGATTGAATCAATTGTCAACAGCCAATAATTTTATCAATCACACCTATGTAATGAAGTCCCAATAAAATCCCAAAAGGATGGGTTCAGCGAGTTGAGGGTTGGTGAACAGTTGGAGATTTGGGAACATGGAGCCCCTGGAGAGAGCATGGAGGGTGAGAGCAAGCCACACCTTACCCTATGCATCTCTTCATCTGATGGTTCCTGAGTCATATCCTTTTATAATAAACTGGTAATCTAGTAAGTAAAATGTTTCTCTGAGTTCTGTGAGCGGCTCTAGCAAATTAATTGAACCTGAGAAGAAGGTCATTGGAACCTCTGATTTATAGCTGATTGGTCAGATGTACCGGCAATTACCTGGACTTGAGCTAGCATCTGAACTCCAAGAAGGAGGTTGTGGGAACCTTCAATGTGCAGCCAGTTGGTCAGAGGTACAGGTAACAACTTGATGCTTGCAAATGGCATCTGAAATGGGGAGGGGCTGCAGTCTTGTAGGACTGAACCCTCAACCTGAGGGATCAGATGCTATCACTGGGTGGATTGTGTCAGAATTGTGTTGAATTCTTAGACATCCTGCTGGTGTCCTGAGAACGTGTGGGAACCCCTCCTCCACACATTGAAATTGGTGATCAGAACACCCAAGGATTTGGGCTGGGAAAAATGGGCTCACACAATACAGAAAAATATTTGTTCCATATACCACGGTGAGCTACACAGAGATTAAAGCCCAAATATGAAAGGTAAAACTATAAGATTAGGAGAAAAAAAAAAAAAGAAGATGCTTTCCCCATGATATTGCCAAGACCTTCAAAGTACACAGAAACTATACAGTGAAAAATTTAAAGATTTGTCTATATCAATAGTAAGATTTCTGTTTAACAAAAGGCTCTACAGACACTGTTAACAGAAGGCCAGCACGGTTGGGAGGAGACATTTGCATGATCTGAAAAGAAGACAGAATCAAACCTAGAAAATACAAAGAATGGCTGCAAATCCACAAGGGAAAGATGGGAAACTCACTAGAAAAAATAAGTCTAGGATATGAGTCAGTGAGTTAATGAGGGAGAAATCTGGAATGATAATATGAAAATAAACGGATGCTCAACCACCTTAGTAATCAATGGAATGCAAATCAAAATAAGAAGCAAAATACCACTCTGCCTTCCTCAGATTGCTAAAAATCAGAAATGTGGAGAATTCCAAATCCTGTAAGAATGTGGGGAAGCAGCAGGATCCCTCACACACAGCTGGTAAGAGGGTATAATCATATAGTCCTTGTGGAGTGCAAAATGACAGCAATAAGTGGGTGTAAGTAAATAGTCTATGACCCAGCAGTCTCACTTCAGAGTAACTCACACAGGTCCCTAGAGGCGTGCTTGGAGGTGTTCATTACAGTGGTCTTGGTGGAAGCAGAGAGTTGGAGGCAACCCAGATCTCCATTACCAGGAAATGGATTGGTAAAATATGATGAATATAAATGATAGATTATTTTGCAAGAGTATTTTGCACACTACATTCACTTATAATAACATAAAAACATTTCAAAAGCAGTATTGAACAACAAAAGTAAGAAACCAAATGAGAGCCACATAAAACAGCATTTCGCATTTCTCAAGGAAACATACATATCCAATGACATATATGCCTATACGCTGGGTTGCAACATAGAGGAGGTTTACAAGTGGCGATCCAAAATAAACGAAAAAGTTACTTAAAAGTAAGATAAAAAAGTGTTTCGCATGACCTAAAGATGGTGGTGTGCCATGGCTTGACTAAAATAAAATCCGCACAGAATTTATGCATGACTCTGAACATGTATGTTGCTCATTTAGGGAAGTCTTCCAGGGATTCCAAAAACCCTTCCAAGGGCAATAACTTTGCTGGAGTCTTAGAAGGGATACAAAGTTGGGATACTGAAAAGCCTTAAGTGTACTCTAATAAATATTCATGCAGCATAGTCTCATACTTGGATCAGCTTTTAAGCTATATTTGTTTCAAACACTGTCAATGGTATTTTTCTAAAGACTATTTTAAAATATATTTTTATCTTCAATTTTCTAAATAATTTTTCCCGCAGTGTTATTGAAACTTACATTTTCTGGCTAGTAAAACTGAAATTGGCAACACCTTCATTTGACTTTGTTGCAGACCATAATATAATTGAGAAAATTCTTTTTCTAAAGTACTAATGTAATTAGTCAGATCAGTGCAAATGGGAAATAGTCTCAACTTTATTTTTTAATTTTGAAATGTGTGAATATTTTAGCTCAACTATACTCATAGATACTGCTTTTTGTCCCATTCAGACTTATTTCAACAAATATTTTTATAAATCCATCAATTAACTTATCACCATTTTTCTTTGATGTTGCAAGATTTCATTCCCTTCAACTAAAAATAGGTGCTGTAACTGCACCCCCTCCCCATTTCAGATGCCATTTGCAAGCATCAAGTTGTTCCCTGTACCTCTGACCAACTGGCTGCACATTGAAGGTTCCCACAACCTCTTCTTGGAGTTCAGATGCTAGCTCAAGTCCAGGTAATTGCCGGTACATCCGACCAATTATGAAATAAATCTCCCCTGTGAATAGTACCCTCCCTGTAGCAGGAGGTAAAGAGACGTCCTCATCACCAGAGATAGGAAATTCAGGGCCTAGAAGGCTGTATAAACAACCTTTGTTACTTTTTACTAATTTGCTCCTGCAGCTTAAATTGTATTTAGAATTCCTTACCAATTGAGACTCCTAAAGTTTTCTTTGTCCTGTCAATTCCTCACAAACTTATTGTCTCTTCGTCCAAAAATAACAAAAACAACTGCCTGCCTTGATCATTTCTTTGGGTCTCAATTTCATTATCGGCCCCTGGGAGCAGGTAATAAAACTTGTTTTTTTTCTCCTATTAATCTGTCTGATGTCAATTAGTTCTTAGTCCATCTGAAAGACTTTGAGAGGTAGAAGGAAAATTTTTCCCACCCCTACAATAATTTCAAGATTAAATCATGTTCATCATTTGAGATTTCATCATTTAACTGGTTGAGTCCCTTTCTTACTTTAGTAAGGGTAAATTTCAATGTCTTCCTGTTGCATTTTTTTTAAATAATAACTTTAATTCACAAGAAGCATTGAAAACTGAGGACTTTTGGTTTTCCAATTGTTGAATAGTATGATTAAAGATTTCAAAAAAATAAAAAATATTTTTAATTGATTCTTAATAAAAAAACAGCCCACATTTAGACAATTTGTTAGTAAAAAAATCAATATATTGCAGGACACTTAGGCTCATTTATAAAGTTCTTCAAAAGTTCAAAGATTTCTAAAATCTGTTTGTTGTTGGGTGGCAAAGAGAGACAGTGATGTGCTGAATATTTTTGGATATTCAACTTTAATTCCATTACAAACATTTTACAATTCAGCTACTCTAATATAGTTTGGGTGAGATTATGAATAATTTGTGTACCACAACTAATTGCAAGTACATTTTTTTTGTACCACATGTGCCTTAGATTGGTAAGAATGTTCTTCTTACTACAACAGGTGCTCCACCAAAATTTGCATCTTTATTATTACACCACAAAACCAGTAATTTTACCTTCAAGAACATTTTGAACATTTTAACTCAGATTACAACAGCATTTTAAATGATGGCAGATGTTACTCTTTCAGTAGAATGAACTTCCAAAATGTTTACTTTGTTCTCAAAAATTAAATAAAAATTGTAACCACTACTGGAATTAGCTGCTTGTTAATTATAGCAGCTGAGGACATGGTTATAATATGGGGATCATTAGGCAGTTTGAACGTTATTGATTGATTGATGTTTTTAAAAATAGGCCATCTCTTCATATCTGCACAAGAAGATTCAAAATTGAAAACAAAATTAATTAAGAATAATAATTATTTGATCTAAGGGAAAAGTCATGCTTCACAGTAATGAGTAAATGCATGTCTGCTTCTGCAGCTGTTAAATATTTGCCTTGGGTACAGTCTTCTTAAAGTAATTATAAGCTTTTCAGAGAATGTGTTTTACAAAAATGTTTTTGTGTTTCTATTTGTGTGTGTGTGTGTGTGTGTGTGTGTATGTGGTCAGTGATATCACTCTATGTCCCTCCCCCTCCTGTGGCTATATGTCAAAAAATGTTCCTTGCAAATCACATCTTCATCATCAATTTATAAAAGAGACTGTCAATTAGGCCAAATTTCTGAATTCAGGTTAGGTATTAAAAATACACATTTTTAAATAAAATGCACGGCTGCCAATGGTGTTTATAGCAAAATAAAAAGAAAAAAACATGAAATAAGTAAACATTGTAGAAGGATGCCATGTAACGAACGGCAAAACCATCAAACAAACCACAGTAACAAAAGCGTGCCAACCCCTCTGCGTGCTCAACAACGGAGTACTCAGCAGTAACTCATAATTTTCAACTTATAATAATGTCCCATGTTTCTCAAGGACCGCACTGACTGGAGGCATTTTGTAGACCAGGTCCCATGCCATGACATAACTGGCTGGTCCACCAAGACCAGTTTTGAATGCTTCTCTCACCAACACGTAGGCTGTTCCAATTGCTAGTGTCTGAGCACACTTTGTTTTAATCACTGAGCATCCTGAATAATGTCCTCAAAAGGGAAGTATTCATGATATTATTTCTGGAAAGGTCCAGGAAAAGACACATGGATTATAACCACTCATCTCAGATTTTACCATGTGTCCAGGTCAGAAAGTTTACATCCTGCCAGAAGAAATGATGGCAGAAGCTGGAATGCAGAATGGAGGTCTACCAAACTGCCTTATTTTAACACAGTCATAAATAATAATATTTCATAAATAAATGGAAAATCCAGATGGTGTAGGCCAGTGAGGCAATAGGGGCAAACCAGGACCGTCCTGGGAAAGCTGGAAGCAATGGACACTGTCTGGATCAATAATCTTTGGGGTAAAGAGAATTGTTTTCTGAGAGGAAGTATGCATTAGCACACATATTTAGCTAACTGTCATTACCTGAGCTAATGGAGGATGGGTCTTAGGAAGGGTAAGACCAAACTGCCAGCTGTATCCTCATCTTTACTGCCATGGTCACATGATCTCATCTTTAAAAGATTAGTGCCTAGGAGTTTATTCATTATGGATTCAATAAGCTTTTACTGAACATATATTTGTGTGATGGTTGTCTTCCGGTTCTGGGAGAGAGACCCAAACTTCCTTCCCTCCCTGACTCTTAAATTCTGCCTATACAAGCATGCATTCCTTATCTGGCACCTGGGGAGAAGCACAAGATATTTGGGACAACAAACACAGAGGAAAATCACATAATAAAAATTACAGTGATCCAAAGGCAGCATTTGAAGAAAGTTGAGTCATGGAATCTGATAGTACTAGAAAAAAGAATGGGAGAAACCCTTCCAATAGGCTCTGAGGGGCAGTGCAGAAATTGGTATGACTGGCCAAGACACAACATGGCAGCCCTTGTGACCACTAGATAATGGAGATGTTCTCAATATATATATACATATATGTGTATAATATGTATGTATATATATATATATATACATATATATATATATATATATATATATATATATATGCAAAATCGTGGGAATTCCAAAGAAGGATTCAAACCCTTTTATGGGGAATCCAGGCAAGTGTCACAAAGACAGTTACATTGAAGGAGCAAGAGGACCATGACAGATGAACAAAGGATGGGATGTTCTGTACAGAGAGAAAAGTGTATGCAAAAGCAAAGCAATGTGAAAGCCCTTGTTCCCTAGAGATAAGTTAAAAAGGCAGAAGTGGAAATTTTTCAGGACATCAATTATGAACACTAAAGGACAGGACTAGACAAGAATATGGGAAAATGGAAATTGTTTGGTTTTAGGATTGTGGAACTTCTCTTTTTTGTTACGGCAATAAAATATAATTGTGATAACAGTCTGAGGAAATTATTTTGGTTGAATTGAATTCTTAAAAAGAATAATTTTTCAATTGGATTTTTCTCTGTTTTGGTCCTTGTGCTCATAATGAATCAGCATGCTGACACAATTATAATATGATTATAATAATTGAGGTTAACACATTCCTTGGCCAACTATTGTTATTCTGAATATGAATAGGAATTTTCTCCAAATGTGGAAAGTATGAACTCTTATTAATTATCTGCTTTCTCATGATTTCATCACCTTCATCCCTACTGAGTGCCTTGAGAGCTTTCATCAGTGTGAGGTTTAATTTTAGTCCAACCAAGCTGAGTGCCTGTATGTTTGCCACTGATAAGTGCTATGCAAAAATAGATGGAAACCAGTAGGAGTTGTCACTATTACTTTAAAATGCCAGAGTTAATTTGTCTTTCACAGAAAATGAAACTCTCCCTGGCTGTGACAGGTAGCATTGGATCCAGAATTACTGTGTCTCTGGCTTTCCAGCCTGTTCTTTCTGGCTCTGCCATGGGCAAAGTCTGGACATCTTCCTCCATGAGAAGTACAAGCCACAAGTCAGGGGTGGGGGCAAGGGTATCCTTAGCAATTTAAAACATATATTATTTATTTATTTATTTATTTTAAATTTTAAATTTTATTTTATTATGTTATGTTAGTCACCATACAATACATCGTTAGTTTTTGATGCGGTGATCCATGATTCATTGTTTTCGTATAACAACCAGTGCTTCATGCAATATGTGCCCTCCTTAATACCCATCACCGGGCTAACCAATCCCCCCTCCCCCCCCTCTAAAACCCTCAGTTTTTTTCTCAGAGTCCATAGTCTCTCATGGTTCATCTCTCCCTCCGATTTCCCCCCCTTCATTCTTCCCTTCCTTCTCCTAATGTCCTCCATGCTATGCCTTATGTTCCACAAATAAGTGAAACCATATGATAATTGACTTTCTCTGCTTGACTTATTTCACTGAGCATAATCTCCTTCAGTCCCATCCGTGTTGATGTAAAAGTTGGGTATTCATCCTTTCTGATGGCTGAGTAATATTCCATTGTATATATGGACCACATGTTCTTTAGCCATTCGTCTGTTGAAGGGCATCTCGGCTCTTTCCACAGTTTGGCTATTGCAGATATTTAAAACACTTAGCCCAGCATTGGGCATGGAGCCTACTTAAAAAACAAACAAACAAAAAACAAAACAACCCCCCCCCCAAAAAAAATCAATGTCCTTTTCAATTTCAGAGCTGAGGTCTGGTTTGAAGAGTGGATGAAATCTGGAGTTAATCTCAGATTATCTATCAGATTGACATACTATCTGCAATGAACTGCTGAGGGCTTAGGTTCCTTTGTGAAAACTGGATAGTCCTTACTCCTAGGATTGTGTCCAGTTCAAATACAACGATGCTTAGGAACTACTTTCTAAAAGTATCAAGTACTAGACAAGTTTGAGTTAGTTTTTATATTTATCAAGAAGCTAATTCATACAGAGGTATAAAACTGATGCATTTAAGTATGTTGGTAGTTTTGAGCAGTGGATTCTTCCATGATTAAACTTAATTTGATTAATTTTCTTCAAGATAAAAAGATAATATGAGAGCTTCTACCATTGTGATAGAAATGTAATTCCTTTTTATTGTCTTTTTTATTATCTGAATCAAGCTAGTATCAACATTTTATGACAAATATGTATATATTCATTTAAATGGCAAACACTTGGGAGCCAGAATGATATGCCTAATGAGAGTAATAGATATTTATTTATAGTACTTATGTGTCACTTTAATGAGTGTTGTATATGAATTTGCTTACTGAATATTCAGCATAACTTCATGAGATAGATTCAACTTAGATCCATTTTACACATGAATAAACTAAGATCTAGAGAGGTTCAGTTGGTTATTAACCAGCACTGGCTCACCTACAACTCCTTAGAGATGCAGTGGTGTACCTTGGACCTGAGTTTGAATCTCATCTTCCCTATTAATTAGTTAAGTGACTCTATGTGAGTTACTTCAATTGTGTAAGGTTCAGTTTATGCTTTTGTAATGAAATAAGTAAATGTGAAGATAAATATGCACCATTTGATTGTGGTAAAGAGATTTGTGGAGTATTTTTTTATGGGGTTTAGCATGCTATAATTACCCGATGAAGGGCCATTATCATTAGGATTATTATGATTGTCATTCTTACTTTAATGATGCCTTTTTGTACTTGGCATGGTTACAAAAGTAAGACAGGTCCCTGGCTGCAAGGTGTTTAGAGCAAATTTTTCTATGGGTTTTCCTTTAATCCACCATCATTATTGTTGAGCATAATCTAAAAAGTGTCAATAGCCTTGGTTGTAAATCGTTAGTCTTGCTTCGCCTTATCATCTTCTCCTTTGGTCCTGCTGCAGGCCCTTTGCATGGCTGAGGCTTTGGCTCTCCCTTAATAGTGAATTTGGTTCTTCTTCAAGGTGAAGCGAACTTGGGCTGCTCTGGTGGATACATTCTTACTCTTACCTGGGCAGATACCCATCTTCCATCCCCTGTGTTCCACTTTGCTTTTCCGAGGAACCCTCTCATGTGATGTGGGATAATTAAAGAGTGGGATAAATCTCTCAAAGAGGTCTCTTTCAGTTTCAGAAGTGGTGGGTTCACTGTATACCAGGCTCAGTGGAATAGGCCATGCCTTCCTTGTGAACCGCTATCCAGAGAATGAAAGAATACTTGGAACATCGTTGACATTCATTAAATATTTGCTGAATGCATAGATTTTCCAATTTCATCTATACAACAACTTCACCTAAGAGGTAGGTGGTGTCATCCACACTCGACTGAAAAGTACAAACTGAAGCTCAGAGGATTTGTCATGTGCCCAAGGCCACTGGGTGGCTGCTAAAGGTTTGAGGCAGGATTCTTTTTTTTTTTAAAGATTTTATTTATTTGACAGAGCACAAGCAGAGGGAGAGAGAGTGAGAAGCAGGCTCCCTGCTAAGCAAGGACCCCAATGTGGGACTCGATCCCAGGACCCTGGGATCATGACCCGGGCCGAAAGCAGATGCTTAACTGACTGAGCCACCCAGGCGTCCCTGAGGCAGGATTCTAATCTGAGCTGTCAGACTCTGGTGTCTGCCCCTCAGTCACTATGAAATATGGTCTCTGATGCTTTGGGTCTCTAGGAAAAGTCTCTGCCTTCTGAGAGCATCAGAGTTAAAAGTCAGATGTAGGACTGTGTGCAAGGTGTCTGCAATGCTCTACATTTTCTACTCCCTATCTTATACTGGCTTCTATTTGTGCTTAGGTTGTAACATTACATTAATTAGAGATCATTTTGCTGACAAATCATCTCCATCCCTAAAGTATGAATATGAAATGAAGATGGACACTCCTCAGCATCAGAAGTTTCTAGAACTCCATTTAAAAACTTAGATGTGGGGCCTTAGGCCACTTGGAGTATTTAAATGTCTTGCCCTGTTTCTTGTTTCTCAGCTGGGCCAACCTATTACCATGTGACTGGAAGTCAATGAAAACAACCATTAGGCTTCAAGACCTTATTTTACCTGTGGCCTTGAGCCTTTTAGCCCTTCCCTGGCTTGCTTTCTTTCCAACTCTATAACATTTTGGCTCTATTTCCTGCCTTTGTTTTTTTAAAAGATTTTATTTATTCATTTGAAGTGAGAGACACAGCGAGAGAGGGAACACAAGCAGGGGGAGTGGGAGAGGGAGAAGCAGGTTTCCCACAGAGCAGGGAGCCGGATGCGGGGCTCGATCCCAGGACCCTGGGATCATGACTTGAGCCAAATGCAGATGCTTAATGACTGAGCTACGCAGGCATCCTTATTTCCTGCTTTTGATGATAAATTTGGCTTGTCTGTTTTTTAAGCTCAGCATTCCTTAGGATATGGCTTGTCTTAATTCTTGGCTCCTCTTCCATTTTTTCATTCACTCAATCCTTCATTCACATGTGTAGACTCTAGAAAATCCAATCTACTTGAACTTGGAGCTTCATCCTGTCACTTGTCTGACTATGGGAAGTTCCTTAGTCTCTCTGGACTTAGCTTCTTTATTTTTCATATGGCAATAATGGTAATATCTGTCATATAGGGTTATTGTGAGGATGAAATGAATTAATGTACAAAAAATGCTTAGAACACTGCCCGTCACATGGTGAGGGCTATGTAAGTTTGCCATTCCTTTTCTTATTCATTTCTTCATTATTTATTGGGTATACTTTATGCCAGCGCTATGCTATGCTATACGCTGGATATAGAACACATACCCTCTGGGACCTCATAGTTTATGAGAAAAACAGACATATAATTAAATAAGAATTGATAGTACATTTTATGAGTTATAGAACAAGGAATTACAGAGAAATATGAAAACACAAATCAGAGGCATCCACTAAGAGCATAAATTAAGGGATCAAAGAAGGCTCTACAGAGAAAAGATATTTAAGCGGAGACCTCAAAGTTAAGCAGAAGATAAGCAAATAGGTAGAACACGTAGGCCTCCCTTAATTTTGGCAGGGTCCAGGAAAAGTGTACTAATAGAGGCATACATATCATGGGCCTATTTGAAATTTTAAATTGAACCAACAAACTATTAAATCAACTAAATTTTATCTTTCCTACACTGAAAAACATACCTTCATAGCTATCTGGAAGACTGTATTCAAAAGATACTCTGAGTTCTGAGTTGCAATGCAACAACACAGGGACAGCTGTCCCTAGCCCCTCCATGGTCAAAGACAAGCTCTTTTTGCTTCATGCCCTCAGATCTGCCAGCCCTATGTAGGGTCTTGTGTGCACTGGTGTGGGTGACCAGCTTCATCCACATGATCCCTCCCTGCCCAGCTCCCTCTTGACCAACTCTCAGAACTATGAATGTGCACACCTGTGGCAAGGCCAACAGACCCAGAGAAGACAGACCCTGGAAGCAAGCTTGAGGCCAGATAGAAAATTCTGGTTCCAGGTACCAAGAGTGAGGTCTAGAAGGAGAAAGCATGGTGTCTAGGACTCCCATTCTGTGAAGAGGGCCACTGCTAGATGGGGACCAGTCTAGTGCCCTGAAAGCAGTGATTCTCAAACTTTAAGATGAATCAGAATCATCTAGAGGGTTTATTAAAACAGATATCTGTGTTCCACCTTCTGATTCAGTAGGTTGGGGTTGTTGTTCAAGAATTTGCATTTCTATCAAGTCCCTAGGTAACATTGATGCTGCTAGTCTGGGAACTATTTGAGAACCACTGTTGTCAGCATAGAGCCAGAAAACAGCTCCTCCTACTGAAGTTTGGGGGAGTGGGGTGTATTGAATCCAGGAATGTTTCTGGGGGAAAGGACAGCATGATAAGTGACCCAGAGACAAGTGAAGTCAATGGCATGTACATGGTACCTGGAACTGATCCCCATACCTTCTCAAGCTCTAGCATTGGGAAGTTACCCTGGTACAGGCCATTAAGTTCAGTAGGCTGGCCTCCATGTGTCCATATAAGAATACTGCCATATAAAGTGACATCTGGCCAGAAAACCAGGGTCAAATGCCAGAACTCTGGGATGAGGAATCTTCCTTTCTTGCTCTCTTTGTGTAGTGGAAGGGAGCTTGAATCAGAAATCTGCCAGAACCTAGACAGTATCTTATATACAGTTTTTCCCCCCTTAGAGTTTCTTACATTGTCATTGCTATTCAGTCCCTCTAGCTCAGCTCCAGGTGGCCATAGTAAGCCTCCAAGCAGGTAACTTTTGTAATGAAACACCCAATGGATCATGTTGCCTAGTAATCTACAAAGGACTCATCTGATGAGTAAAAAAAGAACATGTTTAGGATCTTCCAGGAAGTATCTGTTTACTCCACTTTGATGGTAAGAATTACATTAAGGCTGAAACTTAGCTGTGGAGATCAATACCAAATGGATTTATTTAGCACGTGCAGGAGAAAATGGCAGAAGTGTCTGTTAACCTGATGACATTTTGTGCTGTTATTGAAAGTTCATTATTTAGCTGATGTTGCTGCACGGGAAGGCAGAACTTTGAAATATTATTAGATATGCTGACTGAAGCAAAGGCTGTAACACACGAGTCTGAACATTGTTTTTTGCTCCCCCCCCAATTCTAGCAAGTCTCCAAATATTGATGCTGTGCTTTATTCAGCATTGGGGCTACACAGACTTTTCTGTTGCTTCTTTCTTAATTTCTTAGAATGACTTTATCTTTTTTTCATGGAATTCAGGGCAAATAGGCAGTGTTTGCCGAGTTACAAAGACGGGGTCCATGCCAAGTCCAGGGCAGGGTGAGAGCAAGATAGGCAGAATTTATCGAAGCAGGTGTAGTCTGACCAAATAGGTAGCAGGATCATGCAACAGATCCAAGAGAGGAGAGGTAAATGACAGGGTATGACACAGGAAGAACAGAACGAAGAACTGCCATGTAAGAGACCAACTGATATGTCCAGGTATATGCCATGGGGCTGGTAAATTAGTTGGACTAGTTTCACTAGTTATATATACTAGTGCTATACACATTAGCCATTTTTAATATTCTGATTAAACTTTGGTCTATTTCAACACTTAAATGGATTAACTGGCCCCTAAAGTTAAAGTATTTGGAAATAATTGAATTGTTTGTAGTCACATGATTTTCCTTGAATCAAATGAAAAACAACAAAACAAACCCAAAAATCTTCCAAAAACTTTAAAGGCACTTGCCCAGATTATAGTCTTTGTGGTGAAGGTTCTAAGTGCTTTCAAGAAGAAAGAATATCTAGGCTCTTTCCATAGTTTGGCTATTGTGGACATTGCTGCTGAGGAATTTGAGAAACAAGACAGAGGATCATAGGGGCAGGGAGGAAAAAATGAAACAAGATGAAACCAGAGAGGGAAACAAACCATAAGAGACTCTTACTCTCAGGAAACAAACTGAGGGTTGCTGGAGTGGTGGGGGGTGGGAGGAATGGGGTGGCTGGGTTGATGGACATTGGGGAGGGTGTGTGCTATGCTGAGCGCTGTGAATTGTGTAAGACTGATGAATCACAGACCTGTACTCCTGAAACAAATAATACATTATATGTTAATAAAAAAAATTAAAAAAAAAGAAGAAAGTATAGTCCACTGTTGCAAGATGGATTCTTCTATAAGTATCTCTTAGGCCAGGTTGATTGATGGTGCTGTTTAGTTCTATATCCTTAGATCTTCTATGTGCTTATTCTATGTATTACTGAGAGAGAAATATTGAAATCTCCTAGTGTAATTTGGATTTGTCTATTTTTTTCGATTATTTAAATTTTTGCTTGATGCATTTTGTGTTCAGCATATACACATTTAGGACTGCAATGTATTTTGGCTAATTAACACTTTTATCATTATGTAATGTCTTTTTTTTTTTTCATCCCTGACAATTTTCTTTGTTCCAAAGTCAACTCTGTGTGTTATAATAGTCACTCCAGGTTCTTAAAATTAGTGTTTGCATTAGATATCTTTTTAAATTCTATTATTTTTAAAACTATTTCTATCATTATGTTTCAAGTGGGTTTTCTGTAGAGAGCATATAGTTGCATCTTCTTTGGTTTTTTTCAGTCCAACAGTCTGTCTCTTGATTGATGCGTTTTAACCATCTACATTTAATACAGTTGTTGTATGGTTGGATTTAAGGCAGTCATTTTACTACTCATCTTCCATTTGTCCCTTCTATTTTTCATTTAGCTTTCCTCTCTTTTGTTGAATTAGATGAATATTTTTAAATTTCCAATTTCAGATTTTGACTTTGGATAGTTTTTTTTACTGGTTAAACTGAGGATTATAATAACACACTAAACCTTATACATTCTTCTTATAAATAATGTTTTATCATTTCAGGGAACATTTAAAAATTTTATGACCATATAAGTCTCTTTACCAGCCTCCCTTTATGAAGTGGCTGTCATATGTATTACGTCTACATATGTTGAAAACCCCATCAGACAGTGGGATAATTTTTGTTTTCAGTAGTCACACATAATTTTAATAAATTTAAGAGATGGCATATAGTGTATCCTCTTTATGCACATGCTTACCATTTCTATTGCTCTGACTTCATTCCATGATTTCTTTTGTTATCATTTACACTTCACCTGAAGAAACTGCCTTTCTGCATCTTTTTCAAGGTAAGGGTGTTTACTTCCATCTGAGAATGTCTGCATTTTGCTTTATTACTGTGAGAAAATTTCAGTTATTGTTGGATTCCGGGTGGACAGTTCTTTTCTTTGAGCACTTTAAAAATATGATCCCACTGTCTTCTGGACTCCCTGACCTCTTGATGACAAACTGCAGTCATCTGAGTCTTTGTCCTCTGATATGTAGTGTGTCATTTTCCTTTGGCTGCTTTCAAGATTTTTATAAATCTTTATTTTTCAGAAGCAATTTGATTATAATGTGTGTAGCCATAGTTTTCTTTAAGTTTACCTTGTTTGGAGTTTTCAGTGCCTCTTGGATCTGCCAATTTATGTCTTTCACCAAATATGGGCAGTTTTCAGCCATTATTTCTTTAAATATTTTCTCTGCATCAGTCATTTTCTTCTTTCATTCTGGGACTCCTATGATATTAGACCTTTGATGGTTGGTCCCACAGATCCCTGAGTCTTTTTAAATTTTTATTATATTCTTTGTTTTTTTCCTCCTCCCTGTTGCTCAGATTAGATAATTCCTATCACTCCCTTTAAGTTTATAGACGCTCCTCTGTTTTCTGAATTCTACTATTGAGCCTGTCCAGTGAAATTTTTATATCTGATATTATAATTTTGTTTTAAAATTTCCATTTAGTTCTCGGTCCTATTTTATTTATTTATTTATTTATTATTTTAAAAGATTTTATTTATTTATTTTAGTGAGAGAGAGCAAGCATGAGCTGGGGGGAGGGGTAGAGAGAGAGAGGGAGAGAGAATCTGAAGCAGGTTCCACCTTAAGCATGGACTCTGACACGGGGCTCTATCCCACAAACACAAGATCATGATGTGAGCCGAAACCAAGAGTTAGACGCTTAACAGACTGAGCCACCCATTTTATTTTTTTTAAAGAAACATCATTTCCTTTTTAAAATTTTATTTATTTATTTGAGAGAGGGAGACAGAGAGTGAGTGGGGGAGGAGCGGAGGGAGAAGGACAAGCAGATTGAGCTGAATGCAGAGCCCGAGGTGGGGCTTGACCCCATGACCCTGAGATCATGACCTAAGCTGAAATCAAGAGTCATTTGCTTAACCAATTGAGCCACCCAGGCCCTCCAGTTCTTGGTCTTATTTTAAAGTTTCTGTTATTATTTGGTAAGAACTTTTATTTTTCCATTTGTTTTTAAGAGTATTTGTTCTCTTTCCTCAGAGCATATTTAGAATAATAGCTTTAAAGTTGCTATACGATCATTCTAACATTTATTTAATCTCAGGGGTGGCGTCTCTTGATTGCTTTTCCCCTTGAGAGTTGTTTAGGTTTTTCTGGTTCATTGTGTATTAAGAAAATTTGTGAATGCTGTCTATTTTAAATATTATGATATGAGACTCTGCTTTCTGTTTAAATCATTTGTGCAATGTTGGTTATTTTTTGTTCTACCTTTTATACTTATGTGCCTTTGGTCTTGAAATCCTTTTCTGGTCCACTGCCTTTATTAACCTCTCAGAATCTTCTGATAGTTGATTTATGTATTTAAGCCAAGGTTTTTAATTGCAGCTAGTGGGAAAGATAGAGTTGAATGTGCTTACTCCGTTCTGTCTGGAACCAGACATTCCAAACCTCTAGCAAGGGTAGACTCTAGTTGCTGACTTCATTTCTTGTCCACTCACTGTTCAACCCACTCCAAGCAATATTCAGTCTCATTCCCCCACCAAATCTCTCCCCAAGGTCTCTAGGGTTTCCATAGTGCTAAGTCAACCAGATTTAATCTTTCAGTAGAATTCTTGTTCTTGACACAATCTCTCTTTGATTTTCATGATAAAATAATCTCTTAGTTTTTATTCTATTTATGTGGTTGCTCTTCCTCTAGCTTCCTGGAGAATCACAATCTTTTGCCTAGCAATTAACTATTTTCATTCTTCAAGACTCACTACTAGACATTTTTTATTTTATTCTCCTCTTGTTCGCTATTCAATTTCATTGTGTCCAAAGCTTTAGTAACACTCTATATGTAGATGGCTTATCAACTTATATCATTGGCTCAGATTTCTCTTCTGAGCTCCAGATATTAATGTCCATCAGCCTCTTTGATGTCTCAGTTTTAAACTCTTCATATCTGGAATGGTCTCATGATCATGCATAGGAAATCTGGTGATTTCCAGTGTCTCTTACCTATCCTGTTCCATAGTCATATCTGACACCCTCCTTTCCCGCATTTATTAATATCCAATACAATTAACTTTACCTCTTAAATACCTCCAAGTATGTTCATATATCTTTATCTTCATGGTCATGATCCAAGTTTAAGCCTGTATCATCTGTCACCTGGATTATCACAATCTTCTTTTAGCATATTGCCCTGCATCGCATATTTTCTCTTCCGCTCAGGATGAGCTCTTTAATAGACCAGTCTGATCATGTCAGCCTGTCTGCTTAAAAGCAGTTTGCTTTTAGGATAATTTTTATCTTAGAGCACAAGACCTCTTCTGATTTGGTCCCTGCCTAACTCCAGCTTGATCAGTTAATTCATTCCTGCGCCATCCAGTGAATATTTATTGAGTGTCTACCATGTGTCAGCAACATGTTCTTATTGCTGGGCATATAGCAGTAAACAAAACAAAGTCCTTGTTTCTACAGAGCTTATATTCTAGTGGGAGGATAAGTACACAACACACACACACACACGGACAGTATGGCATTTACCAATGAGTGAGAATGTGCGAACTTATTGATATAAGGGGGTGGTGAAAGTATTATTTTAATAGGGCTGATAGGGAAGTTCTCACCAAGAAGGTGACTTTTGGGCAGGGACCTGAAGGAGATGACTGGGCAAGCCATGTCAATACCTGAGGGAAGAACATTTCAGGCTTTGGGAACAGTCTATCAGCTCTCCTTCCACATCATATCAATCCTTCACCATTTCCATGCACTGATTCCTGGCCTGCTCTTGCTCCCAACAGTCAGCACCTGTATATCCATCAGAGGGTTGCCCTCAGGCTGCCAGAGCCTGCTTTCGTCAAGCGGTTGGTAATTTATGTCTCTTCAGGGACATCCTTCATCCAGGTACTGATGGATGTGATGGGTGCTTGAACATAGATATTTAAGCTCCCCTGTCCCTAGTCAGGAGAACTCTGGGTGTGACTTACCTTGTCCCCAGAGCTTCCCTGCAGGATTAACTGAGTTATCCTCTGCAAGAACTTTTCTTGGCATCAGGCTCTCATTTGTCTTCTCTCCTTTGCTTGTCTCATTTGTCCATTTCCCTACTGTTTCTTTCTTTCTTTTTTTTCCTTAGAACATTTCCTAGTAAATTCCATTCATTAGGCTCCTTGTCTTAGGGATTGCCTCTGGAAAACCCAGATGAAGTCAGATGCTATATAACATATAATTAAAATTTTGCATTAGTTTTAAAAGAAAATTGCAAAAGTAGAATCAAATCATCACATAAAATATAGTAGTAAGAACTGAGGAACTAAAAGGGCTAATGACACGTGTCTTGTCATTCAGTGCCATATCTGTGTTGAATTAAAGATTTGTATGGGTTAGGTCATGGTGCTTTTCAATTCGTAATAGATCACTAGCAGCAAGAGTATAGTAGTAAATATATAATGAAAAATTTTTATGTTCCCAAGTTCAGCAATAACTGCATTAATTAACTGTTTAATCCAGATTTCAATAATGTCACAATTCTCTTAGACTACACAAGAAACTTTCTTCACAAGGATACTAGAAAACATCTTATTAAAACTACCATTAGTAGTAGTACTCACTGGCAGACTTTTGATTAAGTATAAGATTGGGAACGGAGCCTGGAAGTTATTAATATCATTTTGTAGAATATACTTATGCATATAGTCATTCCTTACACAAGTATTATGAAAACAGATTAAAAATAAAATTGGTTTTGTGGTTATACATGTCTTTTTCTCTTAAATGCAACAATAATCCTTTAATTTCAGTGGAACTATATGTCACGTTAGGGTTAATGCTATTTTGAATTTTATTAATTTTATACTTTGTATTTAATTTAAATATGGTTTATATTTTATCATTGTATATGAGCTATCAGCATAAGGAGTTTATACCTCATTTTATATCTGTATATTTTTAAGTAATATTATAATAAGAATGAGGAGAGGTATTGGTAGTTTCAACAATGTATTTCATTAAAAACAATCCATATATTACTGATGTTTGAGAAACACTTCTTTAATCCATTCAATTGTAATCCATTTAGTTCATTTAATTTAAAATGTGGTCCTTGAGCCAGTTACAAATTCTTGGGCTCCAGCCAGACTTGCTGAATCAGAAACTCTGGGGTGAGAGCTCCAGCCCTCCAGGTGATTCTGATGAGCCCTGAAGTTCCAGAACAACTGCCCTAACCCTTTCTGTCCTCCTCTCTTTGGGCTCTCATTCTCTCTTGGGTTTCTCTGAAACTCCCCCACACAGCTGGGAAGGGAATCTTTCTAGAGCACTTCTATTACCCTGCCTCTCCTTTAAGTACTTTAATGGGTTAACCTCTTGAGGACAGCTATCTATAAAATGGGAATAATAATGCCCTCCATCAAGTTGTTGAAGGTAAGCATAAGTAAGCAAAAATTAAGTGTGAGGGTCACTTTTCATTCTTCTTCCCATTGCCTTTGCCATCAACAGTAACACCCCCATTGCCCAAGGAATTAATCATACACGTTTTGTTAGTTTGGGAAACTTATAACCATACGAGTCTTTGTGGAAGATGATCGCCAACTTTCCATCCTCCTTTGTACTGATGAAGACTCTCAGATGCACCTGCCCCTGACTCTGAGTTGAGAGTTGAATGACTTGAAGCAGCAGTCAATTTCTGGGAGCAGCAATGACAGAGTTTCTAATGGTGTCCAGTGTCCACTACTCGCAGTGTCTGTGGGAGAAGTGATGGGGATAATGGTGTCATCCTAGGACTAATTTTGGGGATGATTTTGGCAGTAGCTCTGGCTGCTTAACTTCCTTTTTCTTGTCTGTCTTCTGTACCTGATTTTCTAGGGTTTAAGGGGATTCTGTGAGCTGTTCCTCACTGTTTAAACCTTTACTTCCTTTTTGGGCATAAATTGCCTGGTCACAGTATCTCTTGCTTTTTTATCTGTGCCTATGATGTTCCCTCTGCCTGGGAAACTCTTCCTGTCACTGCATATGCCTGAAAAAATCCTATATATCCTTTAAGACCCATGAATTCTTGTTAGCATTAATTTCTCACTATGGATGATTAGATATCTTTTTTTAATTTATTTGAGAGAGAGAGAGAGTGAGAGAGAGGACAGAGCAGGTTGAGGAGCAGAGGGAGAAGCAGACTCCCCACTGAGCAGGGAGCCCGATGTGGGGCTCCATCCTGGGACTCCGGGATCAAGACCTGAGCTGAAGGCAGCTGCTTAACTGACTGAGCCACCCAGGCGCCCCTGATGAATAGATATCTAATAGGGTGGCCTACTTGTATTCTGAACAAGAAAACTGAAATAAAATACTGAGATGTTTAGAAAAGCAATTAATAAAAATAACAAAACTTCTTTTAGCTGGTAGACCAGTAAGACCCTCCATCCATCATTTCTGTAATTGGTACTGCCTGCTTTCCTCCTGGGGGATTTATGTAATTGAGGCAATTGTTATAGTAATGGAAGACTACATTTTAGCATTATGACATACCTAGCCCACTATATAATCATGAGCCTGGAATATGATGAAGATTACTGATAAAAGGAAACAATGTATAAATAAAGCCATGAGGTCAAATTGTCTCATAATGTACCCAGACCCAGTTCTGGACACTGTGCTTGACTTCCAAGATGTTTTCCAACCTCTCTCATTTATATCAGCTGTGTGGCTCCAAAGGCGGTCCCTGTTTAGTGTGAGTTAACCTGATCATCAGTGGTTTAGGAACATAAACTTAAGCCAGTCACACATGATACTATACTTGTCTAAGCGAATATGTTGGCCCAATCAGACTAAAAGACTTGATTCTTTGTTCCCTCCCTACTTCCACCCCCTGTCTTTCTATCTATCTATTATCTATCATCTATCTATCTATCTATCTATCTATCTATCTATCTATCTATCTATCTATCTATCTATCATCATCATCTATCTATCTATCATCTATCTATCTATCAATCTATCATCTATCTACGTGTCATCTATCTATCTTCCTGGACATTAGGCTTCAATGACCATCATGGACCAAACTGCAACCCCAAGTTTGAAGCCAGCACAGCAGAAAGGAAAGACAGAAAAATATCTGGGTTTGGTGGTGTTGAACTACTAATTCACCAGCCTCGAATCCTACCCAATGCAAGTCCACTACACAGAGCCATGTAATGATTTTATTTAAGTTTTATAAAACATAAACATAACAGAAACTATTTTTAGTTTATGCATTTTAATTTACATAGAACAAAATGTGGCTGGTGGCCTTAGGTCCTCAGTCTGAACTTACTGATATTAAAAACAATATATCACCTTTAATGCTTAAGGCAGTTTGAACTTTTTTTTTAATATATATATTTTAGAGAGAGAGAGAGAGAGAGTGCAAGAGTGAGTGGGGGGGGGACGGGGAGTGGGGAGGGGTAGAGGGAGAGAATCTTAAGCAGATTCCCCACTGAGTGCAGAGCCCAACATGGAGCTCGATCCCAAGACCCATGAGATCATGACCTGAGCCGAACCCAAGAGTTGGATGATTAACCAACTGAGCTACCCAGGTGCCCCATAGGAAATTTGGACTTTGAATTTCAAAGTTATTATTCACAGACAAAAAGTGTCCGATATCCACATAACATATGTGCCTAATTTTGTCACCACAAATTACTTATGGCTCCCTGTGTTGCATTGATACCTTGATTGTATATGTGTCATTTTTGTATAACTTGGATATGGCCTACTACCTGATACAAAAGGAGGATTCATTAATTCAGTCAGATTCTTACATTTATGTTCTCTTTGTTTGAGTGCATTTAATAGTATTTGGGAAAAAGACAATGTATGATAATGGAACTTATTACAAGGAATATACTTCTTTTTAAGATTCTTATTTATTTATTTGATAGAGAGAGACACAGTGAGAGAGGGAACACAAGCAGGAGGAGTGGGAGAGGGAGAAGCAGGCTTCCCGAGGAGCAGGGAGCCCGATGCGGGGCTCGATCCCAGGACCCTGGGATCATGACCTGAGCCAAAGACAGACACTTAATGACTGAGCCACCCAGGCACCCCAGGAATATACTTGATATAATTACTTGTTTGATAATAGTAATTGATAGTAAAGTTATCATTTATTACATACCTGCTATATGCCAGTTGTGACTCCCAATACTTCACATATATTAACTCATTTGATTTCCACTAGCAACTTTCTAAGTAAGAATAATATCTTCAATTTGCAGTTGAGGAAACAGAGTCTTAAGAAAGTTCCTGACCTGTCCATGTTCACACAGTTACCATAAATATAAAACCATGGTTTAAACCAAGTTCATCTGGCTCACTGATAGGATTATAGTGATAATAATGTAATAAAAGTTTTTCCCTCCTCTGACACTATATAATTATATAACTTTATTCCAAGAAAACAAGTCTAGGCTTCAGGGAATTTATGCTCAAAAATGAAAATGAGCCCAGTGATTTCATCCTTGCCTCAGGACACCACACTCCTACTCAGAAAGTCAGCAAACCACCTACTCTCTAGGATGGTCTAAAAACCAGTCAGCAGGCGTAGACACCAGAGGGGCAAGAATCAGTGAGAGCCAAAGTACTGATGAATATCTCATGTGCTGAGAAGCCTTTTACTGGGACCTTCTGCTCTGCTCCCATATCTCAATAAAAATGAAGCATGAGGCAATCGCACCAAGATACCAATGTCAGATCATCAGTAACTCAGTCATGCAACAATCCTTACCAACTTCATATGCCCAACAGTGGGCCAGGCCCCGCAGGAGGCTGAGGAGAAGTAAATGGGCTTGTAATGCAACTGGGGAGATGAATAAAATATTCAATGAAAAGATGACTAACAAAAATTGCTAAATGCTAAATGAATAATATGGGGACTAAATATGAGACTAAGATGGTTGTGGGCTAAGGTGATTAGAAAAAGCTAAAAAAAAAAAATAGTGGAGCTTGACCTGAGACTTGCCCAGCAAGTAATATGCAGAGAGAAGACACACCAAAGCACACAATAGAGATCACTATGTGGCCAAATTGTTGTTTAGAGGGTGGAGTGAGAAGATCATTGAGTTAGATGGGGGCAAACTTAATGATGTGGAATTCCAAGATAAGGTGTTTGGAGTTTATCCTATAGGAGTGAGGTTTCCAGCAGGTTTGGAGCAAGGAGATGACGTGAGAAAAGAGAGAAGCAAGACTAACTTTCTAATGGCCTTCACAGACTTGGGTGTTCTTGTGTGACTAAAGCTTTACCAGTATTCAAATAAATATGGGGTCCCATAAGACTAATACCCCAAATCTGCTGGTATTCCTCCCAGAACCTCATCCCTCCATAATCTTTCTGAGTCTTCTGAACTCATGGTGATTGGCTCTGCTTTTCTCCCTGAAAGAGTTATGGCTATGAAGGAGTAACACCTTACAACTTCCATTGTTAAAAGGGCCAGGGCAACAACACAGCTGCCTCTGACATAGGGGTTGTCCCAGTGTTGTGTTGAGCTCTGTTGGTACTATTGTTTTTGCTGTGTGAAAGCCACTCACAAAAGTGGGCATGTGGCCACCTCCTCCACCCACTGAATCTTCTTCTCATCTGAATTCCATCTCTTTACTGAGTGCCTTATGACAACAGGACGGTCAGCTTCTGTCCCCAGGCTTGGATATAGGACGAGACCAGCCTGGGATCCAGTATCTCATATAAACATGATCAGGCCTTCCAATTTCAGTCCTTTCCCAGACCCTCTGGGCAGAAAACCCCAAATGGAAAACCTTGTACAAGTTGGCTCCTAGCACCTTCAAATGTGCTTAGGTACAGGTATTTATAGAGTGCCCTCAAGATTAGGCATGTTCTAGTGGGTAATAGGGCTGGACTCTAGATGTGGTCTTTAATTTGGGAACCCTTCTTACCAGGCTCTACCTAGTCAGAACATGATCTCATTCTCTCTGTTGCTGCACTCTGCATTTTGCAAGCATGAAGCTTTCCTCTTCCAAGTTATGCAATATGAAAATGCCTGCATTCAGCAGCAGCACCATATTCTCTAGCCAGCCTCACCCATAGAAGATTTGCAGGTCTAAGAGGCAGCCAATCATTGACAACATCATCTCAATCATTTCTCAAACTCATGTTTCATCAAACTCCAGAATAATAAATTCTGCTTGGCTTATAGGGAAGAGGATGCTCTAAAAGGAAATGAGGCTACTTGGAAGAAATGTGGGAAAGAAAAAAAAAACCCACATAAAGATATACACTGGAGAACCCTGGTTGGCTCAGTCAGTTAAATATCTGCCTTCTGCTCAGGTCATGATCCCAAGGTCCTGGGATCAAGCCCCATTTCGGGCTCCCTGCTCAGTGGGGAGTCTGTTTCTCTCTCTCCTACCTCTCCACTTGTTTGTGCTCTCTCTTTCTTTTAAATAAATAAATAAATAAATAAATAAATAAATAAATAAATAAATAAAATATTAAAAAAAGAATGCATATTGATCTCTGATGTATGTTTCCTATCAAAACAACTGTTAAGTTTGACTTTACAATAAAGATTTCCCCAGTGTCTGGAATTAACCTCATATATGATCCATAGAGGTTCACACCTGCTCTGTGTTACCTGCACACACTTCCTTTAGGTCCTAGAACACAATTCCCGTTGGCCTTTCGAATTCAGGATCATAAATGCAAAATGACTGGAGTTAAATTATCTGCTTATATCAAGGGTGCCATTAGATTTTATATACCTCTCACTGGCTTCAACTAAGCATCTACCACCAGTATGATGAGGTAGTTTATATTCAACAGGACATTAGATTCAAAACTCTCTTAGTATTGATTTTACCAGCAAAACGCTCTGATTTATTTCTGAAGTTGGTTCTCAATGGCTTAAGCTTTCTTTGGGGAGAAAATAGGGGTGATTATAGTTGCAATAAGCAAAGGTCTTCATCTACCCCAATACTTCTTAAATATCCATCCTCTTCGATGCCATTGCTCAGAGGCCTGACAAGGCTGAGATTACTGTGTGAGGTCAGCCTCTGCATTTCAGGATGACTCTACTCAGATATTCATCATGGTGTAGCAGGACGCACACCCTCGTGTTGTTACCTGGCGGAATGTGACCCATCTGCTGGTAACACTGGCATCGCAGTTTTGATAGACTCTGAAGCTGGGTCTAGCCAAGCAGACATTTTTATCAATGGACAGGTTAGCAATCTGGAATTCAAGTAATTACAAACAGGAAGCAGGAATTCAGAAACAGGAAGTAAATAGATATGAGGTCTGTCTGTCCTCAACTGGGTAGGTGGTGGGAAGAGGAGGCAGATAAGGCCTGAGTGTAGCCATGTCACGAGGGAAGCTAGACTATTAAAATCCTGTTTTCTGATTATTTTAATTCAGAGCCAATTCTTTTTTTTTTTTAAATATTTTTATTTATTTATTGAGAGAGAGAGAGAATGGTAGAGAGAGAGCATGAGAGGGAAGAAGGTCAGAGGGAGAAGCAGATTCCCCGCTGAGCAGGGAGCCCGATGCGGGACTTGATCCTGGGACTCCAGGATCGTGACCTGAGCCGAAGGCAGTCGCTTAACCAACTGAGCCACCCAGGCGCCCCAGAGCCAATTCTTTTAGCCAACAAATCAAGGGTCCTAAGTTTGGCTATTTTCTTAACTGGGTTTGGTACAGCATGAAAATAGCCAAAACACATCAATTTTTGGAGTGCTGAGGCTATAGGCTTCTGTATATGTTTCTATATTTATACACATTATATGGATATGCACATATATATACGTGTACCCATCCCTCTTACAGTCCTGTTGGCTGATGGAGAAGAGCAGGAAGGTAAGAGCTGTATCATTTGCAGAGAAAAAGAAAGCTAGCTACTCAGTGAGCCTGCTGGCATCCTAGAATCAGGATAGGAGTCGTTTTTCTATGTGTTACATGTCCCCATTCCATCTGTGATCATTCATCAATTCAACAGATATTACCAAGTATATATTATATTCTGGTTACTCTTCTAGATATTACAGATCCAATTCTGAACAAAACGTAGTCCTTACTCTCCAAGAACTGAGAGTCTCCTGGAGGAACAGTCAGGTAGACAGGAACAGGATTGGTACAAAGTGAAGGCTGGGATGGGGTAGGAGGCAGTTCCAGGGGGACAGTTAGGCAGCTAACCTAGTCATTGTAAAGTCAGGGATTCTACCAGGAGTGGAAGTTTGAACACACCTTCCTCTTCTTGCTCCCCATTCTTTTTTTTTTAAAATATTTTATTTATTTATTTCACAGGGAGAGAGAGAGTGAGAGTGAGAGCACAAGCAGGGGGAGTGGCAGGCCGAGGGAGAGGGGAAAAGCAGGCCCCCCACGGAGCAGAGAGCTGGACATGGAACTCGATTCCAGGAACCCAGGATCATGACCTGAACCGAAGGAAGACACTTAACCGAATGAGCCACCCGGGTGCCCCCCTACTCCCCATTCTGATCACCAGTTTCAGGAGGACAGTTGTGCACCTTTCAGAAATTACATGCTTTAATTAGGCCAAAAAAGGAGACAGAGCAGCATTATAATGAAAGTGTGGGGGCCATGGAATCAGACCCCTTAGGTTTTTTTTTTAAGATTTTATTTATTTGTCAGAGAGAGAAAGAGTGAGAGAGAGAAGCAGGCCGAGGAAGCAGCAGGCTCCCCGCTAAGCAAGGACCCTGATGCAGGACTCAATCCCAGGACCCTGGGATCATGACCTGAGCCAAAGGCAGACGCTTAACTGACTGAGCCACCCAGGCATCCCCAGACCCCTTAGGTTTAAATTCCAGCTCTGGCCATGTTCCACATGTCACACTGGGGAGTCACTCGTCCTCTGTGCTCTGCTTTCCTCATCTGTGAAATACTGATGATCATACCAAATAGTGACATGCAGAGTCAATGAGAAAATACATGAAAAAAATATAAGCAAGCCCAGAGGGAACCCTGAATAAGTGTCCATTTTCACTGTTGTTGTCTTTACCATGAGTACCACCACTGTCCTGTCTAGGACAGAAAAGATCTCTATCACGGGAAACATGGTCTATGGATCTAGGTCTTTCCTCTCCAGGGTGTTCCTTCTTCATTTCAATTTGGTCATCACCAATTCCCTAGATAAAAATGAACAGACATTGTAACTAGGAAAAAAATGCTTCCTCAAGAACATTAAACTATTCCCACTTATAATAAAATTGAGTCTTATGCTTTCAGGTAGATAGAAATAAAATATAGCTGAAAGAACTTTGAGGAAAAAGTCTCTTGACCAAAGTATGTATTATTTTGCTATTAACAACAGGACTGTCACACCGTAGATAGGCAGCATACATTCTAAGTACTTTTATTTCTTTCAAAGAGCAGCAGGACTAGAAGAGAGAAACTGAGGAAGAAAACAGCCTCACCCAACCTGATAGAAATTGGACACAGAGGAGCTTCGAGAGGGGATTTGTTCCTCACCCACAGGAGAGCAAAGAGCAAGAACACCTGAGGTTCCAGAGGCCACATTTTTATCAAATCAACTTTTAACAACATTGTGGATAATGGCTTTCCTGAGAATCACAGCTAAAGGAGCTTGGGACGTTAAAAATAACATCAGGACTCCAACAGCACAAGCTTTGATCACTAATGAATCCAGCGTTCCTGCGATCCAAGTGACTAAGGGGGCCGTCCTTTGAGCCTCCGTGTTTTCAAGAACAGACAGTTGTGGAATGAACCCGCCGCCGTCCGAGGGACATGTCCTTGAAATGCATTCATTCTATAGGAGAAAGGACCAGGCTGACACTGCTAATGCATTGGCCTTTCTTTGCTGCTTATGTCATTTCGTAGGTCCAGCTATAGTTGATTGTCTAGGAATTCAACAATGGCCTCATTCTGGTATCAATGATTTTAATTTTGTTGAAGAATAAAACTCTTAATTGCAACTCTGTGGACTGTGGGACAGTGGACGAGGGAAACGGAAGGCTGAACATCAGGCATCCTTACTCTTTATCTTCTTGGGCCCAGGAAGGAAAGGCCCCAAAGGAGAGCTCTCCATTGCAAATTGGTTGGAAGATCAGGTATTTGATCCAATGATGGGGCCATAGCTCAAAACATTAGTCTTCTGTCTTCGTGAACTACCTTCTGAGTTGGTTTACAACACTCACAAGTAAACCAGTCTATGTCTTTACTAAAGTCATTCCTTATTTATGATTCAAAGCCCTTTAAATCACCACCTGCAAACTCCAGCTCCAAACTGCCTTAAGTTGGCTTCAGGAGTCAAATCTTCCTTAAAATATATGATTCAGCATCATTTGAATATACCGAAAAGAAAGTTCTTTAAAGGTAAGTACAGAAGAGTAGTTCATGACATATCTAGACCAATGTCAACATCACTGGAATAAATATATCATATATATTCTACCATGGTGGCTACTTTGAAGAGGGGAGCACTCATTGGTGATGTATATATTCTGGTGTGTTTGGTTAAACAATATGATATGTTAATTTGTCTTTGTCTATAACACAAGGTGACGTAAGACTTTATATTCTCTTTGCCATGTGTATTTCTTGAATTTCTGGGAGTTATGGGCCGGTAGTCTGATATTTTGTAAGTCTTAGGAATGTACTTGTTTCATGGCTATACTATCCCTTTGATGCTAAAAAGCTGCTACCATCCAGCAGTGATGCAATTTGATTCATCATGTATTTGAGGGAAATTCTGAGTGCAAAAGGATAAATTAGGGTACATGATAAAAATGTTTTACTTACCTATACTCCAATTTATTTACTTATATTTATCTATATTTCTCTGTCTGAAAACAAAGATGGAGAGAGGGCAAGAGAAAGAGAAGGAGGAGGAAGTAGGAGAGAAGGAGGAAATAAAGGAATTAAAGTCTGCAATGATCACTTTATCTTAAGAGTATGGAAATTTGATCTCTAATAAACAACGTTTTCACGCTTGAGGGGTGAAGTCTCAGAAAGACCCAAATTATCTATATTATCTATGAGCTTTACAGAAAAAGAATTTGTCCCATTATCCCATCTTCTCAGAGAAAATATCCTAGACACTTCAAACTTAACACACAGTTAATAAAGGGAGAAACCATGCAAGTATAAAATGCTCTACAAAGAATTCGGAGTCTCAAAGTCAATAGGAAAGCCACTATTGGAATCAATCACCAGCCAAAAATACTTGTTGAATGCCTGTTTTCCTTACATTATAGAGTCTATGTAGCCACACATGCCCAGCATCACACCCCAAACCTGGTCAATTACCAATAACGGCACTACCAATCTCAAGGATTCTATCTCCGAACACTTTCCATATTTCTCAAATATTCCCTGTGGTGTGTGTACTCCAATAGTCCTTCCATCTATTGACCTGACCCCCTTTTCAGTGTCCATCACCATTCTGTCATGCCTCTTTACCCAGTTTCTATTTCATGGCTCTTCAACTTTTTTTCTTTCTCCTTTACCTTGCCTGATACTTCCTGGCAAAAGCCCAACTGGTGAAATCCAGATCTCTTACCACTGGGTTCCTGATTGCAAGTGGCTGTACATGGATACAAAAAATACACAGCCATGCTAATTGGTCTAATGTTAAATAATCACCCATAATTTTGAGTTGGTCATTATTAGTCTCACTACATTTCCTTAGTCAATTGACTTTTCTATTCTCCGATCAAGCAGTTTACACCATTTTATAGCTCCCCTCACTTTAAATGTTCAAAACAGGCTCTCCAGCTCCTTACTCTCAGCTTTCCCCCTCCCCCGACCAATGAAATAGATTATATCTTCTATTGAGTTGGAGGTTGCTTGCCCTTTGGTTTGTTACTAACCAGTAAACAAATCATGTGAAAGGTAGATAGACCCAAGACTTCAAATGAATAGATATGACTGCCCAATTACCTCCCTAGTTCCTCCCAGAGATACTCTGGTTGTTCAAAATAACCTGCATGTATGGAGGCATCTGTCAGGTCAGGGGAGGCCAGAAATATAAAGGCTCACTGCCCTTCAGACTTTTAACCAGGGGGCAGCCACAGCAACACTCAAGGGTCTACTCCACCAAGACATAAGGAATTTCTCTCACATCTCATCAGGCTCTACTTTCAAAACACTTTCAAATCTATTACCTCCCCTGCACCTGCTTTACTCCAAGCCACCATCATCTGTGAACAGGATTATTGCAGAAACCTCTATTTCTATCCATGCCTGGAAGCCAAAATAATCCTTGGAAAGCAGAAATCAGGGCATGGACCTCTATTGCTCATGACCTTCCAATAGTTTCCCATCACACTTGAAAGAGCATCCTAAGTCATTATCATGGCCACACACATGATGTACCCTGGTTGCGTTTCCAATCTCATTTCTTATTCCTTTTCTCTCTCTGGTCCAGTCCCACTGGTGTTCTTATTATTGCTCAAACATACCACATACGTTTGTGCCTCCATTCTTTGGACTTGTTATTCTTTTAATCATTAATTCTTGTGCCCCCACTCCTGACATGGCTCATCTCTGATGTAATTAAGATCTTTCTTCAGAAAAGTTTTCACTGACAACTTGTCCAGAAGCATTTCTGTACTCAAATACAATCACTCCCTATTTTATTTCCCTGCTTTATTATTTTTCTTAGCACTTGTCACTATCAATGATTATATATTTATAGTTAATTTATTTATGTTTTTATCCTCCCCTAAGATGTAAGATCATAGAACAAGAACCGTTTGGTTAACCACTGAATGCCTTGCATCTATAGTGTGACCATCATATCTTAGGTACTTAGTGAAACATTTGTTGAATAAATGAACACGTTTTTAGCATTTTAGTTATTCTGTCATGTTTTAAGAAAAGCACTTTGATAGCAATTATCTTCCATTATTTTGCCCAGCAATTTATGAGATAAGTAGTGCAGAGATTATTGTGCTCATTCTTTAGGTAAAGAGAACTATGTCTCAAGATTAAATACCCTGTCCAAGATCACCCAGCTCATAGTGGCAAATCTCTGAGCGAGGCTTAACTCCAGACTGTATTTAAATGAGCAACTCCAGGTCATCTTGTAGGACAAATGTTCTAGAATGCTACTTGCATTAAAAACATACTTCTTCACTCCATATGGCTTTTAAATATTTACGGTTTTCTAGACAACTTATGATTACAATTCCCACTGGAAAATAGGAAAGTGAAAGTAGTCTTACCGTTTTATTTTTTATTTATTTGGTTTTTTAAAGATTTTATTTATTTATTTTGACAGAGAGAGAGAGTGAGAGAGAGAGAGAAAGAGAGTAGGAACAGAGGGAGAGGGAGAAGGAGACTCCCCGCTAAGCAGGGAGCCTGATGCTGGACTTGATCCCAGGACCCTGAGACCATGACCTGAGCTGAAGGCAGATGCTTAACTGACTGAGCCACCCAGGCGCCCCTGTTTTTTTTAAATAATATAAATTTTATAGTATGAAAGAGCATTTTTAGCATGATAAAGTAGCTCTTCTTCCAAAACAGGATCTCTGCCTTAGCCCCCTTGTCTCTTCTGTCATGGCAATTTAGTTTGAGAATATTTATACTCCTTATTTTATTTGTCCATGGCCCTTACCACATACCTAGTTCATAAACACTGCTAATTATTGTAAAATACGTTCTACAATTTAATGCCACTTAGTCACATATTGCTGGCAGTTTCCGTGGCAAACTTTTGCTTAGAATTTCCTCTCAACTGTAGGATGCGTGAACTATGAGCTGTTTTCCACCTTGCTGAATGAAGACATGGGAATGTGATTCAAACAACAATTTCAGCTCAGCAATTGGCAATAATTCTGAGACCACCAGCAGCCTTCGCCTGCCTGCCTTGGTGTCCTAGAGATTTCCAATGCATCATGGCAGTAGGTGGTAGGCGATGTGCTTTTCAGTGCTCCCAATAAAATTTTGACAAAGACAAGGTAGGCTGTCATCACTCATGGCCAAGTCACAGACAATGACACTCGAGGGCTGGAATAGTTAAGAACCATAAAATCCTGTGACTTTGCCTTCCCACACAACTTGCTGCTGTGCTCATGTTCACGAACAAGCTGTCCTTCCCTTGTACTTGCTTTACTTATAGCTCCCAGTGGGAAGCATCAGAAATCACATTTTATATTTATACTTCCTGCAGCATCATGAATATTTACATCTTTTTTGCATTTCTCTACCATTAGCATTTACTGTCTAACTGGTTAATGGATAACAGTTAATGTCACAGAACAAATGCTGAGTGCATTCACAATTCCAAATATTATAATATAGAGATATGCTCCTTTGCCCTATAAGTGGACTTTTCTAGGTAATCTCCTGTCATTAGAGTGCATCTATAATTAGTGTTTGATTTCACATTTTATAGCAAGGGGGGGAGTTTAGTATTTAGAAATGGAAGCTACCAAGGTAAAAATGAATAGGTTTTTCCTATCACATACTTATATCTGGACATCTAGAGAGACTCATGCTGGTCTGAATAGAATGTAGTCTTGGTCCTTAGCCCATATGACAAGGGGATAAATACCATGGGGGAGATTACTTTCTGTTACCAGGGAATAAGGCTATAAAAGTATTGGCAAATATTTCATAGTATGTTCAAAATAATGAATATTCCTGCCACTTTTTGCAATGCTGGATGCATCTATATCCACTGATAACTTAAGAATGATTTATTTATCTTGAAAGACTGTTTTTACTCTCCTTCTTCCTCCTCCCTCTCCTTCTTCCCCCGTCCTTTTTCTCTCCTTCTTTTGAAATGTACATTTCATGGAAAGGTTTCCAGCTTCAGAAGAGGCATAAGTAAAATAGCAACCTCCAATGTTTCAGGTGCAGTTCAGCAACTGGAAGCTATGGATTCTCAAGTAAATCTGTCCACCTCTTTCTTTTCTTAGGATAGAACACTGAGTCCTGGGCTTTGTCAAGGGCAATACTGCAAGTGAGCAGATGCATCTGCTGCCCATTTCCTCCCTAGCTCCCCTGAGAGGTACTGTAAGTTTAGTTTAAAAAATCTGCATGGATGGAGGTATTTACAAGGTTAGAGGAGTACAGAAGTACAAAGGCTCACTGCCCTTCAGACTTCTACCCAGGGAGCAATCACAGCAAAAATCGCTGAAACTTCGTTTAAATTATTCCAGAGAATTGAGAGAGGTGGAAAATTTCCGATATTTTTTCCTCTGAGGCCATTCTTGCACTGATAATATTGCACCATAAAGCTACAAACCAACGTCACTTATGAATATTAATATGAAATTTGAAATGAAATATTACATTAACAAATGGAATTCAGCAACACATGAAAGAAGACTTTACTACAATTAGGTGCAATTACATTCGGAATGCAAGGATGGTTCAACTTTAGCAAATCTACTAATAAAATTTGCTGTTAATAAGAATCAGAGGAGAAAAATCATACAAGCCTTTCACTGTCTGTGAAAAGTATTCTAAAATAGTATTTGATAAAATTTAACTGCCATATTGCATAAAAATGCTTAGTAAAATGTTCATAGAAATAAATAAATACTTCATTTATTTCAAACCAGAAACTGGAATCTTGGTTAACAATGAAATATTAGTTTTGTAAGTACTAGGTGATGCAATTAGATATAAGAGAGAAAAAGAGGCATAAAAATGTAAGAGGTAGAGACAACATCATGATTATAGGCAGATATGATCATATATTTGAGAAAGCCATGAAATTAGATAATTAACAGAAAGAAATTATTTATTATTTTACCAAGTTAATATTCAAAAATAGTATTTTCTCTTAAGACCCCAAATTAGAAAATGTAACAGAAGGAAAAAAATCTCATTATAATGGTCATGATATTTATAAAATGCCTAGGAATAAAATTAATAAAAATACATAATACTTATATAAAAGAAAAACTTTAAGTGTCTACTGAAAAACATCAAGGATTTGATATTTTTACAAGTTTAAACTTTCGTATTCCAGAAGAGGAGGGTATGAAAATTCAATATTGTAAAGATATCATCTTTAAATTGTGCTGTGAATGTAATTCAATACACATTTTTTAAAATGGCAGTATTTGTTTGGAAAAAAGATGCAATTTTTTTTTATGTTTACATAAAAAGAAAGATAGGAGAACAGCCAAAATATTTCTGAGAAAAGAGAATAACAATCTTGTCATGTATTTTTAAGTCATTAGTTAAACTTTGGTACGGATATGCATCATTCATCCATCTGTTGCTTGTCTATTTGGTTAAACTATATGAAGCTGCTAATTTTCAACCCTTCTTGACCTATGAAAATGGCAATTTCATATAGCTCAAGATAATGTGTCTGTGGCATTATGGGGCACCTGGCTAGAGGTAGAGCATGGAACTCTTGATCTTGGAGTTGTGAGTTCAAGCCCCATGTTGGGCGTAAAGCTTACATAATTAAAAAAAACATGTAGGTGGCATTTCAAATCAACGGGAAAAAGATAACAATTCACAAAAAAGGCCTCGAATTGCATGGAAACCAACTCAGCCTCACTTAAAATTAATAAAAGGAGTGTTTAAAGATAACATTCTGAAATGAACAAAGTAAAGTACATGTAAATACACATTGTGTTGAAAATGTATGGGGAAATAGGCAGTATTATACATTATTGATGTTCAGATTGGTACTGACTGTTGGAAACTACTCTCAGTAGTTTTTGTCAAAAAATGCATTTTTTTTCCTTGTAATTTCCACTTGAGGAATGTCTCTTGCAGATACATTTAAACACATGCAAACAATCTGTATAAGAATATTAAATGTTGCATTGTTTGAAATAGTAAAAAGTAGAAAACAACCTAAACGTCAATCAATAGCGGATAAACTAAGTAAATTTTGGAGTGCGTATATTATGGAAGATATGTAGGCATTGTAAATAAGGTAAACATATCTGTGCTTTTATGTAAATATTTCTAAGAAATAGTTAAATGGAAAAAAGCGAGATGTAGAACAGCAAGAATAGTAGGTCCTTAGTTGTGCACAAAATGAAAAGGAATAAATATATAATATATATTCTCTCTATACATACATGTATTAGATATGCACATGCATATTATATAAACATACGCATATGTATATATTTATATATTATATATTACATATAATACTTCATAAATACTTTATAAAGGCTCTTTCTAGAAAAAATGTTGGACTCAGGAATAGTTATTTCCGAGAGAGAGAGAACGAGGAAATGAGATTTAAAGTGGGAAGGAGACAGACTTCTCATGTGATGCCTCTTGTACGGTTTGAGTTTTTATGATGTTAATTGAAAACACCAGTACTTAAAAACAACATATTTGTCATATAAAATTTTGGGAGAAATTTTCGCTTTGTTTTGACCATTAGAAAAGTTTGAGCTATACATCGAGAGCTGTTTGTATTTCTGTTACAGTATAAAAGGAGTTGACAAACAATCTCAGTATGGGAAATTAACATTGGTCAAGAAATATAACAACTAAAAAGACGTGTATCTTCTCTCATGATTGCTCCTTCTTGAGTTGGCGGGGAGAATAAGGACAATGTCATGGGAAAATTATCTGACCTATTTTCTTGGCGAAAACCTGCTGGCCACAGCACGCCTATTTTCCTGTGCACAAACATTTCTGGGAATAGGGGTATACTGTCCCAGGCACATTCCAAAATCCACATACACAGTTTGTATTTGGCCTTGAAAAA
This sequence comes from Zalophus californianus, assembly GCF_009762305.2. NCBI lineage: Eukaryota > Metazoa > Chordata > Mammalia > Carnivora > Otariidae > Zalophus > Zalophus californianus. The sequence continues at coordinate 95,961,850 of NC_045597.1, forward strand.
AAGCATATCGGGAAGAAGTCTGAATGATGAGAAATCCCTTTTTATACATTTCCTTCTCACTCTGCAATAGTAGCACCAGCAGGACTGGAAAATAATGTTCGAGTCTGAAGGCACATACGGTAACTACAGAAACCTCCTTTGATACTTCTGAAGTCATTTTAAATGGGCCGTCCATTTGTCTGAGTCGTACAACTCATCCAGAACCTAGTACAGTCATCTCTCATCGCCCGCTGATCACCTGTTCCTCCCATGATCTTTGTGTTTGATCTTGGCGACATTAAGCAGCATGGAGAGCAAAAGCATCATTGGGTACCCTGCCACCTGCCCTCGTCAATCGACTTGATGGAGAGAACCTTTTTATTTGCCATTTACCCACCGCCAGAGAGGGTATGCTGGGGTGAGTAGTGTATGTCTGAAGAGTTCAGCAGGGGGTTCAGCCTGCAAAAAGATAACCAAGTTAAAGCACAGAAAATGGTAATGCTTTTAAGCAAGGAAGTGATGTCAAACACCAGGTGATCCATTTAAAGAATGGAGTTCCACTAAGAGGCTTGTACAATTGCTTCATGGGATATCTTCCCTCTTTCCTTGAAGGGTCAACTTGGTCTGGGAGCTCCTCTCAAAAGACTCAGCAGGTAGCACCAACAACTCCCTGGCTAATAAAGAGCTTTTTCTATTTCTTTTTTGTTTCCATCTGGACTCTGATACTTAAGTAACTGCCCTGTGAAAAGCAGTCTATGCCAGGGCACTATTAATCTGCCCATGCAGCCAAGGTCAGCAGCAAAGGAATTGATGCCTAGAGTAGTAGATAGCCGGGGTTGGACACACTGCTCAACAGTGGAAAGCTAGACGGTGCTCAGGGGAAACGAGGAGTGGTCTACAGGGGACAGCCACAGTGGTAGCATTTGGAAAGAACTGGAACATTCAAGCATCTCCAGCTTTCTCATGGTGGAGCACCATGCTCCACAGCATGAGAGTACTGGAAAATTCTGGGGCAGTCTCCTAAGGCCATGGGCCAGGAGTTGTAATCTAACATTCTGCGACCCTGTTTTCTTCAGCAGGTTCAAATGAAAACAAAAGAGCTTGTGCAGGAAAGGGCACCTGTCTTCAAGTTCCTAAATCAAACTCAGTAAGTATAAATTTATTCGAAAAAATTTCCACTTGGAAAACAAAGTTGAATTCATCCCAGTGGTACCAAATTACTCTTTCTAGAATAATAAATATATATTTCTTATTTCAAAATAGATATTTGTGGCATTATATTATACAACAGGTCTAAAATTTAAATGGTTTTATTTTTAATTAATTAAAGGGAATGTGTGTTTCTGCTGTAGCTGTTGTACAAACTAACCAAGAAGGTCAGGTCATCCATTTTGCAACACAATCCAAGCTACATGGAGATGGTGGTCCAGGTTTTGTCTCTGGTGTCTGGATTAGTCTTTTATTAAAACCTCAGTTCAAGCGTTGTGTAGAAGGAGATGGGCATTGAACTCTGTAATTGGACTAGAGACCAATGAAGTGAATGTCCTATGCGATCATTCTAAGAAAAGAAGGTAATGAGGGGAATTCTCCTTCATCCTTAGCTTAGATACATTATAAGTCTGTTAAGTGTGGACATTTTTCCATCCTCTCACTTGGCTATCATCCTAATTGAGACTTCATCAATGCTTCATTAAGAGCATCCAATCTTAATACTTTGATTTGGGGGAATAATATAAAATGTCTTGCACTTTAAATTAAAATATGCTACCCAGAAATTTCTTTATGGATTTTCTAATGAGAAACTCAGCAACGATTTTCACAAGCCACAATTTCTGTGCCAGAATGTCTGGTATGAAGAAATGGCTGTCTTGTTTTGTGAATATGTAGATATAAATATACATATGTATTTTGTAAATATATATATATCAATTATCTATTTTGTGTATATGTGTATACACACACACACACACACATATTGAAGTAGTCACTGAAAAGAGTAGCCCCTGGTTCAAAAAACAAACAAAATTTCTGTCCCCGGAGTCTCTTCCGTAGATGGTTCATAATCTTTACTCACCTGCCATTACGCTCCCTGTTTTACTCTGGCTCAAGCATAAACACATAATTTCTTCCCTTGGTTCTACTGAGCAGAACTACGACATCATGGCATTTCTGATAAGAACTTTACCAAAAAAGAAAAAGCCACAGTGAAAATTTAAAAGCATCCTCCTTCCAGTGGACAGTCTTCCACTCTCTAGCTTGAAGCTGCTGGTCCGACTTTATGAGGTTCTCTCCTAGAAGTCACCTTTCTTGGTTGTTTGTAAGAAACAGATGCCTCTTTTCTTCCTACCACAAGGGAGCAGCATTTTAAATATCAAGTTTCTGCTCCCAGCTACCTAACATACATCTCCAGCCCCAACCTCACCTGCAAGCACACCTGAACTTTCATTTAAAGGCCCATCCATCTTACAAATTCCTATTTCTTTCTCCCCACACTCTGTGGCCTCCCCATAAATGAGTAAATGAGGCCACTACCTAGTTTCTCAGGCCAGAAACCCAGACCTCGCCTTTTCTCCTTCTTTCACGGCTCACTCCAACAGTGAATACATGTGTACGCTCGTGCGCGTGCGCGCACACACACACACAGGTGCACATACGCGCACACGCCTCATTTGTCATCAGGTCCTGCGGATTCTACTTCAAACACAGGTTTTGAACTTGCTCTTAGCAAATTCTCTGCTCCATTGTCTGTCACTGGGTTACTGAATTCATTTCCCAACTGTAGCCACCCTCTTGCTGGTCGCCTCTACGACCTATACTCCCCTGGAGACATAAGCATGACCTTCCTAACTTAAAAAGCGGTTCATGACATGCTTTTTCTTTCTCATCTTGAAATAATTCTAGGCTTGCAGAAGAGTTGCAAAGACAGTACAGAGAGTTCCCACAAAACCAGCCAGCCCTCACTAACGTTCACGCCTTATATAACCGTGACACAATTACCAACATGAACTCAGCATTGGGGTGCAACAGTGTTAACTAAACTGAGGACATTTTTTGAATTTCTCCAGTTTTGTTACTAATGTCCTTATTCTGTTTCAGAATCCTATCCTCAATAGCACTCTTCTGCTTAAAAGCTTACAAGGATTTCCTACTGAACTTAGAATAAAATCCCAATTTTTAATCATAAGGCACCGCACGCTCTCTGTTTGGCCTGTCTTTACAACCCCATTTTTCTAAATTCTGCCCTTTGTTATGCTTGACCTTACCGGACATCTTTTGGTTTCTTGAATACCCCGAGCTGCTCCATACCTCAATGCCTTTGCATGTCTGTTCCCTCTGCATGGGATGCTCTTGTTCTGGTTCTTTGAGCGGCCTGCTCCTTCCCTTCCTTTGGTCAGCTTGAATATCACTTTTACCAACAGTTCTTATTATACAGGTCCCCTAGGGCCTTCTCCATTTCATCTGTTTGCTTATTTCTCCCACAGCAATTATTTTACACTCCGCGATTGTTTTTTCAGCTTATTTCATTTTTACCTAACCCACTAGAATGCAAACTCCAGGAGAGAAAGAATCAGGTCTATGTTCATTTTCTATTGCTGTTCTAACAAGTTGCCATACATAAACTTTGCAGCTTATAATGACATGAATTTATTAGCTCACAGTTTTGTTCTCCAGAAATCCAGCTGGTTGCTCTGCTCTGAGGTTCAAAATCTAAAATGGAGGATCTGATGGAGCTGAATTCCTTGCAGGAGGCTCTAGGAGAGAATCTGTCCCCAGGCTCATTCAGGTTGTTGGTTGAACTCAGGTCCATGATTCTGTAGGACTGAGTTCCTGTTCACTTGCTGGCGGTCAGCTGGGTATCACCCACCGTTATCTTGTAAAAGCCACTTGCACTCTCTGGCTGGTGGCTCCATCCACTGTCAAAGCCAACAACAGCAGGTGGAGCCCCTCTGGTGCTTGGGATCTCTTCTGCCTCTTTCCTATCCCATTTCTCTGACTTCAGCCAGGAGAGTCTCTGCTTTCGAGTGTTCATGTGATTACATTGGGCCCACCAGGCTAATTCTGGATACCATTTGTTCTCAGTTCCTTGAACTGGCAATAGTTGAAGCAGGGATTTTCATTAAGGGTGTTTCTGTAGCTTTAGCTCTTTCTTCTTTTGAAACAAGAACGTGTGAGTTAATAAAAAAAAATCCAGAAATCTACTTTTTCTAATGTAAATTTTTTCGGCTACCTACTGTCTCATTCTCTGTGCTATTTGACCTTCTGGGCATAACACAGAAGAAACCTCCCTAACTTCTTGGTGAACTTTTGTTGAGAAAAGCTTTCTAGGCATTCTTTAGTTTTAAATGCCTCCCTTTCACCTGGTCTTAACATTTCTTCCCTCCTTTCCATCTTCATTTCAGCAGCTGGTGTCCATCTGGGGATTAAGCCCGGGAAGGGTATGGACTGTTGCCTGTGAGGATTCTTTGGCATTTAAATGTGCACGGGAAGCCTCGTGACAGCCACTCTTCCCTTGAGCTATGATCATTTACTTGCCTTGCTATTTAACTTTGTGTATGTATCTTTGGAGACCATATGATGATTTGAAAAGAATGAAACTTTTGTCATCAGCAAACTTACATTCAAATTATGACTTCAAAGGTGAATAGCTACACGTCCCTTAAACTCCTCGAGCCTCAATTTCCTCACAATAATGACCCTTCTCTCACAAAGAGTAGTCCACGTCATAGCACCTCAGTCAACTCAGAAACAGTCTGGGAATAGGGATTTCCTATACATATTTTTGAATCCCCAGAATCCAACAAACACACTTAGACTCTGAGCTGTATGTAAAGCTGTGGTCAACAGAGGTTATCATTGGATTTGTTCATGGGAGAAGACATTTGCTCGGTGATAAGAATCAGAAAGATTAGGTAGATAGAATGGGTAAAAGAGGGATAGGAACTTGTATAAATCACTGAGTCCAGAGGCCCAGAAGGGACTGTGAGCAGATCCGTGGAAAGATTTTTCACCAGTTCCTCTCTTGCTGAGAGGAGGAGGGCACCATTTTTTTTTTAAATTAGGGTTTAGACCCTTCCTTGGCATCTCCATACAAGAGATAAATAGATTTTAGAAAAGGGAATACTGTAAGGTGTGTGTGTGTGGGTGGGTGGGGGCGGAGGTGGAAAACCAGAGAGAGAGAAAAGAGATGGACAGAGAGGAAGAGAGAGAGAGAGAGAAGTGGAGGGGAGGATATCTAACATTTTTTGCCATTCGTTTCTGTATCTGTCCACACTCCTACAATTTCCCCTCAGGGAGCACCCTGCTTTTCATCCATCCTCTTTTGAGGTATCTTCTATGAGGTAACATGAATCCCCGAAGCACTCCTCACCCTTCACTGAAAGAAGAGTAAGCATCGAGAGACCACCATTATCAGGCCTCCTCACAAAGACACAGTGAGCACATGTAGCAGCAGGCGCCCAGAGGGGTCCCTTTGTCACCAGCGTGAACAGAGTTGGCCTCAGGAGGCCCAGAGAGTCCTTAAGCTGCGTGGGGCTGTGAGGGAACTGGAAGGTTAAATAAAGATGTCTGATTTTCTCCAGACAGATCTCTGGTAGTGGAGGAAGAGATTATGCAGTTTTGAATAGTAAGGCCTGCTGGGGTAAGGCTGAGGCTGAGTTAGGGGAGGTGAGTGAATCTGCACTCAGAGAAAATGAGCAGAAACCCTGGCAGCTAAGATACACTAGCATGTACTTTTGTTTTTCAAAAGTAAGCCCGTGTCTTTGCTGAAGATCAACACCACAGGAATCAAAGCTCACTGCTGACAGATAAGTATGTTTAGAAGAACAGCGGCTTGTTGAAAATTTTGACTGGGGAAAAAACACAGATGATCTCTTGAAAACAAAAAGAGAGAGAAGATATATAGGTTCAGTTGTTTTTCCTAGACCGATCCAACCTTGAGCACTAACATTATGTCTATTCAAGGACTGACCCAGAGTGGCATTTGGAAGCTATCGCTATGCCCGTGGATGTTTTAATCTGAAAAATTAAAAATATATTTATTTGGGGGATCCTTATAAGATACTGGTTTTCAGTGACAGGGCCTCTGGTATCCCTCCTCTTCTCAGATATCACCTTCGTCAGCAACATTAGCACCTGGGAATCCTTTTCATTTCTGTCTTCTCATGGGCAAGAAAGGAAGGAACCTTTAGGCCTCCGAGCAGGTTAAGGGGAATTTGTCTTGATTCTAGACAGAAGATCTAGATGAAAAGGTTAAGAAAAATACCAAGTGTAGAAGTCCTGGTCCACCTTCAGCTGTCTCTCGTGGCGGCCATCTACATGCGTCCTCGGGAATATCAGCTGATACACACACATGTTAATTCAGGACCACTGGGGTCTTGGATTGGAGTCTGCAGCAGCAGAAAAATAGAAACAGCAATGAAAGCCCTAAGTTCAAGTTCCAATATTCCCTTACTTGTTGTTTCTTGTTTTACCTATGATTATCTTGAATAAGCACCTGAAACCCCAGAAACCAGGGACTGATTATGCACAGTAGTAGCTCCTCACTGGCTCCAGAACTACTGGTGTCTCCCCCTATGCTTCATTCCCCGGGGCCACCTGGGCTTTCTGGTGGGCTCCCATTTGACCTTGCCCCTACTTTAAGATGGCCTCTTTTAGATTTGGGAACCTGGCCCATAGATTTCCTCTTGGTGTGTGCTAGATTTGGGAACCTGACCCATAGATTTCCTCTTGGTGTGTGTGAAGTGGACTGACCCTTGGCTTTGGTGACTCTGCCTTATACCACAACGTGGATGAAATGCATGAATACTCTAGATCTCTGTGGCATACTACTGGGATGGGGTCCCTTCTTAGTCTCTTTAAGAAGGGAAAACACAGGGAGAATGAACAGCTGAATAGCTACCAGTGTCCAAGGAACTGAGGAGTTGGTGTGAGTGGATCAAGCATTCAGTTTGTCTTTTATTTGCTTTTAGGATCTAGAGGCTCAAACATGTTTATCAGCAGAGGAAAATTGCCAGGAAGGGAAGGAAACATATAATGTGCAAAGGAATGGGAATTATTAATAGGAAAAACTCCTAGAGAAGGCAGATGGGAAGGCATGACAAGACAGAATATTCTCCTTAAAAGAAGAAACATACCTCTCATCTAATAGAAATATAGAAGATGACAATGTATGAAGATACAGAGAAATTGAGTAGGAAAGGAACACAGTAGATGATATTTATTTTGACTGGCCTTAATATTTCTTAGGGATAGTGATTAAAGAATGTTACACATGGGGGCTGCTCCAGAATTCAGAATAATCCTGGACAAGGTCTGGAATATCTTAACCAGGATATCCCAGGTTTAATCCATTAATGAATAAAATGTTCCACAGAATCTGTATGTCACGAGCACCCAACTGTTCCAGCAGCATGAAGCTCAGTCTTTTCCTGTAATATTTGTACCAACTTACTTCTTCCAAAGACACCTGGGAGGGTCATGCAAGTCCATGATGAGGGCAGGGGTACCTTCTCATGTGAATCAAGATGGCAGGCTGGTGGCTCCAGGGCCACCTTGTCCACATCACTCATCTCAAGGTTCTTTTCCCTCTCTACATGCTTCTGCTTTCATTGCCAGCTTTTGCAGGGGGTGGGGGTGGCAAACCATGGCAAAGCTGCAGGGCCCTTGTGAAGTGGTTCTTTCCAGCCACTGATGTCTGCTTCTCACCACACACACTCACTCTAGTGCAGGAAGGAGAGGAGAGTAGATCAACAGAAAGCCAGACAGCTGGGGCCAGCTCATGCCAAACCTAGAACTACCAGCTACTTTATCTTTTATACTGACTACTAGTTCAGCCCATTCTGCCAAACTTCTTGTCCCAAAATGATTTTCCTTGGGAATTTCATTGTCTTGTTTTTGGTTTGTCCTTCAAGAACTCTTATTCTAACATCAGTATACACTCAAAGGACAAGCTAGATTCTTATCGACAGAACTGCTCGACTCATGACAATGGAAGGATGTGGAAGGATATCTATCTCAGTGACTCAGCCCCAGGCATGAAGCAGATTCCTAAAGGAACCCCTTGATTTGACTGAAGAGTGTGCTGATAATGCTAATTCCCAAATGAGCATAATGAACTCATGCAATTTGGTGGGTGGGAGTGATATGAAATGATGCTGGGCTTCCTTCTGATCCCTCCTGAGAAATTAATCAAACTTTATAAGGGTTAGAAATGAGGTACTTTCTCCTGAATTAACTGGGTATTTCAGTCCTATAGCAGTGGTTCTCAAACCACTCCATAATTGCCCATAAGACTCAGGAGAGGAGCATGGAAGGACATTGTGATTCTAAGATATAGGCCTAAACAGGTTTGGGGCTAACATTTGCACTTCTTTTGTGTTCTGGAAATTCCCAAACAAAGAAATTGACATACCCTCAAACTATGCCACCTCACATTTCTGTAGAAAAAGAACCCATCTCCCTAAATGCATAATTCAGTATTTTGCCGTGCATGATGAAATGAGCCACAACACAATATAATATATTAAAACACATAGTGAGCGGTGCCTGGGTGGCTCAGACGGTTAAGCGTCTGCCTTCAGCTCAGGTCATGATCTCAGGATCTTAGGATGGAACCCCGCATTGGGCTCCCTGCTCAGCCAGGAGCCTGCTTCTCCCTCTCCTGTTCCCCTTCCTTGTGCTCTCTCTCTCTCTCTGTCAAATAAATAAATAAAATCTTCAAAAAAATATTAAAAAATAAAAATAAAACACACAATGAAACAAACATAGTGAGTGAGTTAACTCTTATAAAACCAAAAAAAAAAAAATGGAATGAGATTCAGAGGAACTTGAGGTATTAGAATTATCATGCAATATATTAAGTAAGACTATTTTAGAAATAAAGAACAGAGAAGAAGACATGGGAAAGCAACAACATATTCTAAAAACAGCGTGGGCACATTTGAAGAAAGACCTGGAGGATATACAAATGGAAATCATCATTGTTGACATTCAAAAACTTGATGTATTAGATTACAGAAACTAAAGCAAAAAAGCAACAACTTAAAAGTTAAATCTGAAATGAAGACTGGAGCACAGAGAGTCAAATGATAGGAAATATGGAAAGAAATTAAGAGATATGGAGGATGAAATGAAGACAAACACACATTCATGTGAAGTAAATGACTCAACATTTTCAGAATTAATGGAAGACATAAGTTACCACATTCAGTAAGTTAGAAATATCCAGTGTATTTATTGTAGATTTATTGCAGTAAACTATGGAACATCAAAGACAAAAGAAGCTCTTCAGAGCAGTCAGAGGGAAAGACTGATTACCTGTGATAGAAGAATAACTAAAATTATAGCAAACTTCTCAAAGTAACAATACAAGGCAGAACAATGCGGTGATATCTTCAACTTATTGAGAAGTAAATGCCAACACACATCTCTGTGCCTCGACAAATTGTTGTTTCAGAACAAGTGAAAAATAGAAATATTTTCAGAAGACAGAAAGAGAGTTTTCCTTGAGTTGATCTTTGGCAATGCAACTTTCAAAGAATCTACTGAAGGAAATTGAGTCCAAAAGGAATAACTAGAGAGTGAACAAAGAAACTGATGAAACATGGGAAATCGAATAAGCAATGACCATAAGAAAATAGTAGTAGCAGTCATAATAACAAAAAAATAACATTTAATAAAAGAATTAAAAAACAATATTATTACAAAATATGTCACTGGGCAACTGTGACCAGTATGAAGAAAAGATGATCAGAGTTGAAGTATTCTAGTATCCCTAAATTGTATGGTAGAAGGATGGAGATGTTGATTCGGCTCAGACTCTGTTGGGTTAAACATGTGTGGTAGACCGTTAGAGTGCTCCACAGTATTTCAGCTCTTCTTCCAAAACACCTTACTTCCCAGATCCCTTGCAGTTTGGAAGGGCCATGTGATCATTTCTGGGCAAGGAAATGTGACTGAGAGTGGTGTGTATCTATCACTTTAGGGCTAAGGCCCTGACAAGTCACTTGCACACCCCTTTGCCCCCTTTGCCTCCTGACGTCCTCATAGTAGCGTGGGTTATTGAGAACCACTACCTGTAGTGGTCTCTGCATAGCAAGAAATGAATTTTGATGGGTTAAGTCACTGATACTGAAGATTGCTTATATTGTAGCCTCGCTAATTTTATCCTGATGAGTACAGGATAAATGTTTAACTTTAACCATAATTGTTAAGATAATCTAAATATATGATACAACTTCAAAGGAATATGGGTAGAAATTTTGAAATGAAGATGGAAAGGAGGGAAGAAAATTGCAAAGAAATCAGGGTAACATGGATAAGCTTGAAAATATGGTAAATTCAAGTATTTATGTATATATAGAAATGAAAACACATGTTAACTGGCAAAGGAGTCCAGTTAAGAGAGAGAGGTTATCAAACGACTGTTAGAAATTTAAAAATTTAATCTGCTGTTTATGTGACGCTTACCCAAAATATAAAGAGGTAGAAAAATGAAATTAAGATACAAAAAAATATGCCATATCATCATGAAAAAACAAACAAAAACTGGAGTGGCTCTGTTAATATCAGAAAAATAAAATTTAAGGTAAAAAAAGTTATTAAGGATAAAATGGCTCCTACAAAAGGCTAAGAGTTTCAATTCAAGAAGATACACAATCCTAAACTTTAATACCATGGCAATAAAAGCAAATACTGTAAGTATGATAAAATTATGAAAGTGTGAAAAATTGATCATCCTGTTAGGAGCTTTTATTTGTTTTGTTTTGTTTTTGAGAGAGAGAGAGAGAGAGAGAGAGAGCATGGAGGGGAAGGCAGATGGAGAGGGAGAGAGAATCCTAAGCAAGCTCCATACCCATTGTGGAGCCCGACATGGGGGGCTTGATCTCACTACACTGAGATCATGACCTGAGCCGAAATCAAGAGCAGGATGCCTAACTGACTGAGCCACTAAGGTGCCTCCTGTTAGGATCTTGTAATACATCTCTCCCAGGAAAGTTTAGATCAGATGAACAAAGGTTTATTTTTTATTTTTTTGAGAGACAACAGGGACAGATGACACAAAGATTTGAATCACCCAATTAACAGACTTGAAATAATGGATATATACAAAACTTGATACAGAACAGTTAGAGAATATTCCTTTTTCTTAAGTGCTCATGAAATATGTATGTAATTTACCTTATAAAGCCTTAATATGACTCTTTAAAAATTAATTCCTGGTTTTTTACAGACTGGATTTGCTAACTAAAATAAAATTAAATCTGGTATCCAAAACTAGGCTATAACTTAAAAAGAGATCCAAAAATTTAAAAGCACACACACCTAAATAATTCATGGCTCAAATAAAAATTCATAATAAAAGCTAGAAAATGAAACAGAATAGTAATGAAAGCAATACATTACAAAATCGATAAGATGTGTGTGGATGCAGTTTTTGAAGGGAAACATATGTACTTATGTGTTTGTGTTAAATAAATTTCATTACTTAGGAAAAAAGAAAGATTGAAATTTAATTGGAAAAGCATCCTAATAAAGAAGTTTTATAGGGGCACCCGGGTGACTCAGATGGTTAAGCGTCTGCCTTCAGCTCAGGTCATGATTCCAGGGTCCTGGGATCGAGCCCCGCATCGGGCTCCCTGCTCAGTGGGGAACCTGCTTCTCCCTCTCCTTCTCCTGCTCCCACTGCTTGTGGTCTCTCCCTCTCTCTGTCAAATAAATAAATAAAATCCAAAAAAAGAAGTTTTATAGTAAAAGAACAAAAAACCCCACAAATATTGTAGAAAAAATGTAATACAAAAATAAGCAGAAGTTAACAAATTAGAAAGAAAAATTAACATCAAAATGTTAAAAGCTAATTCCTCCAAATCATTAATAAAATAAGCATCTTTATGGCAAACTTGATAAAAAATTAAATGAACTTTAAAGAAAGCATATGTTTACAATAATAGTAATGAAGGGGGGACATAGGTATAGGTAGAGTCGTGATTCAATGAGATTAGAGGATATTAATGAACAACTTATTCCAATAATTGAAAATGCACACTGGACAGTTTCAAAAAAATCACCAAAACTGATTCAAGAAGAAAAATGTAGTTACCATTTTTCAAAAATTTTTATTTATTTGTTTATTTTTCTAGAGAGAGAGAGAGAGAGAGAGAGAGAGAGAGAGTGCCCGAGCAGGGGGAGGAGCAGAGTGGAGGGAGAGGAAGGAGGAAAGAATCCCAAGTGACTCCATGCTGAGTGGGGAACCTCACGTAGGCTCTATTTTATGACCCTGAGATCATGACCTGAGCCAAAACCAAGAGTCACCTGATCAACAGACTGAGCCACGCAGGTGCACCAATATAGTTACCTTTAAAAAAAATTATAGCAATTATATCTAGAATTACACCAAAAACTAATGATGTACTATATGTTGGCTAATTGAATTTAAACAAAAAAGTATCTACAACACTAAAAAGCTTAAAAATACCAATTCAGACACTTTTACCAGTAAGTTCTTCTAAACATTCAAGGAAGAAATAATATCAGGTCATAGGAAAAAAAAGATCAATTTTTTTGATAAGGTTTCTTAAGCTTGATAACAGATCTAGAAAATGACAGATTTAAAACTTCAAGAAACTTGACCAACAATTCTATTAACATCAAGCTCAAATTATTTCATGAGTAGGTGCAAACTCAAGTCAACAATGTAGCAAATAATTCTATCAACATCTGTATCAGATGTTGCCATTTATCTCTCAGATCCTCCTTTCAAGACTAAGGCGCTTTTTTCCCAGCTATCAGGAATGTTAGCTTATGAGAACTCACAGCTGAGTCCTTTGGACAAAGGGAAATGCTCCACCCTAGGTTATATACCCTCATTCTAATGTCAGCCCATTTCCAATGACTGGTCAATGCTGGGGTACAAGGGCCCTTGTCTCAACTGGAGACAACTCTGGAGGGCTAGCCTGACTCCAGCTCTATCTGCAGTCAGTTTCAGGGATAGAAGAGCAGTGAGGGAATGCAATCAGACTGGTATCTATAGGGCTTCCAAATGTATTTTTAAAATTCCATTTCTTAAACAATGTGGCCAGTACTGAGATATTCATTATATTATGTGTTACACCTTTGTGTGTTTCTGAAATAGTTAATGATAAACAAATAATTTAAAAATAAACCGATATCAAGAACTTGTGTTTTTAGCCAAATAGATCTGCGTTCACATTCCATTGGTTCATCTCATCTACTTGAGAAATCACACCTCACTGAGCCTCTGTCTCCTTACCTGTCATTAAAAATAAGAATTCTATTGTGCCTCTTTAGAGTGTCCATCCTGGTACCTCGCTCTTTAAAGAAGCTCAATGTATGTTAAGTTAGAAAGTAAAATCTGGGGGAAGAGAAGGTCAGTAGAGTACCATGTTGAGAGGTTGGGAACACTTATAAAACCATCTGGTGCTCAATTTAAACCAGAGACATTCCCGGAGAGATGAGAGCTCGGTAGTAATTATCTGAAAGATTCAGAGAAAAGCAATAAGTATATGAATTGGATAGGAGTAGTGGTCCTCTTTGGAGATGCTTTTTTAGGAAAATTGGTTGTTTTGTTTCTTTACTTCCACATACGAGTGAAATCATAAGGTATTTGTCTTTCTCTGACTTATTTCACTTAATATTATACACTCTAGGTCCACCCATGTTGTCACAAATGGAAAGAGATCTCATTCTTTTGTACCAGCTGAGGTTTTAAAAAAAATTTTTATTTTTATTTTATTTATTTATTTTTAAAGATTTTATTTATTTGACAGAGAGACACAGCAAGAGAGGGAACACAAGCAGGGGGAGCAGGAGAGGGAGAAGCAGGCTTCTTGCTGAGCAGAGAGCCCGATGCGGGGCTCAATCCCAGGACCCTGGGAAAGTGACCTGAGCCAAAGGCAGACGCCCAACGACTGAGCCACCCAGGTGCCCCCAAAAAATTTTTTAAAAATTTTTAAATTTTTTAGTTTAAATAAATTGGGAAAAATGGAGAGATGCTACCACAATAAAAAGAATACATGAAAAAATGGAGTTTAATTTATAATTAAAAAGGCTTTGCAGAGAGCTGGTGCAAGAGTTGGTTGGGAGCGAAATGGTCTGTGGAAGGCAAGTAGAGGTTGCACACAGGTGAGTTGGGAGACCCAGAAGGACAGAGGACAGAAGTGAGGAGTAGAAGGGGGGTAAGGGATGTGTTACTGTTAGTGTTGAGAGAGTGGTAGGATCTGCGTGGATGGGACTGGGGAAGGTGTTGGCTTTCCACCCCTTTTTCCTCAGAGTCTAGACTGGGAATTTCCTTCCTTGACTTGTTTATCCTGTTAGGACAATGCAGACATTCTGAGTTAAAAACTTTAGTCCTATTAGTTACCTTCTGCTTTCACATCCTATGACACTAACGAAAGAGAAACCTAGACTGTTAAATACTTTTAAGGACACTGACATCACATCCTTCAACCTGAAGAGATCTCTTTAGGCTACAGAGGTTCTCAACCTCGGTTACACATTAGAATCCCTTGGAGGCTTTAAAAAAATAACCATGCCTGGGACCCCACCCTCAGAGATTTTCAAATACTTGGTCTGGAGTGGAGCCCACATATAGTTCTATTTAAAAACTTGGCAGGTGATTCTAATTTGCAGCACTGCTAGGGAGACACTGGTCCAGAATTTCTCAAATCTCAGTCCACCTGCATATAGCTTCCCATGTCTGATCCTGAAACCATCAAATCAAAAACTTGAAATTTGGGGGTGGATCTTAGAATTGTAGTGTTCTAACACACTCCTCATGGACTCAAAGCTTCAGAACCACTGCCTTAGGACTGAAGCATCCAATCAATTCAGAAGAAAGTGTTTTAGTCTTAACCTTTAAAAAGTTGAGACGGATTCACTGAGAGGGAACAGAATGAAGCCCAGCGTCATTTTATTTGACACCCACCCATCAAACTCCTTTGGGAATTAGCATGGGCAGCCTACTCTTCAGTCGAACTGAAGGATGGTCCTTGGAGAATCTGTTTTCAGAGATCTTTGAGCTTTGCTACAATAAAGAACTCTGGCTCTGTCATCGCGTTTTCTGATCTCTTTTCTCAAACAAACATTTGACTTCACACAGAGCCTTTACTGTTGATCACAAAAAACATCTCCTTTGTTGGTTGGCTGCCTAATTGAGTCTCTCTTCTCATCAGACAATCTGCTTCTTCCTAAAGAGTGAGACTTTTGAAACACATATATGACAAGAACAATTGCTTTTTCCTCAGGAGTCCTTGGATGTGTAAGCTCAACTAGCAAGATAAGACTTGTCTATACCAAAATGACACACTCCAGCAATAACCTTCAGTCTAGCAATGGAGCCACTGAATGACTTGTTACACACTCCAGCAATAAATGTCAATCTAATAAATAGAATTGTTGAAGCACCTTTAATAATATTTTACACTGTATCTTTACAACAGCTCAAGCAGGAATGCAGGCTCTAACATATTTCTCTTTGGCAAATGAAGAGTGTGAAGTTTGGAGAGGTAAACTAATTTAGCCACATAAACTCAGACACATAGCTATGTAGTTGAGACTTGGACCTAGCTCATACTGAAATCAGCTATTTTTATGATAACACACTGCCCTGTGCAATCTAGTGAGGATTCCGTCCTGAAACTCACATGCTGAGTTTCTTTGTATAAATTCTCAGAGTTTCAGTTATCCTACCTGTGAAAATGCAAATGTGTGTCTGGACAAAGGATTACAAACTGAAAACTTTCAGAGTACATCCAAACTAAAAACTAGTTTTATGTGGAAGACTCAGGTTATGTATGCACTTAGGAAGGGTGTGGCAGTCAATACTACTATCAACCAAACATGTCTACTCATCCTCCTCTGGCACATAATTAGCTTGCTCTTCTTCACTCCCTTGTATTTATTTATATCTGTTGCTTTAGCCAATTAAATGCACAACAAAGGTGAGAGCCGGTGCACAATTTTATACATTCTTGTTTTCCGCCTGTCATGGCAAGTGACAGCATTTGAGATGGTGGCTGCTTCATTTGTCTGGGTCCCGGAGTGAGGAACATGGAACAGAGCCCATAGCCAACTCACAGCAAACAATCAGCATCAGTAGGAAATAGTCTTCTATTGTTACAAGTTTCTAAAATTATGGAGGTTGTTTTTGCAATAGCATATGCTAGGCTGTCCTGACTGTTCTAGATAGAAGCTGGTGCCTGGTAGTGAGTTCTACATTACAACACCACCAAAAATAACAACGATCATAACTGGATATATGTTGCATTTCCCTAGTGGTCATTTGGCAGGTAGTAAGTAAACTTATATCAAAAGCTAGTGCACTGGTTTTCCATCTTACTCAGTGGCGAACATTTGGTAAAAATATTATCTGCAGTAACTGGAGGAAGAAGTCAGAAACCAGAATACTAGTACCCAGCTATACCATGAGAGAAATAAGCTCTAAAAGCAGTCAACTATTTTGCAAAAAGAAGTAAAAGCGTGTCGAAAGTATTATGAAATTTAGCAATTTGTAGCTTTGGAAGAGGTAGCTGCTTCTTAACCCAAAACAACTAAAGCATAAAACCAAAAAGGCTTTTGAAAAACCATTGGTTAAAACTCAGCCTTACAACAAGGATCAAATCAAGAGTATGATTGGACTGAAGTAATTTGGTGGTACCCAGTAGATCCCCCAAGTGGACAAATTGGCTCAAAGAAGAGTCAACAACAAGGGCTTATTGAAGCCTGTTGTGCTTAAGGTCCCCACAAATAAATCAAGAATGCAAGAGTGAGAATCATGGGGTTGAGAAAGTGAACACACACAGACTACAAACACACATGTATATACATAACCTAGGAAGTATAACTAGAAGAAAACCTCCAAATTATACTGATTAGAATATAATATATCATCGGCTCATCTGATGCTCCATCTTTGGGTTTGTAGATCTTAGTATTTCTCAGCCCGCGTAATTGTGTGAGCCAATTCCATATAATAAATCTCTTTTCTTTCTCTATATATACATCTTATTGATTCTGTTTCTCTGGAGAACCCTGACTAATACACCTTATAAGTTTTTATGAGAGTTATACAGCCAAAGAAACTTTCAGCATGTACTAAGCAATGTGTGATCATATTTACAGGAAAATGCTATGTAAATGTAAGTTGATTTTGAAAACATTATCACTAATTATATTTTTGTTACTTAAGAATACTAGCCAGTCTGTGAGTGCTTCCACCTTTCTTTGGTCAATCCAAGTGTTTGTTTTTTTGGTAATATTAGCAAATAATATTGGTAAGTGTTTGTTTTTTGTTAATATTAGCAAATATTACTACTTAACTAGTTGAATTGAAGGTTCGTCTTCTAATTGCTTTGCTAATATCTGTCTTCATTATTTAATAAATAAAACAACAAAGTCATTCTTTCCATTTTTTTGATGACATTTCAAAAACGATATCAGAAAAATCACCACTTTTAAATGTGTACTCTGTGCATCTAGTTATGCCTTCTACATCCCATTTGAGTTGTGAAGAATATGTATTAAGGTTATGTCAAACAACAAAAATGTACTTTTCTGAGGAAGAAATTAGCTTATTGTGGTTCTTGACTAGCGGTTTAAATCAACTCAGTTTAAATCAAAATCAGCTGCCACATATTCTTAAGTCTATGAATAAAATATTGGATAGTGTACAGTGATGTCGATTAAAATTACTTTTGTTCTTTGCCTCAAACTTCTCTGAAAATTTGCCAACCTCTGTTCATTACTGAGTGCAATATAATGCCATTTATTCCATATCATCAAATAAGCCCAATAAGCCATGTTTTTAAATAAAGTCAACTAACATGTTTATATACTAAACTTTTATTTTTTAATTCTTTTTTTGGATGGGACTCTTTATAACTACATAGCACTCTGGCATTTTTTAAGTACTGAAAATACATAAGCACTGAAATGCTTGAGCATGTTCTTGCTAGTTCAAGGTCAACCTTGACAGATTCTCACTTTCATACTCCACCAAATTATAATGCAGGAACTCAAGGTATATGCAAATCTGCTTGCCCTTATTCTAAATGATCCCAAATTGTTGAGTGTTTGCATTTCTTTTACTAGATTCATTGTTCCTTACTCTACTGTAAGCAATTCTTTTTTTTTTCTTTTTTTTTTTTTGAGAGAGAGAGAGTGTATGTGAGTGGCGGCAGGGCAGAGAGAGAGGGAAAGAGAGAATTTTATCTTAAGCGGTCTCCACGCCCAGCATGGAGCCCAACGTGGGGCTTGATCTCACAACCCTGAGATCATGACTTGAGCCAAAATCGAGTCAGACACTCAACTGACAGCCACCCAGGTGCCCCTCTACCGTAAGCAATTCTTTCCATATGCTGTCAGTTCATCCAGATTTTAGTCATAGTTAAAAATCAGTATGTTTACTGTGGAGAAAGAAAGTAGAAAAATTAAGCGAGAAAGTGCTGAGAAAATTTTTCTTAAATTTCCACCTTACTACTTATTTGCCAGATTGTTGCAAAAGCTAGAAGTGTGGTATTTTTGTGTTAGTTCAGGATGACTTTTGTTGTCATTGTCATTATGGGGGTGGCTTAGCTTCTTTGTTACTGTAAAGTTTTAAGAATGTAGGTTACCTGTGACCAAAATGTTTGAGAACTGTTGGCCTAACACACGTACTTCCTACAGTATATTTTAAAAGATGCTAGTTTTACAGGATATTACTGGATGATATATGAAAATGAAGTTTTGTGGTCAAAGAAACTGGGGAAATAGAAAGTTAAAGTGATTTTATTACAGGACACTGAAATACAATTATGGACTACACATTTCTATTTGCAGAGTCATGAATATGATGAAGTACATTGTAGATTACCAAGAGGGATCACTGCTAGGTTGCCCATGTCTTGTTGGCTTAGGATAGTCTTGGGTCATACCTGCTATCAATAATAAAGGCCCCTATTCACTCTTTTTAAAAAAATCTGTATAAATTTTATACCCCCTTCACTCATTTCTCCCACTCCCAAACCCCCACCTCTGGAAACTGCCAATCTGTTCTCTGTATCTATGAGCTTGTCTTTTAAAATTTAATTATTATTATTATTTAGATTGCACATATAAGAGAGATTATACAGTATTTGTCTTTCTCTGTCTGACTTATTTCACCTTAGCGTAATATATTTGAGGTCCAGCTATGCTGTCACAAATGGCAAGATTTTATTCCCTTTTTATGGCTGAAACACATTCCCGTGTGTGTGTGTGTGTGTGTGTGTGTGTGTGTGTGTATCTCATAATATTTTTTTTCCATTCATCCATCAGTGAACACTTAGGTTGTCTCCATATCTTGGCTATTAAAAATAATGCTGCCATAAACATGGAGGGGAATGTATGTTTTCAAATTAGTGTTTTTGCTTTTTCATAAAATAACCAAAAGTGGAATTGCTGGATCATAGGGCAGTTCTATTTTTAGTTTTTGAGGGCCCTCCATACTGTTTTCCATAGAGGCTGCACCAACATTTCCACTAACAGTGCATAAGGGTTTCCTTTTCTCCACATCCTCCCCAACACTTGCTATTTTTGTCTTTTTGGTACCAGCCATTTTAACGGGTGTGAGATGATATCTCATGAGGGTTAGTGATGTTGAGCATCTCTTCATGTACCTGTTGGCCAGATCCATATCTTCTTTGGAAAAAATGTCTGTTTAGACTTCTGCACATTTTCTAATTGGATTTTTTTCTTTTTCTTTCTTTCTCCCCTTCCCCCAATTTTCCTCTTTCTTTCCTCCTTTCTTTTTTCTCTCCTCTTTCCTTCCCTCCCTTCCTTTCTTTTGCTGTTGAGTTGTGAGTTCTTTATATACTGTGGTTATTTGCTCCTTATCAGATATATGATTTGCAAATATTTTCTCCCATTCAGTAGGTTGGCTTTTCATTTTGTTGACAGTTTCCTTCACTGTGCAGAGGTTTTTAGTATGATGTAGTCCCATTGTTTATTTTTTGCTTTTGTTGTTTTTGCTTGTGGTGTCAGATTTAAAAATCATTGCCAAGATCTATATTAAGGCACTTACCATGTATTTTCTTCTAGGTGTTTATGGTTTCAGGTCTTACATTCAAGTCTGTAACCCATTTTGAATTAATTTTTGTGTATGGTATAAGAGAGTGGTCAAGTTTCATTCTTTTGCACATGGCTGTCCAGTTTTTCTGACACCATTTATTAAAGAGACTGCCTTTACTCATTGTATATTCTTGACTCCTTTGTTGTGAACTAATTGACCATATATGTATCAGTTTATTTATGGGCTGTCCAATTTGTTCCATTGATCTATGTTTCTATTTTTATGCCAAGATGATATTGTTTTAATTACTATAGCTTTGTAATAGGGTTTGAAATCAAAGAGCCTCCAGCTTTGTTCTTTCTCAATAGTGCTTTGGATATATGGATTTTTTTTTTGTGGTTCCATACAGATTTTAGAATTATTTGGTCTATTTCTTTGAAAAATGCCATTGGAATTTTGATTGGGATTGCATTGAATCTGTAGATTGCTTTGGGACATTTTAACATTTCAACATATTTACAATATTACAATATTAACTCTTCCAATCCCTGAGTGTGCAATATTTTCCCATTCATTTGTGTTTTACAATTTCTTTCACTAATATCTTGTAGTTTTCAATATACAAGTTTTTCATCTCCTTGGCTAAATTTATTCCTAAGAATTTTATTTTTTTGATGCATTTGAAAATGGAATTGTTTTCTTTATTTCTCTTTTTGATAGTTCATTAGTTTAGAAACACAACAGATTTGTGTGTGTGTGTACTGACACAAGTCCTGCAACTTTACTGGATTTTTTTGTTAGTTCTAGCAGTTTTTTATGGAGTCTTCAGGATTTTCTATCTATAGTATGTCATCTGCAAATAGTGACAGTTTCATTTCTTTGCTTCCAACTTGGATGCCCTTTATTTCTTTTCTTTGTCTAGGATTTCCAATACTATGTTGTATAGAAGTGGTAAGAGTGGGCATCCTTGTCTTTTTCCTAATCTTAGGAGAAAGGGTTTCAGCTTTTCATAACTGAGTATGATGTTAAGCTGTGGGCTTGTCATATATGGTCTTGATTATATTCAGCTATGTTCCTTCTATACCCACTAATTTTTTAAGGTTTATTTATTTATTTGAGGGGGGGCAGGGCCAGGGGCAGAAGGGGAAAGAATCTCACACCGAGTGCAGAGCCTGATGCGGGGCTCAATCTCAAGACCCTGAGATCACAAACCAAGCTGAAACTAAGAATTGGACGTCTAACCGACTGAGCCACCCAGGTGCCCCTATCCCCACCATTCTGAGAGTTTTTATTATAAATGGATGTTGAATTTTGTCAAGTGTTTTTTCTGTATCTATTGAGATGATCATATAATTTTTATCTTTCATTTTGTTAATGAGATGTAGCACATTGACTGATTTGCTGGTTTTGGACTACCCTTGTATCTGGAATAAATCCCATTTGATCATGGTGTATGATTCTTAGAATGCATTGTTACATTCAGTTTACAAATATTTTGTTGGGGATCTTTACATCCGTGTTCATCAGAGATATTGGTCTGTAATTTTCTTTTCTTGTGTTATCTTTGTCTAGGTTTGGTATGAGGATAATACTGGCCTCATAAAATGAACTTGGAAGAGTTCTCTCTTCTATTTTTTGGAAGAGTTTGAGAAGGATTGGTATTAATACTTCTTTGAATGTTTGGTAGAATTTACTAGGGAAGCCATCTGATCCTGGACTTTTGTTTTTTGGGAGGTTTTTGATTATTGATTCAATCTCCATACTTATTATTACTATATTATAATATTGGTTCAAGATGACTTTTGTTGTTATTATAGTGGTTGGTTAGCTTTGTCTTTTTTTTTAATATGGTAAAATTACCTAATGTAAAATGTAAAATTTTAAATTTTAACCATTTTTGAGTGTACAATTTAGTGACACATTCATGTTGTTGTGCACCCATCACCACTATCTACCTCCATAAATTTTTCATCATCTCAAACGTAGAACTCTGAACCCATCAAACAGTAACTCCTCACTACCCTTCCCTCTGGCCCCTGGTAATCATTATTCTACCTTCTATCTCTGTGAATCTGACCATTCTAGGTAACTCATATGAGTTAGGACAGACTGCTTATTCCTCTTAGCATAATGTTTTCAAGGTTCATCCATATTGTAGCATGTGTCAGAATTTCACTCCTTTTTAAGATTAAACAATATTGCATTGTATATGTATACCAGAATTTGCTTAGCCACTTATCCATCATTGGGCATTTGGGTAGTTTCCTACTTTTGGCTATTGTGAATAATGCTGCTAGTTACATCGTGGTACAAGTCCCCTCTTTCAGTTTTTTTGGGTGTACCCAAGAGTGGAATTTCTGGATTATATGGTGATTCTATGTTTGTCTTTTTGAGAAACTGCCAAACTGATTTTCACAGTTGCTGTATCATTTTACATTTCCACCTGCGATGTCTAAGGATTCCAATTTCTCATCCTCATTGATATTTGCTATTTATTTATTTTTTTAAGTTTTTATTTAAATTCCAGTTAGTTAACATAGAGTGTATTAGTTTCAGATGTACAATATAGTGATTCAATCAATACTTATTATTTAAATTTAAAAAAATAACAGCTATCTTAATGGGTGTGGAGTGATAGTTTAGATGACCTTTGAGTAACATAGTTTTAAATGTTAATTGATTAGGCTAAGAGTTATGAGGATATACAGCATCTGAACAATGTTCAAATTCAATGTTCAAGTTTACCCAACTCCAGTTAAAATTTCCCAGATATAAAATTAAACTAAGATGTATTCATTAACTGCATAAATATTGTACCATTCACTGTGTTGAGCATCCTACTAGGCATAAGAGTATTGTCAAATGCTCATCATGAATTCCAGTGTATTTGAGAAATTAGGCCAAATGGCTCTTTAGATGAGATGTGGAGGCAGCGATATTATCTTACATTTAATTCTTTATTTCAGAACTTTTAGGGTAGTTTGATATGTACCACCACATTTGATAGAGTCTTTGTCCTTGTGTGTAAAATAGTGTTATGTATTCTGAGAGAGGTCAGTATGTACAACTGAAAAGTGTATCAACTATTCCTGATGGTTCCATCTAACTCACAAAAATCCTTCAAGCTCCAAGACATCTGACTACTGTGTTTGGTATGGATATGCTCTTTGGATCTGAATCGTCTTCAGATGTAACATCCTAAATGTTCTACTCCTGTGCTCACCTTTCTCTCTCTCTTACAGTAAGAAGGAAGAAATCTGGCTTGGTCCATGGTCTGCCTTCATTAATTAATTATTGGACTCTTCCACTGGGCCTGGGAATCACAACTCCCCTCCTTCTCAGGACAAACTTCAGCAGCCATTAGCGATGACTTCTATTTTGGCTCTCAAGCTACCTGCCAACCCACCCTGGATTAATACAATTATCTCCCATTACAGAGGCTCAGAAAGTTGGTCTTTCCATCAGTGCTTCTATTATGAGCCTCCTTTCAAAAAATGAGTAATCCAAGGTCAGATAGAGCTGAGCTACTTGGTTAAAATTTCTGGCTTCCTGACTCTTAGGCTAAGCCTCCTCCTACAATTATAGGACATTTTTTTATGAAGGTAGAGTTTATTTTTTTTTCTGGGCCAAGACTAAAAGCAAGAAAACTATGCTAAAATCACCTTTTCATTCCCTTTGTAAGGCAGATGTCTTTATTGGGACAGTAAAAGAACAAAAGTTCTGACTATAAGTTTACATTTTTCTTTGACTGAATATGGTCCAGCACAAGTTTATCCTGAGATTTTGCTACTAATATTGTGCTTTTAAGGCTCATTGTTTTCCCATGTATTTTTTATTTAAGCAAATAAATTAAGAGGATAGATAGACTTAAGAGCTGAAGCTCCAAATGTAATTTCCCATAACTTAAATATATTGCAGTCTGGCCATGCTTCTCAAACTCCAAATATTTATCTTCAGAACAATCTTTCTTTGCCTATCAAATCAGGGCCAAGCTTTAATTTGGCAGGCAACCAAACCCTCCCAGGTGACTTTGATCCCTGAAAGAATGACTGCCTTTAAAAGGCTCATGTTTTATTAGAGGATGTGATTAAAACATGAAAGCAAGTAGTGAAATCATGGCCAGGGAGACTGTCTGAATATATGGTCCACTCTCCAGAGAGGACTGATTTGAGGTCTATTAAAATGAAATTATGCTGGGCCATAATGCAAGACAGTTGTGCTATGAGGTGCATTACAAACATTTCTATACGCATTGCAACACTGTGTCCATGAGTGATCATGTTGGCAGATTTGTATGGGCCAGCCGATCTACCTGGAGATGGTTGCTTCTGCCCATCGAACTGTCTCTTACCCAGTCTTTGAGAAACAATTTTTTGTCTCTATCTTCAGCCTTCTTTGGTCCTTATGCTGGATATATTTTCTTCCTCCCACTATCCTCTATGAATATCTTTGCCAAGACCCTTACCATGCTTGAGTATAAATGCTAACATTCTTGTATGTCACACTTGGAAGATTGTGAGCTCCTTACAAACAGGAAATGAGTTTCATATGCTTTTGTATCCTTAGTCCTTAACATAATAGAAGATGCTCAATAAATATTTGTCGAAAGTATGAGGATAAACTGTGGGCAAAATTCCATGAGTTGATTTGCTTGGTGGGTTTCCTGCCCTTGCCTGTCTCTATCATCATGGCACTTAGCATATGCCTTTGTAAATATTTAGTGACTTACCTATCACCTTGCCATGCTGTAAACACCTTCAGGGTAGGAACGGTAATATATTCATCCATATGCTCCGCATACCTCTGGATAGTAAGGGCTCAGC
Organism: Zalophus californianus; assembly: GCF_009762305.2. Taxonomy (NCBI): domain Eukaryota; kingdom Metazoa; phylum Chordata; class Mammalia; order Carnivora; family Otariidae; genus Zalophus; species Zalophus californianus. The sequence continues at coordinate 95,986,693 of NC_045597.1, forward strand.
CTGTGTTTGTTGAAGGACATCGTGACTTGCTGCCACTTCCCCTCCAGCATGATTTTGTATCACTTGTCACCTTTCGCCCTGTGTCAGATTACACAAAATATCTTCCAGTTGGCTCTCTTTTGCCTCTGTATATTTGCACTTTCTATTCCCTCTTCTACCCTGAACACACTACTCTTGCCTCCTCCTCACCTAACTCCCAATTTTCCTTTAGGTCTGGCTTCAACATCCTATATATTATAGGAATTTGCCTGGCAGGCCTCTCAGGTTGAGTTAGACGCTCCTATGACACGTGCACACGGTCGCTGGTGTTTGCGCTTTCATCATCTTTATTCTACCATGTCATCCCTTTGGAATGGAACATCTTCCTTTCTGAACTGCAAAGTCCATTGCTTTCCAATGATGGCCCAACCCCCACCGCAGTCCTGGCATGCATTACCAACAAAAGAAACATTTTTTGAAGAAGTAACATTAGGGGCATCTGGTCGGTTAAGCAACCAAGTCTTGGTTTCAGCTAAGGTCACGACCTCAGGGTTGTGGGATTGAGCCCTGCATTGGGCTCCACGCTCAGTGTGGAGTCTGCTGGAGATTCTCTCCCTCTGCCCCTCCCCCAACTCACATGTGAGCTCTCTCTCTCTCTCAAAATGAATAAATAAATCTTAAAAAAAAAGAAATAACACTCAAATTTTCCCACAACCTGGCCCCACCCTCCCATTTACCACATTTCCCACTGTTCTACAACTCAACATCTGTATCCCATGACATTTATAGTTCAGTTCCTCCCTTACGGTTCTGCCTAGAATGTTTTGTCCCTTCCTTCTAACTCTGCTTAAAGCCCATGTCTCCAGTAAATTTTCCTTGGCTTCATCAGCACCCATTTATTACCCGACCTTCAGAAATCTGTTAAATCACCACCTGCACCCCATGGATTATTTCCTGAGGAAATTCCACCTGGTGCTGCTTGTCGAATGAGGCATTTATCTCCTCAACCAGAACGTATGCTTTGGTAGCTTCCATGCAGCACCAGCTCTTCTCTATGGCTCCCTCTTCACAAACCAGTTAGTTCAAGCTGGGCAAGACCAGACTCCATAAACACATAGAAATCTGGTATTATAATGAATGTGTGTGAAGGGAAACAAAAGGCATAAAAACACCTTGTGAAAAATTGTTTTTGATATTGCAAAAGAAGCATCAAAGTCATTGTCATGGGCAAAAAATGAGCAAAAACTTCAGGATTTTATCAGACTTCTCTGCCTTTATTTTACGGTTTTGTGTTTTGCACTTTTTACTTTTTTTGTTCTTACAATATCTTTGTTTGTTTGTCTGAGACCTTTAGGTTTCTAAATCTAGCCCAGAGACAGGTTATCTTTGACATCAATTTCAGACTAGTTTATCCTAAACTGGGAAGAAAGAGACCTGAATTCTAGTCCTAGAAATGCGTCCATAAGCAGCTGTGTGATCTGCTGCAAGTCACATATTCTCTTTGCACCTCCAAAATGACAGATTGATGTGGATGATGCTAAATGGCTGGAGTAAAGAAGGCACACCTCTCCAAGGCTTCCCTCCACCATTCTCCTCTACCACACTTATCTTCCCATGAAGCTAGTTAGTGCAGTTTCATTACCACTTGGGGCAGGCATTACCCCCATCAGGAAAGCCATCTTGATTGTTTTCCACTAACTGATGTTCACTTCCCTAGTCCACTGTGACCCAAAATTTGCTTCTTCAAGACGTAATTAAGTACCCCACAAGGATGTCAGTTCTCGCTCTGTGCATATTTCAGTTAATAGAGCCTTTACTTTCCTAGTATTCCTTAGTTCTTTGCTACAGAATTCTTTTAAATTACCCCAAAATTGTAATCTCAATTTTTTGTCAGTTCTTTGTATTCTAATGCATTGTAACCTGCGCAGCATGTAACAAAATTCTCTCCCAATAGTAAAAACCAGAACACTGAGCCTTCAGGCAAAATGATAAGATGGCAAAAAGGGCTTCACTTAAGCTTTGGTCAGAGAAAGAAAAGGACTGGCCTCTTGCTTAGGGAGGAGGATGTCTTATTAAGAATGACAAAAAGCAGGGGCACCTGGGTGGCTTGGTCAGTTAAGAGACAGACTCTTGATTTCTGCTCAGGTCAAGATCTCTGTCTTGAGATTGATCCCCGGATCTAGTTCTGCTCTGGGTGTGAAGCTTGCTTAAGATTCTTTCACTCATTCTCCCTTGGCCCCTCTCCCATTGCTTGCAACTATCCCCACCCCCCCGACACTCTCTCTCTCCTCCCCACCAAAAAAAAAAGCAGGCAGATAGATCCAATTCTTTCTTTCTGCTTCTGTGTTTAAGAAGCTGGGCTTTAAAACCACAAAAGCTTGAGCAGTCACCCAACGTATCATTGGGAAAAAGGTAAGAGAGTATCCAACGCATTTAATAATGAAGCTTTCATATTGTTATCAGTGAAATCACAGGGTAGAGAGGGTATAGGATTGCTGTGTATTTTAAGTTGCTGCTGAGAAATCATGAACTAGAAGAGAGCTATGGGAAGGAAGGAGAGGGCCAGCAGAGAACAGGAAATATGAGTGCATTCAGAGGCAGCAGGGCACCAAGAGGCCAAGAAAAATAGTGCGAAGTGACTAGGAGGATGCATTTTGGAACCAGCTGGTCCCGATTTGCATCCTGGTTCCACCACTTTTTAGCTGCGTGGCCTTAGCCAAGAGCCTTACCTCTGTGCCTTGGTTTCCTGACTGTAAGAAAGACAGCAGTTCTCTTTTGTTGATTGCTGTGAGCCAAGCACGTGTACTAGTGTCCACCAATGAGTGAGCACTCAAGAAATGTTGACAAACATTTCTATTGACATGGTTCTTCTTCAAATTCTTGAGCGGACTAAAATAAGCTGCACTTCAGTGTTTAGGAAAGAAAACATTGATTTCTAGACAACCACATGGTTTCCTGAGAAACCACGTTCATGGCCAAGCCTGACTAATCTCATTACCCATTTGATAATATACAAGATGGCAGATCAGTGGAATTCTACAGTGAGTGCCAGTCTACATTCAACCAGGCAGGAAATGGATCTTCTCACAACGACTGTATGGGCATAAGAGAAAACACCCAAAAAGCCTATTACAATGTGATATGGAGATAGAACAAATTTCCAAAGCTTATTGATTAATAAAGTGCCATGAAGCTGCAGGAGCATTTTTACGTGTAAGACAGAGGACTTTGTTCTTAGTCTTCTCCTGTTCAAAATCTTTACTCCTGATCTGTGTGAAACATAGAAGACAAGGTGATTGGGTCTGTATCTTTTACCCAAAGGAGAAAGTTGTCAGATAAAGGAAAACAGCTCAAAAATTCTGGTTATCTGCAATGTTAGGGCAACACCAAGATAGTTTTAGGGGTTAAATGTAAAATGCTCCTTTTTTCTAAGGTCAACCAGGAAAGAATCATTCATTAGGGTCCCTAGGGATCCTGGATTTAGAAACCAGGCTATATAACTCAGAGTTAAGTTGGGGTTACATGTGAAACGTAAAAGGCTACATGTGGATTGAAAGATGTGAGAGGTATGGGTTGGTGTCAATTCTTTTTTTCCAATAACCTGAAGTCTAATATTAGAGAATGATATCACATATCAGGACACTATCAGAAAAATGTTCTCCAGATGAAGGAAGGATATACTTCCTCTGTGTTCTCCTGATGTGTTTAGAACATGTATGCAGCAGAATTGGGCAAGGCATTGTTTGGGCCACTGTACGTACATCGGTGGATTGGGGTCTGTATCGAGTGCTTGATGAGACATTTTAAAACAGAGGTTGAGAAATCAGACAGGGCCCAGAGGAGGTAACCAGGATGCTAAGATGTCCCACAAGGGAAGTAAAGATGAAGAGGATATGATCACCTTGAATTTATTTTTAAATATTACCTTGGAAAGGAGAGCTAGAATCAAGAGTTGGATTGTCAAAGTGAGGTGACTTAAAGAAGACCTTTTAGTTAGACTAGAGAGAGCTCTCTGACCCCCCAAGGGCCTGGGCCAAGCTGGAACATCTCTAGTAGAAGAGCCTGTGGGACAGACCATGAGCAGATGACTCCTGAGATCCCTTTCAATTCTGCATCCTGTGCTTCACTATTAACAAATAATGATTGAATACTATTTTTAAATGAAAAGAAATAAGATTTAGTGATTTATGACATTCCATCTAAGCCATAAAATCTATTCTCACTCTCTAACACTTCACCAGGCTCCCAAACCATAAATACACTGTTAAGATAAATCAAAATTTTAGATGAAAACAAAGTAAAATAATGACCTAAAAAGGTATCATATCCAGGAAAATGTCCCTGATAACCACTCTTTTTTTTTTCCTCCAAGTCCAGGAAGAAAAGAGACTTCAGTTCTAGCTCTCTCTCTCTCGTGTGATTCCATAAATACTCTGTCCTTGGGAGCTGAAATGAGGAGCTATAGTAAGATCCCTTCCCCCTGTTTTTCTCTTTCATCTTCACAGAGGCGGGTTCATGAAGGAAGGTGATTTTGTGCCATCAAGTGCTTCTGGAATATCAAAATATGGCCCTCCTTAAAAATCTTTTTCCCTCTTTAAGGGTACACCTCTCAGAATTGTTTTTTTGAGGTATGGCTCTGCTACAAACTCTTCTCTTCCCTCACTCTTTTCTTACAGACCCAGGGTAGAGCCATACGTTTTCAACCGGCTTTCCATACATTTCCGCTGTTATCTGTCACTTCACGCTCTGGATGAAAATGTTTACTTCCAATGTCTTTTTAAGATAAATATGCTGCCTAAACCGTACCTATTCCAAAAATTATTAATAATTCCTCACTGTACCTTTTTTACTTCGGAAGTAAATAGCTTGTTGCAACCAATGAAAGTCTGATTCTATTTATAAGAAGGAGGCTGCTCCTCTTCCAGAAGATTTTATGATCCTTTGGCATGAAGACAGACCTTGTTTTATTGGTCCAAGAGGATTTTCAGCAAAATTGTGTTCGCATAACTGCAGAAGTAATTAAGTTCACCCTGGGGCTATCTGTCCTGCTGTCAGGGACTGGGGGAAAGTCCATGGCCCAATTTAACATGGGAATTGCTGGCATTAGTCCTTGGGGATATGCTAGATTGTGGGAGTCATTTTTCCTCTGGGAGGTCATTGTCACCCGTTATGAAATTGGGCTTAGTTCAGAACAGAACAAAGTGCATCTAATTCAGGCAGAAACCAAAGCTTCCAAAAGTTCTGTGTTCAAAGATCGAGAGAAATCAGAGGAACCATGATAACACGGTTCATATTTGCCAACCCTTCCAAGCAGGAGGCCTAGAGGATAGTGGAAAGAGTGTGGGCTGTGGGTCAGGCTGCCTGGGTTTAATTTCTGCCTACGGATTGAGTCTCAGGGCTCCATGGTACTAATATCTGTGCTGTGTCCACCACATTGAGCTGCCTGCTTCTGCACCCTTATACTTACTTGAGAACCCAGAACATACTAAGTTTTCATAAATCTGCACGGAATAAATGAAGAGGCCGAGGTTGCATGGCCTATTAAAAAGATACCGGCTTAATTCAAGTTCCTGAGCTCCACCTTTGCTGATAACTTTTTGTGGCCTTGGACAAGTCACTTTGGTTGTCGGGCCCTTATTCTGTGATCTGTAAAGTGGGGCTAACACCACTAGCTTTAATGCATGGAGTTCTTTGAGTGTAACATGGAAGCAGGGGGGTGGGGGTGGCCGAAGCACCTTTGATAATTCTTTTGTTCCAATAAAGACCCAAAAGCTATTGAGGAAGATTCCCAGGCATGGCTAGACCTGGACAGGAATCTTCACGTTCTGACTCTGCCCAGGACAGGCTAACCATGCCTGCGTGTGTCCCCCACCCTCAGAGGAGGTGTATAAGAAGCTTTTTTTGCCAAAACAGTAGATGCCTCTGCATTAGAGGCATCTTCTCTTTGATACCTCACATATGGCTCATGGACAAGAATTTCCAGCAAAAAGGTAATAATATACACACACCTAATATCACTAGCGTTTCAAACCCACAAGAAGGAGCATTTTTGGAAGAATGGAGGAGACAGGGTACTTTTTTCATACCCAGTGGAAGGAGGTGGGAAGAGCTGATGGCACATCGTGTGTGCGCCTCATGCAGCCTAGTTATGTGGTACAGGCAGCTTCTGATTAGCCAACGTCATGGTCAAAACAGATCGAGTGTGGACTTAGGCACAGACATGCCAGGATCAAAGTTAGTGCTATGCAATTTTTGTTCACTCACTCATTGATTAAATAATTGAGTCACGCATTCAAGAAATATTTTCATGGCCAGTTTATATGCCAGGCACTGTTTTAGGCAGTGGGCATGAAATACTGAAGAAAACAGCAGGATCCCATCTCAGGTTGAACTTGCCTTAGAGTAAGGCAAATAGGCAGCAAAGCAAGCCCACAAATGGATAGAAAAATGTATTTCATATATTGATAAGTGCTCTGATGAAAATAAAACCCCAGAAAATATCACTTAATTTCTTTCAATCTCAGGTTCATTATCAGTCAAATGGAATTTCCAATATCAAATCTGCAAGATTCTTGCAAGGAAAGCACTGAGCGTGGTGCTTGGCACACAGTGGGTGCTTAATTAATATTAGTTCCTTTGAACATTCTCTTTGTTATGATTTTGCTTCTTGCTCCCAATTTTATAATATGGGTGAAAGCAATTTGAAATAAAATCTGAAAGAAAAAACATCTTAGAAGAGTGGTGGATAGTCTGAAAGATACCATGCAAAGGATAAAGAGTGGTTATATCCATTTGACCTGCTGTTTTGAGGGATGGAGTGATACAGGTGATTGCCTGTACATGAGTGTTAAGAAGGAGCTTAAGTGGGTGACGGGGGCACTTGGGTGGCTCAGTCAGTTAAGCATCTGATTCTTGATTTCAGCTCAGGTCACGATCTCAAGGTTGTGGGATTGAGCCCTGTGTCAGGCTCCACGCTGGGCATGGTGGACCCAGCTTAAGATTCTCCCTCTCCCTCTGCCACTTCCACCCCCCCTATTCTTGTGCTCTCTCTCTCTCTCTCAAGAAGGAAAAAAAAAGGAGCTTAAGTGGAAGCTGGCAACATTACCTTTTGTTCCCTTCTTAGAAGTTTCCCTGAGTCCTCCCCAGCTATCAGTAATGAAGGCCAGGACCCCACTTTAATCCCACAACTCCTCAAAATCAAGTCCATCACTACACATCAATTATAATAAGGATAGTGATGCCCACCATTTACTGAGCACTTACTATGTGCTAGACCCTATGCTTTACACAGACAATTTCATTAATTCTTAAAAGAGCACTACGAAAGATATACAATACCTCCTTTGTTATGGATGAAGAACTTGAGAGGGAGTTTAAGATACTTGACCTATTAAGGAGGTAGCAAAGGCACTATATGACCCCGTCTAGGAATTACCACGATGATCTTATTTCAGTTTATCTTTCCTTAGACTGACCTGGCTCCAGACCCCAATTTTTTTTAAGATTTTATTTTTAAGTAATCTCTACACCCATTGTGGGGCTTAAACTCACAACCCTAAAATCAAGAGTGGCATGCTCTTCTAACTGAACCAGCCAGGAGCCCCCAGATCCTGATTCTTGATCTCAAGTTTGGCTCCTGCTTTCATCTCCTAGCATGCCTTGGCTCTGCCAAGTTTGTAAGTCAGCTCTGTTTAAGTATCCACATCCTTCTGTTTGGGCAGGTTTAAGCAAGGTTAAAGTCACTCTAACCGTGATGCGAACTCCAACGTCTACGGTGACTAGGTAGACACACAAGGCCAGTGTGTGAAGGTAGGGAGTGGTGGGGACTGTGACATGGGAAGCACACATGCTATATCAACAGGGCATACTTAGCAATACTTAGTTCTAGTTTTTTGTTGTCTTCTGGGAAAGCAAGTGTTGTCATGGATGCTGAACCTTGGGTTTCCATAGGAAATTTCCTTATTTTTAAGACATGATGCAGTCCAATCAAACACATCTGTGTGCTAATAGTCTGCCAGGTGTTGAGTTCTGAACTTGAGAATTCAAATGTCAAAACGTTACCTGGGGGTGGGAGAGCTCAGGTATATGGTTCAAATGCTTATTATGGCAGGTGTCTTGGTACGCTTATAATATAAAGAGGGAAAGAACTATTTATGGTCCTGTAGCTGGTCAGTAGCACAGCTGGGACACCAGGCCCATCTCAGCTCTCAGATCAGTGGTCCGCCTGCAGCACCTGCCATTCTCAGTCACAGTTTGGGCCAGTGCATAAGACTAACCAGAAATAGCCTTCCACACTTCTGATTGGATTTGGATGTTAAAGAGGCAGGGTAAAAAAAGGATTGGATTTAGAGGGATTACATGATTGATTCAACTTAGTATTTCTTAAGCTACTGTGTAATTGAAATCATCTTTATAATGTGTTTGCTCCTTCAGAGATACTCAACCTTTGAGGGCCATCACTGTTCCTGTACAAATAAAAAAAAAAAATTTTTATTACTTAGAGTTAAAAAAAAGTTAGCTGTGAGATCCAACAATGCTAAAAATCTGAATAGTGTAGAGTAAAACTTTTTCATTCACACTAATTCCAATGCAGAGATCCCTGATTGGGTGGAATTTCTATAAGATCTCAGGAACCTAGACTCATTCAATCCCGGGATACTACAATCCTCACATGTGGCTAGCAAAGCAGGAGAGTCACATGTGGGGGGCTTTTGTGTGAGGTCAGCCTGGGAAAGGAGTACAGCACTTCTCCCACATTCTACTGGTCAAAACTGGTTATACAGCCCACACTTAGGTGCAAGGAAGGTGGGAAATATAATTCTTCTATGTTCCCAGGAATAAAAAGAAATGGGTTGGCAAGCATACAATATTATCTCTATGAAGGAAGAATATATAAAGAAGGGGGAAAAAAAAAGAAAAGCCAGCATAATTTCACAAACATGATTTTTCCCCCCATTGGAAAGTTGGCTCTCTATGATTGAATTATAAGGATCGAGTTCTATTGCTGGGAACAGATTTATTACTGTAAACCATGCTCAGCAGCAGGTAAAATGCAAGGGGTAGAGGTTGAGGACATAGAAAGCTTCTGTCAGCTGCTTTCAGAAGGACATTCACAGGTATGGTGGGCCCAAAAATTGCTATGTGGTCCTCTGGAGGTTGACTTTAGTGGGAATGTTCTAGAACCCAAAGAGCCAACAAATCAGAGGCCCTTTCACTTCTGTCTCAGCTCCTTGTAGGGAGCAGGGTGTGGGAAAAGTTGGCTATTTTCAGAGAATGGACCAATGTCTCCTGCCTGACAGTCTTGATTTCTAAAGACATTGTACTCTATCATACCATGGGTAGGGTGGGTGGTGGCTGGGGGTTTGTTTTACACTTACAGAAATATCTCCCCACAAATTTTTGCAGACAAACACTGCTGTTCCTTCTTAGGCTGATAAAGGAAAATTAATTAAGAAGTAATGGAAATAAAATGCCCTTTGTGCAAGTACAATGACTATAACCAGAAGGAAAACATCAGACATACAGTGGTCTTTAATTAAAGAATAGAACAACTAAGCAGACTTGTACAAGAATATCATCTTTGCAATTAATATTCAGATTAAGACTTGAGACTCCAGACATCCTCTAAATTGTATTACTTCCTACAAAATTAAAGTATCTATAATTCGGCTTATCCTCAGAAATAGTAAACTGAATTTACTCCAATCCACGTCTATATCAGGATATTAGCCACACGATGAACTTTTCTCCTTCTATCATTGTGTCTCGGTGCCCAGGCAGAAGTTCTCTCAGTAACAGTCACCTTCCAAATGCTGAGAATTCTGAAATTCAGAATCAAGCATTAGAGAGCCTGTAGGAATCTACTAAGGTTGCTGTAACAGATACCACAGATTGTGTGGCTTAAACAACAGAAATTCATTTTCAGATTAGGTCTGAAGTCCTAATCAAGGTGTCAACAGGGTTGATTTTTTCTGAGGCCTCTCTCCTTGGCTTAGAGATGGCTGCCTTCTCCTTGTGTCCTCACATGTCTTCCCTCTACAAATGTGTGTCCGAATTTTCTCTTCTCAGAAGGACACCAGTGGTATTGGATTGGGGGCCCATCCTAATGACCTCATTTTAACATAATTACCTCTTTTAAGACCCTATTTCCAAATACCGTCACATTCTGAGGTACTGGGGTTGGGGCTTCAACATATGAATTTTGAAGGGACTTAACAGAGTCCCATTTTCCAGACTGTAGAAAGAATTCTATGAGTGTTCTGGGGGTGAGGAAAGAGTTAAAAGGTCAAACAGAAGCTGTGCATATGATATCTTCTTGAAGCCTCCTGATACATAACAGTGCCTAGAGATATTCCTTGGGTTCATTAGTTCTCTGAGCTGATACACTTTCTTTTGGCCTAAGTGAGTTTGAATTTGGCTTATTTTTGCTTGCTACTTAAAGAAATCTGACCTTTTTACCCACTGTATCTATAGGGAGTCCTGACCCTAACACCTTCCCTGCAACTGACAAAGACATCTCCTGTTCACTCTCTTCAACCTGAACTCTGAAATGTCTTATGCCATGGTTTTCTCTTGGGTGTCTCATCTGTCTCTCCTTCTTGAGGGTTCTTTTCCACTGTGTTTTTCCTAAATTTCCCTCATACGACCTCTTTCTTACATGCTTGGAGCAAGCATGACATTGTTAGAGAAACCCTCCCCTATTCACATCAACTCGTGACGTTTTGAGAAAGAAAGTTAGGGTCCTAGGGGTTTTGGGGAGACTGCCCTAGGGGTTGTGGGGAGGTTGTTATTTGCAGACATAAACTCTGCCCTCTTTCAAATTGTTGTTCCAAGTTTAATCCCATCTCTGATGACCAAATCATTCTGTCAGACAAAATCATACTTAGTAGTAATGTGTTTGGCACAAAAATCACCTAAAGTCAAATAGGCAGATACTTGTGCTACCATCTGGTCCGTCTTCATCCCTGTGTACTCGCTGCATCCTTTCAAAACCAGATTGGTTCCACCAAATTGTCTGATTATGTGTGGAGGTAGGACATTAGATGAAAACTTCGTGCTCAGTATTACACCATTGCAATGAGCTCTCACTCTGTTCTTTCTGACTGGTGTTTCTGTTTTCTTGTTTAGAACTTGCTACTGGGCCCCTCGGTGGCTCAGTTGGTTGAGTGTCTGCGTTTGTCTCAGGTCATGAGCCTGGAGTCCTGGGATCAAGTCCCGTACCAGGTTCCCTGCTCAGTGGGGTGTCTGCTTCTCCCTCAGCCCTTCACCCCACTCTCTCTCTCTCTCTCTCAAATAAATAAATAAAATCTTTAAAAAAAAAAGAACTTGCTACTACTCTTTGCCTGTGGTGCTCAGACTTTATTTTCCTGCTTCGACTCTCATTCTCTCGAACAACTTTAGTTCACACCCCTTACATATTTTGGACCAGACTGAAGCTGTCTGGTTCCTAGGATAGTTAACCTAACATTACTTATAGTAAGAATACTATTCCCACAACTACTACCTGATGACTACTACTCTTTCCATTGAAAAATACATCACATGGTCACTAGTTTACCTATATTCATTGTTAGCCTCATTGCTGTCTGAATATGCATTATTCTGTTTTACAGATGAAGACACCGAGGATGAAAAGCTAACTTGGCCAAGGTCTTGCCGTCAGTCCTGCACAAGAGGCCGGGCTGTTGTCCAAACCTAGGCTGGGCTATCTCTCAAGCCTACATGGCTCTTTGCCTCCTGTCCCTGCTGGCGGATGGCAGACAAGGCAAACCCACCCCATCCACCAGTGAAGAAGGTTCAGGCACCACCGTGCCATTCAGCCCTTCCTGGCTCCCTTTAGGGCTTTCAAGGGCCCCCGAGAATAACCTCGTACTTCTGCTAAGAATGCAATTCTCCAAACCTCCTGACTTTGGCTGAATTAAACAAAAGTTAAATTATTGAAGGGCAGGCTGTTGTTTTTAAGAATCCAAATGGTTAGCTGGCTCTTGTTTTTAGCAAGTTTAAGATTAATAAAGGGCAAATTACAAGGCGTATTTTACATGCCCCATTAAACTGGTGGGATTAAGTGTGCACAAAAAGTAATTGCCTTTTGATGTGAATAAAGCACAAAAAGCTCAGACAGAGGAAGCCAGCCCCTAATTTACAGCCCAATAGGAGACTTTCTCAGCAATTATCATCTTAATGTCAGAGAGCGGTAATATACAGTAATGCTAAAAATGTAGACAGCACAAAAGTCATTGCATCTTTGGACTCTTCCAGGAGGGCAAACTGTTATCCCTTCCCGTCAGGCCCTGTGGTTTCTCCGTAGTCCTGGTGAGGTTTTTGGCTTGTGGATGCTTTCAGGCGTGGAAGCTGGGGGAAGCCCAGACTGCTTTCGCAGCATCTCATTTCCAGCAGGGCATCCAGGGTTCCTTCTGAACAGATATGACGAATCATATCCACGTAGACGGATGTTTCCAATTACTTGGAAATCATAGTGGTAAGTCAGAGTCTTGTAAATGACTGAATACTTGGATTTCTCCCCCACGGTCTTAATAACTTGAATTTGCCTGGAGAGATCCTAAGGGATTAGTGAAAAGGGATGAAAAATAGCCCAAAGAAATCCTTTAAAAAGGAATAATCCCTGGAACATTTTAAAGTGCCGTAAGAACTCTATAAAAGGAAGTTCCTCCAGAAAGAGAAATCTGAAGGGTAAGATAAATTCAGTCAGCAAGTTTTGACCAGAGTATTGTTTGGGTTTCAGTCATTGTTACTGGAAATTTCTGTGTCGTTTGTAAAAATACAGCTGAAGTTATTAGACATTATACCACTGGACATCCCTTATTCAAGGATTTGGATAATAAATTTCTGCTTAAATTTGTCTTCTCCTTTCCCCCAGGTTCCCCAAAGCATTTTTTGACATAAAAATAAAAAAGATTAAAGACACATTTACAGCCCAACAGTTTCAAAATACTCAGTTCTGAGGCTTAGAACGACCCACTTCTGTCAAATGGACTCTCATTTTTTTTTATTTTCTTGAAATTAAACATTAATTTTCAGAACAAATAAAACTGCTGCATATGGGCTAGAAAAAGTATGTGGGGCATGAGGCATGATATATGCTAGTTTGGAAATATAACCACTCTTTATATGTCCTATCTGCACTGTGTTATAATCTATACACTGGCACGAGTCCTTTAAGAAGTCGACAGAATACAAATTTTATTTCACTTTAAGATTTTATTTATTTGCAAGAGAGAGAATGAGAGACAGAGAGCATGAGAGGGAGGAGGGTCAGAGGGAGAAGCAGACTCCCTGCTGAGCAGGGAGCCTGATGCGGGACTCGATCCCGGGACTCCAGGATCATGACCTGAGCCACCCATGTGCCCCAGAATACAAATTTTAAATTCAATTTGCTGTTAAGAATCTATTCAACAGCAGAAGTCATGGAAATAAAAAGACTGGAATGGGCTCAAAATGTCACCTAATCTAACCCCAACAGAACCCTGAAGTCCTTTGATGCATTGTTGCCAAGAGCCTGCTCCTTTATGTCTGAACAGTGAGTGGACCCCCCAACCCCCCACCTATTCTGTTTTGTGTTGCACTTGGACTTTTATTGGTCTATTTTATAAGTGTTTTGATGGTGGGGTGTCAAATGCCAAATCTCCTGGCCAACTCAAATAATAATATTTGAATTATTCTTCATGGATAATTGTGGCAGGCAGAAGACTGATGTACACCCTAATCCTCAGAACCTGTGACTATTATCTGATGTGGCAAAAGAGACCATGTTGATGTGATTGAGTGAACAATCTTAAGATTGGGAGATTGTTCTGAATTATCTGGGTGGGCTCAATCTAATCCAAGGGTCCTCATAAGAGGGAAACAGGAAAGTCAGAGTCAGAGGGAAGATATGATGATGGATGCAGAGGTCAGAGAGGAAAGATTTGCAGGTACTATGCTGCTGAGTTTGAAGGTGGAAGGGGGCTACTACCTAAAAAATGAAGAAGCTGGAAAAGGCAAGGGAACAGATTTCCCTCTAGAGATTCCAGAAGGAACATATGAAAGAGCTGTGCTCTTTAACATATTTCTGATGTTTGACCTCTAAAGACCTCTAGAATAGCAATATAATAAATAAATTTGCATTGTGTTAAGCCACTAAACTGTGTTAATATGTTACAATGACAATAGGAAATTAATAAAATAATCTTATCCAGCCCAAGGTCATCATTCCTTAATTTTGGGCTGGCTATAGAGTCCTAGGCAAAGAGAAAAAAATGAAGGAAATGGAGTGAAAACTGGAATAACCAGACGATATAGGTGGAATGTTTTTAGTTCTTCAGAAACCTCTTAATATTGAAAAAAATATTGTTTGCCTCTTTTTCTAACTGAGAATATAGAAAAGTTCCAGGTATTTGAATATTCTAGTTGAATCAGTCATTCTAGACTTTAGTATACTTTTTAATAACTTCTTAATGTATCTATATAACATGTATCACATGTATGACTATACTGTCAGTGCTAGACAGGAAAAACTATATATCTACAAAACATTTCAAGTTTCTAAGACTCAAAGGAAAAGTGGCACTGCCTCTTAAAATTCTAATTAGTATTGTTAAGTCATTTGCCATCTGTAACTCTGTATTATCAGACAGAAGATGTGGGTATAAAAATAATTTCCTCAGAAAAATTGCTATTCTACATTTCAAAGTATATCAATTAGTTAACAAAATTAATTACACCAAAATGATATATTATTTCACATTTTTATCAAAATCAATAACATTGAGGAGAACTGTTTACAAATGGATGGACAGCAGGGGGTGAGGTGGCAGCTCTTGAAGGGGACAACTCTGAGCTGATCTTCAAGACTAGAATGTGGTTAAGCCAATAGCCAAACTATGGAAAGAGCCTCAATGGCCATCAACAAATGAATGGATAAAGAAGATGTGGTATATATATACAATGGAATATTATGTAGCCATCAAAAAATGAAATCTTGTCATTTAGAGGGTATTATGCTAAGCGAAATAAGTCAGTCAGAGAAAGACAAGTATCATGTGATCTCACTGATATGAGGAATCTGAGAAACAAGACAGAGGATCATAGGGGAAGAGAGGGGAAAAATGAAACAAGACGAAACCAGAGAAGAGAGGGGAAAAATGAAACAAGACGAAACCAGAGAAATCAAACCATAAGAGACTCTTAATCTCAGGAAACAAACTGAGGGTTGTTGGAGTGGAGGGGGGTGGGAGGGATGGGGTGGCTGGGTGATGGACATTGGGGAGCGTGTGTACTATGGTGAGCGCTGTGAATTGTATAAGGCTGATGAATCACAGATCTGTGCCCCTAAAACAAATAATACATTATATGTTAATAAAAAAATTTAAAACAAAGAATGTGATTAAGCTGAGATTTTATATCCACATTCAATCCTACTGGCAAGAAGATGCGAAATATGGAATAATCTGGAAATCTTGCTTATCATTCAAACCCAGACGTGATTAGGCTCGTTTGCTTTGATACAATCTTTGAAGAAGAGAATATAAAGAAAAGACACTGGTGGGATGATGCTTTAAGTCATTACATAGGACTGCTCTGCTTCAGTGGTCAAGAAACTCATCTTAAACCCTATGATGTGAGGTAGGCAAGGATTTGAGAGAAGAAGAAATCATCCATAGCATGTGGAGTGACTGGTCTAAGGTTGTTTAGAGGCAGTAACAAGAAACCAGCTCTCCTGCCACTTGCCCTTTCTGGCACAACATTATGCTTCTAAGGAAAGAAATTCTATTGAAGCCCAAGATATCAAACAACATAATCTTGCCAGTCAGAAAGAAAGTATATATTAGAGAGACAAATTTGAAAGAAAGAAGAAAATCTTATGCTCTTCTGCTTTCTGGTGCTCCGCTCCATAAAGCTTTTGGATACAGGCAGACTATCTTCCTCCCTTCACTCAGAACATCTATATGTTTCCTCCTGCCTAGTATCCATGTTGTTTCCCTGTCTGGTATCTTCCAACACTATCTCTATCAGGCCAGATTTCCCAGCTTCCAAGGACCAGTCCAGGTTAATTGTCCTCTAGGAAGCTTTCTCTGCTCTCTCCCTTCTCTGATTTTCTATGGAGCCTATGCTTTGGATCACACCCTTTGGAGATTGTTGTAGCTTGTTTGGGATACAGTCACCACTGGAGAACTGTCCCTGCCCACAGCGCATGGTGAAGGGACAGGCCTAAGTAGTCATGGAGGGACAATCAGGTTTCTTTCCCAGGAAGTTGTACTGGGAGGCTAGCATCGAGGTCAATCAGTGGTAGGAGGTTCGGAAGAAAACTATTCTAGACTTTGTAATGGCTGAGTCACACACTTGTCTAAGAGCAAGATAAAGAAATTGGGAGATCAAAGAGAGAGGAAATATTTTGAAGAGACAATCAAAGATATTCTACGAGGCTGAAGGAATCTGAGAAGTGAAGTTGATGTGAGAGAGATGGAGAAACAGTTTCAGTTCCTGGTTGTCCACTGCCCACTTCTGTCTCCGCAGGCTCTGTGTACCCATCCTGCCCTTAGACAAATCTTTGACATCAAACAAACTAGGTTTGCATCCCAGCTCCACCTTTCCCTGTCCGTGCCAAGGTAGACAAGCTCTTTAGTAGTTACAGAGCTCAGTTTTCTTATTTACAGAATGGGGATATTAATAGAACATGCCCCATAAGTTGCTTATTAAGATTAAATGAGAATATAAATGAAGTGTTTAGCACAGTGCATGACTCATATTAAGCACTCAAAAATAGTAGGTACAACTCCTGATATTTTTATTATGATTTCATCCACATCTCTTCTCTGAATTCCTCTTTTACTTGTGGGGCCTTGTAGACTTCTTTTTCTTGCAACCAAAGGAGATTTGAAGACACATGAACTTGCACTGGTCTCTAATTATTATACTTGGATTTCTAGACAGAGTTTCTCTGTAAATGCTTCAGTAGCAGACACTGTGTTTCTAATTCCCTCAAAACCCTTGGGCAGTTAAGGTGAAATTGCAGTGTTTCTGAAATCAACATTGAATGGATATCCTGACATCAAGTAAACAATACAGTTTTACAGAGTTATCAAGAAACACCTGGTTAAAATTGACATGTGAGAATAATTTGTGGCCTCTACCTCTCACCCTATGATTTTTTTTTTTTAAGATTTTATTTATTTGACAGAGAGAGAGCAAGCAGGGGGAAAGGCAGGCAGAGGGCGAACGAGAAGCAGGTCTTCCACAGAGCAGGGAGCCCAATGCGGCGCTCAATCCCAGGACCCCAGGATCATGACCTGAGATGAAGGCAGATGCTTAACTGACTGAACCACCCAGGCGACCCTCATGATTGTTTTTTATGTGTAAATGACAGATAGAATAACTATAATATTATATATGAAATAATGTGTCTATAAAACTGGCTTTTAAAAAAAAGATTGAATAGTGGTATGCTCAAAACAGTTGGAAAAGATAGAAAACAATCTGTTTATTTAAGTCTTATGTTATATAAGTTATTTTGCCATATGTAAATTTTCAGATGCAGTTTAAAAAAAATGATACCATCAAGAAAGCCTGACATAGAAATTGGGATGTAGTAAGAAATAAGTAAATCGCTAGTGAAGTTCACTGAAACCCTCGGTCCTATAGCCTGTCATGCTTGCTGACACTGGTGTCATCCAATATTCATTGCTTCCGGTTCCCACTTGTCATCCCAACAGAAAGAATGGCCTTAAACTGAGGTAGAGAGCCTGCTTCACCAACAACATTGGTCTTAAAAGACCCTAGTTTTAGGCCAGACTCTCTAATTTTGACCTAAGATCAAGACACTCTCTTCCACCAACCCCTTTACTTAGAGCAGGGTTTTCCTTTTCAGCATACCTTAGTGTCATCCACAAGCTGGAAGTTAAGTGGGACCCAACTGACTCAGCTTGGGAATTGCCCAGTGAGAACATTCATCTTCAAAAACTTGCCATCTTGACAGACAAAATAATTCTAAGTGCATGGGTCTGTCTTTCTCATCACCCTTCCCTACTATCCTCAATCCACAATTGCCTGAAACCATATATAGTCAGGATCCTTAGTGTTAAATATAAGAAAAGCCTAATTCACAGCTAGCCAAAAGGAGATATCCCTGAATAGATCAGGTATGGCTGGATCCAGGTGTTCAAATAATCTCTCCAGGAATCTCTGTCTTAAGTTAACTCTATTTCCCTCTAGGTTGGATTTATTCTTCAGCAAGCTCCCACAGGTAATATCAAGAGGGGCACCAGCAACTCCAAGCCTATGCTCTGTCAGCTTAACCCTCCAGTGAAAGACCAGAATGTTTATCTTAGTTCCAGAAAAAAATCCTTGGGATGACTCTCACCAGCCTGGTTTGGGATTGCCTGCCCACATTAGAACTCTAAGTCCAACCTTGGCCTGCAAATTCCAGAGTGTGAGATCAATCCTCCTGAAATCATGCAGGCTAAGGCAAGGAGAACATTGGTTCCTGAAGACAAATCAGGAAGTTCCCCTGAAGAGGGGAAGGAAGACAAAAAGAAGGGTTCAGTATGCCCCCTCCCACCCCTCCTCCTCCCTGGCTCTGACTTCATCTTTACCCTTGTTATGCCTTATTTACTTCTTGGTCACTCAGCTTCTTTTTCAATCGGGCTATTTTTTTTCTTTGCCTATACTTTCTTTTTTTCTCCTGCTTCTCTGATTCCTTTGGTGCCTGGTTCTTGGTTCCTAAATTTCTGCACCTATACCTTTCCACCATCTTTTCCTTCTACCAAACAGTACAGAAATTGAGTTCCCTTCAGACTGCAGCCTCAACTTCTAAATATACTATATATCCCCACAGCACTCTATACCTCAATTTTTCCATTCTCTTTTTGTTGGTCTTTAATATTTTTGTTTTTTGTTTTTTGTTTTTCTCAACTGGAACCTCCACGAGTGGTGAAGAGATCATCTCTTGGTCATTCACCACTGGATCACCAGAACTTTGCAGGACACCTAGCACATAGGAGGGACCCAAATACTCTTTGCTGAATAAATAAATGAGTGACCCACTGAGAAAAGTTTATGTGAGTTTGACATCACACATGTTGCTTTTCAAGGTATATTCTCCTAATGAGCCCCAGAAGAGGAAAATGAATAATTGGGGGTCAAGACCAATGAATTCTTACAGCCATCCTAGTGAAATCATGATTTCAGGGGAAATAATAAATCAACAGGCATCTTAAGGAACTGTAAATTTCTAAACAAATATGCAGATTGACAAACCAAATGTGAGTTGACTGCTAAAGACATGATAGAAAAACACAGCTCTTTGGGAATGCCCCCATGCAAGTGCACATGGTATTCAGTAAGATTCTATGTAAAATCAAGATATTTTGCTATTTATTAATTAACATTTGGCAGCCACTGAACATTAATGAATTTGGCCTTTTGCCTGGCCTCTCTCGCGACAGCCTGTACTTTAAGCAACACTTTCATCCAGGTATTTGCAAAGACAATTATTTCAAATGCATTCAGTTTCTAAGTTCATTTTCATTTAATAATATAGGTGAGTCACCCCTATAATTACAGGTATTTGGACCACAGAGCCTTAAATGTTACCTCCCTAGTTCCTCTACGGGACAAAACTAAGTACATAAAACCTGTGGTTCACTTAAAAATTAACCCAGCTTCTGCAATATGCTGGATAAAATAAGCCTTGGGTTATTTATCTTGCCCACCAGAAAGCTCACTTTATTCTTCCGGGGAGCACCAAGGAGATGCAGTGACCTTTACAACATATACATACACACGCGTGCAAGCTAGGATCAGTTATAAATATCTGAGCAAGGGGAGAAGCTAATTAGAATAGGCTCACCGGCTCTGTAGCGGTTTTACAGTCTCCTTCTTAAATTCTTAGTGGTCTACATAGTGGTCATAATCATGAAACAACACACTGTACGTAATGTCCTCATCGGTTGGTTTGGGGTAGAGCATTTAGAGATTGGGTTTTGAAAGAGAGAGAGAGAAAGAGAGAAAGAGATAGGAATAACCTCCCTTTTGAGATGCAGATATATATGCATATATGTGTGTATATATGTATATATATAAAAACACCTACATATGACATGTGTGTGCCTTAAGACTAGAAACTAACATTTACTTCAATTTAAAAAGAAAGCTAGGGGCACCTGGGTGACTGAGTCAGTTAAGCGTCTAACTCTTTATTTCAGTCAAGATCTTGGGGTCATGGGATCAGCCTGCATTGGGCTCGACACCAGGCTCCATGCTGGATGTGGAGACTGCTTAAGATTCTCTCTCTCCCTTTCCCTCTGCCCACCCCCACCGTTCGCATGTGCTCTCTCTTTAAAAAAAAAAATCAATCAATCAATCGTTGAAACCCTTTGGAAAGGAAAAAAATAAGCCAATTATGCACAAAGTTTCAACTTATTCTGATCAGACCAAAACTAAGATTCTGTTTAAAAAAAAGTGAAGCGAAGGAAATCCAGAAAACCTAGATCCAAGCTCCTGCTATGCTATTAACAATACCTATTTTTCTGAGCCTCAATTTCCTCATCTGGAAAAATAAGTGGGGAGAATTCCATGAAAATATTAGGAAATATTTATTAAGCTTAATGTCCTATCCAAATATTAGTAATTAGTCCCAACAGAAGGATGGATTCCAGAAACAAAAGATGCAGTATCTTTGAAATAGAAATTTCTCATAAAGAAGTACAGAAGGTAAAGTTAAATTCAAATGTTTTAAGACTTTTGTGAACAACAAATGTGTATCTATATCTGTATCCATATATCTATATGAAGAAAGGTATCTTTAAAAAATTTTTTTAAAAATTTTTATTGTTATGTTAATCACCATACATTACATTAGTTCTTGATGTAGTGTTCCATGATTCATTGTTTGTGCATAGCACCCAGTGCTCCACGCAGAATGTGCCCTTTTTAATACCCATCACCAGGCTAACCCATCCCCCCAACCCCCCTCCCCTTTAGAACCCTCAGTTTGTTTTGCAGAATCCACATCTCTCATGGTTCGTCTCCCCCTCCGACTTACTCCCCTTCATTCTTCCCCTCCTGCTATCTTCTTCTTTTTCTTTTTTTTAACATATGTTGCATTATTTGTTTCAGAAGTACAGATTTGTGATTCAACAGTCTTGCACAATTCACAGTGCTCACCATAGCACATACCCTACCCAATGTCTATCACCCAGCCACCCCATCCCTCCCACCCCCCACCACTCCAGCAACCCTCAGTTTGTTTCCTGAGATTAAGAATTCCTCATATCAGTGAGGTCATATGATACATCTCTTTCTCTGATTGACTTATTTCACTCAGCATAACACCCTCCAGTTCCATCCACGTCGTTGCAAATGGCAAGATCTCATTCCTTTTGATGGCTGCATAATATTCCATTGTGTATATATACCACTTCTTCTTTATCCATTCATCTGTCGATGGACATCTTGGCTCTTTCCACAGTTTGGCTATTGTGGACATTGCTGCTATAAACATTGGGGTGCACGCACCCCTTCGGATCCCTACATTTGTATCTTTGGGGTAAATACCCAGTAGTGCAATGGCTGGATCGTATGGTAGCTCTATTTTCAACTGTTTGAGGAACCTCCATACTGCTTTCCAGAGTGGTTGCACCAACTTGCATTCCCACCCACAGTGTAGGAGGGTTCCCTTTTCTCCACATCCCCGCCAACATCTGTCGTTCCCTGACTTGTTAATTTTAACCATTCTGACTGGTGTGAGGTGGTACCTCATTGAGGTTTTTGATTTGGATTTCCCTGATGCCGAGCGATGTTGAGCACTTTTTCATGTGCCTGTTGGCCATTTGGGTGTCTTCTCTGGAAAAATGTCTCTTCATGTCTTCTGCCCATTTCTTGATTGGATTATTTGTTCTTTGGGTGTTGAGTTTGATAAGTTCTTTATAGATTTTGGATACTAGCCCTTTATCTGATATGTCATTTGCAAATATTTTCTCCCATTCTGTCGGTTGTCTTTTGGTTTTGTGGACTGTTTCTTTTGCTGTGCAAAAGCTTTTTATCTTGATGAAATCCCAATAGTTCATTTTTGCCCTGGCTTCCCGTGCCTTTGGTGATGTTTCTAGGAAGAAGTTGCTGCGGCTGAGGTCGAAGAGGTTGCTACCTGTGTTCTCCTTTAGGATTTGGATGGACTCCTGTCTCACGTTTAGGTCTTTCAACCATTTGGAGTCTATTTTTGTGTGTGGTGTAAGGAAATGGTCCAGTTTCATTCTTCTGCATGTGGCTGTCCAATTTTCCCAACACCATTTGTTGAAGAGACTGTCTTTTTGCCATTGGACATTCTTTCCTTCTTTGTCAAAGATGAGTTGACCATAGAGTTGAGGGTCCATCTCTGGGCTCTCGATTCTGTTCCATTGATCTATGTGTCTGTTTTTGTGCCAGTACCATACTGTCTTGATGATGACAGCTTTGTAATAGAGCTGGAAGTCTGGAATTGTGATGCTGCCAGCTTTGTTTTTCTTTTTCAAGATTCCTCTGGCTATTCGGGGTCTCTTCTGGTTCCATACAAATTTTAGGATTCTTTGTTCCATTTCTTTGAAAGAAAAGTGGTTGGTATTTTGATGGGGATTGCATTGAATGTGTCGATTGCTCTAGGTAGCATTGACACCTTCACAATATTTGTTCTTCCAATCCATGAGCATGGAACGTTTTTCCATTTCTTTGTGTCTTCTTCAGTTTCTTTCATGAGTATTTTATAGTTTTCTGAGTACAGATCCTTTGCCTCTTTGGTTAAATTTATTCCTAGGTATCTTATGGTTTTGGGTGCAATTGCAAATGGGATCGACTCCTTGATTTGTCTCTCTTCTGTCTTGTTGTTGGTGTATAGGAATGCCACTGATTTCTGTGCATTGATTTTATATCCTGCTACTTTACTGAATTCCTGTATGAGTTCTAGCAGTTTTGGGGTGGAGTCTTTTGGGTTTTCCACATACAGTATCATATCATCTGCAAAGAGTGAGAGTTTGACTTCCTCTTTGCCGATTTGGATGGCTTTGATTTCTTTTTGTTGTCTGATTGCTGTGGCTAGGCCTTCTAATACTATGTTGAATAGCAGTGGTGATAGTGGACATCCCTGCCGTGTTCCTGACCTTAGGGGTAAAGCTCTCAACTTTTCCCCATTGAGAATGATATTTGCTCTAGGTTTTTCATAGATGGCTTTTATGATATTGAGGTATGTACCCTCTATCCCTATACTCTGAAGAGTTTGATCAAGAAAGGATGCTGTACTTTGTCAAATGTTTTTTCTGCATCTATGGAGAGGATCATATGATTCTTGTTCTTTCTTTTGTTCATGTATTGTATCACATTGATTGATTTGCGGATGTTGAACCAGCCTTGCAGCCCAGGGATAAATCCCAGTTGGTCGTGGTGAATAATCCTTTTAATGTACTGTTGGATCCTATTGGCTAGTATTTTGGTGAGAATTTTTGCATCCATGTTCATCAAGGATATTGGTCTGTAATTCTCCTTTTTGATGGGGTCTTTGTCTGGTTTGGGGATCAAGGTAATGGTGGCCTCATAAAGAGTTTGGAAGTTTTCCTTCCATTTCTATTTTTTGGAACAGTTTCAGGAGAATAGGTATTAATTCTTCTTTAAATGTCTGATAGAATTCCCCTGGGAAGCCATCTGGCCCTGGGCTTTTGTTTGTTGGGAGATTTTTGATGACTGCTTCAATTTCATTAGTGGTTATAGGTGTGTTCAGGTTTTCTATTTCTTCCTGGTTCAGTTTTGGTAGTTGATACATCTCTAGGAGTGTACCCATTTCTTCCAGGTTATCTAATTTGCTGGCATAGAGTTGCTCATAATATGTTCTTATAATTGTTTGTATTTCTTTGGGGTTGGTTGTGATCTCTCCTCTTTCATTCATGATTTTGTTGATTTGGGTCCTTTCTTTTTTCTTTTTGATAAGTCTGGCCAGGGGTTTATCAATCTTGTGAATTCTTTCAAAGAACCAGCTCCTAGTTTCGTTGATCTGTTCTACTGTTCTTTTGGTTTCTAGTTCATTGATTTGTGCTCTGATCTTAATGATTTCTCTTCTCCTGCTGGGTTTAGGCTTTATTTGCTGTTCTCTCTCCAGCTCCTTTAGGTGTAGGGTTAGGATGTGTATTTGAGACCTCTCTTGTTTCTTGAGAAAGGCTTGTATTGCTATATACTTTCCTCTCAGGACTGCCTTTGCTGTATCCCAAAGATTTTGAACAGTTGTGTTTTCATTTTCATTGGTGTCCATGAATTTTTTTTAATTGTTCTTTAATTTCCTGGTTGCCCCATTCATTCTTTAGTAGGAAGAAAGATATCTTTATCCAGAATTTATAACTGGGATTCACTACCCATGTTAACCAGCTAACTAACTAAATTTAACATATTATTTGTAAAAATAATGATGCTGGGCGTGTTGATGATAACACATCCCAAGGTGGGATTCATGAAAATCCAAGAGTTGTATTGATAAGATCACTTAGTCTGGTACAAAAGTCATTGAGCTTCAGACCCAAAACAAAAATTTGAGTTTCAATGCTGTCCCACCACTTAACTACCAGTAAGACTTGAGGCCAGTAATTTAATCTCTGAACTTGAGTTTCTTCATTTGCGGAATCTGCTTTGCTTATTTTGAGGCAAAAATTACTTACAGGAAAGAAGGAAGAGCTGAATATGATAAGACCAAAAGCATCATAGCTATGGGTGACGGTAGAGAATGAAAATTCAACCTGAAAATTCAAATGTTCCCAGGGAGGAAACTGGAACAGAGAAATTAAACCATAGATAAAAAAGATACTTGAAGAAGACATAGGAAAGTTGAAAAAATTTTGCGTTATTGATGACATGTGCCCACAGTTTTAAAAGTAGAGTTAATGTAAAAGGACCCACCTATTCACATATTGATATATTTTTTTAAATTCTGGATAATGGCAAAGAAATGATATACATTTATTCATGGACCATCTATAAAAACATGTACTTAATATAATGGGAAATATGAATCAGGGTTAAATCATATTGGATGGCAGATGCAAATTAATGTAAGCAACATGTTTGCAAATTCTTTTTAAGATTTTATTTATTTGTGAGAGAGAGAATGAGCTGGGGGTGGTGGTTGTGGAGAGGGGCAGAGGGAGAAGCAGACTCCCCACTGAGTAGGGATCTCAATGTAGGGCTCAATCCCAGGATGCTTGGATCGTGACCTGAGCCAAAGGCAGATGCTTAACCAACTGAGCCACCCAGGTGCCCCTTGCAAAATGTTTTTAATAAGAGGATTTACAAAGGTAAATTAGATGAAGTAAAAAGTCAAAGCAAAGAAAGAAAGAAAGAAAGAAAGAAAGAAAGAAAGAAAGAAAAGCAAAGAAAGGAAAAAAAGAAGAGCAAAACAGAGAGTATCTCCTTACATTGCTATGGAAGACAAACGTCTTGAGTCTTATTAGCACCTAAAAGCCATCTTTAAATCAGTCAGTAAAAGCGAATTTCATTGAACTTTCTATATGCCCAACATGTCACTATTTACTTTACATGTCCCAAAAGACACCATAAAAGGAAAACAAATGGAAATCCTGTCCAAAGTGAAAGAATACACAGAAGTGTAAGGGATGCTAAATGTTCTTATATGTGTTATCTCTTGTCAAAATAATTTGTTGAGGTTTGACTGAATATGGGGGATCATGAGTGTAAAGTATATAAACACACTTATGTCCACTCTTTGGGATTCAACACAGTGGAGAAATTGACCCTAGGAGATCAAGTGGAACCCAAGTATTAGTTTTATTGTTGGGCCAAGCCGTTCCTAAAGAGCAAGGCTTCTGCTGTAGCTGGATGGAGGGCATGGCAGGGAAATGAGGACAAGGTGAAAGTCTCTTCTCCTTGCTCTTTCACCTACTGTTGGGGGCCCATCTACAGCAAGTACTGGGTCTGCAGAATAGACTCTGACTTTCCCACCCAGCTCTGAGTGGAACCGGCATACCTTGCAAACTCACATGAAAGTGCACATAACAACCCTTTTCATGCACTAACCTTCTCCAGCTGGGCCTGTGGCTTGGCAGTAAAAAATGGAGGTGCAGCCCTCACTTCACCTTTGCAATCCTGGTTTAGGAGGAGACAACATGACTAAGTAGTCACTTTCAACATGCTAACCCTACCCAAGGGTGAAGCATGACACAATGCAGCTGAATTTTTCAGCTATAGAAACAGACCCTCCGTTGGTAATGACAGAAAGGAGATGGAGAGCTAAATAGAAGATCGAGCACTTTGGATCATGAGAAAAGGTGAAAGAAGGGAGAAAAGACTGAATTTCATTTCTCCAGAGACCAAGGTAGGAATGGGACCCAAAGAAGAGATGTCTTCTTATAGAACCCATCAAAATTAATGGAATTACTTCCACTTTCCACAGCAGGAAACAGAAGCTGAGAACAATTATGTGATTTGCCCAAAGTAACATATCTTGTAAGCTATGGTGTACACATGAGACAATTATAAAGCAAATAAAACCTGCTTGAAATTGACTAGAAGCGAGAACTTGGAGAAAAAAAATAGTGTGGGAAGGAAAAGTTAAGTTGGCATTGAAGCCAAGATAAAAAAAGGAAAAAAGAAGAAGGTGCTATACACAATTAAGTCCAGCAAGAATGAATGGGATGATACTGTTTTATTAGTACAAACAATATTTAGAATGATTCCAGGTAAGCAAATACCCCAAATGCCTTGGAGCTATAGACACCCCAGAAAATTCAAGAGCTAAAAGTGGTCATAACAAATGGTCATAACCAATATACAAATGGTAGCTATTGATCACATAGCTCAGTGGAAGGAATTTAAGAAAGAAGGGTAGATATAAAGAAGCTCTGACCATACTCTGACACTGATCTATTTCACATTTTTTTTTCCTTTGTTCTCTGTGTAAGACAAAATCAAGTTTTTCTTTCCGCAGGTGGGTCTGAGCTTTTCAGAGGCTCTTTATAGCACTGGCTAATCAGACCCACTGAAACGTGAAAATGATCTTTTTATAATTGGGAGACTCAAAGACATCAGAGCAAATGAGAAACACCAGAAAAAGAAAAGAAAATGAAAGAAGGGCTCTATTAAACTTCCCTCTATTACTTTATATATTGAAATAAAGGAATCCACTTAAAAATTTAACATACAAATGATAGTACCCTTTACAATAAAAAAAAGCAGTCCCCAATATTGTCATGGGAAAGAGATAATATTTCTATAATGGTCACTTATATCATTTTTAATACATACAAGTGATACATTCATTACAGGAACATCACAGCAAAATATGCCATAATGAGGAAACACAGGCACATTACACCCACAATCCATTTCATTATTATGATTGCTTTGCAACTCTTCCAAATTTAGAGGAAGTATCTCTCATCCTAATGTGCTGTCCTTCGGCTTTAGGACAAGATAGTCCATGGATGGCAGCAAAACAAAAATCGTAAAACTAGCCACACACACACAAAAAAGAAGGACATGTGGTTATCAAACTTTGCTTGTGTGTGTAATATCAAATTCTGAAAGCAGCAAGCAGCAACACCACATTCCAGGGGCTTTTAGGGGCCAACAAGAGTCAGTATTCACAATTCTCATCTTGACGTCCAGCAAAGAGTCAAGTGAACACAATCACTGAGGAATTAAAATGTGACATGAGCCTGATATCACAGCAAGGTCCAAAATAACATTCAAAAGTTCTGCAAAACATGTTGCCAGGTCAGTGTCTGTTCTTTTTTTTTTTTTTTTTAAAGATTTTATTTATTTATTTGACAGAGAGAGAAAGACAGTGAGAGAGGGAACACAAGCAGGGGGAGTGGGAGAGGGAGAAGCAGGCAGAGAAGGGAGCCTGTCGCCTGGCTTGATCCCAGGACCCCA
Source organism: Zalophus californianus (assembly GCF_009762305.2). Lineage (NCBI taxonomy): Eukaryota > Metazoa > Chordata > Mammalia > Carnivora > Otariidae > Zalophus > Zalophus californianus. Next base: position 96,014,563 of record NC_045597.1, read on the forward strand.
GGATCACAAAGTAAAAATGGACAGTGCCCTGTTCGGTTCAAAATAGAAACTTTTATTTTGTATATTTACTATTTAGAAAGTATTACTTCAACTAGAATACACAAAGACAAATCTAGAATGAGTCTTCCTGTCCTTAAGAATCTATCAATCCTTTAGGCTGGACAGGCATTTAATTATTGCTCCTGCCACAGGCAAATTGAGATGTGTTCTTGTTCTAGGGTCAACCAAATGGCGATGGAAATTGAAAGTAAAGATTGATTTGGTTGTGACCTGGGAAACATACAGTGTCTCTGAGAAGGCGATGGCATTAGCTAGTCCTTAAAAATTAAGAATACACAATGTTACCTAAAGATGGTGATAGGAAAATAATCCCTGGAGGCTGAGGAAATAACATAATGGTTTTTAACTTCTTGGGAGTCACAGGCCCCTTTAAGAAGCTAACTAAATGCACATGGAAACATGCATATAATTTACATGAAGGTACCAAGAATTCCTGGGCTCCCATGAAGTCCATCCTTGGATGCCTAGCTCCACGGACCCCGGATGAAGAAATCTTTGGAAGAGTATGAGTAAAGAACAAAATACAAGGCTTTGAAAACACAGGTGACTGAGTATAGTGCCTCATGAAGCTAGGGGAAGTCTGGGGCCTGGTCAAGGATCATCCTGAACATCATACTAATGGTAAATGAAAAGAAAAAATTAAATTTATTTATTTATTTTTAAAGGTTTTATTTATTTGTTTGTCAGAGAGAGAGAGCACAAGCAGGGGGAGCTGTAGGCAGAGTAGGCAGAGGGAGAAGCAGGCTCTCTGCCAAGCAAGGAGCCTGATTCGGGACTCGATCCCAGGACCCTGGGATCATGACCTGAGCCAAAGGCAGATGCTTAACTGACTGAGCCACCCAGTCGTCCCAAGAAAAAATTAAATTTAGTTTTGCTAATAATAGCATCACAAAGCAATCATCAATTAATCTGTCCTAGATGAAAAGAACTTCAGTGTTAACATATATATCCACTTGACCTAATCTCAAATCAGCGTTCTAGATAAAATGAAATCAATGAGATATGAATATAGAAAAAGATAGAGATTTCTTTTTTTAATTTTTTAATTATTTTTATTTTATTTTATTGTTTTTTTAAGATTTTATTTATGTATTTGACAGAGAGAGAGACAGTGAGAGAAGGAACACAAGCAGGGGGAGTGGGAGAGGGAGAAGCCGGCAGAGAAGGGAGCCTGTCACCTGGCTCGATCCCAGGACCCCAGGATCACAACCTGAGTGGAAGGCTGATGTTCAAGGACTGAGTCAGCCAGGCTCTCTGAGATTTCTTTTTTTTAATTTAAATTCAATTAATTAGCATATAGTGTATTATTGGTTTCAGAGGTAGAGTTCACCGATTCATCAGTCTTATACAACACCCAATGCTCATTACATCATTTGCCCTCTTTAATGTCTATCACCCACCCCCCTCCACTCTAGCAACCCTTGATTTGTTTCCTATGATTCAGAGTCTCTTATGGTTCGTCTCCTTCTCTGATTTCGTCTTGTTTTATTTTTCCCGCCCTTCTCCTATGCTCCTCTGTTTTGTTTCTTAAATTTCACATATCAGTGAGACCATATCAAAGGGAGATTTCTATGAAGCCATTTGCCTTTCCCCAGCCTTGCTCCAGCTATTCTGCCAAAGTTCTGGCAGATAAGTTCATATGGCACAAAGAGTCATCAGGGAACTTCTGACAGAGGGACTCTAACTTTCCCTTTGACCACCTACCCTGCTCCGTGACTTCTAGGAGGATGGCTAGCCAAAGAGGATGTTACTAGGTGGTCACTCATTCTTGGAATTCTTTCTTGATTGTGCTGCTCTGTAAATCGATCCTATGTGTTACCTGGCCTCTGAAAACCCCTTAGGCTTTATTCTTTTCCTCTTTAATGTCTTAAATTCCATGCTTCTTAGTCCTCTCCTAGTGACATGATCCTGCTCTTATTCACCCCTGGCATAATGGGCAGAAGCACCAGCTCCGTAGATGTTTGTGTCAAAGCCCAACCACAGTGAGGGGCGATGGTTAATGCCAGGCCAAGTGGGCCAAGTGGGCATTCTTCTCATAATCAGATCCTGATGCAATGAAGCAGAACCTAGATTCCACTGAGAGTGTACCTGCAGTTGCCTTAATCAGGAAGTGAGTAAATTAACAGGAGCTAGAGGAAGGAGGCATTGAGAAGGGGCAGGAAAATGGAAGGGTTGGGGCAGAGATGATCATTATGGGGGTCAGAGGAACCAAAGGTTTAAATAAACCGGTGTTTAGAAGAATTTGGAACAATTTCTGGAGAGAAAAATAAATGGGAACACTTAGAAAAAAATGCAAGGAGACATCCATTCTTCTTGCCTCCTTTCTAGGTGTGTTGAAACCTGTGGAATGGCAAATTTTAAATTTAAGCGATCAATACATTTTTTTGAGCCAGCTATGTGAAAGGTCCTCTATGTCCTGCTGGCTTCATCGCAACAAAGATCCGTTCCTTCCCGGAGCTTTCATTCTAGCCAACAACGCCCCTTCCTGACTCTATTGTTCCCATCACATTTTAAATGAATCTAATTGGGCTTTGGAATTAGAAATCTGGACTCCCGTCTTGATCTTCCCTTTCCAGGTAGGTAGATTTGGACAAATCAGCTTTCTTACCTGTAAGGGGGTCTGGTGATAATTTCTTAGGGGCTGTATAAGAGGTACCTGAGTTAGTACGGGAAAGCTCTCTGTACAATGCCTGGCATATTGTAAGCACTCAATAAAGGTTATTATTAGTATTAGTACTATTAATCTCTGCTGAGACAACTTCTAATTATATCTGTGATCTTGTTAACTTTCTTAAATGCCACAAAGGGTACGGTATATGTGGGTCATAGAGACTAGAATGAGCTTTAGAAAACAAAACGAAACAAAACCAAACAAAAATACCCAAATATTTTGTCACTGCCTCCAAGGCCCTATCCGATCTGGCTCTTTCCCTCAGCCCGCTTCAAATCATTCTTTTCTGTCCACTCAAATCCAGGCACCATAGTCTTGCATTTCCTTGGAAAGCTCAAGCGCTCTCCTTTGTCCGAGTCTTGGCACTTGTGGCTGACTTGGCCTGGAACTCTCTCCCTCCTGTTCTTTCAGTGATTCTCTCTTTCCCTAACCACCTGATCTGTAGTTGCTTCATGCCTCGCACTCCCTACCCCTTGCTTTATCACATTCATGTTTATTGTGTGTAGCACTATCACTCCCTGAACATTTTATCATTTATCATTCTTTTTTTTAAAGATTTTATTTATTTATTTGAGAGATAGAGCGAGCAAGCAAGAGAGAGCACACAAACAGGGGGAGAGGCAGAAGGAGAGGGAGAAGCAGACTCTCTGCTGGGCAGGGAGCCCCAGTTGGGGCTCGATCCCAGGACCCTGAGATCATGACCTGAGCTGGAGGCAGATGCTTAACCAACTGAGCCACTCAGGTGCCCCTTATCATTTATCATTCAATCTTTGTTCACCTGTTCGTTGTCACTTCCCACTCTCATGTAAGCCCCATGCACACAGAGGCCTTGCCTGTGTTATTTGCCCTGCGTGTCAAGAAGGGTGCCTGTCACATAGTATGCCAAAAAATTGTTGAAGAAACAGAAATGTGAACGATGGATAAATAAATAAATGATTTATTGGGAAAAAAGCTGATAATTCCTTTGACCCCATTCTCATCCCACCATGCTGTGATTGTGATATTTTCTATCAGCTGCATACATGGGAATATCCTACAAATAAATGTTAATCATTCTTCTTTTTTTCCATTTACTTTCTCTTCCTTTTGCATCTTGTCTTGCCATCATTTATTTATTTTACTTGTCCATTTACTTATTTTGCAGAAAGCGTGGATGCTTTTGGAACAACCATGTGAAGACATCTTGGTAAAATATACAATGAACAATACTTAACTGTGTTTTTTCCAAAGGCCACATAAACCATCAGCTTGGCACCTCAGCTCTTTAAAAAACATAAAATTTGGGGAAGGTCAGCTGTTAGCCATTTAATCACATTTTTTTTTTTACAGTTATGGAATGTTGCCCTTAAAAAGTCCTCTGAGGTTATCTAATGCAGATTGCTCATTTAGCAGGTTGAGCAAACTGCAGTCCAGAAAGGTCAGAGATTGCCAACAACTGCATGTCTGACAATTCCAAAACACTGGCCTTCTGACTTGGAGACCAGGGCTGCATTTGCCCTGTGCCAGCAAATGAGGAAATGATATTATTGTTGTTTTACTGCCTAAGGAGATAAGGTTAAGGAACAGCTAGCTGGTGCTAGCTAGAGACCTAGAACAACAGCGACTGAAAATTATAATCAAACGAAGGGCTGAACCCTGATGGATCCTGATAAATATTCAAACCCTTGTGGGCCATGACTACTCAACAAACATCCATTTATATAGTATCCATGATTTTCACATGTGCTATGAAGAACTCTGTATTTCTAGCACTTAGATAACAAAGGATAATAAGAAATTTCACTTGTGTAATTTGCAATAGATTTGCTTTCTTCAGCAGGTGAGGGATAAAAAAGGCCAGATTTCTCATGAAATACCAATCAACATTTAGAAACTCAGTGCTGTTATAAGTGAAAAAAAAAACACTGTGCGTGTTCTGCTTCAAAGACAAGTTGATTTTTAAAACGGGTTTCTCATGAGCAGAAAATTGCTAAAAATTAGACCATTTAATGGGTAGGAAACCATAAAAATTAGTCCACTTTCAACCCTGCCTTTGTGTAAATTTCTATAATTATATCTTACATACATTATTTATTATTGACAGTTGAGCTGCAAGCAAAAAATGGTACAGACCCAGCAAAACCTATTCTATTTGAAAGTCAAAAATGGAAAGGCAATTTATATTCTCCTTTCTAAAAGTGGAGGGGTGGTAAGCTTAAGTTGAAATATTTTGTGTACTAAAGTTTCAGTTAGTGGGAATTAGAATAGCTGAGTTATAACCTTACCTTGCAGGGTGGATAATGAAATGTCACCAAGCTTTCAGGAAGCTGAGTCCTCCAGGAAGTGATATAACACATCACTGGGAGATAGTTCTTATCAATCTAATTGTGCTTTTGTATTCACTTATGGGTTCCCTCAGCCTCCTGAATATTTTACAGCATGTGTGAAGACAGTTGGTCTTTTAATCAAAACGCCAGCTTGAAGGAGCAGGACCAACTTAGTAGAAGTCTCATTTCAGTTTGTGAAAGTAAAAACCAAATGAACGGACATAACCACCAACCTTCAGTTCTTTATTTGAGGGACAAGAAAGATGCAAACTGGTGACTTAGATATTTTAGATTTTTGTTCTACTCTCTTCTCCACCGAAATAATGTCAACTATCTAATCAGAGATGTGACCATCACTTTCTTTAACCTTAGTCATTTTTTTCTTCATCTTTCTTCCTTCGACCATTTCCTTTTTCTTTTACACATTTACTCAGAGAATTTCTAAAAAGTATTTTTCTTTTTTATCTGAGAGACTGAATATGCAAATAGACAATGGGTCTTAGTCATAACCTCTGCTGCTCCCCATCCAGAAAGCCAAACCACAGCACCCCCAGTGGTGGTCTGGGACAGTCAGGGCCACACCAATGGCTGCCATCTTCCTTATTTTTTGCTAAGGCTTCCAACTCAGGGCCGACCATGGGAAATCAAATCTGTTCCCCAAACCATCAAATAAGAGGCCTGTCTTAGTTAGCCAGCCTCCAGCTTCCCAGTGGCCAATAGCCTGCCAAAAAGGAGAATATAAATTGCCTTCCCAGGGCATACCAAGGCCTCCCCTGACTTTTTCACCATAAAGCTTTCCCATTCCTCTGCCGGGCTTTGGGTGTCTTCCAAACTCAAGGTGTTGGCTGACTCCCTTGTTACCACAAGCTCTGAACAACTAGCCTCTGTTCTCATTTGTGTAGTCTGTTCATTTACACACCTCCTTGAGACTGAACTTCTCACTCTATAGCTTTGTTCTTCCGCATATGCAATGTATTCTAACAGAAGGAAGCCTAATGGTCCCCCGTGCCAAAATTAGAAACAGAACTACCATATAATTCAACAATTCCACTTCTGGATATTCATCTGAAGAAACAAAAACACGAATTTGAAAACACATATGCACATCTATGTTCTATGTGGCATTATTTACAATAGCCAAATATGAAATGACCTAAATGTCCATTGATGGATGAACGGATAAAGAAAATGTGATATACGTATATATACAGTGGTCTATATCAGGGGGTAGCAAATTATTGTGTAAAGTGCCAGATAGTAAATATTTTAATTTTGGGAGACTACAGGATTTTTGGTGTAACTCTACCTCGTTAGCTTGAACACAGTCATATACACTAAGGAAACAAATGGGATGGATGTTTCAATAAGACTTTATTTACAAAAACAAGCAGAAGGCCAAATTTGGCCCCAGAGCTGTAGTTTGCTGAATCCTGGTCTGTGATATAGGATACATGTTAAGAACACAGTGTATGTCAGATTGTAAGCCTTAAACATTGGAAAGTGTCTGTAGATACTGTGAGAAACTCCATTTATTTAACAAATGTTTATTGAACTAGATACCAAGCTAGAGGATCAGCAAACAAAGAAGACACAAATTCTTGCCTAATGGAGTTTATATTGCACTACGGATAGCTGATAATAAACAACAAATGGAATAAACAAGCAAACTTTGTGGTATTTAAAAAGTCACACTATCAGGGGAAAATAGAGCATATAAGGGGAATACAGAGTGTGTGGGAGGGAGTGATAAGGAAACCATTCTGTTCAAAAGCATTGCACTTTTGAACAGAATGGTTAAGGTAGAATTTGGAGAAAGTAGCATTTGAACAAAAATTTGAAAGAGGGGAGGAAATTAGCCATGCATAAAAATGATGTTGGAAAGACAATGAAGCACAATGATTTTAACTTTTGTTCTGAGCCAAATGGGATATTCTTACAAAGCTTGAGCAGAGGACAGACATGAGCTGATTGACATTGTGAAGTGATCACTCAGCTGCGTTGGGAGTCACTTTCAGGCAGCAAGGGGAGAAACAAGGACCTAATGGTCTCGTCTTTTATCCACTGGGAAATCTCTGGCTCTTAATTGGTGTGTTTAGACTATTTATTTATTTATTTATTTTAAAGATTTTATTTATTTATTTGACAGACAGAGAGACACAGCGAGAGAGGGAACACAAGCAGGGGGAGTGGGAGAGGGAAAGCAGGCTTCCCGCAGAGCAAGGAGCCCGATGTGGGGCTCGATCCCAGGACCCTGGGATCATGACTGAGCTGAAGGCAGACGCTTAATGACTGAGCCACCCAGGCGCCCTAGACTATTTATTTTTAAAGTGATTGCTGATAGAGCTGGATTAATATTTACCATGTTGTAACTGTACTATTCACTACTTTTTCTCTTATTCATTTCCCCCCCCCTTTTTTTTTGTCTTCTGTGGTATAATTGAACATTTTATGTGATTCTACTTATTTCCTCTCTTAGCATTCTTATCATGCCAACTATCTTTGTGGTTTTTTTTCTTTAATTAATGGTTGGTATAGAGTTTACAAAATACATTTTAAGCTAATCTAAGTTCCTCTGCAAGTAATACACTACTACGTCACTGGTAGTGCAGATATTTATAACTGATCATTCTCTCCTGTCCCTCATGACATTGTTGTTAGTAATTCCACTTTCGATCTGCTGTTATTACTCAATACATTGTTTCTATTATTGCTTTAAACAGTTATGTTTTAGACCAAGAATAAGAAAAATAAAGAATTTTATTTCACTTTCATTTACATGCAGTTCCCTTCTCTGATGCTTTTCCCTTTTTAATATAGATCTGGTTTACATCATTTCCTTCCTTTTCAAGAACTTCTAGCATTTCTTGTTGGGAAGGTTTGCTGCTGTTGAATTCCCTCATTTCTTTGTTTGAGAAGATTTTTTTTTAAGATTTATTTATTTATTTGAGAGGGAGAGAGAGAGCAAGCACAGGGGGAGTGGCTGAGGGAGAAACAGACTCCCTCCTGAGCATGGAGCCTGACTCAGGCTTGATCCCAGGACCCTGAGATCATGACCTGAGCAGAAATCAAGAGTCAGATGCTTAACCAACTGAGCCACCCAGGCACCCCTGTTTGAGAAAGTTTTTATTTCTCCTTCACATGTGAAGGATAATTTTGTTGGATATAAAATTTTTGGTCAGTAATTGTTTTTTCTTCCTTCAACCCTTTAGATATTTCACTTCCTACTCTTCTTGTTTTGATGGTTTTTGATGAGAACTTATTATATTTCTTACCATTTTCCATTATTCTTGCTTTTTTTCAAAATTTTCTCTGTCTTTGGTTTTGGCAGTTTGAATCTGACGTGCCTAAGTATTTTTCTCTATGCATTTCAGTTTGGTAATCTTATATTAACCTGTCTCCAACCTCACTGATTCTTTCTTTGAGTATATTGAGTTACTGATGAGCCCATTGAAGCTTTTTTCATTTTTGTTACAGTGTTTTTGACGTCTAATTTTTTCTTTTGATTCTTTCTTAGAGTTTCCACCTCTCTGCTTGTATTACCCATCTCTTCTTGCACCCTGTCTCTTTTTCCTTGAGAGCTCTTAGCATATTTATCATATTAAGCTATTTAAAATTTCCTGTCTGATAATTCCAATATCTATGTCATATCTAAATTTGGTTCTGATGATTGCTTTGAATTGTCAAACTGTTTTATTTTCCTTGCCTTATGGCATACCTTATCATTTTTTTCCTTGAAAGCCAGACATGTTGTACCAGATATCAGGGACTGAGCAAATAAATCTTTAGTGTGGAGATTTGTATTAATATGGCTAAGAGTTGAGCTGGGTTTAACATTTGCTATAGGTGTCAGTGGCTTCAAATCCCTCTAGTGAACTTGATTTTGTCTTTCCTTTTGATTTTCAGTTTCCCTCAGAGACATTCTGTGTATTGCATCTCTTTCAGCTGTAATTCACTCTGTTATACTGGAGTCCTGTTGGCATTGTAAGAGGTGGGGAAGGGAGAACATTCTATAATATTCATATTAAATTCCAATCATTGGAGCTGTGATCTTTGCAAGTGTTTTTTATAGTTAGTTCCCACTTCTTCCTTTTCCTTTTCTTGGCTGCAGTATTCTCAATCTGTTTCCTTGATCCCTATTGATTATCCACCTCCTTTCCCCCTTTAGATGAGACAGGAAGACTGGAAAGGAATGGAGGGTGAAAGATGTCTTTCCTCCAGCTGGGATAGGGCTCTGGCAAAGTCTTTTTTCTTGGGGAGGAGGCCCTTGCTATGGAGAAATGCTCTGGGCATACTTCAAAATGATTATTCTTCCTTTGCAACTGCCTGAGCTGTGAGGGGGCCTTTCTCAGATCTTCATCATGAGAACCTGGTGAGGTTTTAGGAGATAAAGCCCACAAAAATGTGAGGGCCTCCCAAAACCATGGCCCCCTAGGAGTTTCTCACTCTCAAGCTAGTCCACCTCAGCCTCCAGCAATTCCTCAAGGTGGCCATTTAAGTGGCCTTATCAGTTTATAGTTCCAGTAGCTTCTACTCCAAATAAGCTGTGGCTCTCTGCATACATATCTATCTCTCTAAATTTGCGGGTGGCAGTTTTCCCTGAAACATCAGTTTTCTGATTGGTCCAAGAAAAATCACTGATTTTCAGTTTGTTCAGCTTTTTCTTGTAAACTATTTCCAAGCCCTTTACATGTCAGATCTGAAACTGGAAGTCTAATGAGGTTTCTAATGATCTAGGCTCAACACTGGCAAATTTTAACTTCCACCCATGTGTCCTTGGGCAAAGGTAGCCAATCCCAAACGATGGGTGAGGCTTTAGCAAGCACGTAGATGCAAGGAGGGGGAAAGAATTGAGATCGTTCACTTAATGAACAACAGGGAAGTGGTTTCTCAGTATTATTGATTTCTGGTTTCTTTCATCATGCCCTGGGGTTTTCATTTCTCCCATCACCTCTGTAACCTATCTAGTGCATGAAATCTCTCTGCTTGAAATTGTTAGACTGTTTCCTTTTTCCTGACTGGATCCTGACTGCAGAGGAGGGAGGGAATATGGTGCTATTTACTGTCCCTCGATAAACCTAACAACCTTCTTAACAGGGTCTTAGTTAAGACTCTTTTGTTGGCAAGAAAAAAAAAGCTACACAATTGAGTTCAAGGCAAAAAGAAAGAGAAGCAGGTTCAGAATGTTTTGGAAAGAATCAGGAATAGTTAACCAAACCCTAGGACAGAAGGATCATCAGGTCTCTCCAAAGCCTGAAACCTAAAAGTGGAAATGGCCAGAAACCCCACATAGGGCTCCACCAGATTGCTCCCCTCTGCTTGTCTGATCATCATGCTCTGTTTCTGCACACTGGCTTTCTCTGTTTCAGGAGCAGAGCCTGAGACACTGTCCTGTTCCTGCTGAGTATTCATCTCCTTGAGTCAAGAGTGTTGCTGAAGCACAATGGCTTGCTCTCCTTTTAACTGCATACTCTCAAGGGGTAAAATTTGATTGGTTTGGCTTGGGTTGGTTTCTCTCTCCTGATGTAGTCAGTGGGCATTGGAGCAGAGCTCAGGTAGCCCATCTCTGACTGCTGGGTTGGGAAAGAACAGAGACTGGAGAATGGGGCTCACTGGGTGCTGGGCCTAACGTTCTCAAGTGGGGGTACTTTTGTCCCCTAGGAGAAATTTAGCATGTCCAAAAACATATTTGACGTCACAACTGAGGGGATGTTACTGTCATCTAATGGGAAGAGGTCAGAGTTGCTGCTAAATATCCAAAAATGCATGGGACAGGTTCCACAACAAAGAATTATCTGGCCACGAATGTCAATACTGTCAAGGTTGAGAAATCATGAGCTGAGCTAACTTCCCAAAGGGAGAATGGTGAGTACCAGCCTAGCACTTCGTATGGGGGAGAATATGAAAGAAGAGGGAAAAGAAAGACAAATAAGTAATAATTGCAATATTAGTGAACATTTTCTGTGTTCCAAACGCTATAGTAAATGTTTGACCGACATCTTTTTTTTTTTTTTTAACAAGCTTTAGTTCACTTTATTTTTCTTGTATAAAACTAGGTGGTGGCCACAGCTGGAGCCTGGGTCCTCTGCACGGAGACTCTGGTGTGGGTGTTCACAAGATGGTCAGTGAATTCCTGATATGGAGACTTGGTGAACACCGTCTCCTTCCAGAGGTCAGGGGTGAGATAGCTGTAAGTCTTGGAGATGACATCAAAAGTAGCCTTAGTGAAGTTCCCCAGCGTGGCAGTGCAGCCTCTGGCTGAAGTGTAGCAGTCGTCAATACCATCTTTTTTTGACTCTTCATGACAAGCCTGCAAAGCAAGTGAGTGGTATCATCATCTCCGGTTTATGGCAAATCAAACAAGGACTCTCTCCCTCCAAAACTGATGTTCTTAACTAGTAACTAAAAAGTGAGAAGGGAAAATCACCCTATCTTGTGCATCTGTACCTGTTTTCACCTAGGGTAGCTAGAAAGATATAAACAGATTCTTAAGTTCTGAGCTTGTGAGCCTGACAAATGACAGTCAATAATAACATCATGGCCATTAGCTGCTAGGAGGCAATATGACAGTGACAGTCAGATCATGCTGTCTATCAAAGGTATTTGAATGTAACATAAGCAGCTATGCAAATATGCAGGCTGATGTGAAGAGGGAACAGAGTAGAAATCTCAGGCATGAGGCATGTTGAAGCAAAACAAAGGGCCCCCCCAAAAAAACAAAAAAAAAAACAAAGGGCCCAAGGACTGATGTTCTCATGCATCTTCCACTCCCAAGCTTGTTGACCCTGTGCTCAGTTCATACTGAGTCCGTTTCCACACCTTCAAACAGGAATGAACATATTAGATTTGTAGGATTGTGGTGATTAAACTCAGAAACACATATAAAGCAGGGGTTGGCAATGGTGTGCATCATTTTATTTTTTTTAAGATTTATTTACTTATTAGAGAGAGAGAGAGAGCATGCACATGAACCATGGTGGGGGGAGGGGCAGAGACAGGGAGAGAATCCTCAAGCACACTCCCCACTGGGCATGGAACCCAATGTGGGGCTCAATCCCAGGACCCTGAGATCATGACCTGAGATGAAATCAAGAATTGGTCACTTAACCAACTGGGTCACCCAGGGACCCCTAAAATACATTTTAAATAACTTCTATTGGAATACTGTCATGCCCTTTTATTTATGTATCGTCTATGGCTGCTTTTGTGCTACAATAGCAGAGCTGAGTGGTCACAACAGAGATTGGGGTATGGTCTGCAAATCCAAAAATATTTACTATCTGCCTATTTCCAGGAAATATACACTAACACCTGGTATAATGTGATGGTTCTGGCACAGGTGCAGTGTCCTGCCTTCCCTGACCCAAAGGGTGACTGGATCCTTCTATCTACACTGGGAGATTTGCATTTGTTTGCTCACAGACTTGTTTAAGGTGTTCCAGCCAAACTGGCCTCAGTCACTTTCCAAAGCATGGCTGAACACACTGAATTAAATGACACAGTGAAAGACAACCAGATAAGAACGTGTTTACTCACAGGAGATGCAGATGGTTTGCTTTTGTTTTGGAGTGGGATGTGGGCAGGATAGGGAGTTTGGGGTTGACAGCACTATTTACAAGGCAAGGTAATGAGATGAGGAGAGAGGGCAAGGGAGGGAAGAGTTTCAAATCCTAGCTGCTCTGCACGTTATTTGTACAACACTTGTGTCAAATTGGTGAAATCTCTGGTCACCAGTCTTCTCATCTATAAAATGGGGTAGACAATATTACCTTTTTTGGTAGACAAAATGAAACAACTTCTATGAGAATTAAATGAACATTAAAATGTGGAAAATAAATGTTATACTAATCATTTATTCATTCCACAGTATTGACCGAGTACCTATTACAGAGGTATTACAGGGTAAGTCTGTCTTCACACCCCACCTCCCGTGGTACTATAATGACAGTAAATAAGAGCTAGAATTTACTGAAAATTTTCTATGTAGTCTGTTCTGTTCTAAACACTTTCTTTATTTTGTAATAATAAATTTAATCCTTACAACAGTACTTTGAGGTATGTACTGTTGTGAAATCCATGTTGGAGTTAAGGGAACTAAAGCACAGAGAAGTGAAGTGCATTGCCCAAGGTTACACAGCTAAGGAGTTATGCAATTAGGATGAGGGACTCAGCAGGTCTGGCTGCAGAGCCCAGTTTTCAACAGCACGCTGAACATCAGCTGTGTAACATGTTTAGCAGCGATTCATTTTAAGTCTGGATGGTCTTCACTGTTGGGGGTTCTGTATGTGTGTTGAACTCATTTGGCACCAGGTGCAACTTTTGGCACTGGGTCTGTGGAGTGTCTGGGAAAAAGAAGCTCCTGCCGACACAGGAGTAACATCGGCCTAGCTCTCAGAGATGTAGAGAAATTCTCAGTGGCCTGTGGAGGGGATCACCACACGTGAGTTTTCAGGATACAAGTCTGTACCATAGAGAGGGAGAGAAAGTGAAAGAAACACCCTCTCTATGATCTGAATTGCACAAGTACCTGTTATAAACTAAATTAGGTCCCTCTAGGGTTTATAAGTTGAAACCCTAACCCCAGTCCCTTCAGATGTGATTTGGAGACAGGGCCTTTAAAGAGATGGTTAAGTGAAGTGAGGCATCTAGGATGGGCCCTCATCCAGTCTGATTGGTGTCCTGAAGGAGAGGACATGAGGATATGGGGAGAGACACCAGGGACATATGCGGACAAATGGAAGACCACACGAGGACACAGTGAGAAGGAGGCCATCTGCAAGCCAGAGAGGCCTCAGGAGGAACCAACTCTGCTGACACCTTCATCTTGCACTTCGAGCCTCCAAAACTGTGAGAAAGTGAATTTCTGTTGTTTAAACCACCCAGTCTATGGGACTTTGTTATGGCGGCTGAGCAAAGGAATCTAGTGCGGAAGAGCCCTCCCCCGGGTCACCTTTACCTGAATCCAGAACAAAGAGTAGGAAGTCTTTCTCTGTCACCTGGCCACATGCCATAGAGCAGATTTGACTTCTGGGATGTCCAGGGAGGTGCTAGCAGCTGAGAAGTGCCAAGCCCCGGGGATCGGCGAGAGAGACTTGGCACCCAGAGAAGGAATGCGATGTAGTGACGGTGCCTGTTGTGTCCAGTGGAGCGGTGGCAGCCATTTTCGGGGAACCGCTGCCGCATAAACAGTAGGGGCAGAGACACAGAGCCAGCTGAGGAGCAGGAGGAGGTGGCTGTGGCCAGCCGAGGGGCACAGAATTCAAGAGAGGGCAGCATATGTCACACACGCCTCCGGAGAGTCTAAAAATTCTTAAGAGGGAATTTTCAGGAGCTAGGGTTCATACATCAGCAGTTTGGGGAAATGAGCCAGAAAAATTAGGTATTAATATTAGCACTCCCACAGATGTACCCAGAAGGTGGCAAGGCTTGGGGAAATTACAGTTCCACATAGTTGACCCCAGAGCAGATGTCGATGAAGATCTATCTGAAAAGTGAAAGAAGATGCATGGAAGAAATGGAATGACAGGCAAATAACGGTGAAATGGGGTAGAAAAAGAATGGGAAGATTTGTGCATGAAGAACCCAGGGAGGCAGATGTAAATGGACCCAACCACTTCCCAGGGTTATTCAAGACACCCTAATTAAAAGGACTTAGTACTTAGAACATGTTATATAGATGGTTGGTTTATTCAGTAAAAAAGCTCAACTCTATTCGAGGTGATCACAAGCAGGAATTCAATGGCATGAATAGAAATTTCACTGGGAGGAAAACAATTAATAGACTGGAGAAAGAAAAAAAAAACCAGTCATACTGGGCAGATTAAAAAGAAGCCAGTTAAAAAAAACGTTCAAGTTTCGATGTGACTGTTTTCAACGCCAGGTCTTCGGAAAATCATGAGTGCCTCTTGCAGCTTGAAGATAATGAATGACAGCAAGTCCAACTTCCGCGTTTCTCCTTTCTGAAATCACGCAAATGCAAAAAGGACAAGTGAAACCACAAACTCTTCCTCGATGAGACTAGAAAGGAGATGGAATTGTGAACAGCAAAGAGAGTAGAAGGGTGTCAGGGGCCCAGGAGCACAACACAGATCCTGGGGCATAAGGATCATTTTCGGACAACACAGCTCATCGGAATGTGATGGAGTGGGGTTCCAGAAAAATATAGAAGAAATAATAAACACTCATGGAAAGTGTGAAGGTAAATTGGAAGTTGTGAAAAAGGAGATAATACTGAAGAAATGAAGAGAAAGGTAAATTTAAAAATAAAATAATATGCATTTTATCTTCTCAAGTCAAATTAATGAAGATGCTAAGAGTTATATTTAGCCTTCTCAGGAATGATTTGAGTTCTTCGTTATCGAAGTTATGTGCTGTCCTGTTGAAGTGACATAGGATGTCTTCAGCGGCCATTAGGATTTTCAGCAGATTGCTCTAGGGCACTACATCTTTGCTATTTCCTTTGACTTAGGTTTTCTCTCTCATCCGCATCATCATACTGTACCTTATAGGTTTTTTGTTTTGTTTTGTTTTGCTTTGTTTTCTATGTATTTGCTTCTTGTATATTCTCCTTTACATATTTTCTAATTCAGTATTTTTTAATACTCTGTTAGAAATGCCATATAACCAGGTATAACCACTGTATGATAAAAGTTGAAAATGATTTAGTAAGTTCTTTCATCCCTAGTTTGTTTGTTGAAATTGCAGAGAAGTGGGCATATGGTATTTGTCACAGCAAAGGGCTTTTCAGGAGCCCCTTTTGCTTGAGGTGAGGTCTTAGTTTGCTGAACTGACAAGAAAACCGATCTTCTGGAAAATGAAGTACTGTTTTCTTATGATCATGTTTATCAACAAAAAATTATTAGTGTGTTATTCTAGTCGTAGTTTTTCATTGTTTTTGTTTGTCTCTTTGCTTTTTTTAAAATAAAGAGTGCACCCTTACTTTGAAATCACTAGGCTGATTTGCATCAAATTTATAGAGTGAATCTTTAGAGGAACTAATGTAATTAATTGCTTGAGATGGGGTTGGATAAAATACAACTTGGAACAGGGCTGAATAATATTGTGGCCATGTACAAAAGTTTGAGACCCAAGTTGTCTGGAGTTAAGTTCTGGTTCTACCAATTATTAGCGGGAAGACCTAATTAAATAGGTCTTAGCGGGTAAATAATTTAATACCTCTAGGTTTCAGTTTCCCCATCTACGTAAGAGGGTAATAGAGATGTCTACCTCGAGGATTGATTGTGGCCGCTAACTGCTGATGCGTGGTTAGCATTTAGTATGGTCTACTGTGTACTCACAGGAAGTAATAAATGCCAGCAGCAACTATTCAAATATTACAGTCTAACTAAAATTCATAATGCTAATGGGAAATAATATTTAAGAAATAAAACCATGTTGTGAAGGGTGATAAATAGGTGAAAAGCTTGTGTCCAGAAGAGTTAACTGTTAGCAAGATAGAATCATAAACCTATATTAGAGAAAGCTAGGGCAAAACTTTCAGTTCTGGTCTTGGGTCTTGGAATATGATTACTGTCCATTAAGCACAAAATCTTCAGGAAGAGATGGAACAGTGGGTGAGTTCAAAATTGTGCGCTTTCTTATTTGTTCTAAGGACAGTCTTTTTATGTTTTCCTCTTGATTGATAGAAGAGATGAAAGGAATGAAAAAAATGAATCCCAATAATATCTTGGAAGAGAAAGCAGCTTAATAACAAGCAAGTTTAATGTAGGAGTGAGAGCAAGGGAAAAGGAGAAAACCCTTAAAGATGATAGCTTTGTGTCTGACAAGATGAGGAGAGAAGAAAGAGCTTATATAATGTGTTTTGCATCAGAGTCTTATAACAGGCAGCTGATCTGTGCTATTGTTGCCTCGTAGAAGGAAAAGAGCTGATTCTGGCTTGGCTGGCTGAGAGGGGCAGAGACCAGAGCATCCACTTAATAGTGCTCACTTTTTTAAAAAAACACCTGAAGAGAAAGCAGAGACTTGAAGAGTGTAATCTTAATCTTCTTGAACATAACTCCTAGGCAGTTAAGCAGGATACCAGCCCTCTGGGTAGGATGGGAAGTAGGGGAAAAACTGAAAGACCTCCATCAGCAGCTGTGCTTACATTTATTTGTTTTGCATTTTATTGATTTACTGAATGATTTTTAAGAAGGGTCCACACCCAGCATAAAGCCCAATGCGGGGCTTGAACTCGTGACCCTGATATCAAGACCTGAGCTGAGATCAAGAATCAGACACTTAGCCAACTGAGACACCCAGGCGCTCCTATTTTGCATTTTAAAAGCTTTGAGGAGAGGGAGGCAAAGAGACCTGGGGGAGAAAACTCTGAAGTGAGAATCCTGTGTTTCTGATGCCTACAAATGGTGGAGCACAGTGTAACCTTGAACTCTTTGCTTTGCTTCTTCTTCGTTTCTCTGTCTGTACAACAAAAGGGTTGTACAGAGGCTTGTGGGATCTCTAAGTCCCTTTTCAGCTCAAAAATCCTGTCATATACTGTAATGTCAAGAGAATCAATCTGTGCTCCCACAGTTTGGTCCATATGGTTTTAGGTGCCATCTTACGTCATTGCTCTTTTTCTGACCCTTTCTGTTACTGGCAAAGACAATGCACTTTTACCTCCCTACCCTTGCTTAATTTGTGCCCTTCACCTTCACTGCTTCTGCTTTAACACCTAAATACACTTGTCTTTGGGGCTTAACTCCAATGCCTGTTGACAAAAATTTCTAGGCACAAAATGGAGCTGCTCCTGCCCAGGGTGCCATGTCAGCAAACAGAACTTTCCTGTTCCTGTAAATGTTTTATATGACCAGAATCACGGAATAGCCAGTCAGGCAGTTCTCAAACCCTAAGCCAACCCTTGTTTCTTAATCTTTCTAAATAAGGTCAGAAACACATCCCTAGTCAATCATGCCCCGTCTCCACGTTGCTGTTTCTATGATTCAATAAAACTCACTTTTGCCCCATATCTCTTGGTAAGAGTGTGCCACTGCTTGTGAGACACTGTACTCCCCAATGCCTAGATGTCTTCCCTAGACTCAAGGGCATAGACACTGTCTTATTTTTGTCATTTGTCATGTCCTTATCCTCCTCTCCAAAAGAAGAGATCTTCACTTCTCCGAATTTCCATAAAACTTCCCCTGTGCCCTCTCAAGGAAATCATTATATTCCACATGATGTTGTAATCATTACTTTGTGTATTGTATTCCTGATTAGTAAGTGCAATAAACTCTCTCATTCTTGGGACCACTGGGGATAGCGACACACAAGTTCTCAAAATACTGAAACATGTCTATGGCATTTGGTAAATAGTCACTATCCCGCGTCCTCCACAGAGAATGCCCTTTCCCCAGATTTTTTTCTCATTCCTTCCCCCAGGACACCTCATGTTCCCTCATTCAAATAACTGAAAGATTCGTGCCTGGCACAGCAGTGTCTCCAGGGTCCAGTCTAGGCTATGGCTTTGTTCTTTCAGATAGGTCAAATGTTGTACAAATTGTTAAATATTTTGAATGTCATCCTGCTCTGTATCTCCCCTGGCCACAGTCTTCTGAATCATGGCTTGTACATAATAAATGATGAATGAGTGTTTGTTAAATAAAAGAACTCTGGCTTGTTCCAGTGCCACAAAAATTCTAGGAAACATGTTAGAGATAGATCAGGTTCAAAGATGACATGGGATTGTTTGATGAGTCAGTGTTTAAGCTTGTCCCTTGATTTCAAAAGATACCTAACAATGGGCATTAAGGAGGGCACGTGTTGTGATGAGCACTGGGTGTTATATACAACTGATGAATTATTGGACACTACATCTGAAACTAATGATGTACTATATGTTGGCTAATTGAATTTAAATTTTAAAAAAAGACACCTAAAAATTTTGAAGAGAGAGCAATGAGTACAGGAGCTAAAATAAAGATTTAAGCAAAATTGAAGGGAAATAAATGCATAATTGAGTAATGCACTGGGTAATAGATTTGAGCTTTTCAAGAGTTTGGTTTAAGGCTGCTTGAATTAGAGAAGTAGTAAATGTACTGCTTTCTTCTGATTATCCCTCTTGCATCTCAATTCTTTTTCTGTCTCTCTCAAGGCTGCTCTTTTTCTTCTAGTTCTAAGTAAGATCTCTCCCTAAACTTTGACCCCTTTGTCCTCTTCATTGTATATTCTTCTGCTATAACAAATAAATAAGTTTAGCAAACTTCACGATATACAGAAAATATACAACAATCAGTTGGAATTCTATAAACTAGCAATGAATAACTGAAAAATCAAAAGTAAAAAAAATTGTGCCATTTAAGTGTTGGGAAAACTGGAAGGCCACATGCAAAAGAATGAAACTAGACCACTTTCTCACACTGTAAGAAACAAAACAAAACAAAACAAAAACCCAAACAAACCAAAAACCAAAAAACAAAAACAAACAGCCTGGAAATGGATGAAAGATCTAACTGTAAGACCTGAGGAGCTCCTTGGTGGCTCAGTTGGTTAAGCGTCTGCCTTTGGCTCAGGTCATGATCTCGGGGTCCTGGGATCAAGATCCCCATCAGGGGTCTCCGCTCAGTGGGAAATCTGCTTCTCCCTCTACCCACCCTGCTGGTCATGCTCTCTCTCTCTCCTGTAAATAAATAACATCTTTAAAAAAAATAAATGTAACACCTGAAATAATAGAAATCCTAAAAGAAAACAGAGTTGGCAGGGTTGGGGGAGCTGTCTCCTCAGACTAGGTCAACAAAAGCAAAAGTAAATACTTAGGACTACATTATACTTAAAAGCTTCTGCACAGAGAAGGAAACCACCAACAAAACAAAAAGTCAACCTATGGAATGGGAGAAGATATTTGCAAGTAATATATCTGATAAAGGGTTAACATCCAAGATACATAAAGAACTCATATAGCTCAACACTAAAAAAATAAACAATCTTGGGGCACCTGGGTGGCTCAGTCATTAAGCGTCTGCCTTCGGCTCAGGTCATGATTCCAGGTCCTGGGATCGAGTCCCACATCGGGCTCCCTGCTCCGCAGGAAGCCTGCTTCTCCCTCTCCCACTCCCCCTGCTTGTGTTCCCTCTCTCGCTGTGTCTTTCTCTGTCAAATAAATAAATAAAATCTTTAAAAAAAATAAACAATCTGTTTAAAAACTGAGCAGAGAACCTAAATAGACATTTTCCCAAAGACATACAGATGGCCAACAAGAACATGAAAAGGTGCTCAACATTACTAATCATCAGGGAAATGCAAACCAAACCAAAATGAGGTATCACCTCACACCTGTTGGAACGGCTATTATCAAGAAGCCGAGAGGTAACAAGTGTTGGTGAGGTTGTGGAGAACTGGAACTCCTGTGCACTGTTGGTTGGAATGTAAATCGGTGCAGCTACTTGGAAAACATTATGAAGCTTTCTCAAAAAATTTGAAATATATATATATAGGAATGGAATATATTCAGCCACAAAAAGCATGAAATCTGGCCATTTGTGGCAACATAGGTGTACCTAGAGGGTATTAGGCTAAGAATAAAAATAAGACGGAGAAAGACAGATACTATGTAACTTCACTTATATGTGGACTCTAAGTGACAAAGCAATGAACAAATAAAACTGAAACACATAAATACAGAGAACAAACTGGTGGTTGCCAGGAGGAGGAGGCTGGGCAAAATAGGTGAAGGGGTTAAGAGGCACAATCTTCCAGTTATAGAATAAATTCACCATGGGGACATGAAGTACAGCATAGGGAATATAATCAATAACTTGTAGTAACATTGTATGGTGAAAGATGATAATTGGAGTTATCATGGCCATTTCATAATGTACATAAATGTTGATTCACTATGACGTGCACCTGAAACTAATATTGTATGTTGACTACAATTTAAAAATTAGCAATGCTACCAAATTCTGGCAAGGACATGGAAAAAGAGAATCTCTCATATATTGCTGGCAGAATGTAAAATGGCATCGCCATTAAGTTTGGCAGTTTCTTACAAAGCTAGGCATACACTTATCATATGACCCAGCAATCACGCTCCTGAGCATTTATCCCGGAGCAATGAACACTTATATCCACACAAATACCGGTACACAATTACTTTTATAATAGTAACTTTTAATAGCCAAGAACTGGAAACAACCAAAATGTCCCTGAATAAGTTAGTGGTTAAATAAACAATGGTGCATCCATACCGTGGGATTCTACTCAGCAACGAAAAGAAATTAACTAAGGATAAAAGCAACAAACCTGATGGATCTCAAGAGCAATATGCTGATTTTAAAAAGCTAGTATCACAAGGTCACACACTATGTGATTCTATTTATGTGACATTCTTAAAATAACTAAATTACAGACACGGAGAAAATTGGTGGTAGCCAAGGGTTAGGGATGTTGGGAGGGAGAGGGATGTGCATGCCTATGAAGGAGTAGCACAAGGTGGTTCTTTGTGGTGATGGAATAATTCTGTCTCTTAATTGCAGTGGTGGTTACATGAATCTACCTACTATAAAATAACGTAGAACTATAAACACTTACTGTACCATATCAGTTTCCTGGTTTGGGATATTGTACTATAATTATGTTAGACGAAATTATTAAGGGAAAGTGGGTAAAGACTACAGGGAATATCTCTGTTAAATTTTTTTTCCAGAATTTTCCAGTTCCAATTTTTGAGAATGTTCCAACAGATCAAAGCATATGTGAACCCAAACATCCAAGGCTAACTAAACACAGTAATCTCCAAAGTTTATTCCAAACTGGAGAAGTCAATGAATTAATAAAATCATCTGGAAGACCCTTTAAAAAGTACCATTTAAGATATCACAAAAGAAAATAAAATACTTAGGGATAAGTCTAATGATATTTGTGCAAGATCTCTATCCTGAAAATTACAAAAGACTGATGAAAGTCATCAATTAAGACATAAGTAATCAGAGAGGTATACTGTGTTCATGGATTGGAAGATGCAAGATTTAAGATTTCACTTCTCACAAATTGACCTACAGATCCAATGCAATTCAAATCCTGTCAGAATTTTTTGTAGATACCAATAAACTGGTTTTAAAATTTATTGGAAAAGGGAAAGAGCCTAGTACAGCCAAGATGATTTGGGAAAAAAAGAATAAAATTGGAGGACTTACATTACCTGATTTTAAAGACTTACAATAAAGCTGTAATAATCAAGACGGTGCAATATTGGAGAAAGAATATATAGATAGATAAATGGAACAGAATAGTCTAGAAACAGATATGCAGAAATATGACCAACTGATTTTTGACAATAATGCAAAGGAAATCCAATGCAGAAAGGATAGCTGTTTTTTTTTTTAACAAACAATGCTAGAACGATTGGACATCCACATATTAAAAAAAAGAATCTCAGCCTATAATTTACACTGCATGCAAACATTAATTCAAAACGGATTGTAGAACTAAGTATAAGATATAAAACTATACCTTTTTTTAAATAAAATGTAAGAGAAAAACCTTTGTCACCTTAGGTTAAGCAGAGTTCTTAGAAACATCAAAAGTATAATCCATAGGTGTGAAACTGATAGATATGACTTCGTCAAAATGAGATGGTTTCAGTTTGCAAAAGACATCTGTGAAAAGAGTCGAAAGGCAAGTCACAGACTGGAAGAAAATATCTGCAAATCACACATCTGATAGAGGCGCCTGGATGGCTCAGTCAGTTAAGCATCTACCTTCAGCTCAGGTCACGATTCCAGAGTCCTGGGATGGAGCCCCTCATCGGGATCCCTGCTCAGCAGGGAGCCTGCTTTTCCCTCTGCCTGCTACTCTCCCTGCTTGTGCTCTCTCTCTATCAAATAAATAAATAAAATCTTTAAAAAAAGTCATACATCTGATAACTCAAAACTCAACGACAAGAAAGCAAACAACCCAATAAAAAAATGGACCAAAGATCGGAGCAGACACTTCATCAAAGAAGGTATACGGACAGGAAATAAACACATGAAAAGATGCCAATATTATTAGTCACTTGGAAATGCAAACTAAAACCTCAAGGAGCTGCCACTACACACCTCTTAGCAAAAACAAAGAAAACAAGGCCCAATAATGCCAACTGGTGGCAGCATACTGAATAAGAGGAATCTCATGCATTGCTGATGGGAATACAAAATGGAAAAGCCACTGTGAAAAAGTTGGTCAGTTACTTATAAAGTGGTACATACGTGTCCTATATGACCCAGACATCCTATTGTAGGTGTGTAACCTACAGAAATAAAAGCATATGTCCACAGTAATACCTGACATGAAGGTTTATGGCAATATAAAACTAATAACATGATTGCCAGAAACTAGAAATAACCAAAAATCCCTCAACTGGGTAATCAACAAACTTATGGTACATAAAGAAAAAAAAAATCACACTTTTTTGTTATATATTTCCACAACTTTGGACAAATGTGTAGTTATGTAACTACCACCAAAGAACAGATACAGAATAATATCATGACTGTCCAAAAAAAAAAAAAAAACAAACAAACCCTTTTTTGGGTCTTATTTGTATAAGATCTTGGTTTTGTATCTTATTTTAATATTAAAAAAACTAAAATGAGTGAAATGAATCAAAATTCTTCTAGAAATACTTCTGTCTAAAACATGGCGTTTTTGAAAACAGGCAGTATCTAATAAAACTGAGTGTGTGTGTGTGTGTATTTCATATATATAATCTATAAATCTTAATCCTAGGTAAGTACTCTAGAAAAATGCACCCATAAGAAGGTTTGTGCTAGTATGTTCATTGCAACATCACTCTTAACAGTCTCCAGCTGGAAACTACTCTAATTCCCATCAATAGCAGAAGGGATATAATGGAAGAGTGGAATAGAAATTAGTAGAGTGGGATCATGATGCTTTGCTATGGTGAAGTACTATACCGTAAAGAGAGCGAACAATCTACATCTGTACATGAAATGGATGAATTTCACATCCTGCTGAGTGACAGAGCCACACAACAAGGAGTACATATTATATGCTTCCATTTTTCTATCACATTCAAAACAGGAAAACTGGCCTCTGGTTGTTAGATGTTAAGATAGCGGTGGGTTTTCCTTGGGGTAGGTGGGTAGTGCGCAGAGAAGGCGGGAGGGTGGCTCCCTAGAACTGGCCATGACTGGGTTCCATTTACATGGCCAGGCTTAGTTTGAGAGATTCATCAAGGCAAAGCCTAGTAATCTGTATATTTCTCTGAACATGTGTATGTCAATAAAAAGTTTACATTAAAAACCCAGCAAACATACTTTAATTTTTTTTAAAATGTATTTCCTTTACATCCAACTTTACAGGAATACAGGAGTTACATAAAAGTCACACACATCTTTTGATGTTATCCCTTTTCTTTCTTTCTTTTTTTTTTTTTTAGAGGTCATTTATCTGAAGTTCAAATCTTTCCTCAGTTGCAGAGTGGTTTCCAATGCATAAAGTTTAGCACTGCTCAAAGATTTGGTTTGCTACCTCCCTCCGTCTGGTTGCTCTGCCCTAAGACCTATGCCCGCCTGTCAGTTCCAGAGACCAGGCCAGATGCAGACTTGAAATGAAGGGCTTTTCTGGAACATACCTGCTGTGTGGTAAGGATATCGCTTCACTTCATTTGCTACAGGCTGTGCCTCCCATCAACAGGGTTGCTTATGCATTCAGCTGCTATTTCTCCTGCAGTCTCTGCAGATACCTCATTACATCTGGAAGTATTTTACAAGATATTACACCCCAGGCTAGGCAGGAAGTCCATCACCAGAAGGGTCTTATCATTAGACAGTTGTGCACCAAATCCTGGGAATGGTGGAAAGGGTCCATTGCTTCCCTCCTTCTGTCTTCTATCCATCCATACTGAGCCCACCTCAGAAAGAGGCATAAAGGGATTGTGTCCTGTGGGGTTTCTCTCCCTTTTTCATGGCCTCTGGGTCTTCCTCTCCCCAGCCCTCCTCACAGTGTCCCATTGCTTCTTCCTTTCTGCCTCTAACCTGACTAAAGTCTGGGGGTACAAACAGCTTTTCCTTCAGTGAAGGTAGGATTGAGAGGGATGGCGGATACAATCAGGTCTTGCCCAAATGAGTTGAAGAGACGTTTCCTTTCAGACCCAGCCTTATGGTGAAATGTTAAAAAGTCAAAAGGGTGAGACTGACCAGCATTTGACCTAAATGCAGCTCATTATTTTGCTCATGGAAGTCACTTTCCTTCATTCTCTTTGCTTTCCTACCATCCCAATTCTAGATTGAAAAAAGGGTATGTGCTATGGTGAGGGTTGTGAATTGTGTAAGACTGTTGAATCACAGACGGGTACCTCTGAAACAAATAATGCATTATATTTCTTTTAAAAAAAGAAGAAGATAGCAGGAAGGGAAAAATGAAGGGGGGGAAATCAGAGGGGAAGGTGAAGCATGAGAGGCTATGGACTCGGAGAAACAAACTGAGGGTTCTAGAGGGGAGGGGGGTAGGGGGATGGGTTAGCCCGGTGGTGGGTATTAAAGAGGGCACGTTCTGCATGGAGCACTGGGTGTTATACGCAAACAATGAATCATGGAACACTACATCAAAAACTAATGATGTAATGTATGGTGATTAACATAACATAATAAAAAAAAAGGGGGAGATGGTGTTCACCACAGCTACGTAGGGTAAAGTGGATACAAAAACTTCATTTTTAACATTTTTTTTTTAAGTAGGCTCCACACCCAGCATGGAGCCCAATGCAGGGCTTGATCTCACGACTGTGAGATCAAGACCTGAGCTGAGATAGAGTCGGACACTTACCCGACTGAGCCACCCAGGCACCGTGGGTACAAAAATTTTAATGTCATGTCACTCGGATTCAGGAATTTAATGTCATTGAGATGAAAAATTTCTGAAATATTCCATTTGTAAAATAACAGAAGCACCAATGTTCCTTTCAGTCACATATAGTGTAAATATACTTCAAGGAAATTCCATTCTCAAACAGAATATTTGAATATAAGGCAGGGTTTATTGCCAAATCCTGTGAGTCAACGGTTCCATAGTGGAGCAGTTATTATAAAACCTGGCTACACTGAACGTTCCCAGTAACTATGAGCCTACAATGATGGCATTTTTATTTTAGATTTTCTGTCTTCTCCGAAGTGTCAGTCAGTTGTCAGTAAAATTGACTTAATATATACGAAAACCCTAGTGTGTGTTGGTGAATGATCAATATCATCTCACTTCCTTTATGATATTAGTGTGTCTTCTTTTATCCTCTTTTCTTACTGCTTTTGGCTTCTAATTTTGTCGGGACTGGTAAAATATATAATTTCCAATCATTTGGCAGTTTGTTCATAACCCACCTTCTTACAAACAGGACCCATATAGCACAAGCCAAAGTGAAAAGATCAATCAGTTTGGCTGCATTGAAATTTAAAATCCCTGTATTCCAATAGTCACCATAAACAGTTAAAAAGTAAATGTCAGGTTGAGAAAAATATTTACATCATATTAGCAAAAGGTTATTAAGTGAAATGGTTGAAGAGCTACTCCATACCAATAAGAAAAAGATATATAAAAAATAGAAAAATGGCAAAAGGTATTAATAGGCAGTTTAGAGAAAAGGAAATATAAATGGCCAATAAATATATGAAACCTTGCTTAAACTCACTAGTAATTAGGAATATGCAATTTTTTCTTTTTTTATTATTTATGTTATGTTAATCACCATATATTACATCATTAGTTTTTAGGAATATGCAACTTATAATTAAAATGATATAGTATTTGTCCTCCATCAGATTAAAAAATTATTTGAGTATGATATAAAATAGTGAGTGCTAGTGAGTGCATGAGGAACTAACTCCATAATATATTATTTATCATGGTATAAGTTGGTATTCTTCTTTGGGAGGAGATTTGGCAACATCTCTTCAGATCAAAAACATGGATCTCTTATACAACCTAGCCATGTTTTTTGCTCAGTCTCTAACCTTTAGAAACATTTGCACTCATGCATATGAAGGCATGTAATAGTAGGTATCATTTACCGATAACTTGTTTCCACTGTTCTAAGTGCTTTGCATGCTTGAATGTTTTTAGTTCTCATTAATTTCTATTAGTATCTCCTTTTTACAAATTTATAATCGAGGATGTGAACCCAAGTAGTCTGGCTCCAGAAGCTGCGTTCTTTCCCTTGTGCCATGTTACCTCTCAAGAGAATTGTTCTCTTGTACAAGGATGCTCATTGCAACATTGCAACGGAAAAGAATGCTAAATGATTTGGAGTGTAATGCAGTAGGGAAAAGGGATGAGGTACATTTACAATATTGGTTCCAATCCAGGGAGGGGACATTTGGCAGTGTATGGAGACAGTTTTGGCTAGCTGTCACAGCTGCATGGGAGGAGGGAGTTGCCAATGTCATCCAGTGGGTAGGAGTCAATATATTAACAGTGATTGTTCTCTAAGAAATAGTGTTCATTTCCAAAGCCAATTTGTCGATTATATCAATTATTTAAAGAAGGCACACACATACACACACACAAACAGAGCAGTATATATTCTGGATGTGTGTACTCTTAACTGTATGTGTATATGCTTAGGAAAAAACCTAAAATAATGCATACAAACTCTTAAATTTGATCTCTCCTGAAGGGTAGTGGAAGGGGGGCATGGATTGTAGGGGAAGTGTGAACAAAGAGAACTTTCAAGATAGAATCAATGTTTTAAAAGTGTTAAGAAAAACTGTACTTATATATATTTACAGAATTACAATTAATATTAAAGTACCACTGAATACTGTTTGCTACTTGTCAACCTGACAGAGATGAACAAAAGACTGTGAGCAGTGATGACAGGTGGGAAAAAAGAAAAAAAATATGCTGCTCCAACCTTGGACCAAGCATCTCTTTTAGGAAATCCGCCCTATGAAACATAATTTTAAGAGGCATATAGGATGCTCATGGTCCTATAAAAACAAGTCCTAGAGCCATTCACTATATACATGAATGTATCAAAGTGAAAAAGTCTTGAAGGAAAAATGCCCAACTGAGGACTCTAGGGAAAGAAACGGGATTCAGCTGGGAACCAAAGAGATTTCCCTTTATCTGCCTTAGTTAAAGATTTTACAAGAAGAATTTTTTTAAAGATCTTTTTTATTTATTTGAGAGAGAGAGTGAGTGTGCAAGACAGAGTGTGAGCATGAGCAGGGCTGGGGGAAGCAGAGGGAGAGAGAGAGAATCTTGAGCAGACTCCCCACTGAGCAAGGAGCCCGACACGGGACTCCATCCCAGGACACTGAGATCATGACCTGAGCCGAGGGCAGACGCTTAACCGACTGAGCCACCCAGGCACCGCCCAAGAATTTTTTTACATATTACTTCAGTTATTAAAAATAAAAAAATAAATCAGTTAAAAAGTGTGCAGCAACATAAATATATAGGGTGTTACTGGCTGTGGTGCAATCGAATTAAAAAAAACACAAAAACAAAACAATAAAGCAATGCAAATACTCAAGAATGAGAGATAGGGCAAATAAATTAGTTCTTGCTCATTTAGACAAGTGCCCTGTACTTATGGATAATAACATTCTGTAAGTATGTCTATTAGTATGGGCAGATGATTGAATTACCTGGTTAGATGAAGAAATGGCAATTATAAAACATATACA
The DNA here is from genome assembly GCF_009762305.2 of Zalophus californianus. Taxonomy (NCBI): domain Eukaryota; kingdom Metazoa; phylum Chordata; class Mammalia; order Carnivora; family Otariidae; genus Zalophus; species Zalophus californianus. Next base: position 96,043,215 of record NC_045597.1, read on the forward strand.
TGGAATCATATACCATTATTTCAAAGAAAAAGATAAGCATAAGCATAGGAGGAAAACGCTTGGAAGGAGAATTACCAACATTTTCAGAAGAATTATCTTTGGAACTGGAAGTAGAACTTTTGTGTTCTCTTCATTCTGATTTGCTCTGTGTTCAAATTTTTTGTACTCAAATTATTTCTATAATACACCAGCTTAACACAAAAAAGAAGCAAAGTGTTTTCGATAGTAAAAAGAGTCAGGTAATAGAGTAATAAAAACATGTGTAAAGTGGGGCACCTAGGTGGCTCAGGTGGTTAAGTGTCTGCCTTTGGCTCAGGTCATAATTTCAGGGTCCTGGAATCGAGTCCCACGTCGGGCTCCCTGCTCAGTGGGGAGCCTGCTTCTCCCTCTGCTGCTCCCCCTGCTCTCCCTCCCTCTCTCTCTCTCTCTCTCTCAAATAAATAAATAAATAAAAACTTTAAAAAATATGTTTAAAGTAACTAAGAAAAATAATGGAAAAGGGAACTAAGGGTAAGAAAATAATGTGGAATCAGAAGTAAAACGCAGAATATATTATGGTAACTTTGGGTCGAAGTTTGGCTCTGTTGTTTAAGAGCTAAGTGACTGGGGGAAAGTTCTTAACCCACTTGAACTTCAGTTTCATGTCTACAAAATATAATAACTATGGCTATTCCTTAGTGCTGGTGTGAGGGTTATATGAGAAATTATATTAACATACACTGGAGTATTGTTTAGTGGTTTAGAAAACCTCTCAAAAGCTCAGCTGAGATCAGTGTTACTGGGATGTCCCAAAGTATATATAATTCATTCATTTCTCTGCAACCACAAAAGCGGTTCAGTAGCCATGTGTTAGAAATCACTCTCCGGTAAGTACCCGGAACACAGGTTTTAGCTTCGCTACTCAGTGTGGTCAAAGAATCAGCAGTATTTCTGGGAGCTTGTTAGAAATGCCAAATCTTGACCTACCTCAGACCCAGAAGTCAGAATCTTCACGGGAGCACCTTAGGAGATTTATAGGGACACTGAACTATTTAATGCCAGTTAAAAATAAAATCCTGTGCTTTAATAGTCAGCTGGACTAGGTTTGGACTATCAAACATGTGTGAAAACTGAGGTATCTAATAAGAACCTGTGACTGGTGAGAAAGCTGTCTCACTTCCAGTCACAAGGACCAGTATTACCCATTTTGGTCTCAAGGTTAACTGCAAGGTAACTGATGAGGCATTGTAGAGTATTGCCACACAAAATGGCCACACGTGGGCAAAATGTGATCAATAACTCATTCCTTCAACACAAAAGAAGGCACATAAGAAATGCTCAGAGATAAACAGAGAGGCTCACCTTAGCTGATCAATAAGTAGTCAAAAGCCATGGTCATGGGGTGGGCAACTTGGCATTGGCATCAAAGTGTCTGTCTTCTTAGTTTCTGGCTCATTGGGAAGCAGATGTTGCACTTAGTGTACTTGCCGCAGGTTGCAAATGTCAAAGCTCATCTTATTCTTCGGTCATGGTCCAGGTGTCTTTTTAGTTAAATAAGGCCAGCAGACAGTTCTCCAAAATCTGTACAAATCATGGTTTGGTACCAGGATGCCCTGACCTTGGGCTTAGCCTTCTAGACTCCAGAAGAAAATGGAGACCTTATAGCCATTTTTTTTTGAAGAATTTGTTTTTGTCTTCACTTGTTTTGTTCTCATGGAATTTGCACTTTTGAGGTGTGTCTTGGGGTCTCTTCCAAGGAATGCATGTTTTGAAGGAGTGGAGGAAGGGAATACACAGTTAATATGCCGTCACTGAGGGATTGAGAAAGCTGAGAAAAATGTCAGGATGCTGAGTCTGGCCTGGAGGAAAGAGATGAAGGAACACCTGGGAAAAGTTGGTGGCAGTCACTCTACCTCTCTGTCTGGGTACACACCTCTGTCACTTTCCCTTGTCCAAAACCAGTGTGGTGCTGAGCGCGAAGCATGAGCTTTGAAGTCAGAAAAAACTAAATTCATAGCTGTGTTCTGACTCCTGGCTGTGTGTCCTTCAGCTCATGACCTGCTCTCCTTTTTCTTATCTGTACATTGAGACTGATGATATCTGATGCACACAGTAGTCAAATTAACTTAATTAAAATAATAAACTTCCTGGTTTAATACCTGGCACATTTTGAGTATTCCATAAATAGTAGCTAGTAATTGATTTCCTCTCTCTTAAAGACCAGTGAGTGACTCACCCCAGGACACCTGGGAAGCTCTCATCAACAATCCCAAGTAGATGTACCCTCATAAACCCCTCTGGCTGTTATACCACTTGGTCTAGTTAAGGTTATTTTATAATGATGTATTTAAAGTCTATCTCCTGCACCTCCTATGAACTCCCTAAGTTTGGTGACGGTCTCATTTCTCTTTACAACCTTAATGATCCCCACAGAGCTTGGCAAGGTATTTACCAAGAAATGCTGATGGACTCAATGCACCAATGGATTTTGAAGATGGTGACCATCCTATAGGATGAGTCTACAGTATGACTGAAGGACCTTAGGATGAAGCCAGCTCCAAAGCAGTGAAGCCCTCAGGATATCCCTGCCAAGAGTTCTGAGTGGCCCTGTGTGCCGTGGAGTAGCTATGGCCACTTCCTAAAACAAATGAGGGTTAAAAAGGTCACAAATAGGGAAGCTCTTTGCTATATAGGATCAGAGACCAAACAACATTTTCTGCAGATGGTGCTGGAACCACTTCAAATCGGGTTGAAGATAAGAGGCTTCCCCCCCCGCCCCACAAAGTATTCTGTGGTTTCCTTCAACTTGATACATGACTGCAGCCTCATGGGAGCCAAATCCAAAATTCAAGGTAAAGGTTGTTTTTCTTTCTGGAGCCTTCTGAGGCCTCATCCTCCACTAGAATGTCATCTAAGTGCCTTTATTTAACAAAACCCCCAAATCATTAAGCCTAGAGCAGTCCCACAGCTCCAGGATGCCTCATTCTCAGATAACAAAAGCAGCTGTTGCATGCCCACCAGCCCAACACGGATCAAAAATCTGGCAGGTTTCCCTCGCACCCCATCTAAGCTAAATGAAAGCCCTTAGCATTCCCAAACTTTACATTACCCACCCGCGCTGAGTTGGCCACTGGCCACAGCTATGGCTACTCCCGCCGACCTCCGAGGAGACATTGCCCTGTGTGCTGATGGATGATCGGACGGTTCTCGTCATCAGTACGCTTACCTGCCTCCCTTTCAAATTCTGAGCACTTTTTATTTCCCATTAGACTCAGGCTTTTGTGTACTTTCCCTTTATTGCAACTGGCAACATGAAGCTATTTAAACACAGCTCCATCTGTCAGCGCCAGGTCCTGCAGGTAGTGTCGTGTTTGATTTCAGATTATCATTTGTCATGTTGTCAAGAAGGGCTGTGTCTAAGCCGTTCTTGGGTTAAAATGCGCCAAGAACTGATCTGCAACTTTGATTATGACTCTGATCCACGCTCTTCATGTCTCCCTACAGTCATGGCAAACCCCTGTGACATTCATAAGGTGGCCTCCAAAGAATTGCCTGCAGTGGAAAGCAGACCATAACTCTGAGCTTTGGAGCCCATGTTGGGTCATTCCTCATTCATAAAGCAACTCCAAGAGTTAGGCGTGTTCTTAGAAGGCAGAGCACGAGTGTAAACAGAGCAGAAGGACCCTTGTTTAACCCACTGATATTTGGAGTATCTAGAAATGGGGGATGGGATAAGCTACACTCAGGAATTCTGCTTCTGGGTATCTGTGCCAAAGAGATGAGATCTAAATACAGACTATCTTTTGAGCATCATTCCTCACAACATGTTTACAATCTCAAGATATGAAAAATGAGATACACATTCAACAGTTCACAGAACAGCAGAAGGTTGATCATTGTTGAAGCTGAAGAATAGAGGCATGGAAATGTGTGTGCTGTTTTCCTTTCTGCTAAAAATAATAAAGACTGTGCTCAAGAAAAAAAATATAAAAATTACAGATACGGTATGACTCATGTGCATTACGAATACAAAGAAAAGTGACAAAGAATATACCAAAAGGTGTTGGTCACCAATAGCACATGTGACACAGTGACATGTGCCCTAATTCTTAGTGCCACAGCGTGGCTACACTGTTGAGAATGCGAGTGGGCGCTCATGAAAAATAGGAACCCTGGGCAGATCTTGCATTTGACTTGTTTGCTTGAGAATTGACTGGTGTCAAAATGATCAATATCTTGGTGTCTGGTATCAATATCTTGAAAAACAGACCTCAAGAACTGACAGGGTAGGTGAGTGGACAGGTAAAGTTTGCCATATCATGGAAAGCAGAGAGGGGTAGGGAGAACTTGAGACAGCTGGGCAGAAATGTGAAGGCAGAGATACTGGTAACGTGGGAGAAAGTGAAACTGATCCAACATCTGATCCAGAGTGGGAAAAAATGTCTGCTTCTCAGACCCAGATTTAAGGAATGGGCTTGGTCCTTGGAAACAGGATTTCTCCTTTCCCTACCCTGCAGCCACCAGCACCCCTGTGCCACAATCCAGGCACCAAATAAAAGTGGATCTGTGCTCTCTCTCTGTTGACAGCCTGAATAAATGAGTTCTGATCTGTTCCTCTCACACATGCTAAGATTTACTTTCCCCTTTGGATTTTGACTTTAAGACTCAATTTATCATTTTTAGACCACACAACCATTTTAGATCATACAACCACCCAGATAAGAATCGTCTCTGGTTGTGATTCTCCTCCTTCCACAGTTTAGGTTCCTCTTAGAGTTGTGCTCCTTCACAACACTTTGGGGCAAAACACCTTCCTGTTTGCCCTCATTTCTCAGCACTACCTCATGGTTACCCGAAGAACTCCAGCATGACAAACAGAAATCATGCATGCAGAGAGGTGTAGAGTGATCTTCATTTATTCAGGGCACTAGACAATTCTACTAGTTTGGTTCTTGATCCCATGATGACAGAGTATGGGGACAACGTTTCAGAGAAATCCCAGACGTCTCTTTATTTCTTCTCTTTGTTTCCGTCAGGACCGCTGAGGGAATCATTAATACTGCCCAAAGGAGCAATTGAATCTAAGGAACAAATATAGAATGTGTCAGGAAAAAATTAGAGTGTTTTTTGCCAGTGAAATTGAATTTTGATTGACAAAGTTCCAGAATTGTGGCAGGTAGGGGTAACCTGCCACATGAGGAAAATGAATGGAATCTAAAGAAACTGATCTCGGGCGCCTGGGTGGCTCAGATGGTTAAGCGTCTGCCTTCGGCTCAGGTCATGATCCCAGGGTCCTGGGATCGAGTCCCGCATCGGGCTCCCTGCTCTGTGTGAGCCTGCTTCTCCCTCTGCCTCTCTCTCTCTCTGACTCTCATGAATAAATAAATAAAACATTAAAAAAAAAAAAGAAACTGATCTCAAAGACCAGTCTATGGGAAATTCACTATAAAGGACACACATGCCATTCTTTGAATTAAAAAAAATTGGCCCCTAGTTTTTAAAATTACTTTTAATATGTGTGTATAACTAACTCGGAGTCATTTATACTCATTGAAGAAAACAAAATCCTAGAATTCAAATAATAACCAGTAATTTAGAATACTGTGTTTGAGTCGCCTTTCATAGAGATGTATCGATCTGCCTACCACCCCTACCTATATAGTGTTAAGATTGCCAATGTGGATTGGTATAAATTTTTATGATTGGATCATTTGACATAGAATTTAGCTGAAACCACATAACAAAGTATTTCATTTCCATGAGTTCCAACTGTTATTTAAATTTTACCCTGAGAAGTATTCAGCATTGCAAATAAGAATATACCTCCCCTGGCCTCTGCTTTATCCAACTTTGATTCTTATTTTGAAAATCCTTTTGGTTAGCCTGAGATACAACTGGCTTAGGGAAGCGAAGCAGGCAATATGATTTGTCAAAAATTTCTAGAATTAGGAGGGAGCGAGAAAACTCAAATTATCATCTTTGCCAATTCTGTGATGCTCATATGCCTCAGTTCCCACGTCTACTAAGCAAGAATATTAATAACTATCTTAAATTGAATGCATAGAGTATACCATGAACCATTCCAAGATTTCAATGTTACTAACTTGTGTACTCCTTACCAAAAAAAAAATCCATGTGGTAAATACTATTATTGCCTCTATTTTACAGGCAAGGATACTAAAAAAATGCATCTTGAAGTCAGATAGTTGGTATGGTGAGTTAGGAGTCAGATGGTGGCTGGAACTCTGCACCAGGACTCCATTGTGTCATGGGCATTCTGAGTAGGGTGTGTAGCAAAGATGATTGACCCTCACCAAAGTCCAGTCTTTCCTTTTTTTTTTTTTTTAAGATTTTATTTATTTATTTGAGAGAGAGAGAGAGAATGAGCAGTGGGGAGGGGCAGAAGGCATGGGAGAAGCAGGTTCCCCGCTGAGCAAGGAGCCCAATGTGAGACTCAATCCCAGGACCCTGGGATCATGACCTGAACCGAAGGCACTTAACTGACTCAGCCACCCAGGTGCCCCAAGTCCAGTCTGTTCTTACAGAGCACACCTGGTGTTAGCTGGGCAAGTGGCTGCCATCAGTAACATTTTCCAGCTTCTCTTGCAGCTAGGTATGGTCAAGTGACTAAGATAGGGATGTGAGGGGAGGGATCTGGGCAGCTCTAATCATCTTAGGGGTGATTGCCCTGATCTTCCTCCTCCATCTCCCTTTTGTTCTCTTCAAAGACTATTGCTAGAACATCCTGTGGTTCAGGATAGTAGAGGTGCCCCTCCAGCCTCAGTGAGAGGGAATTTTGAGAAACAGAGACCTCAAGTCATCCCAGACTGTTATGCGAAAGAGAAATAAACTTCTCTTATTCAGGCCACTGCACTTTAGTTTCTTTGTAACAGCAGTTTAATCGCATAGTATTTGAACGAATAGGGTTTCATAAGCAGTGTTGTGCCGGAGAAAGCTTGCACTAATTCATGACAGACAGTTGTTCAATAGTCAGGAGTTTTTTGAGCTGTTTACTAAATTGTTCATGGGAGTGCTTAAAATATGAAAATTGGCAAACATTACAAATCAGGGCTACTTTTAAATTAAAGTTAGTTCAATTTTAAAGAGCTGGTTTACCAGCATATCACCAGGTTTGAGGATTCAATAAAATAATTCATAAAAATGCTTGGCAGAGTGACCAGTATCCAGTAAATGCTCAATAAATGCTAATTACATTAGTCATAACAATAGATGGATTAAAATAAAGATTAATTTGTTAATTCTTCACACTCAAAGAAAACCATAAATACCTTATTTCCTTGCCCCAAATCACACAGGGTCTTCCTGTGCAGAGCAAACCCGAGGACGCCATATTCTCTGCCTCCCTTGCTGGGTATAATCGGCCAGTGAGTCACATAGAAAACTTCTACTTCTTTTGTAATTTTCAGAGTTGATTATTACTTGCTAAACAAAATCTTTTTTCTTTTCTCATTAATATGATAGGGAAAAAAAGCAAACTAGAAGGAATTTTATGTCAGAACGCTGTCTTTAAATCTTAGTAAATACAGAGGGATTTTTTTTCTCCAAGTTTTTAACTTTTATCTCTTCAGTAAGTATTTTTGGTTTTTGAAGAGCCTTCTTAATCACTGAAGTTTTCAGCACAAGCGTCTTATCCTATCAAGTTGTTAGAAGACTCAGAATTTCTATAAACAATTTAATTCTAAAGTTGGTAGGCCATTCATATGAAAAAAGAAAACCTTGAAATCTGCGATTACTAATTAATGAGGTCTTTCCCACTTTGAACATGTCCAAGGATGTGATCTACTCACCTCCTTCCAGAACAGACTAATGGTATTTCACATCACTGGTAAACTGCAGCCCTCCTCCCACTCGACTCGGATAGGGCTTTAGCATTCAACAAAGCATTTCCAGGCAGCCTCTATATGAATCAGAGGTAAAAATGCCTTAACAATTCATTGTAGTCTAACCTCCATGACAGGAATCCAAGGACTGAAGTCTTGACCAAATAGCTGTTTCCGTAGCAGGGTTCCTGATTCTGGCTGAGACCTGATCCCAGACACTTCCCTAAGTGGCTGGTTGGCCCTGACATTCTTCAGGTTTCCATTGTTCTTGATAAAATCCAGTTCCTTTAACATGGTCTAAGGCTAACCTACCCTCCATTCTCATTCAGCACCCCTCTTTGCCTTGTGTTGATTAAACTCTACTTGCCCCTCTAGATATACTCTCCATCTGTCTCAACCCTGCTCTGTGTTCTGGGATGCTGGCCTCTGTAGATTATTTCACTGGGATTCTCTCAGGGTTTGAGTGGATGTGTTTCACTACCTATGGCAACAGTTCCCATGAGGCAAGTCTTATCCCACATCTGCCTCTGTCCTGGGGTTCCAGTACCAACCTCCATCTTGGCCCCTCAGGCTGCCCCTGCTGCTGATTCCTGCGTGCTCACACACGCCTAGTTGTTCACCCAGTCCACACCTCTGTGAATACTCTCCTCACTAAATTCTCCTCAGTTACCCCTTTTGAATATCCTGTATCCTTCTTTCCAAGACTCAGGAGGATACACCTCTTTGACTCCAACACGCACACACACACACACACACACACACACACACACACACCCCCTTTGTCACCTCCTTCCCACGCTTGAGATCTTAGCTCAGGTATCACACATTCAGGGGAACCGTCTCTGATCTCCTTTAGCCTAGATCACTCAAAAACATCTCCCTTTCCATCAGAGTTTTTATCTTGGTTTGTAAGTATGCATTTGTGTTATAATTTTTTGATTTATATCTGTCTTCTTCTTGAAGGTTGGTGGATTTTACTAACCATGATGTCTCTCTGGTGCTAAAGAAAAAAACAAAGCTGGACCATAGATAAAGCGATAAAACCAGATTTTATTCAGGAACTATTGCAATAGGGGAATGAAAGAGCTGGGTTTGATTCTACATATGGCGTGGACAGAAGGGGATTTGTAGCCAAGGGGCAGGGTGGGGCTCCATGGATGGAAAATTACTAAGACAGAAACATTAGGAGTAAGAGGGAATTCTGTCTAACCTGATGTGACAGGATTCTTGCTGAGCACAGGATGGGAAGATCAGGTATCCAGGGTGGGGATTCTTGTTATAAACTGACTGAGTAGAATTTTTGCTGAAATTGGATGCTGCACAGACAGACACAGAAGTCCAAAGATCGAGGCCAGCTTGAGAAGAGGACTTCAAGAAGCCTGGCTAAGGTTTGGTCAAGGAGAGAGTTTTTGCCACCAGCACCTGCCAGGATGCCTGGCACACAGCCTAGCCAGACCTGGGAAACAATGACTGACCAAACTCCTCCCGCTGTCAGGACCTTGGACCTCACCCCCTAGACTGACCACTCCCTAGGGCCTGTCTGGTCTCGGGTGCTGGCCAACTACAATTAATCCGATTATGCCGCCGGGCAAGTCCCCAACCCAACAGTCCCTGTTTAGATACTTTCAGCAACAGAAAACTCACTCTCCCATAAATCATCTAATGGTAGGGTAGTTCCCCTGTAAAAAATTTCCCCTTTGTCGAAATGCAATATGCTTCCCGTGAGAAACCTTATCTTGTCCTCTAAGCAGGACAGAAGACTTAAAACTAGCTTCCCTGAGACAATCCTCAAATTTTTAGACAGACAGCAAGCTCATGTTTTGATTCTTCTTTTCTTTAGGAAGGTCACCCTTCTCCACAACCATTCTTCCCATACTTCCGATACTGCTGTGCCTTGTTCATACCTGAAATTCAGCAATTACCCTGCTGCGCTGATTATTCTCAGTTCCAACTCCCAACCAATTTCTTATCTTCTCTGCCCTGCTCCTTGCCTCAGGAGGCTGACCTCTATACACTTCATCATCCAAGCTCCGTTCTCTGGCACAGGGATCCCTGCTGGCCAGAAATGACAAGTCCTTGTAATATGACTGTGCTCTCAGGTTGTTTAGGAGCTGCCCAGGGAGGATGTGGTCTCAGTTTGTAAGCTGAGGCAAATCCTGAAGGCACCCACAGTGGGAGGCTGTCAGCTAGCTGGGCTCCTCGTGGCAGGCTGATTTTGTGTGGGGATCTGAGTGGTGCACCCTTATGGCTGCCCCAGGATAATAATCATGGAGATGTGTTCAACAAGAAGGCGTTTTGTTTGAATGGCAAGTGTAATCTGCAGATGAGCAATATCAACATCACTTAGGAGCTTGCTAAAAAATGCAAACTTTCAGGTCCCACATGAATAATCGAATCCAAATCAGAACAAGGCTTCCAGGTGATTCATAAACAGAATATAGCTTGTGAAGCACTGATGTACCGGATATTTTGCTAAACTCCCAAAGCCGTGAAGACATTTTCCTTGAGAGCTATACCCACAGGGACAAGGTATGTCCCTCTATCCTCTCATGGCTGCCCTGTCAGTCTTCTGCAGACCCCTCTTTAGCCATAGTTGTTGGACCCAGGGGTAGATGCTGTATCTCAAGCAAGACAATCAAGTTCTCAACTTTCAGATTTGGGGAATGTGGATGAGAGATTTTAGTTTTTCATTTTCCTGAGTTTGAGCTGAGGCGCTACAAACCCGGGAGTGAGGGGGCTGCCATATTCTACTGTGTGCATAGAGAGGGAGACAAAGCCAGTTTATACAAGGAGGAAGTGGATGATACACACCTCACTTGTCCTCACTTGTTTGATTGTTGGTGTTTGTTTTGCTTATTTATTCAACTCAGTTTTTATTATTCATAATCAAAGGAGTTGAAGACAGATAGTGAATAGTTTTGGAATAATATGAATAAGCTGAGGTAAATGGTAAAGTATTAGAAAAACTAGGAGGTATTTTATGCTAGCTCATGCGGCATTTTTTACCCTTGTTAAATCATCTAGGTTTCAGGGTCTGTCAGCATATTGTACACAAAATAAAACCGTTTTTTAATTCTTTGGGTTATAACAGGTCAAGGAATTGACCCAGATTGATCAAAATCACAAGATATTGACTGACCAATCAAAACACTCCAGATTTCTAAAGAAAAATACGATTGACAAATACACTGTCATTAAGCCAGAAAAACAATGGAAAAAGAGTATTTTATCTGACATTTGCACAATATTACCACAGCACTTGTACCTAAGAGACCGCATTGTTGGTCTATTAGAAAATCTTATCTGGAGAGCGCTGGGAAGATTGCGTTCCTTGATTCTCTTTTGTCCAGGATCCACGATGATCCCCATGTTACTCTTTTATTTGTATTTGTCATTATGTGCTTCTGTTACCAACTGAAGTTTTAGATTGGTGTCACCCTGGTGGATTTTATGGAAAACTGTGTGGGTTTAAAGGTCATTTCCTAAGATTGGTTACTGTGGGGAAGTTTCCCACTTGTTCTTATGAAAATTATTATTTTTAGTTATTATTATTCAAATTAGAGAGATAATTACCAAGCTTGTCTTCAATACGGAAATGTGTTTTTCTTGAGTCCTTCTCTGCCTCTTTTTAAAAAATACATTTTATGGGGCCTCTGGGTGGCTCAGTCAGTTGAACATCTGACTGTTGATCTCCGCTCATGTCTTGATCTCAGGGTCATGAGTTCGAGCCCTGTGTTGGGCTCTGTGCTGGGCATGGAGTCTACTTAAAAATAAGTAAATAAATAAAAATAATTCATTTTTAATAACTCATTCACGTAGCTTCCTCCAGTGGACTAGTGGAACACAATTTTCCTGCGTTCAGCATTCCTTCTGGCCTGAGATTCTATTCTCCGCTTCAGCGGCAATGTTGAGAATGGTGCCTTCCCCACAGTTAAAGGACTGTGCCTTCCAGATGAAAAGGACTCTTCTTCACCATCTTGAAATTCTATTCTCCTATGAATGTTCATTCCATCTTTTTTATTTCCTTTGACAGGACAGTTGCCATTTGGGAAGTGAGCAATTCGATTTTGTCTATGCTATATATCAGCGTTACACCAAAGGCCCCACAGAGCTTATATCTGATTTCTTTGATCTTTTTCTACTATGAGTATGACATTTCATTGTCTTTAACCTTATATACTCAATTGAGATTACCCCCTTGGACACTGTATGTATGTATATGTATAGATTAAGCCACCGTCTCCTACTCATCTTGAGTTAGTTAAGACCTTACTTCCTCCTTTTGCATATTCATTACCTTTTAGCCTCAGTGCTCACTGGGGAGTTACCTGGACATACACATTAATTTTTGGTAGCCTATGGTAGCCTTTGGTAGAATCATTCCTTATTTGAACTAAACTAGAGTTCAATTCAAATATGAACTCTCTAGAATATCACTAATTCTTCTCAAAGAGAATAGATTATAAGTATTTAGGTAGAGAGACAAAGCTCATCATCATCATCCAATTTACCATTTATATCAGATTCTCTCACCCAACTAGTAAATTATTATATATGTCTCTAGTATCACCCTTGTTAAAAACAACAACAAAATTCAACTGAGTAAATTTGAAGATCTAATTGTCTTTATTAAGCAATTAATGAATTGGGCAGCATCTCATCGACCAAGTAGAGAGATGTTCTTAATTGTATAAAATGGAAGGTTTTCATTGGCAAAAGAAAAGGATTGTAAGCTAGGACATCTTCTTTTTGAGGGGAAGAGAAAAACAGGTTTTTTTTTAAATCATGCAAGTGACCTCACTTCTTAGGAAATTTCAGATTGACTTTTAAAAGGTCACATACCTGAGAGAGGTTGAAACTGTAATTAAGTCTCGATTTGCTGTCATGGGGGACAACTAACCACATTTTGGGTTTATTTTTCTTTTTAACACCCCCTTACCCCAGAATTATCTTTTTTTCTTTTTTTGACCATTGAAGAAATTAAGATGAGGTTCAGAAATGCACACAGATTAAGCTGGCAGAACCAGGTCTAGAATCCAGTCATTTATATCCACTTTCTCTCCCAGCCACCCCACTCTGAATGGGTTCAATAAGTATACTCTCAGGTCTCAAACAATTTTTCTCATTTTTCTAATCAAGAGCCATCAGGTGGATCCCTGGACCAGTCAAATGACAGATTTAGATCTCCTGAAGGAGAGAATGTGGAGACTAAATTGAGAATAACATCTCCCTGTTGATTCAGAACAGGACCTAGGTCCACACTTTTATGTTCAGAGTCACACTCTGATGCCATCTGTGTTTTTCTACTCCCACCCTGCTTCCCTTTTAAGTGTCTTTATTTTTGTATGAAGTATCCATTCTGCTGGTTTCCCCCATCCATCCAAGCGGGATCCTCGGATGGGGATCCTTGACTTCCCAAGTCAACAAGTTGTCCCCTTGCCCAGCAGCTCCTAAGATCACTGTGTACAGGAGGTCTTTCCAAGACTAAGTAGAAATTCCTCTTGCCACTTCCTTGCCTACGTGTCTCCTCTATATTTCTTTTCCAGTTGCTTACCTAAAACATTTCCCTAAAGTTGGGGAGTGATAGGAAGACTGTGCACTTTATTTAGTTCGTGGGGGTTGGCACTGCAATTCTGTTACAACTGGATTAGGTTTAAAAGCCCTCCTAGGTGAGCAAAGTCAATTTGTGTGTAACCAAGTAGTAATCAGTTCTACTTTCTGGACTTTTTGTCCTCTTTAAAATTAGTTCATTGGACAAGATGTATTTCACATTCTGATCGCTATGTGATTCCTTAGTTCTCTATCTTTTGATGATAAATCAAACATTGCCTTATAATGTCTTTTGTATTATTGTAATGAATGAAGTATACTTTACAAACAATACCATTTACTGCTTTCAAAGGTGGAATTTGAGATTTGACAAATGTGTGTAGTGATGTAACAAACATCACAGTCAAGGTGTGACACATTTCTATTATCCCCCCGAATACCGGCCATATCCCTTTGCAGTCATTCCCTCCCCACAACTGTAGCCCACTGGCAGATTTGCATTGCAACCGCTGATCTACTTTCTGTGCCTATACATTTTCTTTTTCTAGAATTTCATACAATGAAATCACATGGTATGGATAAGATAGTATTCTGTGTGTGGCTTCTTTCACTTAGCACAATGCTTCTGAGATTCACCCTGTGGTTACACATATTAATAGTGTGTTTCTTTTTATTACCGAGTATTAATCCATTATGGATATACCACAATTCTTTATCTACCACAAGTTGATGTGATGAGGGAACAGAAGGCAAGCTGAAGTCGAAGCGCAAGCTGACATCCCGCAACCCCTCCCCCCCACTCCCTGGTGGGACATGTGTGACATTCCTCAGGCACTCCTAGCTGTCCTAAAACTAAGGGAAGGAAAAAAGCCACATGGTAATCTGATAGAGATCACACTCCTGCAGGGCAGGAGTCTCCATCAGTTTACCAATGTCTTAGTGACATACCAAAAAAAACAAAAACAAAAACATTCTTATCAATAACCTAACTTTCAGAGACCCATAATTCAATTTCCTGGAGCCCTAACCTCACCCTCCCCTCCATAAGTGATGTGGGAAACAGAGGTAGAAGGGAAAGTAAACAAAATAACATTTCTTTATGACCTGCAGCCCATTGACGAGGACCTGAGATGGGAAGACTATAACATTCCTCCAGGAAGCTCCCAACTGTCTTAATGTTAATGCCTTGCTAGAAGGAAAAACAATCTTACCTTGACAATAGCAAGGCCACCAGTATCCTGAGAGTCTTCTCTAGCATATGAAAGTCCTTTTGGACACCTCCCTTTTTCTTTACCTCCCCAAACTCCCAAGTATATAATCAGCCAGTCCTTACAACCCCAGGGCAGCAGCTCTTTCTGGCCACAGGTCCTTTCCCCATGCTTTAATAAAATCACCTTTTTGCACCAAAGATGTCTCAAGAATTCTTTCTTGGCCATCAGCTCTGGACCCCAACACACACCAGAAACTATATCAGATGGACATTTGGGTTGTTTCCAGTTTGGGGTGATTTATGAATAAAGCAACACTAAACGTTCATGCGCAGTTCTTTGTATAGACATATACTTCCAATTTTCTTGGGAAATGCCTAGGAGTAGAATGTGGGTCATATGGTAGAATATGTTTAGCTCTGTAAGAAATTCCCAACCTTTTTCCCAAGGTGGCTGTGCCATGTTATATTTTCACCAGTCGTGTATGAGTGTTAAGAATTGTTCTACATTCTTGCCAACACTCTGCATTTTCAGTTTTTTGAATTTTAGGAATTCTTGTGGCTTTAATATGCATTTGCCTAATTATCAATCACACTGGTTATCTTTATATGTGTTTATTTGCCATCCATATGTCTCTCTCTCTCTTTTTCTTTTCAGTGAAGTATATGTTCAAATATTTTGCCCATTACTTTAAAATCAAATTATTTTTGTCCCTGGCCAATTGTATTATCTTTTCTCAATACCACATTGCCTTGGTTAATGTAGCATCATAGTAAGTGTTGCAATCAGATAGTGTGTGTTTTCTAGATTTATTTTCCCTTTTCAGAATTGTTTTCCTTTGTTTTGCATTGTTATTGTTACAACAAAGACAACTAATATTTACTAAATGTCAGAGATTCTGCTAAATACACTGCATACATTTGTTTGTTTGTTTATTGAGAGAGAGAGTGGGGGGATAAAGGGTAGGTGTTGGGGGAGGGGCAGAGGGAGAAGGAGAGACAGAATCTCAAGTAGGCACCATCCTCGGTGGAGAGCTCAATGGAGCTCTTGATCTCATGAACCCAAGATCATGACCTGAGCCAAAATCAAGAGTTGGTTATCTAAACAACTGAGACACCCAGGTGCCTTGTATTTTTTCATTTAGTCCTCATAACAACATTATAAAATACATAGATTTATTATTATTCTCATTTTCCAGATGAATTTGAGGCTTAGAGAGATTAGTAAATTGACCAAGTTTAATTAGTACGTAGCTGATCCGGGATTATGAGTCCAAGTCTGTATGTCTCCAGAGGCTGAGCATTCATCTACTAAGCTGCATTTATTCCACCTCATTTACCTTCTCACAGTCTTTTTCATCTACCATTAGACTGCCAACTCAGGGACAATGGCTTGTTGAATAGATGGTAGAAGCTAAATAAATATTGTGATTGATTAATTCTCCCACAATGTTTAGAACAAGGCCCTGTGCCCACTTACAAAAACTTCAGATGGAATTAATTGAGATGTGGTCCCTGCTGTGGTGGTGTAGGGTAGGATCAGACATATTTTCAATATTCCCATCTTTTTACAGTCTTTGACACTCCAAAGCCTGAGTTGCAATGGGATGCTCTGAAGCAGAGCTGAAAGGGCAGTAATGAAACTCTAATACTAATAAAGTCCTGGGCCAGGGGCATTTTTGCCCTAGCAGAGTGTGATCTATATTTTCACTGGCCTCCAATGCCCTTTTCAGCAGTCTCTTTACAGCTCATTGGTGGGTGATAAGTCTTGACCAGTATTGGTCTTTGACATAGGTAGTAAAATACAATCTAAAAAGCACCCAGTGGAGTATAAAAGTCAGCATCAGGACAGTGGAGATGATTTCTGATGTAATATCTTTCCCATCTTGGATCACCATGTACAGGATCTGGGGGCAGATATTAGCTGAAAAAAATCACTTACGGTTTCTTGGGTGTGAAACTTTACGAATAATCCTTTTCCTAAAGTTCTTTTTAGTAGTTATGCTCAAAATAAATAAAATTACCTGTTTATAGTTCACAATGTTCATTTATGGAATACTGAAGGAAGTTGACCTCGATGGTGAAGGTCTGGGAACAATATAATTTAAGGAGATTTGGAGGTATTGGGTGTTAGGCTAAAGATGAGAAGACCAAGGCAGGAACATAATATTTGAAATGGTCTTTTTAGTGGTTAAGTAATGTCCCCCCTGCCCCCCCCCCCAAAATCACAAACACCTGGAACCTCAGAAGGCGACTTTATTTGGAAATAGACTCTTTCCAGACATGATTAAATTAAGACGAGACCATACTAGATTAAGGTAGGCTCTAATGACTGGTGTCCTTATAAGAAAAGAAGAGGATACATAGAGAAATATATAGGGGGAAAGAGACCATGTAAAGACAGAGGCAGAGATTGGAGTGATATAGCTATACACCAAGGAATGCCGAGCATTGCCAGGCCCCCGGGAGCTAGGAAGAGGCAAGGAAGCCTTCTTCTCAAGAGCCTTCAGACGGAGCATGGTCCTGCCAATACATTGACTTCAGACTTCTATCTTCCAGAACTGTGAGATAATAAATTTTAAGCTATCCAGTTTGTGGTCATTTGCTACGATAGCCCTAGAAAACTAATAAAGTTCTGAGATAGATTTGACAAAATTCTTTCTAGGTTTCTAGAAGTAAGGGCAAGGGGAATAAGACTCTAACTTTGCCAGCTGTGGAAAATGGAATGAGCTATCTTTGACGAGGTGACCGTCCCACCACTGAAGTACAGTGTAGACTGACTGCTCACCTATAAGGAATGTGGAAAAAAAATAATTCCTAGATTTGGTTGGGTTTTGGAATAAAATGGGCTGTGTGATACTTCCAGCAGTAACGTCTTATGAGATAAATACCTGTTTTATCCCTAAATTTATGTTTAAAAATGTAAACCACAATTTCCCAAAAGTGTACAAATAAGTAAAACCCTTCAATTAGATTTCTTTATTAGTCTGAAGTTCCCTGATATAAACCATGAAGTAATTTTCCTTTCTTGTAGGAAGCACATAAAATTAACCAGCTATTACCATCTTCTCTTACAAAAAGTAAAAAAAAAAAAAAAAAAAATCATGCAGCCTTACAAAGAAATCTTTTTTTTTGCGCAGAAATTATGCTTTTATATTTTTACATATTTCTATAATAGAATGTGTAACAATTGTCTCCTGCCTTAAATGGGAAATGCATGTTGTGTTAGATATTGTCATTGAACCAGCTTATGATAGATTTGATTACTAGCCTCAATTCTTTCTCCTACTCTGTATCTACATGTTTTGCTATGTGTCTTTGGTGTTCCTACCTGAGGAAGCAAAGTGAGTTTGGGCTTAGCTATGTGACTTGTTTTAGTCAATAGGGCTTTAGCCGAGGTGATACTGGTAGAGTTTTGAAATATGCTTACATGGATGGACATGGCCTTTTGTTTTTCTGCTTTTTTGTTGGAAAGAACAGGTATGGGTGGTCCCAGGAAGGATGACAGGCACGTGGAACCAACATGGGCTTTACAGTGTGGAGCCAAGACAGGCTGAACTCAACCTACATCATCCAAGACGCAGACGATGCCCAGATAATAGGATGGAAACAAATGAAGGTTGTTTAAGGCCATGGAGTTGTGTTACACAGTATTACTCTGGCAATCGTTGCCTTCATCAATATACTCAGGGAAAACTGGATGTCTTCATCATGATTCCATATTTTTTCCACCATAGTATGTAATAAAAAGGATCAGACAATCTCTTTCCACCACACTTCACTTGAACTCAAATGCCCCCACAGGACTTGGCTGTATTTCCCCAGACAAATTCTCTCCACCCACTTTACCAAGTGTGTTATGCTAGCTTGGGGTTCAGAAATGGTGACAAACAGTGCTACATGTCTAATAAATATCCATTCTCCTTTCTTTCTTACTAAGAGATCCTCGACATTGCTTGGAAGGTAATAATCTCTCAAATTAAAAATACCTGCCTAACTCCCTTATGACTCAGTTTTGTAGAACAGCAAACTTTTGATTAGAAGGACACAAGCCCGTAGCTGAAGATGCTAAGAAGAGCTACAGGAAGCCTGATTCTTCTGATGGCATCGTGAATGTGCCATGCTGCTTTCTTGTCTCACGAGAGACAATTTGGTTAAATAATTGTTGTCAAGTTTCTGTTATGTCATATGTAGCTATATGCGATTTTAACTAATATAGATTTTGATATTAGATGGGGGGGTCCAACAGTTACAGAATATAGAATGTACAATTGGCTGAGTGAAGGAGGGAGGGTATGGCGGTGAGCACCCAGATATCACAAGCTGGTGATCTTTGTTATTGGCAGAAAAACCTTTGGCCAAGTTGTCACCTGTAGTATATGGGATGTAGACCACATATTGACCAAAGATATGGCCTTGAAGGATATTGAGGAAAAAAATTCAGATGATTGGCATATGCTGGTTACTTCTTTTCCATGTTAGCAAAATTTTATAAGAGTGGAATGAATACAGGCTAGAGCTAGTTGGTCTGCAAATAGATAATGAAGAATATATAGCTTTGCTAAAGAAGATGTTTTCTGCCTATTATGGCTTGCAAGATAAATTGGCTGGGTCCCATAATATGAAGCCTTGTGATGTTGAAAAAATTTACTCTTGTGCATCAAACATAAACCATTATAAACACTTCTGTGAGGTAGTGGGCCTTAGCAGAGGATTAGATTGTGGCCTCTAGACTTTCTCAAACACCCTTCATTAAGTATTTTCTACTAAGAGGTAAGCAGACAGACAAGGACTGGTATTCTGAAGAGAGATTATTTTGGATTGCCTCAAGGTAACTACTGGTCACTACATTAAGGGTTAAGGGTTATGATAAACAGAGTTCAAAAGTCAATTGATAAAAGATATGAGTCTTCAGGTTAAAAGAGAAAGTTTAGGCTAGATTTCACCTGTACATAGTGTGACATTTACTAAGTTTCAGATAGAATCTAAAAAATTCAGGCTTGCTTCCATATGTTCAACTCTTGTGGCTATACCTGGACCTCTAAACTTAACCACAAGAAGAAACTCACAAAACCCCTGAAGCTTCTAAGAGAGGCGTTTATTCTAATTCCCATTTTAGATGTTGCCTTGGAATTTAACACACTAGAGATATCCTGCCCACAGCTCAGAATCAGAACAGTGATATATGGTGAGTGAGGGAGATTTGCCTAGATAGCAGAATGGAGTCCCATCAGATTGACTAAGTACATCCTAAAGTCCTCACTATTCTTACCTAAGAAACATGCTGGTTTCCCACATCACTGTTTCCCAGTGAGAATACTTGTTATTGTAATCTGGTTCCTTTTCCACCATATGTTGAGTAGATGGGAGGGATAACTTGTCTTTTAGTCTTAAAAGATCAAGAAACCAAGAGAAGTCTCATCCTATTTAGGCAGAGAGATTATACAATGCCCAGAGATCTGGACTTTGAATAGGATTAGGAAACTGGGTGACACTTTGGGCTTGTCTCCTTCGTGAGGGAGCCTATTGAACCTGAGAGGTAGATTGTGTTAGACACTGTTACTTTCTTACCCTCCATTTGAACTTGTATTCATTAACAAAAATTCCCTGATATTGTTGGGGATGGCAAAGTGTTCAATTTAAAACCAAAAACTTACTTCCGCAGACTCCCTTGCAGATAAGGATGACCCTATTTTTCAGTTCTAGCATCTAAAACGGAATGACTTAGTAGAGATTCCAGAGGAGCTATTATTTTCTTGAGAGAAAAAAGGATGACTTAGCTATCACACACATTTCCCCTTTTGTACTTATCTCCAACTTCCTTCCTGGAACACATATGCAGTTTAGCCATATTGTCACTTTAAGATGAGAGGCGTACTAAAGATTGTGTAAAAGAAAGATAGAGTTCCTGGTAACGTTGTAAAGTCACTGCACCTGTGTATACCACTTACCTCTCAACTGCTTGTCACTTCAGAAATAGAAACTCCTATTTGCTTAAGCTGTTTTCAAGCTTCTCTTATATGGAGATGGATATAATTCTAACAGATAAGACTTTTTGGATATTTGGATATTTGGATATTCAAACAAATACCTCTTCCAGACACAATGAAACTTTAGATACTGATTAGCAATTGAATTTACAGGGGATAATGATAAAGTGAAAAACAAAATCTAAAACAATACCCAACACCTTTTAACTAATATTTCTCTCATCATGTTCTGAAATATCCACTGGTTGCAATTAAATGAGTTTGAGTATGATTTCCTTCAAGAAGAGGAGTGAGATCTCATTATGACAGATCTTAAGATTCCCACATAACCACTCTTATCTTTCTTAGGTTCCACCAAGTTGCTGTGTCTTCTAAGAACAGGAAAAGGAAATGGCCTTGAGACAGCAGTGAGAGCAATTTGAAATTGACTGGTCTTCCTCATTACCCAGTTCACAGAGCATGTCTGCTTTGGATCCACAGAACCGAGAGCTGCTTTCCTTCCAGAGGCATGTGAACCGGTTATACATTAAACTAGATAACATTATTAGCACAATAGGAAAAAGAACATTCTTACATTCTTACTTTCTGAAGTCCAGATCTGTAATATGCAACATCCTTAGGCCTTCATTTCCAGATGCTTCTTAATCTTTTCAGGGCTCTCTAGTGGCACAGAGCAGATAGCAAAATGTGGTGACTGATCTTCTGGCATGGTCGAAAATTTTGCCGTACCACCTTTATTAGAAAATCCCCCAAAGGGCTTTACAATGGGGCAATCTATAAACCACTGCTTATCGAAAATCTATCAAAATCAAATTCCAACATCCATGATGAATGGTAGAATGAGAACTCTCAGAAAGGAGGCTCTCTCTGTCAGGGAATGAGGCAACAGAAACTGGGGAAGTTGGACAGAAGCCAGAGACCACAGATACTTGTCTGTCACTGTTGCTATTGATGGAAATTTTTTTCTTCTTCATTAGAGTTTCCTAGAAAACAGGGACCTAGTAAAGAGTCAGAAAAAAGCAGATCAAATTTAACAGACTGAGATGATTATGTTTGGCTACAGTAGATCTTTAGCAAACAGTTGCTGTCATGACTTTACTTGATGGGATGGATGTTGTATGGAGTTAAATGTGATGTCACAACTCCTTATGTTTTTACATTTACTTCCCACAGTGTTTGGCATCTGATTGCATTGTAAGTGAAAACGGGATTCCATTCATACATTTTTCCCACCTCAGTTCACTACCTTAGTGCATTGGATAATCTTCTGTAACACCTAATTTCTATTCAAACAAATTTGGCAGTGTCTGTAAAGAGAAAATGCTAGAGCTGAAAATATTATGCCTATAGTCAGGACTGGCATGGAAACCTGGAGGTGTGTGAAAGAATAGGAATCAAGAATCCCACACAGATTTACAGATTTATACCGCCCAGAGGATTTTAACAATATACAACTCCTGACATTCAAGATTCATGGAGATCAGTTAATCTAGACTTGTCTACAAAGCTGCCCCATCTGTTAAACAAATAAAGAAAATGTGCTCCTCTTATCAAATGAAATTTATAAAAATTATGTAAATGAAACAAAACTTCTCTGGTTCAAAGGGAGAACCTGGGAAGTAAGACTTGGCCATGCCTTGACTCCTGAAGTGGGTACAAGGCACTCCAGGAAACACTAGTGTTCCAAGGATGACAATTTATAAATCATTGCTTTAATCCAAGCATCCCATTTTACTGAGGAGGTACTTGAGACATACAGATGCCCAACATTTATGTCGTGCTTCTAACCATTTCACGTGCTTATGTGCTTCAGGACCAACAGCAGAATTTGGCAAGCGCTCATAATAGCCATCCATCCTTATCACCCCTCACTTCATTTAGGCAGTGGAGACCATGATGAGGAAGGAAGACAATCAAGTGTTAAGTGTGCTCAATATGGAAAAGAGAGAAGACATTTCCTGGAGCTGGGATTTTAGGATTTTTGACAGAAAATGGGATGCTTGTCATGGTACACGTATATGACAGAGCACCATGGATCTCTGGATGGCCTAGTCTAAAGTCCACACAGAGACCATTGTGAGGCCATCTCTGAGCCAGCCAAGAGCAACAAGACCTGACAGATGATGGATCAGTATGGGGGGAGCAGGATCCCCAAGTGGCAGAAGGAGCAATGATGAGGTCAACAGCCAAGACCTAAGAACTAGACGCTTTCCCATTCCACCTAAGCCCACTGGGTCTTTATATGAGACAGGGGTAAGGACTCCTAAGGTGATGACATGAATTTTTTTCCACTTGACTGAGGAGGTCTCAGTGTTGGTTGGTGTGCAACCTCCTCCACTGTGTCCTGGGTGTAATCTGAAACTGGCTTCTGAATGCAGAGTGCAAGGAGACGCTGAAGAAAGAAGCAGGGCACTCCAGATTGGAAGGTGGTAGGTTTAATAAACAAGGGAACTTACATATGAGGCTTCTCTTTGGTGACTGTGAGATGAGCAGATCTTTACACTCACCCACCAAATCATAGAAGTTTATGTATAGGACTGAGCTGGGTTCAGTCATGTGTTCAGTCTAGATGGTCTCAGCACCACACCACTATCTCAAGGCTATGTCCTTGGGCACCTTCTGAGAGTGGGGAAGTCAAGTGGATTTCAAGGACTGGGAAGAGGAGCCTCTGGTTGCTGGGGTTCATCTCACAGGTCAACTGGTGGTCACGTTCACTCAGTGACTTTGTCCAGCAATCCTGGGCCGATGTGAAGAACGTTGTGAGGCAAATTCAGAAACCGTTACAATGTGAATGGCAAGAGAAATATATCAATTGATCAATCCTTGGTCATTCTAATGTAAGGCTTGCCATTTAGGGACTTAAACTTTTGTATTTTCAGCCTGAAGTTCCTCAGAAGTGTGCCCTTGATCCTGCTTGTCTAACTTGTTTGATCCAGTGGGTGTTTCCTGAGCTCTTTTGAGGATAATGCCACATGTCACATCCTGGTTTGTCTCAGGGGGCTTTGTTTGGGCTATCTCATACCCAAAGGGCAGAGGCATTTTGTGTATAAGAGGTGACACAGGAAAGACTGTGGGGAAGTAACTCTGTGTCTCCATGATAGATCACCATAAAGACAAAATGGATTTGTTTGCAGTATTTCTATTAAACAATGGGAGATAAAAGACGAGTACTCCATCTTCTCCAAATATTCACAAACTCACAGTGTTTAATGACACAGATAAGTTCTGGGGACAGGAGGAATGACAACAATGCAAAACTAGAGAAGCAAAGAACATTTAGCGGAAGTCATTTGTTTTCTAAGCAAGAAGTCATTTATCTCCATCTAGCAATGTATCTATTGATCTGTCGTTTTCCTCTAGGGAAAAAGGAGAAGTAATAATTCACGACCAGAGGGGAAAGGGATTCCAGGTGCACAACCGATCTTACTGGTGGTGGCAGATGTGCTGGTCTGCAGGTTTCTCCAGCGGCTTTGGAAGATGAGTCACTGGCAAAGGTGGGCACACCCCGTACTTTTATGCCACTTTCTAAAGCTGCAGATTGTTATTGCCCAGGCAGAGAAAGACGAAGAGTCCTCATTCTAGCAGGAGCTTGCAATATGGCCACCTATGGTGAGAGGTCAATGCCATTTAAAATTTTGTTAACACACATTTTCCCTTCTAGCAATACCTTCTTTTTACTTTTTTGGCAGTAAAAGCATTTTGAAATATTGCAGATATGTGAGGAGCATAGAGACAAATAAAATGAAATCAGCTTTACCCCCAGCTTTACGGAATATCAGCATTTTGTCACATTTGCTTTATTTTTTTCAAAGGACATTTTACAGAAGCAGTTGGCCCCCATGTTCCCCTCCCTACTCCCATTCTCTGTCCAGCTTTATTTCCCAGAGGTCATCCTTGAACAATTTGTTGGTTATCGTACTCATGAAACTTTTATACTTTTATCCACTTATGTATTTACTCCTAAATAACATACATGGTTTTAAACCTTTTAAAATGATAAAACATTATATATGACCATTCTGTAACTCAATGTTATTGTTTAATATTGTTTTCAATATGTGGTTATTGTCTATTACATATAATTGATTATGTATGATTACAATTGGTATATAAGGATATAATTGGTTTGTGCATCTAGCAATCTTACTAATTGCTATTAATGTCAATAGCTTATCTGTAGATCCTTTTTGGATTTGTTACAGCAATAATCACAAACTTGTGAATATTGACACTTTTGTTTTTCCTTTTAAATTCTTATGCCTTCCTTTTCCTTTCTATTGACTCATGGCATTGGCCATGGCCACTGGTGCAATGCTGATTCTAAGTGGGAAGAGAGGGCATCTTTAATTTTTTCCTGGATTAATGGTAATGGTTTGAATGGTTGAAGACTTTCTTTTCCATTCTTAATTTGCTTACAGTTTTACTGACAGCAACTGCTGCATTATAGCAAATGCCTTTTCCTCTATTGAGAAAATTGTATGATTTTCCCCTTTTACTCTCTTAATGTGGTACTAATAGATTTTCTGATGTTGAAACATGGATTTTGCTTTTACTATGGTGAATTATATTTAATAGCATTTTACTTTAGGGTTTTAATCCTTAACAGTTTCATTCAAAAATAGCAAAAAAAATTCATAGTTCTTTAGAATAAATCTTACAAATTTATGTAGGCCATTTGTAAAGACCATAGAAAATATTTTCAAAGGCTATAAAAGAATACCTGAATATATATATAATAAAATCTAAGATTATAAGTGATGAACATATACACATGTGATTACTTAACACTTTTTTCTTATTTCACTTTTAAGTCATTCTGCTATCTTTTATTTCTATACTTTCTACAATAGTTTTTTTAAAAACAAGAGACCTCATTCTATTCTCTTATGGCTTGATAAAGATTTCTCTGTAAAATTGCCTGGTTCTACATGAGAAACAATGGACTCTGAGAAACAAACTGAGGGTTCTAGAGGGGAGGGGGTGGGGGGATGGGTTAGCCTGGTGATGGGTATTAAGGAGGGCATGTTCTGCATGGAGCACTGGGTGTTATGCACAAATAATGAATCATGGAACACTACATCCAAAACGAATGATGTAATGTATGGTGATTAACAAAACAATAAAAAAATTAAATAAAAAACAAGAAAAAAACATAACAATAAAAAAATTTAAAGAAAAAAATAAAAATAAATTGCCTGGATCTTTTTTACAGAGTATTTCAAGAAGCTCTGAACTCTTAGTTTATTTAATTAATTAATTGGTTATTTTTAAAAATTTTATTTGAGGATGGTTGACACACAATGTTACATTGCTTTCAAGTGTACAACATAATGAGTAGAGGTAAGTGTATATATTAAGTTACGCTCACGACAAGTGTGGCTACCATCTGTCACCATGCAATGCTATTACAGTACCATGGACTATGTTCCTTGACTCTCAGTTTAGATGCATAAAGATGAAGAGAGGGTTTTATTAATCTGTTTCTGTGTTATATCAGACCATTGCAGGAAAATGATAAAGGTTCCAGAGTTCAATATATAGAATAAATGAGGATAAATTACCTGATAGGAGCAAGGAGTCAGGTTGGTTCCAAGGGTGTCTGTTACAATAACTTTCTGGGCTTTTCTTGCTTATTGGAATTCTGCTTTTATAAATTGGATTTCTTTATTTTAACATGGAATTAACAAATAAAATATAAGCATTCTGCATATGGTGTATGTATCAAAATGCAAATGCAGTGCCTGGGTGGTGCAGTTAGTTAAGTGTCCGACTCTGGGTTTCGGCTCAGGTCATGATCTCAGGGTCGTGGGATTAAGCCCTGCATGGGGCTCTGCGTTCAGTGTGGAGTCTGCTTCAGATTTTCTCTTTCTCTCCCTCCTGCTCACTCTCTGTCATAAATGAATAAAATCTTTTAAAAAATGCATATTTATATAAACTGTTTGTTTACAAATGTAATATGAAAGAAATAACAATTGTATAGGGATAAAGAGATGAAGTGGGGAGGTAAATTCTTGGCATGAAGGAGAGCTATGCTCATATTACAGTTGGTTAGTATTTAGCACTGTGCCCCTGGCTAAGTAACTTTTACCCTCTTAACCGCAGTGACGTTATCTGTAAATGAGAGGGTTGAAACAATGCTTAGGCTTTCTGGTACCTCAGGGGGTTCTCTAAAGTCTACCCAGGATTTGTCATTATTGAGGATTCTAGATCTAGCCAACATTCTTCAAACATGGATACTTCCTATGTGTAAAGCTCTGCTCTGCCTACTTTATAGGTATTAACTCAATAAGTTAACTTTATTTTTCAAAACTCTACATTTAAGTGGTGTGTTTGTCCACAATCTGCAGATGATGAAAGTAGGGCAGAGAGAGGGAGAGTAACTTGCTTAAGGTCATATAACTAGTAGGTGGTGGAACTGGACACCTGGTTCTAGGACCTTCAAACTCAAGTCCTATGCTTGTACTGCCATTTTCCTTGTAAGAGTTACCTTGAAGAAATGGTTTTGTACTTAAAATATAAAAAATATAGGACCATCAAAATCTCTAAGATTTCACAGTTTAAATTGTGCAGGTCCATCAGAGCAAGAAGGCCACTATCAGTCCTGCAGCGTGGGAAAATCTGCTCTGGCTCTGGGATGATGGACATGCCCGTGACTCAGCAGGAAGTTGTCTGATCTTTTTCCTCCAGAGCAATGCAGTGCCTTTCGAAGCCATGAATATCTACAGGTTACACCATTCATTCTCATTTCTAGCCACCCGATTGTACTAGTCACATTGGTCTTGGAAAAAAGAGGCATGGAAAAGGTAAGAAAAAAGTGAAAAAAATGAGGCAGACAGAAAGTGAGGACCTTTGTCAGGCAGGACTGAGTTTAAGTCTTAACTTTGCCAACAAATGGTAGCTATGTGACTTTGGGAAAGTTAATCATTCTTTTTATACCTCAGTCTTTTCATCTGGAAAAAGGGAGTAATAATGCTATTTACTTTATAAGGTTGTCATGAACATTAAGAAATAGAATGCATATGAGAGTCTCAATGTAATACCTGGTACACCATCAATAGTTAATAAATATTTTGTTCTCTCTTTTTGCCTCCAAAGGAGACTGTGCCAGAGACTTTATTTCCTCAATATGCCATGTTGAAATCTGTAATTGATTGAATGACTCCTGCTAGACTACCCTCCTTTAATTTTTGTAGCTCTTTGCTTGTCTTCTGAGTAAGCCAGGTATTTGTTTTCTTTAGTATTACATTGCCTTAGATTTCTCTTCAATATGGAATTAATAGAAAAGTCAGATTTTTTTGTGCTGTGCTTTCTTTCCTCATTTTCCCCCTGACTTCAACCCTTGCTCTCAAATTTCTTATTCCTTTTGAGCAATACAGGTTCCTTTGAATATAGTCTCCAAAGTACAGTAGCTGGGAGCTGAGCACCAATCTTGGTCTTTGATGGGAAATGATCTAAGTGTCATGGCAAGAGAACCCTCTCTCTTGTGGGTATGTTCTGTGTTATTTTATCTCTTCTCCCTAAAAGAGACAATATACTTTACAGAAAAATCAACCTCTTTCTTTTAGGTGGAAGATAAACTATGATTGGTTAAGAACACATACTTATTTAGAACCTTTGCAAGGGAAAAACATGACATGTCTAGCAGGAGTCATATCAGGATTTGAACCTGAATACTTACAAAAATATGCATTCTAGAATGGATCATCTCTTTGGTTAATTTTATCTATTACATCACTTTCTTAAAATTTAGCTCATATTTGTTGATTGGCAACATTGTTCTAGGTACCAGGAGAGATTCTGAGGCTGCACAAGGCAGTACTTCTCTCCTGAAGGATTTAGATGTCCTTCAAGTATCAATGGGTATGGATAAAACAATTTTTTTTCTTTCTTTAAATTTTTTAATTGTTATGTTGATCACCATACATTACATCATTAGTTTTTGATGTAGTGTTCCATGATTCATTGTTTGTGCATAACACCCAGTGCTCCAGGCAGAATGTGCCCTCTTTAATACCCATCACCAGGCTAACCCATCCCCCCACCCCCCTCCCCTCTAGAACCCTCAGTTTTTTTTTCAGAGTCCATCGTCTCTCATGGCTGGTCTCCCCCTCCGATTCCCCCCCTTCATTCTTCCCCTACTGCTATCTTCTTCTTTTTTTTTTCTTAATATATGTTGCATTATTTGTTTCAGAGGTACAGATCTGTGATTCAACAGTCTTGCACAATTCACAGCGCTCCCCATAACACATGCCCTCCCCAATGTCTATCACCCAGCCACCCCATCCCTCCCAGCCCCCACCACTCCAGCAACCCTCAGTTTGTTTCCTGAGATTAAGAATTCCTCATATCAGTGAGGTCATATGATACAGGTCTTTCTCTGATTGACTTATTTCACTCAGCATAACACCCTCCAGTTCCATCCACGTCATTGCAAATGGCAAGATCTCATTCCTTTTGATGGCTGCATATATTCCATTGTGTATATATAACACATCTTTAGCCATTCATCTGTCGATGACATCTTGGCTCTTTCCACAGTTTGGCTATGTGGACGTTGCTGCTATAAACATTGGGGTGCACATACCCCTTCGGATCCCTACATTTGTATCTTTGGGGTAAATACCCAGTAGTGCAATGGCTGGATCGTATGGTAGCTCTATTTTCAACTGTTTGAGGAACCTCCATACTGCTTTCCAGAGTGGTTGCACCAGCTTGCATTCCCACCAACAGTGTAGGAGGGTTCCCCTTTCTCTACATCCCCACCAACATCTGTCATTTCCTGACTTGTTAATTTTAGCCATTCTGACTGGTGTGAGGTGGTACCTCATTGAGGTTTTGATTTGGATTTCCCTGATGCCGAGTGATGTTGAGCACTTTTTCATGTGTCTGTTGGCCATTTGGATGTCTTCTTTGGAAAAATGTCTGTTCTTGTCTTCTGCCCATTTCTTGATTGGATTATTTGTTCTTTGGGTGTTGAGTTTGATAAGTTCTTTATAGATTTTGGATACTAGCCCTTTATCTGATATGTCATTTGCAAATATTTCTCCCACTCTGTCAGTTGTCTTTTGGTTTTGTGGACTGTTTCTTTTGCTGTGAAAAGCTTTTTATCTTGATGAAATCCCAATAGTTCATTTTGCCCTTGCTTCCCTTTCCTTTGGCGATGTTTCTAGGAAGAAGTTGCTGCGGCTGAGGTCGAAGAGGTTGCTGCCTGTGTTCTCCTTTAGGATTTTGATGGACTCCTGTCTCATGTTTAGGTCTTTCAACCATTTGGAGTCTATTTTTGTGTGTGGTGTAAGGAAATGGTCCAGTTTCATTCTTCTGCATGTGGCTGTCCAATTTTCCCAACACCATTTGTTGAAGAGACTGTCTTTTTTTCCATTGGACATCCTTTCCTTCTTTGTCAAAGATGAGTTGACCATAGAGTTGAGGGTCCATTTCTGGGCTCTCGATTCTGTTCCATTGATCTATGTGTCTGTTTTTGTGCCAGTACCATACTGTCTTGATGATGACACCTTTGTAATAGAGCTGGAAGTCCGGAATTGTGATGCCACCAGCTTTGCTTTTCTTTTTCAACATTCCTCTGGCTACTTGGGGTCTCTTCTTGTTCCATACAAATTTTACGATTATTTGTTCCATTTCTTTGAAAAAAGTGGATGGTAGTTTGATGGGGATTGCACTGAATGTGTAGATTGCTCTAGGTAGCATTGACATCTTCACAATGTTGGTTCTTCCAATCCATGAGCATGGAACGTTTTTCCATTTCTTCATGTCTTCCTCAATTTCTTTCATGAGTATTTTATAGTTTTCTGAGTCCATATCCTTTGCCTCTTTGGTTAAATTTATTCCTAGGTATCTTATGGTTTTGGGTGCAATTGTAAATGGGATTGACTCCTTAATTTTTCTCTCTTCTGTCTTGTTGTTGGTGTATAGGAATGCCACTGATTTCTGTGTATTGATTTTATATCCCGCCACTTTACTGAATTCGTGTATGAGTTCTAGCACTTTTGGGGTGGAGTCTTTTGGGTTTTCCACATGCAGTATCATATCATCTGCAAAGAGTGAGAGTTTGACTTCCTCTTTGCCGATTTGGATGCCTTTGACTTCTTTTTGTTGTCTGATTGCTGTGGCTAGGACTTCTATTACTATGTTGAATAACAGTGGTGGTAGTGGACATCCCTGCCGCGTTCCTGACCTTAGGGGTAAAGCTCTCAGTTTTTCCCCATTGAGAATGATATTCACCGTAGGTTTTTCATAGATGGCTTTTATGATATTGAGGTATGTACCCTCTATCCCTATACTCTGAAGAGTTTCGATCAAGAAAGGATGCTGTACTTTGTCAAATGCTTTTTCTGCATCTATTGAGAGGATCATGTGATTCTTGTTCTTTCTTTTGTTAATATATTGTATCACATTGATTGATTTGCGGTTGTTGAACCAACCTTGCAGCCCGGGGGATAAGTCCCACTTGGTCATGGTGAATAATCCTTTTAGTGTACTGTTGGATCCTATTGGTTAGTATTTTGGTGAGAATTTTTGCATCCATGTTCATCAAGGATATTGGTCTGTAGTTCTCCTTTTTGATGGGGTCTTTGTCTGGTTTTGGGATCAAGGTAATCCTGGACTCATAAAATATGTTTGGAAGTTTTCCTTCCATTTCTATTTTTTGGAACAGTTTCAGAAGAATAGGTATTAATTCTTCTTTGAATGTTTGGTAGAATTCCCCTGGGAAGCCATCTGGCCCTGGGCTTTTGTTTGTTGGGAGATTTTTGATGACTGCTTCAATTTCCTTAGTGGATATAGGTCTGTTCAGGTTTTCTATTTTTCCTGGTTCAATTTTGGTAGTTGATACATCTCTAGGAATGCACCCATTTCTTCCAGGTTATCTAATTTGCTGGCATAGACTGCTCATAATATGTTCTTATAATTGTGTGTATTTCTTTGGTGTTGATTGTGATCTCTCTTCTTTCATTCATGATTTTGTTGATTTGGGTCTTTTCTCTTTTCTTTTTGATAAGTCTGGCCAGGGATTTATCAATCTTGTGAATTCTTTCAAAGAACCAGCTCCTAGTTTCGTTGATCTGTTCTACTGTTCTTTTGGTTTCTATTTCATTGATTTCTGCTCTGATCTTTATTATTTCTCTTCTCCTGCTGGGTTTAGGCTTTATTTGCTGTTTTTCTCTAGCTCCTTTAGGTTAGGGTTAAGGTGTGTATTTGAAACCTTTCTTGTTTCTTGAGAAAGGTTGTATTGCTATATACTTTCCTCTCAGGACTGCCTTTGCTGTATCCCAAAGATTTTGAACAGCTGTGTTTTCATTTTCATTGATTTCCATGAATTTTTTAAATTCTTCTTTAATTTCCTGGTTGACCCATTCATTCTTTAGTAGGTTGCTCTTTAGCCTCCATGTATTTGAGTTCTTTCCGACTTTCCTCTTGTGATTGAGTTCTGGTTTCAAAGTATTGTGGTCTGAAAATATGCAGGGAATAATGCCAATCTTTTGGTACCAGTTGAGACCTGATTTGTGACCTAGGATGTGATCTATTCTGGAGAATGTTCCATGGACACTAGAGAAGAATGTGTATTCCATTGCTTTGGGATGGAATGTTCTGAATATGTCTGTGAAGTCCATTTGGTCCAGTTTGTCATTTAAAGTCCTTATTTCCTTGTTGGTCTTTTGCTTAGATGATCTGTCCATTTCGTCAGGGGGGGTGTTAAAGTCCCCCACTATTATTGTATTGTTGTCAACGTGTTTCTTTGCTTTTGTTATTAATTGCCTTATATAATTGGCTGCTCCCATGTTAGGGGCATAGATATTTACAATTGTTAGATCTTGTTGGATAGACCCTTTAAGTAGGATATAGTGTCCTTCCTCATCTCTTATTACAGTCTTTGTTATAAAATCTAATTTGTCTGATATAAGGATTGCCACCCCAGCTTTCTTTTGGTGTCCATTAGCATGGTAAATTGTTTTCCACACCCTCACTTTCAATCTGGGGGTGTCTTTGGGTCTAAAATGAGTCTCTTGCAGACAGCATATTGATGGGTCTTGTTTTTTAATCCAATCTGATAGCCTGTGTCTTTTGATTGGGGCATTTAGCGCATTTACATTCAGGGTAACTATTGAAAGGTATGAATTTGGTGCCATTGTATTGCCTGTAAGGTGACTGTGACTGTATATTTTCTGTGTTCCTTTCTGATCTATGCTGCTTTTAGGTTCTCTCTTTGCTTAGAGGACCCCTTTCAATATTTTTTGTAGGGCTGGTTTCGTGTTTGCAAATTCCTTTAGTTTTCGTTTGTCCTGGAAGCTTTTTATCTCTCCTTCAATTTTCAGTGAGAGCCTAGCTGGATATAGTATTCTTGGCTGCATATTTTTCTTGTTTAGTTCTCTGAAGCTATCATGCCAGTCCTTTCTGGCCTGCCAGGTCTCTGTGGATAGGTCTGTTGCCAATCTAATGTTTCTACCATTATAGGTTACATATCTCTTCTCCCGAGCTGCTTTCAAGATTTTCTCTTTTTCTCTGAGACTCGTTAGTTTTACTCTTAGAGGTTGGGGTGTTGACCTATTTTTATTGATTTTGAGAGGGGTTCTCTGTGCCTCCTGCATTTTGATGCCTGTTTCCTTCCCCACATTAGGGAAGTTCTCTGCTATAATTTGTTCCAATATACCTTCTGCCCCTCTCTCTCTTTCTTCTTCTTCTCTTGGGATGCCAAGTATTCTAATGTTGTTTCATCTTATCGTATCGCTCATCTCTCGAATTCTGCCCTCGTGATCCAGTAGTTGTTGATCTCTCTTTTTCTCAGCTTCTTTATTTTCCATCATTTGGTCTTCTATATCGCTAATTCTCTCTTCTGCCTCATTCATCCTAGCAGTTAGGACCCCCATTTTTGATTGCACCTCATTAATAGCCTTTTTGATTTCGACTTGGTTAGATTTTAGTTCTTTTATTTCTCCAGGAAGAGTTTCTCTAATAACTTCCACGCTTTTTTCAAGCCCAGCTAGTATCTTTAAGAATATGATTCTGAACTCTAGGTCCGACATTGTAGTAATGTCCGTATTGAGTAGGTCCCTGGCAGACAGTACCACCTCTTGCTCTTTTTGTTGAGATGATTTTTCTCACCTTGTCATTTTGTCCAGAGGAGAATAGATGAATAAGAGAGAAAATGCTAACAGGTTAACAACGTCCCCAGCAAATATACTCTAAAGAAATCAGAAAAGACCTGAAACCAGGGAAAAAGAAAGGGAAAGAAAGAAAAAAGTAAGAGAAAAAAAAAGAAAAAGATAAAGATAAAAACAAACAAAAACAGAACAAAACAAAAAAAAAACCCACCAGAATATGATCAAATATGATCAGGATAGTGCATAGATCAGTGCCACACAGTAGATTTTGGGTGTATTTTCATCTGTTAGAAGAAAGTGCCTCCTAAAATTTTAAAGGAAGAAAGACTTATATATGTATAAAATAAGGGTTGACACAATGAAGGGATGGAATATGACTGTAAAGATGAAAATTATAAAAAATTTTGAAAGAGGAATTGATAAGGTGCTTGAAAAAAGAAAGAAGAGGATTAAAAAAAAGAAAGAAAGAAAGAAAAAAAAAGGGGGAGAGAATGTGATCAGGCAGGAGACTAGAATAAAGCCGTACACTAGAGATTTAGGGTATATTCTGATATGTTAGAAGAAACTGTATCTCAAAATTTTAAAGAGAGAACACTTTTATATATATATATATATATATATAAATATGCCAAAATAAGGGTAACCTATATGAAGGGATAGACTATGACTCTAAAAATGAAAAATAAAATTTTTTTTTAAAAAGGGATTGATAAGATGTTGGTTGAAAAAGGGGAAAAGAAATATTTAAAAAAAAACAGTTAAAAAAATTAACTTTGAAAGACTAATGAATCATGGTAAAAAAGCCATGAATTCTATGTGCAGTATTCCCCTAGCGCTGGAGTTCTCCCGTTCTCCTTGATCCGTAAACTCTGTCTTGGCTGGCTGTTCGTGCTGATCTTCTGGGGGAGGGGCCTGTTTCCGTGGTTCCCGAATGTCTTTGCCGGAGGCGGAACTGCCCCGCCCTTGTCGTCGGGCTAAGTAATCTGCTCGGGTTTGCTCTTGGGAGCTTTTGTTCCCCGAAAGCCCTCTGTACAGCTTTGGAGGACAAGAGTGAAAATTGCGGGCTTCCAATCTCCACCCCGGAGGAGCCAAGAACTCGGGGCCCCACTCTTCAGTGCGCCCCCAGAGAAAAGTAGTCAGTCACTCCCGTCTCCACAGTCTCGGCCGCACTCTGTGCTTACCCGGCCTGTGACCGAGCATTTCTATCTCTGGCACCCGACCCCGTGTGGAGTCTCCAAACTCAGCAGATCCCTGCGGTGCGCTCCTGCGCTGCTCCTCCTGGGGGAGGAAGGGGAGTGTCCCCGGATCTGCCGCTTGTTGGGTCCCTGCTGGAGGAGTAGTGGCCCGACTGTGCCAGGGATCATGGTTTATGGCAACCCCGAGCTGAGAGCCCGCGCCTCGGCTCCGTCTCTGCAGCCGGCTTCCCCACTTTGATACCTGGGAGCTCTGCCGCACTCAGGCACCCCCGGTCTTTCTGTGACCCCAAGGGTCCTGAGACCACACTGTCTCGCGAGGGTTCCACCCCCCGCTTAGCCACTGGAGCGACGTCGCTCAGCGGAGCCGACTTCTAAAAGTTCCGATTTTGTGCTCCGCGGCTCTAACACTTGCCAGAAGCGGCAGGTGGAGGCCCCCTCCCCCGCCGTCTATCCTCCCAAATATCGCCTCGGATTCACTTCTCTGCACGTCCTACCTTCCAGAAAGTGGTTGCTTTTCTGTTCAGAGAGCTGTTGCTGTTCTTCTCTTTGATCTCCTGTTGAATTCATAGGTGTTCAGAGTGGTTTGAACCTTATTCAGCTGAATTCCTGAGACCAGACGAAATCCAGGTCTCCTACTCCTCTGCCATTTTGCTCCGCCCAGGATAAAACAATTTTAAACCTTCAGGAGCACAGGAAATACTGTACTTCAGAATTGCTCCCACTGGGCATACTATAGGGCAAACTTCATTAAACCAACAGATAATTAGGGAAACTTCACTAGAAGGAATAGTGTTGAGCATTGAATACATTTAATTATAGATGTAAGATTAATTCAAAAGTAGATACATGAGTGGAAGAAAAGAAAGGAAGTCCTGTATGTTCAGAAAAAAAGAAAATAACTCAACTAAAAAAATTTCAGAAGAGAAGGGAAAAATAGACTCATCTCTTAATCCTCGTTATAGAGGTAACAGATATAAGGGGAGTCAAAGGATATCATTTAAAGCTGACAAATCAGAAGTAAAGACCTAAGGAAGGGGACTGAGGGTATCATAAAAGGTAATATATAAAAGTAACCACTAGAACAAAAACACAAGCTTTCCTAAAGATAAAAAGAAATAATAATAAAAAAGAACATATAGGGGTGCCTAGGTGGCGCAGTCTTGATTTTGGCTCAGGTCTCAGGTTTCTGTGATCGAGCCCTGCCCTGGGCTCCATGCTCAGCAGGGAGTCTGCTTCAGATTCTCTCCCTCTCCCTCTACCCCTCCCCACAACTTGTGCTCTCTCTCTCAAATAAATAAATAAAATCTTTTAAAAAAAGAACATATAAGAAAACTTAGTTAATATAACAATATTCACAGTAAAAATAATTCAATATCATCTGGGTTAAGACCAAACATTTCAGTCATGAGTATAAATTCTTAACTCACTTACTAAAAGAAAAAAATTTTCTGATTGATTTACAAGGTAAAACCAAGCTCTATGCTACAAACAAAAGATATACTTAACACAAAATTACTCAGGCCAAAAAAAAAAAAAAAAAGCAAGGCAGGGGCCAATGTATATCAGGTAAATGGAAACAATAAGGAAATGGGGCTTGCAGTCTTGAGAGCAGACAATGTAAAATTCAGGCCAAAAAGAATTATGATACGAACAACACATGTGCAGTGTTAAAGACCATGATGCAAAAATGAGTGTAACTGTTATGAATACTCTGCATCATTTAATAATACAGCATTTGCCTTCATAAAGCAGGAATTAACAGAGTTGTATAGTAAAAAGGGGCAGAGATATACTAACAACAGTAGATTTTAAGAAACTGTTCTAAATCCAAGACAGGTAAGTGAACTAAAAAAATAAGTGAAGCTGTAGAAACCCTAAGCAGCATAGGTGATACATTGTATCTGTTGTGTTGGAAGTTAGAACTGCCTAGACAGTACAATTGTTTACATCTCTTCCTAACTCCCTGTTCAATGACAACACGTGGTAACCTGAACTTGGCGAAGGGAGCACTATTTATTCCACAGAAATGGAAAACCCTATAAATCAAAGCTGTTTGTTGGTTGGTTTCTTCTTCTTCTTAGGGCCAGTTTACCAGCATACTTACGATATATATCAGTTTAACACTCAATAATACAAAATACCTCTCCTTCTCAAATACAGATGGATCATTAAAAAAAGAATTGACTACATATTAGGCACAAAGAAAACTAAAAATAACAACATAAATGTCAAAACTATGCTTCTATCAAATCATTCTTAGGTAACGGGAAATATAAAACATAATTGCAATTAAAAAACAACGAAATTTAAAACAGTATGTTAAAATTTGTAGGATGTGATTGAATCAGTGATAAAGGAAAATGTGTAGCCTTATATACTTATATCAATTGATAGTTTCATTCATAAAATGAATAAATAATAAAAATGAATTAAACTTTCAAAGCCTAGTAAAAGAAAAACAAATTAACCCCCCCAAAAGAAGAAATAATAACAGAAAAACTAATTAAAATACTGGTTCTTCAAAAAAAGCAAGCAAAATAGACAAAGCACAAGCAAAATAGACAAACTATTTTAATGTTGAATAAAAAGAGAAAGCACACATAGACTATAAAATGGTAAGGAATAATGGGAGGAAATGACAAATAATAAGAAATAATTTGTATAACTCCATTAGAAATGAATTTGAAAACCTGGGTAAAAAGAATATTTTCCTACATATATACAACTTAATAAAATTGATCCTAGTATAGATTGAAAGCTTAACTACACCAATTTCCATGAAAAGAGAATGTGATCAAACAAACAACAGAAACAACAAAGTCTATCCTCTGAAAATGCTATAGTCCCACACGGTTTTGAGTATGGACCTGCGAGGCTAGGTAGGGAGAGACAGGCAGGGGGGCTATATGTGACTAGGCTTACACAGGGCGCTTGGTAACAAGGCTCACAGAAATCCCAGATGTGGAGAAATGTTATAGACAAGATGCTAACTAGAGAGAAGGGAACATAACAAATCCACTTTGTTTGTTCTAAATATAGATGAGATATTTTCATAATATTTACAAAGCCACTTTGTTTGTCCTAAATGTTATAGAGAAGATATTTACCAAGTTCCCTGGTCAATTTTCTATAAAAGACTGACCATAAAAGCCCTCCGTGGCAACCCATTCACAGGACCCCTCTTTCCCTAGAGAGCTTTTTTTCCCTTCCTTCCTGTTCTCAACTTACCTTCACTTAATAAACTTTCACTTCACTTTACTCTTTTGTGTCCATGTCCTTCAAAAGTGAGACAAAAACCCTGTAACATCATTGCTGTCACATAGTTTTTTATATATGTTATAATTCTACAATAGTGTTATTTTTGCTTTAATGAGTTAATTCAGTTTTGAAAAATTAAGAAAATAAAAGCAGGGTTGTTTGTTTATATTATCCATATATTTCTCAACATGCTTCCTTTCTTCCCTTAGATCTGATTTCCTATTTGGTGACCTTACCTTACTGAGTAAATGTCTTTAATATTTTTCATGATGGTGTATATTAGCTACAATTTTATTCATTTTAGTTTATTTGAAAATAAACTATTGTCTTTTGTGAGCACAAAATTCTAGTTCTTTTTTCTTTTAGTATATTAACAATGTCAAAACATTATCTTTTGTCTTCCGTTGTTTCTAATGAGAGATAATCTATCATTCTTACTGTCATTTCTTTGTCAATAATGCATTTCATTTTTCTCAAGCAAACTCTTAAGAATTTTGTCTTTATGTTTGGTTTTATGCTTTGTTAGTGTGGGTCTAATTAGAATTTCCCTTAATGATCCCTACAATAAAGTTCTGTGGCTAGTGAAAAAAAAAAGAATTTCCCTTAGTCCTAAAGTGAATATATGTTCATTGTTGTATGCCTTTAATTCTAAGGTGTAGGTCTTTTGAGGTTCCACTGGAAAACTTGAGGTATTTATCAAGCCCCTCAGGACTCACATTCCAAACCCTGTGTCCATCTATGGAAGTGTCTCCTCAGCTCTCTCTGTTATTCAGAGGTTCTTTTCTCCTTGTTCTCTCTGGTCTCCACCAAACACATACAGTTCAGGGTCAGCCAAGGATTGGAGGAGAGTTCACGTGCAGATTTGGGGCTCCTTGAGGTTTTCCTCTTTCTAGGGTTTCCCCCTCAATTTTGTGTAACTCTGATAATCCCAAACTCTTCCTTTGATTCCCCAGACCAGCAAGACTGGCTCTCTGTCTGAATCCCATCTGTGCAATGCCCTGTGGACTGAGAATGCTACCTGGGGAAAAGCTGGATGAACTTGGGTCTCACTCAGTGTGATTCTCACCCTTCGAGTTCGATTCCTTCTAGCTTTTGCCCTCAGGGATTTCAAACAATTATTGTCTAGTTTTTCCCATTGTTTATAGTTGTTATCCCTGGAAAGGTTAGTACAAAACAAGTTATCTTCCTTTTTACTGGAATCAGAAATTGGATTATAACATACTGAATAAAAATAATGGTATGAGCCCTAGTGATAGTCAAGATATGTGTGTGTTTGAGAGAGAGCAAGAAAGAAAAAGAGAGAGAAGCTCTTTTTTTCTTTTTAAAGATTTTATTTATTTATTTGACAGAGAACACAAGTAGGGGAAGCAGCAGGGCAGGGGGAGAGGGAGAAGCAAACTTCTTGCTGAGCAGGGAGCCCGATCTGGGGCTCGATCCCAGGACCCTGAGATCATGACCTGAGCCAAAGGCAGACGTTTAATGGCTGAGCCACCCAGGCACCCCAAACTTTTTTTTCTTAATAGAAGGAATAAACATTTTAGAAAATTAATACTTTGCAATTCCCCACTACGAAAATTGCTCCAGGTACAAGCCATCAAAGGTAAAAGGCTGTCAGAGAACAGGATATGTCCATGGTGTGAAAGTCCAGATTACTTACTCATTACAATTAAAAAGAAAAGAAAATGAATGTAACCAGAATCTAATTGTGATAAAACGGTCACACAAATTTTGACTGTTCATAATATATCAGAAAGCAGAGGATAAAGAGAAAGCAAACGTTATTCACAAAGGATTAAGAATCAGACCGATAACAGACTAAATATCAGAACACAGTATTTCAACACCTTGAAAATCAGGAAAACATTGAACGTCAAATTTTATTTCTAGGAAAGTTCTCAAACAAACCGAAGAGCAAAATATAAAAACCATTGTGGACATATAAGAATGCAGAAAATTTTTCTCTTAGACATCCTCTATGAAAAAGTAAACTGCCGGACATACTCCAAGAAAACAGCAAAGGGAACATTAATCCTGGGGAAAGAATGACGTTAGAGACCAGAAGCAGTGTCAGTTAACTATAGCCTCAACAAAGTGAAAAAGATGAGAGGAAAAATGTGGTTTCCTCTGGATAAAGACAGAAAATTGCTCTTCTACCAATAAACTGCTGATGGCCCAGAATTACAAAGTCGTAATAATGGAAATGTTGATTTTCTGTTTTATGAGTTTTAGTCACATCCTAAATATGAAGGATAGGAGACCAAATGTAGTCTCATATTAAAATATAAATATTTTAGACATTGGGAATATAAAGGTAGTAACGCGGAGATGAGGCATGCACAGTCGATGAGGACTTGGCCAAGGAAGATGAACCCGGCGGGCCGAGTGGCTCATTTTTGGTGACAACGCAGCAATGGATGCTCAGAAGTTGGTAAATACCAAAGAGATGACTAGGTGCTTTGTACCAAGCCATAAAGTTGAAGACTAGATGAACTGAAAACTGCCTTGGCAGAGTTATCCTTGGGGAGTGGGGACTAGATTGAGGGAAAGGAAGATAGTTTCACTTTCTTTTTATTTTTTTCCAAAGGATTTTCATTAATAAGGTCATGCATTATTTTTATTGTTGGAAAAAGGCTAGTTTAAAAAAGTAAATATACTATAGTTTAAAAAAGTAAATGTATTAATTATGGTTATTCAAACACTGGGATTCTATGCCGGAATGAAAAGGAATGAAGGTGATGTTAATGTACATCACGGCATGGAAAGACAGCCATGCTCATTGCCTGGGGAAATGAGCCAAGCAGCCGAAGAGAAATGCATATTCCCAGTGGGTGAAAACAGACTTATAGGCATATGCATGTGCCTTTACGTATTTCATATAATACAAACAGGTCAGGTAAGAGAAAATGAAGCTCAAAGGTAAGAACTTTGAACCAAGTGGTTCTCTGAAACTCCAGCAATTGCCATCAAATTATTAGCCGCCCACCCGTCTTGCATCTGGAGCCCAGCCTCGGTCTGGTTGAGATACTAACAGTACGTCGCACAGGAATCACTCCTTCTCACCCGGTCCTGCATTTTCCTTCTGTTTCTGTTCATGTACGTTGAGTTGCTCTGCTTGTGGTGAGCTTGTAGCCTGGAACTCTGCCAGCTTCCTATAAATTCCAACCCCTATTTCGTCAAAGTTCACTGAGTTATCTCAGATCAAATATTAAATAGATTTTTGGCTTAATTCTCCATGTGCCCATGGGGAATAATTAAGGTATTGTTAAAGAGGTGTCCTTAGCTAAGTCAGCTCATCTCGATGGGCCCTGGTTTCCTTCTGACAAACCAGGTGTCCAGGCTAGAAAATTCCTCAGGTCCCAGCTGGCTCCTCTATCCTTACCTCTAGACTCTGTTTTGTGAATATCTTAAAAGGGCAGTGATGTTCTGAAGGACACAGTTTAAAAATGATGGAGAGGTTGGCTGAGAGCAACTTTAAGCTTTGCTAAAAATTCTACCAGGAGCTCTTCCAAAGTCCTACAGGAGAAATAAAAGGGCTCAGACACAGCATGTTACATCCATACCAGAACACCACCACGAGGGAAAAGACTTGGCTCTCCCAGCGCTTGTTCAAGCTGCATTAATTTGACAGCATGCACGAGCTGTTGACTGCCTGTTGAAGTCTTCCATTGTCTGCGGCTCGTTGCGTGGACAACTGCTCTGATGGAGAGCGATTCTGTGGCAGGCAGCTGCAGAACGGACAAGTTATACACAGCCAATACACAACATCACCATCAGCTAATCAGTGGGTGCCTTGGGAGAGAAATTAAAGGGGAGGAAGGTGCAT
Organism: Zalophus californianus; assembly: GCF_009762305.2. Taxonomy (NCBI): domain Eukaryota; kingdom Metazoa; phylum Chordata; class Mammalia; order Carnivora; family Otariidae; genus Zalophus; species Zalophus californianus. The sequence continues at coordinate 96,085,174 of NC_045597.1, forward strand.
ATAGAATGAGGAAGGTGATGAAGAAAAGAAATAAGCTGGTATTAAGAGGTGGCAGAAGTCACCAGAAAATGTGTGCCTTCCAGTTAGAAACAAATGAAACACATTTGGATACAATTGCGGAGTCCAGGGCAGGGAGGGGAAAATGAATTTGGTAAGGGAAGGCAATGAGAGGCTTCTGGAAGGTGAGAGAGAGTTAATGAAGTTGTTTGGAAGTGCTTAATGAATATGCTGATTATAAAATACAAGACACCAGGGGAAATGGAAACCTAGGCTGGATGGATTGTACATTTCCCGTCCGTTTGCTGGTTGCTGGTTGTGACAAGAAGAGACAGCCTCGGCTCTGAAGACAAGGGTTTGACTATGTCTTATAGCAAAGATCCAGGATAGAGTAAGAACCTGCAGGAGTTAGGTGATGTGGCCAATGCCGGTATTTCAGACTGTAGCTGGGCTTGCCTGGGGATTCTGACGCCCAGAGGGATTCTCTCTGGAAGGCAACGCTTACATGCTCAGCCACTCAGGAAAAAGTCACCCACGGGCATCAATTTACTGCCCTGCTTGGAAAACAGGCTTTTTCCGCATGGGACATCTGTAGGTTGTACCCCTGTGTCATCTCTTCTTCCCTTTTCCCATCATGAGGTCCCCGAGTAAGAAAATGACGGCAATACAAAGCATCAAGGGGGGATTGTCTGGTCCAATCTTCATTTTTCAAGTTAAGAGACTAAGCTCTGAATAAATTTGCCGCAAAGCATTCAGCTAATTACTGGTATGGCTTGAGCTTCTTTGGGTCCCCTTCTCTCAGTCTACTGGTCTTTCCTATTTATGCTGCCTCAGTTCAAAAGTTAGAGATATATTTCAAGCATCACCCATCTTCCTTTAATAATCCTTCATAAGTTTTTGGAATTCATTTTTTTGTATATTAACTTGATTCAACAAATAATTGAGTGACTACTATATGTTCTTATGCAGCTTATATGTTAGAACAGGACACAGACAATGAAAACAAACAAATATCAAATATGCCAGGCAGAGATAGGAACTATAAAGAAAATCCAAGTTAAGGAGACACTGTTTTGTTTTGTTTTGTTTTGTTTTATTGAGGGGGGCAGGGGCAGAAGGAGGAGAGAGAGAATCTCAAGCGGACTCCCCACTGAGCACGGAGCCCAACGTGGGGCTCCATCCCGGGACCCAGAGATCATGACCTGAGCCGAAACCAGGAGTCAGACGCTTAACCGACTGGACCACCCAGGCGCCTCAAGGAGACACCAAATAGACAGGGTTTTTAAGATTTTGGGGGGGGTAAATTTGAGCAAAACTTGAAGGATAAACCTCCAATTTTTCTTTCATTATTTTGACCTAGTTATCTCTTGTAGAAGTAAAGGGGTGTGTCCGTATAATATAATAAACAAATCCGTATTTTCTCCATTCATAACTTTTCCTTCTTTTTCTCTAATTTCAAAACATATTTCCTCTCACATTCGGCCCAGACAGACCAAGATTGGAAATGACTGCAGCTTCCTATTAGTTTTGGTATTAGGCCACGTGCTCCTGCCTATCGGGTGAAATAATCCATTTGGCCACTTATTATGTGCCAGGGCTGGCACATAAGCCATTATCTTATTAACCTACTCTATTACCTCTTTTAATCTTCTCAACAACTGCGCACGAGAGGCTTTATTATATTCATATTACAGTGGGAAAACTAAGGCCAATAGAAGTCAGGGAGTGGCAGAACTGAAGCCAGATTGTGGTCTGCTGGAAACCAGAGGCCAGGTCTGTGTCATCATGCAGATGCCCCCAAGTCCCCCTGAAGAGCACTTTGAGCCCCCAAACCTGAGGCGACTCTCCCTTCTGAGGATTTCCATACCTTTTGATTGCATCAAGCAAGATTGGCTTCATTAGTTTGTTTCTCAGGACGGGAGTGTAACTTCAAATTCATCCAAGGCCATTACCAGTTTGTATCTATGATGCCATGATCATCACCAATGCCCGTATCAGTTTCAATTCCTGATGCAATTTCTGTTTTCCTTTTTTATTAAGATTTTTTATTTATTTGCGAGAGAGAGCATGAGAGGGAGGAGGGTCAGAAGGAGAAGCAGTCTCCCTGCTGAGCAGGGAGCCCCATGTGGGACTCGATCCCAGGACTCCAGGATCATGACCTGAGCCAAAGGCAGTTGCTTAACCAACTGAGCCACCCAGGCGCCCGCAATTTCTGTTTTCTAAGAGCCCTTTTTCATACTTCATTGGGGTCTCCTTACAGCTAGTCTGGACTGAGCTAGCTTTTAAAGCCAAACTGGGCTCTTTGTTTTTATTTTTATTGTTTTGCAAACAGGGGTTAGGAGAAATACTCTTTCCAAATGAGCCCTGTCCCTTTCCGAATGAAGTTTCTCAGCTGTGCGCTCAGGACAAGTGGCTCACAGCCTATCTGGGAACTCTGCTGTCGGAGTTGCCCTCAGAGTTTCTTTTGAGTGGCCACAATGGTGGTGCATTTTCATTCTTTGCGATTTCCAGAAGTAGTGCTAGCCGGATAAAAAATTTGTGACCAAATAGTGTGGTATTACAGTAGTGAGCTAATCTTCTTGTGGGGTTTAGAAGTAGCTCTAAATCCAATTCCGAAAGAGGCATCTCATAATGTTTTGTGGATTGAAAATATTGCTTATTCCCTTGCTGTGAATCTTTAATGTGAATGTATAAATTCGAGGACATTTTTGGATTGAAGAAAAATCAATCATTATTTTATTCCATTACCTCATGCACTTTTCTTATCCTTAATAAAAGAATGATTAGGAAGGCAAATCAGTCTCCTAGAACTGTAGTCTGGAGTCTCAACGGAAAGCACTGATTGACAATCAGCAGATTCCGGCTGGGTCAGACCTGAAGATGAGAGTTTGGGGACTAGATCTGCAGAAATGGCTGCTAGGTGCGATGTTTTCTGCGCGAAAGTTCTGTGTGGGTTTCACATGTACACGAAGGACCAACATATAATTTCTCTTCAGGATCGATAAAACGTAGGATGAATCTCATCGACATATGAAGAAACGAAGCCTATAAACAATGGCATTGAAACACTCTGATACAGTAATTCTAGTCAAGTCTATAGAACTTGACCTACTTTTAAATCCAATTTGCCCCTTCCCCATCCCAGCACGTTTCTTCTCTAGTGATTTATGTGTGGATTTTACTTTGCAGACAAGAGCACACACTTTGAGGTTTATCTGCACTGTTACAGACTCTTTTTTTTTTTTCATACACACTTCATCCTGGGTAACTTTTCTTTATTCCTCTTCTTCAGGAAAACAAACACACTAAAAGGAAAAATCTAACCCATCACACTGAAATTCAGGTTAAGGTAATTGTTAAGGAAAATCTTGGGCCATTTGGTCCACAGTTTAAAGGCTCTTCTTGTCTTTCTGAACTATTGTTCCGGGAGAGCTTTATCCTAAATGACAAGAATTTCCAAATATAGAATGGACACTTGTGACTATAACCAGCAAGGAAATTCATGCTCTAGAAATGAGGTAGGCATCAAGGGAAGAATATTCTGCTGCTAAAAGTTTGAATTGCTCCGTATTCTGGTTCTTAACATACGAAGACTTGTAGAAGTGTTAATGGCTTTCCTCTTTCCCTTTTCCATCCCTCCCACTCCTCCTCTTTCTTTCTTTCTTTTTCTTCTGAAACTGAACTCAGAAGATAGTCTGACTCTCGAGATAAAAAACCAGAGAATGTATAAGACATCGAAACTGAGTTTGGATAATTATTCCAGTTACAAATGTATGATATGATATCAAGCATGCACTTAAATTATATGAACACCAGTTTTCTCATTTGTAAGAAACAAGTAATACTGTATATAGCATAGGGTTCTTTGGAGAAATTATAAATGACAAAATAGCATAGTCCTAGGGCTTTTCAGTGATTTAATAAGTTTAACTTCCATTGCCTGGCCCATTAGTCACTTCCAGCACTTTTACTTAGGAATAATATCGTAGATATACATACTAGGTCTTCAAGCAAAAAACAAAGGCAAAAAGTAAAACAGGACATTAACCTCTATTTACTATATAATCTCTAGTTCTTCAGACAAGAGAAGCCATCTTCTTTCCGTTCAGAGTGGATTTAAAGCTAGCTTTCAGTTGGACAAATATGGGCAAACTTGAATTAAATAGACTCTTTGGCAGTGGTTCTCACACTTTATTGTACAACACAATCACTTAATGTGTTTGTAAAATATGAGAGCCTGCTCTCCAGCTCCTCAAGGAATCTGGTTTGGCAGTAGATAAGGGATAGTATGTATAGTAGTGTGGAGTCCAGGAATCTGCATTTTCCACAAGTATCTCAGGATTTTCTGTTGATAAAAGTCCATAGAGTTTGTTTTGAGAGAATGAGGAGATAGAACATTGAATTTCATGGGTAAAATGTATAAGTAGAATCCCCCTTTTAAGTATGGAGCTTCCTCAAACAGTTGAAAATAGAGCTACCATACTATCCAGCAATTGCACTACTGAGTATTTGCCACAAAGATACAAATGTAGGGACCCGAAGGGGTACGTGCACCCCAATGTTTATAGCAGCAATGTCCACAATAGCCAAACTGTGGAAAGAGCCAAGATGTCCATTGACAGATGAATGGATAAAGAAGATGTGGTATATATACATAATGGAATATTATGCAGCCATCAAAAGGAATGAGATCTTGCCATTTGCAACGACGTGGTTGGAACTGTAGGGTGTTATGCTGAGTGAAATAAGTCAATCAGAGAAAGAGACATGTATCATATGACCTCACTGATATGAGGAATTCTTAATCTCAGGAAACAAACTGAGGGTTGCTGGAGTGGTGGGGGTTGGGAGGGATGGAGTGGCTGGGTGATAGACCCTGGGGAGGGTACGTGCTATGACGAGTGCTGTGAATTGTGCGAGACTGTTGAATCACAGATCTGTACCTCTGAAACAAAGAATGCGATATATGTTAAGAAAAAAAAAAAAGAAGAAGCTAGCAGGAGGGGAAGAATGAAGGGGGGGGAATCGGAGGGGGAGATGAACCATGAGAGAAGATGGACTCTGAAAAACAAACTGAGGGTTCTAGAGGGGAGTTTGGTGGGAGGATGGGTTAGCCTGGTGATGGGTATTAAAGAGGGCGCGTTCTGCGTGGAGCACTGGGTGTTATGCACAAACAATGAATCATGGAACACTACATCCAAAACTAATGATGTAATGTATGGTGATTAACATAACAATAAAACCCCCAAAACAAAAACAAACAAAAAAGAATCCCCCTTTTAATCACCTTTTAGTGAAAAACATTTTGATATATTTGAATTTGCTTTTTTGCGTGAGTAGAATCTAATTATTAAAGCTTACAGTGAAAAACCTCACTGTTCACTATGATAATTTCATTTAGAAAAAATGAGCAGTTGGCCCTCTTAAGGACAAGTTGCACTAACTTTAATAATTACATTAAACCTTTTCTTTTCCTGCCTGTGCACTCAATAACTATTGAATGAGTCATTGTCAGTCTACATCTAGAGGCTAGAAGAGAGTCAAATATGCCTTCGAGGAGGCTACATTCTAATTGTAGAGAATAGGACCAACACTAGAGTACATAGGTATAAAATCCCATCTCAGGAGCGCCTGGGTGGCTCAGTTGTTAGGTGTCTGCCTTCGGCTCAGGTCATGATCCCAGGGTCCTGGGATGGAGCCCCGCATCGGGCTCCCTGCTCCACGGGAGGACTGTTTCTCTCTCCCACTCCCCCTGCTTGTGTTCCCTCTCTTGCCGTGTCTCTCTCTGTCAAATAAATAAATAAAAATCTTAAAAAATAATAATAAAATCCCATCCCAGAAATTTCCAGCCTGTATTGCAAATGTTGGCACACTGGTTTCCCACAGACCCACCGAAGGCAAAGTGTTTACTAGGGACCATATTCCTTCTTCATCATCAGTCACTGGTTCTGGGGAATGGTTAAATTTAGCATTTACCCCAAAGGCATTTATCCCATGATTGTCATAATGTATATCTGGACTTGATTCAGACTGAAATTGAGGATCCTGGAGATTACATGGAGAACATGGGTTCGGAGCAGTTTCATGCTATTCCCCGTGGGGATGCCTACCTGTGCATGAATCCAGGTTGGTTCTTTTTTGAGAAAGAATAAGTGCCTTTGTATCTATATGGGACAGTGGGTTATGCTGGTAGGGAGACAGTTTGGGAATTGTATTCTTGGAGATATGTTATTTCTCACTTTCAGTAATCTGAAACATCTCTAGTAAAACAAATCTAAACTCATTAAAACTTTAAATCAAAATGCTTTTCAGTAATTTTCTAAACCTTATCGTTCCATGTTTTTCCTCAACTGACCTATCCTTTGTCCAGTTATATTCATTTTATCCTTCTCTTTTACTTATAGTCTTTTCACTGTTCATAGAGCCCTCTTCTTCATTTCCTTCCCCCCCCTTTTTTTAAGGAGAGAGAACACATGAGCACACGCGAGCAGTGGGGAGAGGGGCACAGGGAGGTGGAGAGAGAGAATCTTAAGCAGGCTCCATGCCCAGCGCGCAGCCCCACCACAGGGCTCCAGCTCACATCCCTGAGATCATGCTTTGAGCTGAAATCAAGTCTGTCACTTAACCAACTGAGCCACGCTGGTGTCCCGCCTTTTATTTTCAATCTAATCCTATTTCCCCTTTAAGCTTTCCTAAATTACCCCCTCCCCTTCCCCACCTGATCACTCCCATTTATAATTCAAGACACAGTCATGTTTTCGCTTCTTGATGCTTCCCTCTCTTTTAGGTTTCCAGTACCCTCCGCAGCAGGAAGAGTGAGCAGGGACAGTGGAAAGATGAAACTGACGTGAGAATTATCTCTTCCTGTGGTAGTAAGTACTGTTAGTAATTTCTGCTTTTCAAGATTCTTAATTACATAGTCAAAACCCCTTCGATATGCAATGTAATACAACTTATACGGTCTGGGACTAAGGCATAGAAATCTTTGGGGGACATATTGAGCCTACCACACTTACTTACTAGGACATAAGAATATAAGCAAGTACTGCTGTATATGTCTCTATTCTACATGGTGGTGAACACAGTGAAAGTGGTGGACAAGATCCATATCTTAGGCTTTGAGTCCCAGTTCTTCCTGATGTTAGATCATTGACTTCAGTTTCATTGTCTTTTCACCACCCAAGGGAGCCCTGCTTTCTACTCCTTTTATCTGCCAAGTGACTTCATTTCCTGTAGACTAACTCAGTAGTTCCCCAAAGTGGCTGCATATTACAATCAGCTGGGGGATTCCAGAAAGTCTAGATACCTGAGCCCACTTCCAGTCATTCTGATTTAATTCATGGTGTGTGGCTGATACATAATTCTCTTTTAAAGGCCCTGCAGTGATAATGATGTGCAGCCAGAGTGGAGAGCTACTAGCTCTAACCAAACTATAAAGAACTTAGAGTTTCTTCCCCACTCCTTTAAAAAAAAAGAAGAAAGAAAGAAAGAAAGAAAGAAAGAAGGAAGGAAGGAAGGAAGGAAGGAAGGAAGGAAGGAAGGAAGAAGAAGAAAGAAAGAAAGAAAGAAAGAAAGAAAGAAAGAAAGAAAGAAAGAAAGAAAGAAAGAAAGAAAGAAAGAAAGAAAGAAAGAAAGAAAGAAAAAAGAAAGAAAGAAAGAAAGAGGAAAAAAAAAGAAAAAAAAAAGCCTGCTTTCTCTGCAGGCACTGGGAGCTCTTGTGATAAGCTGTCTAACCTCTAGAATTGTAAGAAAATAAATATGTGTTTTCATAACCTACTGAGTTTATGGCAATTTGTTACAGCAGCAATAGGGAACTAATACATTGATAAAGCACATAATTAGGGAACAATGAACAAAAGTAGAAATACATTTTTCTAGTATTCTTTTCAGTCATACAGATTTAGAATTGCTTTTCACTAAATTCCTAACTTTGCTTTGATCGCAGCATGTCTCCAGGGTAACTTTTTCTGATCTTGACTGATCGATTCCCCCTGTACGTACTTCAAGCACCATGACCCTCTCACCTAAAGCACTTATTCAAGTTCTAACTGTACCTTTATTGATGTGATTATTTCCAACAAGACTTTGGACTCCACGAGGGTCAGGACCTTGGGTGTTTGTTCATCATTTTTTTTCTCCAGGGTCTAACAAAGAGCCTGGAGAATAGCAGACCTTCAATAAATATTTGTTAAAGTGAACTGATGAATCTGGGCAGACTCAGGTGGTGAATTCAGCTAAGGAAGCCAGAATCGGGTGTGTGGGAATCAGACAGGAAGTTTATGGACAAAGCAGTGTAGTGAAGATGAAAGATCAGGGTCCCAATGTCGGTGTTTGGGTAAGAATGGAGGAGACAAGGCTGAGCAACTCTTTCTCTCTCTCTCTCTCTTTTTAAATCCCTTCTTGATATTTTCTCTGAAGAACTTAAAATTTTATGACTTCAGTGCTTATAATTTCATAATTTTGTTGGAACATTCATTCAGTCAATCTTAGAATGGAAAGAGAACATTATGATTAAAGGTATTTTTTCAGTTGAAATTCTTTAAAGCTGTCTTCTTAACACTCTTTCATATTTTTATAACCTCAGAAATCATGATGGCCTTCCATAGCTGTGTGTCCTTCTGGGTAAGTTAAGAATTTTCCTAGACTTTTCCTTAAATTTTTAACAATTTCAAATCAGAATAGAAAATATAACACATATCCTCAAAAATGCTTACAACCAAAATCACCGTCATCAAAATGATTCTGACATTTCTTCTTCATTTTTAGATGTAGCTAAAATATTTGGTTCTTATGAAAATTCTGCCTTTTTTGTTTAGGAGTTTCTTTACCAGAATGAAGGTGTGGTAGGTGTCAGCCTTGTTATATATACTTAACAGCGCACTGTTCTGTAATTCAAAAGACTCAATTAAACGAACTGCTATTGAAAGAATACTTTAGTCATGCCAAGAATTGTCCTAGCCTTTATGAAATTGGACACTGGTTATACCATGTGGGCATTTCCCATAATTATAAGAGCAGCTTATATTAAAAATTTTTTTTATTTAATGATTCTCTTTTTCTTCTATAATTTTTTTTTTTTTTTAGGTTTTTACAGCAACCTTGGCAGACTAGACTCAAGAGTTAGATTTTACTACTAGTGTGTAGCCTAAGGCAAACCATTTAAATCTGGATCTCAGTTTCCTCATATGTCAAAGGAGGATAGTTACACTTATCTTGCAGGATTTTGTGATAATTAGACTTTAACTATACAAAGTGCCAAATTCCTTGCTTGACATACAGTAGGTAATCCATAAGTAGTTGCCCTTATTATCCCTCCATTATTCTTTTTAAGGAAAATAAGTCTCACATAGGTTGAGTATGCCTTAATAAGGCATAACTTTTTGTCACTCAGAATTGACTTCCTTAGGCAGCATGGAGTTTCTTATCATGAGGCATATTTCATCGTAAGTTTAACCACACATTGACAGGGCTGTCGTAGAGAAGATTAGGGTGTTTACTAGTAAAAACTTAGTGAGTCGCAAATATGACCTTTATTATACTTTCCAATCCCGAGTTTCTCTTACCTGACTGAAGGCATTTTTCTAGTCAGTGGTAAAGTATGTCCCAGAAGGAGCCTCCTGAAACTTTATCCCATACAATGTGCATTCTACTTAGGAAACAGCAACAAAAGTATAAGGCTCTGTCTCTATGGGGGATAACTCACTAGAATAGTTAGAACAGTTGACTAAACAGTTGACTAACTGAAAAACGATCTTAAATAATAAGTTGCATTTTTCAAAAATTTTTTGCATTTATCTTCAATATTATTTTGCTTTTTAACATCATGAACAATAGGTAAAGTAATTTGTATGCATTTTTTTTCAGAAAAGGTAAATTTTTCAGAAAATTGGTATGGAATGGTATAGAATAATGAATTCATTTTTTAGTGATGAAATTATAAATTATAGATGGAATTAGGACAAAAATCTCCATCTCTCTCCTTTAGACAATGACTGTTTCTTTCTTACATAGGGAGTATTAGCAAATAGCTGGCAAGTAGTAGAGGTGAGCTTTCCACCTAGGTCTTCTGAGTATGGCTTCATTATTCTTTTGGCCATACCCCATCACTTCTGAGTATTCTTAAATGAATTCTTATATATTCTTAAGTGAATGACAATGACTTTCTTCATAGGGGGCTTTAATAAGTAAATACATAGAGAAAACTCTCTGAATATGCTACAGAGCACTTTAAACCTAGGGTATTAAAAAAATATTAGTAATATTGTTGTACCAGACTTTACAACTACCTGATTCATGTGGCACATCTTGGATTTATTTATGCTGCTTGGGATTCAGTGTTCTTCTGGATCAAAATACTCCTGCTTCCTACTACTTACAGAAACACTTCAGCCATGATTTCTTTGAACAGTGTTCCTACACTGTCAAGATTCTCTTTTATTGCAACAGATTAGGAGCATACTAAAACTTACTATATCCTCCAAGTCTCTCAATCTCTTTCATTTTTAAACTTCTAAACTTTTGTGGCATATTTCATATAATTTCTGCAGATGTACTTTCAGACCAGATCAATAAGTATGACCCACTGACTCATGACTCAAAAGCCCGAGATGGAACTAACCAATTGGCTGAGCCTAGAACACATGATCACCATCTAACTGCCAGGAGTGGAGCAAAGGATTAACTGGATGGTAAATTAGGCAGTTACAGGGCGTTTGTGAATCAAGATCTTGCCTCCCATTGAGACTGACAAAGTGAGGAATTTTGTTTGTTTGTTTGTTTTAAAGAAGAAGGCTTGGATAATGGGAAGCCAGAGAAAAATAAGACTATTGCACAATGCCTGAGTTTACTGCTTGAGTTCTTCACAATGGGACCAGGGATTGTGCGTGCTCCTGGAACTGTAATCCCAAAAGTGTGCTCCACAGGAGAGTAGACCCAAGCATCACTATTCTGTGGAATCTGGAAGTGTTCCATGGCCTGTATATGTTTTGGAAACACTGCAGCCTATAGCTTGTATTTGGAGCTCCACAGAGGACATTTAGATATGTCAGGTTCCAAGAAGCCCCGCTAGAAAGAAGCCCATTTGATTCTGTTAACTAGGTCTTTCATTTTTATTTAATCGCCAAACATTTTTATTTATGTAGCACTTGTTATCTTCCCTAGGACGATCATTGAGAATTACTGGACTAGAGTAAGAGCTCCAATTTAATAGGAGCAAGGAGGATGCATTCCAGTAGCAAAACTGGCATAGCAGAGGCTCACATGCTGGAATGTGTTCATTGGCAGGCAGAGGGTGGAGCTGGGGCCAATGTTCATGGATGTGGTTTGGCAGCACAGGCCTGTGTTAATGGCTTTAGTCCTGCCTGTATGCTATCCCTTCCTTCCGGATAGCACACTTGCATAAGCATTTTTAAAAGATCTCGGCATTTTGGCTTATTGGTGAGGCTGAGGTTATCCCCTTTGCAGATAACCTGGCAGTGTCAGTGATCCACAAACATGGATGCATACCAGCATCACCTGAGTTGTCTTGTTAACTAACGTAACATAATTAAATTAAATTAAATTAAATTAAATTAAAAAAATGTAGATTCTCCAGTTCCACTACTGAGATTCTCCATTAGTAGGCCTAAGACGGGTTCTGGGCATCGGTGTGTATGTATCTCCCACCTATTAACACAGGCCCTGGAGAGTTTATGTAGCTGCTCTATAGATCAGCGACTGAGAGCCACTGAGCGCATCCCAACTTTTCCTCCTCTCTGACTTCCTTTATTTCCTTTCAAGGTTTCAGGCCCCATTCCTCTGCTCATATAAAACTAATTTTACTCATTTGTTTCCAGTAAAATTTTATGAGCCATGGCAATCAAACACTTTAGTAAGATCCCAATATACAGTTCACGATGCAATTTCTTCCTTATTTTGGAAATGATAATTGCATAGCCATAAAGTGTGCTGAATATAATTTGTTTGGAGTGATCCTGTGTAATATTTATCTAATGGTTCCTCTGTCTTTTCAGGGTTTGTTGATTTATTTATTTCCCTTTTCATTGTAGTGTCACAGAACAAGTCAAGCTACCTTTGGATTTATTAAGTAGTGACTTCTTGGATACTGTTTTATTTTGACAAAGCTTTAATTATCACCTTTATTCTTCTATTTTGCCCTAATTAAATAATCCCAAACATTTTAGCATGAACATGAGCTAATTCCTACGATATTCTCTGCCCTCTTCCATATAACAATTATTTTTTTGTCTTTAATTACTATTCCCCACTTTCAGATATACCAACACTTCTATTGCTTAAAATAGAATTCCCTCAAACTATTATTTTACTTAACTTTAAAGAATGGGTTTAATATCTCAGACATTTTCAAGGGTACACCTAAGATAATACAATTGCTCCAGAATGTAAGGCATCATCATTAACTCTTCAATGCACTTTCTCATGAGTATTTTTCAGATCCTACAATAATAATACAGTGACATAGGGGAGATAAGGCTCCTTCAGGTAAGGGAGATGAAATTAATTGGAGATCATATATAGCCAGAAGAAGAACTTAGGGCTCCTTAGCTCTAGTTTAGCGCTCTGTCTGAAATCATTGGCAAGGATTGGTGTCCCTAGGCTGACTTTACAGAGGAAGGGCCCTCTAACTTGAGGGTAGCAGAAAATTCTGCTTAGGATTCTTCTGGGGGCACCTGGGTGGCTCAGTCATTAAGCGTCTGCCTTTGGCTCAGGTCATGATCCCAGGATCCTGGGTTTGAGCGCTGCATTGGGCCGCCTGCTCTGTGGGAAGCCTGCTTCTCCCTCTTCCAATCCCCCTGCTTGTGTTCCCTCTCTTGCTTTGTCTCTCTTTGTCAAAATAAATAAATAAAATCTTAAAAAAAAAGAAAAAGAATTCCTTCTGTATGGGAAGGACACTGTTTCTTATTCTTGTAATACAAGCAATATATCCTAGGGAAACAGAAAGAAAACAAACAATATGTAATTGAGTAGCTGGGAGAGGGGGTTATTTGAGAAAGATGATTGGATCAATTTTGAAATCATCTGGGAGTGTAAAAATGAAAATCAACTTCATTATAATTCAGCTCATTAAATAAAGACTTATATATGTCACAGAATGCCATTAATTGAATTCATAACATTTTTCCTCACACAGAAGTGTCACACTCCAAAAATTCCAGTGGGATCTGACCAACATAAGGAACCAGTTTTAGGCTTGTTTCATGAGCATAGGTGGTGGAGCAGGAAGACATTTACTAAGGAGTATTTTTTTTTTCTTTGCTTTTGGAAATATCCAAGTGTCACAGGTCTGATTTTTCAAAGAGGCTAAGACAAAATTTGTTTTGCCTGTCAAAGCTGTCCTGTAGGGGCGCCTGGGTGGTTCAGTCGTTAAACGTCTGCCTTCGGCTCAGCTCATGGTCCCAGGGTCTTGGGATCGAGCCCCCCATTGGGCTCCTTGCTCCGCAGGAAGCTCGCTTCTCCCTCCCCCACTCCCCCTGCTTGTGTTCCCTCTCTCGCTGTGTCTCTCTCTGTCAAATAAATAAATAAAATCTTTAAAAAAAAAAGCTATCCTGTGACAAGCAAAAATGGCAGGTCCTTTATGTTCCATCCTGCTCAGTTAGCAGATGGTCTTTCCTGGGAAGTCCATGACATTGGATGAGGTAGCTCTATGCACTCGAGGTGGGCCCTCGAAGGAACTAAAACTGGAGGCTCCAGACTGCACCCCTTGCTCCTGGCAATCCCTTTTTCCTGACGGAGAGTCTGGGAGGCACATGTTTTTTTTCCACCATGTTCCAATCTACTTCTCCACATACTTTCAGAAAACAGCTTTTTTAGGACACCAGAGAAATTCTGTCCCTTATGAGAAGCAAAACATGTAAGAGAATTTAAGGGCTATAATGAATAGTTACTGCCTTCTTTCTCTACAATCCATTCTAGAATTCTCCTCACCTTCAGCTACCACCTCTGCTGACTTCTGTGTTTTACTGTTATTGTGACTCACGGACTCCCATATGAGGAGTCTAAGCCCCTGTCCTCGTTAGAGGCCCGTGAGCTTCAAAATCAGACCATGGGTACTATACATACTCATTTACGGTCACAACTGGGCAAAGCAGTACCGAGTTGCCCAAGTGGATCTCTTAGATTTTACCTATTTTCTTCCTTGCCTTTAGAGTATATCAGCAACTCTCCCTCCTCCTGAGAACCCAGGTCAGTTACTCTTGCTAAGATAGTTATTCCTCTTCTTACCTCTAGCTCCTAGATATAAGGAATTCTGAGTGCCCAGCCAGCAGCTGTAGCTTGTAATTCCATGGTACTCTTACTTTGTGCCTATGGGAAGTGTGTCTCTCTTGAGTACTAGAGCTTCCAACTGAGGAACTTAGAGTGTGGGAACAAGAAGTATGCAGTCTCTCAGCAGAATATTGAGAATGATGGTAAGCGGGATGATTCCTGCTCCCATTTTGGGGTTTTGGACTCCTTGCTCTCTTCCTACTAAGGACACAGTGCCCTATCTTTGAATCAGCACATATAACTGCATCCTGGAGGAGGACACTATCTTTGCATATGCTGCCTCTGAGCCATGGAGCATTTCAGCTATGCCTTCCGTAGGCCCGTCCAATGCTTTACCAGCTTTGGGGTGGTGTGTGTGTAGAATGCCCAGGGGACCCTGTACTATGGTTCCATGGTTTCACTGTGCCTTTGCTGTGGAGTAGCCTGTTTGGTACTAAGTGGGATTGCATGCTGGTAAGTAAAATATTCCACAAGTCTGGAAAATGGTGGTGCTGACACTATGTGGGTAGGTAAAGCAAAACCATACCCAGAATAGGTACCAATAGCCATGGAGACAAACTGCTGTCCCTTTCCAAATGAAGAGGGCCCACCCAGTGCAGTCAACTTTTCATCAAGCAGGTGTTTGGCATCACCAAGAAATACTGCTATATGAAGGATGGTCAGGTATTTTGTCTCTATGAGAGCCCTTGAGATGCCCATAATATTAGGGTGTCACTAATATGGTTTTTAAAAAGGTTTTTTAACCTTCTGCTAAAGTTGCTAAATGTCATGGCTTTGCTTCAGAATACCAGAGTTACTGTGATTCTCTTATTGAGACTTGCCAAAACTATAAATAACATATTTTCCTATCACTGTTATATCCATCACTGTATGGTCTGCTCTACTGTATGTCCCATGCTGCAGGGCTGTTTATATCTTAGTTTGGACCATCTCCAGAGACCTTTCGTTCTCTAGGCCCCAATCAAAGCTGAAAAATTTTACATCACTCAATCTATGGATTAGAGAAGTATCAGCAAGTGTGGACTATATTGTCCCCAGAACACAAGGACTCCCACCAGGCCTCTGAATCTTCAGAGGGTTTATCTCCCACTCTCTGGAGCTCATGTTTTTCCAAAGACCTATGGGATTCAGGCAACCTTGCTTTATCTGGACTGATCAATGTAATGCTATCAATGTAAAAGATCAATGTGATACTTTGTGGGACGTCAGCTCGCCAGACTATGTTATTAGTAGGGTAGTTAATTTAGCCCTAGAGGAAAATATGAATATATATTATTGTTCATTCTATGGAAATATAAGCTGTTTATGATTCTCTTTTCTGATCAAGATAGAAAAGAACATATTTATCAAATAATGACTGCAGGCTGTGTATCTCAGGCTGTATTAATCACCTATTACAAAGATGTTACATTGTTACTGTGATTGCATAATTGGGAACATTGCTTGCTTGAGTGTGTGATCATTTACTGTCATCTACCAGGATATGTCTAGTATCTCAGGGACCTGACTTTTGAAATAAATGTAGATATAATGGGTACCTACTCATCATTCTTTAGATCCTTCGGGTGGCACTAATTTCTTACCAGTGAAATACCTGTGGCCTTGATAAATGAAAGTACTTGGTCCTTCCCAAGAACATAATTATCTGGTGGGCCTTCCAGCCATACATAACATGTTCATTTTAGCATGCCTGACTACCTGAGGGTTTTCTTCCCTTTCTCTAACATCTGCCATGCAATTCTGGCATTTCAGCCTCAGCTGCCATGAGCCATCACTTTCTCCACGCTTTGGGGGGTTCTGCTAAATCACTGCTTAAGGTGTGTTTATCGTTAATAGCAGACAAATAGATTTTCTTTTGCAAGTCAATATGAAAGTAATTTTTAAAAATAGGCTGGTTAAGTGTAGTCACATTTATTGGTATAATGATATGTTTGGTGCCAACTCTGCTATTTTATAATTAATGTGATAATTATATTAAATTTAATAATTTAATTTCTTTCTTCATTTGGTGGATCTTCTTTTATTCTCTAAAACTTTAATTTGGAAGTTTGCATTTTTGTTCTAATGTACACTTTTTCACCTCTTATGATGTCCTCAATTTCTTCTTTTCTTACTTAATATTTTACTCTGAAGTGTGCCAGTTTTAAGTGATATTCTTTGGCCCCGTCGCAACCTCTCTTTCTTCCCATTTTACACTTGTGTTCTGTTTCTCAGGACGTAGCCTTTACATATTATTCTTCCTCCTCATGTTTTCATCTTTGTTTTAGTCTCTCTTTCTTTCTTTCTTTCTTTTTTAAAGATTATATTTTAAAGTAATCTCTACCCCCCCAGTGTGGGGCTTGAATTTACAACCCCGAGATCAAGAGTTGCACCCTCCACCAACCGAGCCAGTTGGGTGCCCCTTTGTTTTAGTCTTACATCGAAAATTAAGTACTTTGAATTCTCCACTTCAGCTTGTTTCCTGAAATTTCCCCAGTTATCTTGTGGATAACTGAGGTCTATCCACTAGCAGATTCCTCAGAAATGAGATCTTGAAGTAATTGAAACTTTTTTAAAAAATATTTTATTTATTTATTTGAAAGGGAGACAGACAGCGAGAGCAGGAACACAAGCAGGGGGTAGTGAGAGAGGGGGAAGCAGGCCTCCCGCTGAGCAGGGAGCCTGACGCGGGACCCAACCCCAGGACCCTGGGATCATGACCTGAGCGGAAGGCAGACGCCCAACGACTGAGCCACCCAGGTGCCCTGAAACTTTTTTTTTTAATTCGTCTTCATATTTGAAAAATGATCTGGATATAAAATCCTTATCTTGTGCTTTGTCTTTCAGTTTATTGAAAATTATGCTCCATTATTACTCTTGTGAAGTGAGATGGTAACCTATTTCTCTTACTCTTGTAAGTAATTAGAATTTTTTTGGGGGGGGTCTGGTGGCCCTGAGAATTATTTTATTTAACTTGAATACCAAAGAATTAATCCTTTTAGTTCAGTGTTGACAGATATGTGGTGGGACTGTTCAATGTATAGATTTACATTTTCTCAGATTTCTGTAATGTCTTCTCGAATTACGTTTTTCCCTGTTGTTTTGCTCCTGCACATGTTTTTAGGAACTGTAATTATATGTATATTGGACCTTTTGGCTTGTCTTCCATTTTAATAATTTTTTGTGTTCCTCCATATTTCTTTCTTATTTTTATTTTCTTGCCTGTGTGTGTTTTACCTTTCTTTAATGCACTTGAATAGATTTTAATTCAGCTCTATTATTTCTTGTCATTTTGTAATTTATTCTTTAGCAGATGATTTTGTCTTTTTCTGTTTCCTTCTTGAGTTTATTAAATTTCATTAAATTTGTTCTTTTTCCATATCTATCAGTTTTCATTTTTAGTTTTTGAATTTCTGATTATAATTTTATTTTTCTTTCTTTTTAAATAAATTGGTATCTCTGAATGTTGGAGGATATTTAGTTCAGTTTGGAGTGCCATATACATTGTTATTTTGCTTCAGAGTTGTTTTTACAAGAAGAATATTTATGAAATGATATATTGTAATTTCAGGTTTTTATTATATTAAATGATGAAAGCTAGAAGAGGCATTACATAAAGTGGGAGTAGAGTGTCCATTCTTCTTATCTACACTTCCTGGGTGTATTTAAGGATTTTCTTTTTAAAAAGGCCAACATTTAATTTATCCATTGTCTACGTATATTAGGAATTATGATCGACTGAGCAGATAAATTAATGAATTCATGGAAGAACGCCTTCAGTCAGAATTCCTCTCCGAATCAGAATTGGAATTCTTCTCTAAAGGAGAAAGCTCTCAAACCAATAGCCTTCTTTCCACCTTGAGGAAGTAGGAAAAGAAAGCAGAGTAGACCTAAAGCTAGCAGAAGAAAGAACATAATAAAAGGTTAGAATTAAGGTAATTAAAATATAGAATAGGAAAACAATAGAGAAAATCAATACAAGCAGAAGTTAATTCTTTTAAGACACCAACAAAATTGTCTAGCTTTTACCTAGGCTGGCATAGAAAAGAGAGCATATGCAAATAATAGAGGTCAGAAATGTTTATTTTCATTGTTTTGACTCATCTTTCATTTAAAGATAGGGATAATATTGCCAATTGTGCAAAGTTCTTTTAAATTCTTTACACTAGAAAAAAACAAACAAAACAATTCTTATTAGCCAGACTAGAGAGTTCAAAGACGACCCAGGACACTCAATGAGGACCCCATAAGTGATACCCTTCATTAGTAGGGTTAAATAAGTCATAGACTGAAGTCACCTAGATCTTACCTAACACAGCTTAAAAGCAAGATGTGAAAGGATTAAGCTGATAGCTTAATTGTTTGCCAAAATAAAATTTGACAATGTGTAAAGGAATACAACAAAGTGCAGAAAAGTAGACATTGTAAAATTTACAATATTCAACATCCAATCAACAAATGTGAGATATGCAAAAGAAGTAGGAAAACATGACCCATAATTAGGAAAAAATCTGATCAATGGAAGCAAACCCAGGAATGGCAGAGATAATGGAACTAGCAGACAAGGACTTTAAAGCAGATGTTATGAATACATAAAAAGAGTTAGAGGAAAATTGGAATGGAATAAATATTTTTGCCTCTTGTGTGCATTGTCTTTTCACTTTCTTGGTAATAACCTTTGATGGAAAAAACTTTTTCATTTTGATGAAATAAAATTCATCTTTTTTTTTTTTTTTCTTTTGTTGCTCCTGTTTTGCTGTCATAGGTAGGAATCCATTGCCAAACCCCAGGTTGGGAAGACTTATTCCTATGATTTCTTCTAAGAGTTTTATGGTTTAGCTCTTATATTTAAGTCATTGATTACTTTGAGTTCATTTTTGTGTATGATGTGAGGTGGAGGGCAAACTGTTGAATGTAGAAATCCAGTTGTCCCAGAAATATCCGTTGAAGAGACCATTCTTTCCCCATTGAATGGACTTGGCATGCTGGTCAAAATCAATTGCCCATATATTTATGTTTTTTTTTTTTCTGGATCCTCCATTCTATTCCATTGGTCTATATGTCTATACTTTGATGCCATTACCACATGGTTTTGATTACTCTAGCTTTGAGGAAACTTGTGAAATCGGAAATTGTGAGTCCTCCAGCTTTGTTCTTCTTTGTCAAGATTGTTTTCGTTATTCAGGGCCCTTTGCAATGCCATATGAATTTGAAGATTGGCTTTTCTATTTCTGTAAAAAAGGCCATTGGAATTTTGATAGAGAGTGCACTGAATCTGTCAGTCTCTGGGAGTTGGTTAGTTTACTGCTCTATCCTCAGAGTTGTGGAACTTTACTTTGGGTGCAGCTTGGCATTTAGACAAAGATTCAAGATAAACTCTCTGGTATTTTGATCCCTTTGGGGATTCTTTTCCTTTATATGTATCTATCTTCCAGGATTTTGCCTCACAATTATCAGCTGGATCCACTTCCCTGAACTCTGACATCTGTTTTTTCAACTCAATGTGACTGCCAGTGAGCCTTTGTTCTGCGCATCTTTGGGCCGCGATGCAGAAAGTGCCTCCTGGCAGAAAGATGGAGCCATTGTAGGGCTCACCTCATTGGTTTCCTTTGTCTCAGGGACCACAGCCTTATACTGTCTGTTGTCTGATATTTTAAAAAAGCAATGGATGTTTCATACATTCTGTCCAGTTTTCTAGTTTTTTTGTTTTGTTTTGTTTGTTTTTTGGTTTGTTTGTCTTTGTTGTTTTTTGTTTTCTTTTTTTTTTTTTTTTATGACCAGAGGGCAAATCCGGTACTGGTTCCTTCATTAAGGCTGCAAATATAAGTGTTCATTTTTTGAAATATAACTATGAAATTTCTGTCATGCTTTCTGATTTGTAGTTTATTCTTTATACTTTTGTAACGGTAACAGCCTATAAGATTCTTAACAATAAAAGTGACATCTATTTATCATTTTATTCCCATTGCCTAGTAGAGGGCTTGACACATATTGTGTTCCCAATGAATGTTTGCTGAATCACTAAATCAGATGCTTTATCTGCCACATGTAAGCAGTATTTTATTCTCCTTAATAGTATTATTTTGTTCTTGTCTCCTTGAACCCAAGTTTGGTAGCATATCATTTTAATCTGATGTGTAAGAAAGATCTTTTGTTTTTGTAGAAGCCTTCTGTGTTAATGCTGATTTTTCCACAAATTTGCAGCAACTTGGGAGAGTCATAATCATCTGGGTTGTTGTTTTTGTTATATATCTATATCCATATCTATATCTATATCTATATCTCCATGTAAAGAGAGAATCCCTTCACTGCTTACCACCCAAGGTTGCTGAAAGGACTGAAAGTGATGATGGATATGACTTCCCTTTGAGGAATAATATGCAGAAAATTATAACCTCACTAAAACTTGAACCCAATTCATTGATTTTTTTATCTTCCACATCCATTCTATTCCAAATCTTGATGAGTTCCCTACACATATTAAGTGCTCAATAAATGTGAATGAATTTGAACGTATACACAGACGTCAATGAAATTCAAACGAATTTACCGTCTTTCATGTTACTAGTGAGGCTAATGCAGAAACTAGTACTTACATCAATTTCCAGGGCTATAGCGAGAAATCGTGGAAACATAGGTACCTACACAGATTCAATTCCTGAAGCAATCTCAACAGCAATGTATACCAAAAGAACTTGGCACATGCTGTGATTGTTTTGTTTTGTTTTGTTTTGGTGGGAAATACTTGTTAATTAAGAGCACTGCACAATTAGCCATACTATCCCTAAATGAAAGATGAGTCAATGCAAATCAACACTGTGAAAGTAGACAAGACTTTACAATTGAGCTTTTTCGGCCAAGTCGGAGGAAGTAAGAGTATCCAAAGGGAAGAGCAATTAGATCCAACGTGGGAGGCGTGTACTTGAGAGACAAAGCTGAAATGGCAAAGACAGTCAAGGTGAACTGCTCAGAAATGTCGGATGGAGTATAATTGTTTCTTATTTTACCCAAAAGGGTATTTCCAAATTGCTGACTTGACACCTTTCTCTTCTTCACTGGAACATTTCAATGACTCTTACTTTTAAAACTATGCACAGTTCCCTGGAAACTTTGTACCCTATTGACTTTTATCAACCTTCCTGCTGGTAATCTGGGGACATTTATCAAATGCCTGCTGTTGCAGAAATTGCTTTAGAATTGTAGCAGGTCAAAGGTAGGAGGGGCCTCAGAGAAGAAATAGTCCTGCCTGCATTTTTTCCATTAAGGAAATAGATACCAAGGATTCTGACTTCCACGGTGTCTTCGAAGTAGTTAGTGGCACAAGGAGGACTTTGTTTTTCTAGCAGATTACAACACGCTTTTCGTGATATAGGATGACATAGGGTCAGCTATGCAAATCCAGACACTACTTTCTTCAGTGTCCCTTTTCGTCTTTCCTTCCTTTCCTCTCTTTTTTCCCCCCTTCTTTCCAATATTTATTTTTGTCCATATCACTTACTAGTTTTCAAGCCTATGAGAATATTTTATGGGTGTGTGTGTTAAACCCATTACTGAATTTCCGTGATGTCATTATAGGTAACAGTGTTTTTAAAATGGGAAGGTAAAAACTGTCATCCAATTTAGTGTCTATTTTCTTTTTCTTTCTTTTTTTTTTTTTTTTGGAAGGAGCAAGCTTGTGAATCGAAATCTCATAATAGATGTCTAAAGGACCAGTTTACTCAAAAACTGAAGTGCCCTTTTCTATTTTCAAATTCACTTCACTTTGATATCAAATGAGGCCCATTTGGTGCAGAAATTAAAGTAGCTGCATTTTCCCTCAGCACAGAGAAATCTTTTATTTGCCTCTAATCCTTTCCATTTTTCATGACAGCCACGGCATTTTCTTCTCTAAAACACAAACAAGTCAATGTAAGCATGACTGCCAGGCTAAAATGATTATGGGATAATTTACATTTGCCAGACCAAACAAAATCAATCACCTTTGTTTAGAGACCCACAAGAGACCATGAGTAATGGCTTAACCCATGGCTAGGAGAGGGTATTTTGGAGTTTCACAAAATAGGTTTTTCAAACACAGATAAGGGAGGAGACCATCGAATATTCTCCAGTATGGTTCGTAATTTTCAAATTTGCACCAAAAATATCAACTATGCATTTGGTAGCTCAACTCCGCTGGATCAGTGCAAACTAAAGGCAGCCTGGCACCGTGATGTCATTAAGCATGAAATGATTGTCTCAGTGATAGGTTCCCAATAGGCAAGAATATATAGTGAATGCTTATATAAAGCTTGAAATAACCATTCCAGTAACATAACTTGAAGGCCTATAAGGATGGATGAAGATGACCTCACAATGAAATGGAAATCAGAATCGGTAGAAACAAGTATACGTTGTATTTCTAGCCATTTGTTTCTGAGTATACTCAATGTGTATTGTTTCAGGGGTGAGGTTTTATATTTCTTTTCTTTTTTTTTCTTTTTAATGTTTTCTCCAGCTATCCCAGTTGTGTGCTCTCTTACGGATCCTAGAGGCCCTAGCTCTGTCTCTCTCTGAGAGGTTCTAGGGAACTGATTTTCCCCAGGGCTGGTGTCACACTGCCAAAAACTGCTAAAGAAAATTTGGTCATAGTTTTGAGCTAGGAGGGATTAGCTGATTTGGGCATGTAAAGATTAAGATAGATTCTACAGCTTGAAGAATCAGCTTGGGTTGTGTTTGAAAGTCTTCTGGAAAAGCAGACGAAATTTTCTAGCCCAGCTGTCCACAGCTCAAACCATTTTCTTCTCTTTCTCATTACTTTTGATCTTCCCATGAAACGTGGTTTTATGTATTTTGTGGCTTGGAAGATGTTAAAAGCAAAAAGGGGGAAAAAGGCCCTCTTAATTCGGGTTATCTCAAAGCAGATCTCAAGACGGATATTTTTGTTTTAGTGAGTTATTGAGTGTGTGCTTTCTGGTGGGTAACCTGTAAGTGAAGGAAGGGAGAGGGCAGGAGAAGAAGATGAGTAGCAATGTGGGTTCCCCTGAAGCCAAGTGTTTCCACAAGAAGTTCTGAATAATAATGAAACCACCTATTGTTCTGCTTGAGGAAAGGGGGCTGGCTTTTATTTGCCTGTATGAGTCAGAGGTTGGCTACAGACAACCATCCTTACACCGTTAGAGAATGTATAGTCTCCCTGGCTTCTCTCGTTGACGTGGAAGCTCTCATTGGCTGAAGGTTAATTCTGTGGGAAGGGTGCAGCTGTGACTGGTTAGCAGCTAACACTCACTGTAGCTGGAAAATACGTTCACCGGCCGAACGAAGAGGCTCTGGAAAAGGTCCCAACACTGTCCACTAAAAAGAAAACAACTGATTGCTACATATAGCACTCCTGCATTTATTTTTATAACTACATGATGCTTTTTATTATGGTATTTCTTTGGATGGATGTATTTTTTTTTAAAGATTGTATTTATTTATTTTAGAGAGAAAGAGAGAGAGTGCGAGTGGGGAGAAGGGCAGAAGGAGGGGGAGAGAGTGAATCCCAAACAGACTCCATGCTGAGCGGGGAGCCTCACCTGGGGCTCGATCTCATGATCCTGAGATCATGACCTGAGCCAAAACCAAGAGTTGGTCACTCAACGGACTGAGCCACCCAGGTGCCCTGTAATCCAGTGCATTTTTAATTGCAACACACTGTGTCTTTCCACCTTAAGCAACTAACATATAATCCGAAATCATGTTATGCTGTATAAATTGCCAGGTAAACATAGTCTTGCGTGGATGGGGTGTCGGAAGTAATGGCTGGCATAACTTCATTCACTTTCCAGCACTTGAGGCATCAGGTTGGGTACAAGTACTTAGGAATTAAATTCAACTTACTATCCACGGTTTATGAGTTTTGTTCTTCCTTGGTCTGCCCCATAATGCAATTCTTCAAGTTTGCGTTGCTAACCCTCACTGGGATGTCGGATTAACTCTGGAAGATTCATCCTTATTGGTCCCAGCCATCACACCCTAACCTGTAGTGCCTGGGAGCTGTATCCTTGAGGTTCAAGGTCAGTTTTAGATGGCGCCAAGTATGGTTGGATAACCCTTCTTTCCTTCATTTCTCACTTTCTTTGATCCTCTCCTTTATTTTCCCTTTCCTCCATGCTATTTCCTCTCCTTGTATTGTCCCACTTCGTACTGAGTGATAGAGCACTCCTATGTTCAAGGTCACTCTCTGGTTGCATCACTGCTAATGTATCTTTGTACCATTGCATCTGCTTTATTTCTTTCACAGCAGTAATTACAATATTGATTTTATTATTTGTGCATTTTCTTGGTCTCTCTCACTCTTGAGGTCAGATGCTGTGTCTGTCAACTTCACTGTTGTATCCCTAGCACTTATCATGGGCCTGGCATAGAGGAGTACTACATAAATATTGGTTGAATGAGTGAATCCTCAAATTTTGTCAATTCCTGCTCCTCTCTGTCGCCCATTGTTGGGGCTTATGCATCATTTCTGGTAATCACTCCTCGCTAAACCTTCTTCTAACCAGTCAAATATTCTTATGGTACCGAGGCTATAAAACTAGCTGCTTGTGTCTGATACTTCTGAGATCTTAGTGGGGACTGAAGGCCTTGAGGAAAAACGAACTAATCTGCTAAACTGATTCTCAGGTGTTTGTCTGTTAGGGATCTTTGGTTGCTCTGCTAATTTAAGCAAAAACGAAAGATGTTGAAAGGCTACTTGGGTCATTCATAGGATCCATGTATGAAAACACAGAGCTGGGATAGAGTAGATGTTCATGAGGCTTTTAGAATTGCTCCTGTTTTTCTTGAAGACTGACTGAAACTTCCCTGCTTTTGGTTCCTTGACCAAAGAGAGGGTTCTTAATGCATGATCATGAAGCTGAAAAAGGAGTGGATCAAGCCACATGAGGCCATGAGAAGTGATAGTTTCAGGCAGAGGTCATGTAGCATGCTTTAAATTATGATATGTTAACAGTCATTACCTCTGTCTACACATAGGATCGATCCAGGGAGCAGGTCTTAGTGACTGTATATTCTAAATCATCCAGGTTACACAAAGTGACTTGCATACAGATGGTGTTAAATAAGCTTGTTGAACGCATGACCAAATGCCGTATCACACAATTCTGGGCCTCTTGCTCTTATAAGTAGACACATCTCCAGAAATAGGTTCACAAGAGGCTTGTTCCACATCCATCATGCACCAGAGTCTTCCTTCCTTAGACATGTAGGAGACTTATGAGCACCCATCCTGCCCCAGTGCCCGGTGTATGGAATGCAGCACTTAGATTCTCTCTTTCTTTAAATAGAATGCAGTTGGCTTTGCACCTCCCCACCTACAAGTTCTTAAATTACTCTTTGTAAAAAGATTTAGCCGGTATGAGAAGTAACTAAAAGGGGGACAGAATGAAGGAGAAGATCAGCTTTGCATTAACATGCTTTCCATTCTCCTCTTTTTGTGGTTCTCTCAAGAGTTCAGTGAAAATATTCTTGAGCCTATGACATGCCAGCCAACTAGAAATACTGCTAAATCCGATTTGGTTGTTGCAATTACTGAAATGGTGTATGCCTAGACAAGTCTTTATTGTAATTTCGACAAACTATGAAAAGATTATGTGGCTTTGCTGGAGATTTCTGTTGTTTCTTCTGAGGTTGTTTAAATGATTTAAAAGCACATGGTTACAAACTTTAGATTAGATATTTCACAGGCTGGGTGGGGTCCGAGGTCTTCATATTGTTTTGGACGGAGAGACAAGTTTTGATATAGGTCATGATTCTGATTATAAAATTGGTCCAGTCGGTGAGTGGTCACCGAGTGATTGACAAAAACCTCTCTGACCTCCTGGTTTCTGAGTGACAAATTCTGGATACTAGTTTTAGCATAGGAACCACTATATCAAGGCAGAAGGGAGAAAATGGCTTAAAAGAACATCAAATTTAAATGCCATTACAAAGATATAATTAGTCCACGTGATTTACCCATTTGGTAGAAAGTGTTTTTTGAGGTTAATGAATTAGAAGTAATTACTCTGAAAAGATCAAACCTCCCTAGTTCTAGCAGCAATGTTTCTTCTATAGAAGGGTTCTAGGCAAAAGGAGATCCCCAGAAATCCCCAGAAATCATGCACAAACAGGTATATATATATACATAGTTAGAGACCTCATTGGATTCTCAAATGTCTCTTGTCCCATAAGGTTAATATAAACCCGCCTAAAGGAGAAAGCTAGATTATCAAGGATGGCAATGACTGTCTTACCCAGGCCTCGATTCAGTCCTTCAACAAACATTTACTGGACACCAGTGATGATGGAAAGATAATAGTCAACAAGCAACATGTGAACTCTGTACTTGAAAAGGGAATAGACTAGTAATAACAGATTGCATATTGATTCAAGTCATTTTTTGTGCATATCTCACACACACACACACACACACACACACACACACACACACCCATCTAACCAGGCAACTACTACCTAAAGTGAACTTCTGCTTTTCTCTCTCTTTCTTATTTATTTTGAATGCTTTTTTTTTTTTTCCACTCTGGATTGGAACTCATCTCCCAAACTTATTGATTCCCCCGAATCCAGAACTGTCAGTGTCTTGATTCCACTAGTGGAATTCATCCAAGCACTTTGGATCTGATGGTCAATGCCACTCCTACCTACTGCTCTAGACACCCAGCAGTTTTAACTAGGATTTTATTTTATTCACTCCTGAGACAATAACTATTTCTGTCCTTTTGAGGTAAATGAACCAATCCAATACCTTGTGAATTAAAGTTTTTGATCCTACCCTTGTCCTCACCCTTGCACCTGGTTTTTGTATTAGAATTGCTCTGGCGCCTGGGTGGCTCAGTCGTTAAGCGTCTGCCTTCGGCTCAGGTCATGATCCCAGGGTCCTGGGATCGAGTCCCACATCGGGCTCCCTCCTCGGCGGGAAGCCTGCTTCTCCCTCTCCCACTCCCACTGCTTGTGTTCCTGCTCTCGCTGTCTCTGTCTCTGTCAAATAAATAAATAAAATCTTAAAAAAAAAAAAAAGAATTGCTCTGGCTGGTGCAGTTAGGAAGAGGGCAGGGACCTTGCTGGGAAGCCTCTTCTCCTTCTGCATTAACTTTTCTCAATCCTATTCCCGTTTCAGGTCCCAGATCTACAAGGTCTTTCATGGGACCCTTACTCTTTGCGATCTACCCCACTGTTTCCCAACTTTCTTCCCTTAGGCTCTCTTAAGGAGATTTTTTGGACATTACCTCACCCCCCGCCATGAAATTAAATACTAAGGAATATAGTTTTGTTATGGAGGGTAGAGCTTTGGTGTAAGCTCTGTAATACCTGAGGTTTGTCCTCTGCCAAGAAGCAATTTTCACACCCTCTTAGGCAATGTCCTATTGAGAATGAATGATATAGCCTAGCATGTGACAGAATCACCCAGGGGGCTTATTAAATTCAGATTGTTGTGGCTTAACCCCAGCCACTAGCAAATAGTTGTGTATATATCTTTGAAGTCTGTATTTAGGTATAATGTGAGAAAGGCAAAAGAGGAATTTTAGTCAAGAATTTAAAAACTGTGATTAATTTCTAATTTGTTACTTATATAATATTTTTCTACATACCAAGTTTCCTGCCAGAGATCTCCTAGGTAAAAGTTGAGACTTGTTTTCTTCTCAAATTACTGGTATTGCATTAAAATAATGAGAGAGAGAATCATATGGACTAATATATCATAAACTGAAATTCAATATTTTTGATCTGAAAAGAAATAGATGTATTGTTTTCCCACAACCACATGTGAGTTTTATTTATTTAATCTATTATTATCATAAATATGTTTGTTCTCCCTAAAGCCCTGAATCAAGTGATTTGTATGTTATGGCTTAAATATTGTGAGCAGTATCTTAGGATTTATTTAGATACAGTTTAGTTATTTTTTTAATTTTCTAAACCTTTAACAACATAACATTTAAATAGGGAGTTTGGCTTAAAATAAACAATGGTGTCTTAAATTTAATATGAGTAATTTATAAATGATAGTTAAACGACAGGTAGATTGGTAAAGAAACAGAAAGAAATTTAAATAAAACATGCCAGAATAAGTGGAGAAACTAAATAAAAAGAACAGCTAATGAGCTTTGAAAATATCTGTAGAAGTTAGACTAAGAAAAATGTGGCGATTAGAATGCAGAACAGAATAAAAGTGTAATTTGATCTGACAAGGAAGAAATGATATAATAATACAAGTTGGGAGAAGAAGGGCAAAAGAAATGTCTTGGAGCTATTTCAGGTAAAAATCCAATAAAATAGGGAACTATAGTGTACAAAGACATAGAGGGCTCTGTGTTGTTTCATCTTTGATATTTTCATTTTCTGTGGTGAAGAGGGTAGGTTTCATCAATCAATTATGGGGAGAAGTGTGGATTTATCAGTTTTTTTCTTGTAAATCTGTTCATTTTTGCTTTATGTATTTGAAATGATACTTTATATATTTGAATTGATATTTCTTTATACACTTGACTGATCTAATAAAGACATTTGTTTTATACTTTGTAATTGCAAACACTTTAAAAAAGTCTTCTTTCCCTTTTCTGCTTAAAATGGCCTGCTTGTTTTATAGTGTTGGTGGTTGTTTGGAAACCTTTAGACTGAGGAAAAAAGACCTACTAGGGCACACAAATCCATAGTTGAGATAAAATCCACAAAATATGCATATTATTTAAATTCATGTATAACAAAACTATTTTGAATAAATATAGTTGAAACAGTAAATGATAAGCCTATTTAATAAGTATCTTCATTAAGTTAGTTCAGTTATTCTTTTCATAAAATGTTTTTAGTTCTTAAAAACAAACAATGATAGTGCTCCTTGATATTTACTCAAAAGAATTGAAAACATACATGCATCCACACAAACACCTGTACACAGATGCTTACAGCACTTTTATTCACAACTGCCCAGACTAGGAAGCAACCAACATGTCCTTCAGTAGCTGGATGGATAAATGAACTGTGATACATCCAGAATATGGAATATTATTCAGCATTAAAACAAAACAAAACAAAACAATGGACTATCAAGGCATGAAAGGACATGAAGGAATCTTAAATGCATGTTACTTAGTGAAAGAAGCCAATCTGAAAAGGCTTTTTTCACTAAATGATTCCAATGATATGACATTCTGCAAAAGGCAAAACTATGTCAATAATATAAAGATTGGTTGTTTCCAGGGGTTAGGGAGGGGGGAGGGATGAACAGGCAGGCACAGAGAATTTTTATCAAACTATTCTGTATGATACTATAATGGTAGATACATGTTATTATACACTTATCAAAACCCATAGAAGGTACAACACCAAGAGTGAACTTTAGTGTACAATTATAGACTTTGGGTGATACGATGTGTCAATGTAGTTTCATTGATTGTAACGGATCCCACTGGTGTGGAATGCTGACAGTGGGCGGTTGTGTGTGGATGGGA
Source organism: Zalophus californianus (assembly GCF_009762305.2). Classification (NCBI taxonomy): domain Eukaryota; kingdom Metazoa; phylum Chordata; class Mammalia; order Carnivora; family Otariidae; genus Zalophus; species Zalophus californianus. The sequence continues at coordinate 96,114,900 of NC_045597.1, forward strand.
GGGATGACAGTGAGTGTCATCAGGGATATACAGGAACTCTGTATTTTCTGCTCAGTTTGGTGTGACTCTATGACTCCTACAAAAATAATATATATATTCAAACGAACAATAATTCATTAGAAATCTTACAAAGTCAGATTCCTTCATACTTTAGCTATTCGACAAAATCAAGACCAATAAACAAGAAAGCAACCCAAAATATATCAAGAAGTAAAAATAAGGGGGCGCCTGGGTGGCTCGGTCGTTAAGCGTCTGCCTTCGGCTCAGGTCATGATCTCAGGCTCCTGGGATCGAGCCCCGCATCGGGCTCCTTGCTCCGCGGGGATCCTGCTTCTCCCTCTCCCCCACTTGTGTTCCCTCTCTCGCTGTGCCTCTCTCTGTCAAATAAATAAATAAAATCTTTAAAAAAATTAAAAAAAGAAGTAAAAATAAGGAAATTTGACCTATATTATACCTTGCAACTTCTGATAGTAAGTAACAAAATTAACAAAGCCAATGAAAATAAGGACACGTTTCCCAGTTGTAACTAGTGTGAATGCTAGGAAGAATGTAAAAACTAAAAGCAAATTAAATTTAAAAATCAATATTTTGAGTATTAACATCTACACACAAAGTACAAACAAAGTCATCGGTGATTTAAAACAATCATATCTAAAGTGGTAAAGAAACTAGCCGAAGTGATTATGCTGGAGGTCAAGGGCAGGTGCTCCATGGTGTAGCCAGTGTTGGAGCACTCTTCAGTGCAAGGGCTGTAAGTATGATCAAAGTGCCAACATGAGAGTGCTCAAATTTTAGCCATTTATAAAGGAAGTCATTCTAATAATGTCGAAGTGTAATTTTAGCTGTGGTAAGGTTTTGAATTATTGCAAATATTGCTCTAAAATACTATCAAGATACACATTCGTCAGTACTGCACGGCACAGCTGTGGGCCACTGGGGCGCACCAGTGTGCTGGGTTCATTGGTTGTGGGACATTCTGGCATAGGTTTAGAATTGCTTTTTCTCCGCAACTAACTTTGTCATTGTGTACTGGCCCTATTAATCTCTAGTAACTCTTTCCTCCTCAAAGTTTATTTTGCCTACTATGAATACAGCTTTCCCAACTCCTGGTTGGAAAATCTACCATAGGTATTTTATTCTGTCCTTTTATGTTCAGTATTCCTACGGTCTTATGTTTTAGGAGTAATCATTTGATATTTAGCCCAGTCTGATAAACTTTCCTTCAATTAATCATCTTAGTAATTTACATTTATTGCATTTATTATTGTTATTCATTTTATGTATGGATTTATGGTGTCATGGTGTTTAGCGCTTTTAAAATTTTTCAGCTTTTGTAGGCTTCTCTCCATTTCTCCCTCTCTCTGTTTCTCTCTCTCTCTGTCTCTCTTTTATTCTTTGGGTGATTTTAAAACATTTCATCCCTTTTACCCTACTCCATTTCAATTTTTGGTATATGTTAAATAAATACTTAGCCAGTGATAAAGTAACTCAATGCCTTTACCCTTGCCTGAACAATAGACTATTTGTTTACTTTAACTGTGCTTAACCTTATGTGTAACTGTTTCCAGTGTACTGTTTCTGTATTGTTGTATTCTGCTTGACATTGCAGTTACTATTTTATCTTTTCTTTTAGTCACCTATGTATATATACCTATTTATTTGCTCACTATTTCTTCTTCCAACTCATTTTCCCTCCCTCTGAAGTTCATCCTTTAGTGCGGGTTTTTAGAACGGGCCATTCACTTCTTTTCGTCACAAAAGTTTGTCATTTTCCCTTGTTTTTTTTTTTTTTTAATTTTATGTATGTATGTATGTGTGTATGTATTTATTTATTTATTTTAGAGAGAAAGAGAGTGCGCACGAGCTGGGGAAAGAAGGGGCGGGAGGGAGAGGGAAGGAGAAAGAATCTCAAGCAGACTCTGATGAGCATGGAGCCAGACGCAGGGCTCGATCTTGGGACCCTGAGATCATGATATGAGCCGAAACCAAGAGTTGGAAGCTCAACTGACTGAGCCACCCAGGCGCCCCGCCCTTATTCTTGAAAGACGCTGGCATACTATTCCAGGGTGACCATTATTTTATTTCAGTGTTTTTATTTAAATATATCTCTGTCTTCTGGCCGCTATTTTTGTGTCAAAATTTTTTCTGTAGCCTAGCTTTCTTTTGTAGTTATTCTAACCTTTGTCTCTGGCTGCCTTGAGGATCTTACCTTAGTTTTCGGTGTTCTCTGGTTTCACCACAATCTTTTAGAGTGTAGATCCCATTTTATTTATCCTATTTGAGATTCATTATACTCCTTAATTCTGAAGATTCATGCCTTACATAAATTCTGTAAAATTCTCAACCATTTTTTTGCAAGTATTACTTCTCCCTCATTCTCTCTATTCTCTTATTTTATTTTATTATTTTTTTTATTTTTAGTGTTTGTTAATCCTTTTTTCCTTTTTTTATATTATGTTAATCACCATACATTACATCATTAGTTTTTGATGTAGTGTTCCATGATTCATTGTTTGTGCATGACACCCAGTGCTCCACGCAGAATGTGCCCTCCTTAATACCCATCACCAGGCTAACCCATCCCCCACCCCCCGCCCCTCTAGAACCCTCAGTTTGTTTTTCAGAGTCCATCGTCTCTCATGGTTCGTCTCCCCCTCCGACTTACTCCCCTTCATTCTTCCCCTCCTGCTATCTTCTTCTTCTTCTTCTTTTTTAAACATATAATGTATTATTTGTTTCAGAGGTACAGGATTCAACAGTCTTGCACAATTCACAGCTCTCACCATAGCACATACCCTCCCCCATGTCTATCACCCAGCCACCCCATCCCTCCCACCCCCCACCACTCCAGCAACCCTCAGTTTGTTTCCTGAGATTAAGAATTCCTCATATCAGTGAGGTCATAAGATACATGTCTTTCTTTAATTGACTTATTTCACTCAGCATAACACTCTCCAGTTCCATCCACGTTGTTGCAAATGGCAAGATTTCTTGCCATGTATTTTATTTTTTTTTTAAGATTTTTATTTATATGAGAGAGAGAGAGACACAGCAAGAGAGGGAACACAAGCAGGGGGAGTGGGGGAGGGAGAAGCAGGCTTCCCGTGGAGCAAGGAGCCCGATGAGGGGTTCAATCCCAGGACCCTGGGATCATGACCTGAGCTGAAAGCAGATGCTTAATGACTGAGCCACCCAGGCGCCCCTCTTATTTTATTTTTTTTAAGGATTTATTTATTTATTTGAGAGAGGAGTGTGAGTGTGGGGGAAGGGCAGTGGGAGAAGGAGAGAGAAACTCAAGCAGACTCCACGCTGAGCATGAAGCCCTGACATAGGGCTTGATCTCAGGACCCTGAGATCTCTACCTGGGCCGAAACCAAGAGTGGGATGCTTAACTTGCTGTGCCACACAGACACCCCTGTTCTTTTAGAACTCCAAATAGGTAAATATTTCACCTCCTCATTTTGTTTTCTACATCTCTTAACGCGTCTTTGAGATTGTTTCATCCACCTGTCTGAGCTCATTTCATTCATTCAGCAAATATTTGTTGACCAACTATCATGTGCCAGGAACTGCTTAAGGTGTGGGAATAGAGCAGTGAATGGGATAGACATCGATACTGACTTTATGTATTTATGTTCTAGTTGTGTCTATTTTTCCATTGAACGAAATATACAATGTGTGATTAATTGCATAGCATTTAAGTTTGTATGAAGTGCCATGCAGAACAATAAAGCATAGTAAGAGGGACATGGAGTTTTAGAAGCTGGCAACTTTATATAGGACAGACGTGGAAAGCCCATTAAAGCAACATTTGAATAGAGCCCTGAATGACTAAAGAATGGAAAAGAATGGTTGGGACAGACAGAGAAACAAGTCCTTGTCCATGCAGGAACATGCAGCATCATGTCTGAGAACCTACAAGGAGGGTAGATTGGAGTGGGTGGGAAGTGAGTAGTAAAAGCTTGCATCAGTGAGGTGGGCAGGAAGAAGTCTTAACTGTTGAAAGGATACTGACTTTGGCAGGATTTGGACTAAAGTGTGGCATGATCTTATTTACAATTTAAATTTGATCTCATACAATTTAAAAAAAAAACAAGGGCGCCTGGTTGTCTCAGATAGTTAAGCATCTGCCTTTGGCTCAAGTCATGATCCCAGCTTCCTGGGATTGAGTCCTGCATTGGGCTCCCAGCTCCTTGGGAGCCTGCTTCTCCCTCTGCCTCTCTCTCTCTCTCTCTCTCTCTGTCTCTCATGAATAAATAAATAAAATCTTTAAAAAAAAAACCCAAAAACAAAAACAAACAAACAAAAAACAAGAGGGGCAGCTAGGAGACCACAGAATGCAATGCCTGAAAGAGCAGCTAAATCCAACTTTCTTTTTATCTGAAAAACTAGGAGAAATTTGAAATGCTGCTTACTAAGGTAGGGAATACTGTGGGACAGGGATGTTATGGGGAGAGGACTAAGTTCATTTAAATGTTATGAATCTATTAGACACTGAAGTGGAAACGTTGGAAGACAGATGGATATATGCATTGGGAGTCCACTGGGGAGATCACGCCTGGGGGTATAAATTTATGAGTTTTAGCATAAGCTTCTTTTTGGCAGTGGAACCGGATGGGACCACTCAGGGAATAAGTGTAGATAGCACAATGGCTCAAGGACTGAGCCTTGATTCACTTTAATATTTAAAGCTTGGAAGAGGAGGGGAAACAGAAGAGAAACTCAGGAGTCATGGCCTCAGAAATTAGGGGAAAAAAAATCGAGAGTAGTGTTCTAGAACCCAAGTTAAGAAAATATTTTAGGAAGAGAAAGCATTCATATGTGGCAAAGGCTACTGATAGCTCAAGTAATATGAACAATAGAAATGATATTTGGTTTTCTGGGGTGCCTGGGGTGCTCAGTTGGTTAGGTGTCTGATTCTTGATTTCAGCTCAGGTCATGATCTCAAGGTCTTGATATTGGCCCTGTGTGGGGTTTGGCGCTGGGCATTGTCTCTCTCCCTCTGCCCCTCCCCACCCTTGGGTTTGCACATGTGCGTGCTCTCTCTCTCTCTCTCTCTCTCTCTCTCTCTGTCAGAAAAAGAAGTGATCCTTGGTTGTCTTTGTTTGTTTCTTTGTTTTGTTTTGTCTTTTTAATATGTGGTCACAATAATCTGGGCAGGAGCTGTGTTGGTGGAGGGGTAGGGATGAAGTCTTGTTGGCACCTGCTCCCTCATTTCCCCAGTTCACACTTCCCTGATTCTCAGTGGGTGTTCTCTGGACCGGAGCATCTGCATATGTATCACCAGGAAACTCGTTAAAAATGCACATTTCTGGGCCCCAGCCCAGAGATAGTGAGTCAGAAACTGACGGTGGGCCTCAGCCAGGTGTGTTTTCACAAGTTCTCCAGGTGGTTCTCATGCACAATGGTGTTTGAAAACCACTATTTTTGATGACAGGTATCAACAAATTCTCTCAGACAAGCTTGGCATCCATGCATTTCATGCTTACTGTTCTGGTTTTCAGCTTTTTCTTTTTAGGATATGCTGTTATATTTTACCTTCATTTTCTATGTGATTTGTAGCAGAAGTGTTTTCAGGGTGCAGTGTGTGTGTGTGTGAAAGACAGAGAGAGAGAGAATTTTATATATATATATATATCCTATCTTCTTATTTTATATATATATATATCCTATTACCTATTTTTAACTTTTTTACTTTTAATTAATTTTAGTCTTCTAGAAAAGATGCAAATTAATCCAGAGAGTTCTTGTATACCTGTTACCCAGCTTCCCTTAATGTTAACCCTTACACAGCAATAGTGCAATGATCAAAATCAGGAAACTATTATTTGTGCAACATTGCTAACTCAACTACATTCTCTTTTTTTTTATTATGTTATGTTAATCACCATATGTTACATCATTACATTCTGATACTCAAATTTTACCAGTTTTCCACACATAACCCTTTTCAGTTCTCAGATCCAATCCAGGATCCCACACTGCATTTAGCTGTGTGTCTCTTTGGTCACCTCAAATCTAAGAGAGTTCCTCAGTCTTTCCTTACCTTTCATAACATTGGTACTTTTGAAAAGTACTGGTCAGTTATTCTGTAGAATGTCCCTCAGATTGAGTTTATCTGATATTTTCGCGTGATTAGAATGAAGTTACGCATTTTTGGGCAAGAACAACACGGAAGTAAGGTCGTGTGCCATTCTCTGCATTTGAATTGTAGTACATTCCAAAGTTGTATTTTGGGTGTGACTTATTTCTTGATATCAAAACCCATCTACTTTGTCCCTAGAGTATTTTTTTTTTTTTTTACTACATAAACCCTTTCTAAGATGAATCCTTGTCGCCTTCTCTCCGACATCTATTTTAATATTGATAACATAAGGTAATTTCTAGCAGATCTAAAGAAAACACAAAACACAGCCTAGGGACTTTGACAGTTAAGAGTACTAGAGTTCCAGTAAATTAAGAATGGTCCTTCAGGAATCTCTCTATTCTCCGCCTTGCAAGTGGTGAGAGAGGTCAGTGCCAATTCTGTTAGGAAATTGTTTCATCCTATTCTGAGCATTAAAGCAGATATTGAATTCTCTTACACTATCTTAGCATGGTCTTCCTTGAGTAGACATTTCCCATCATCAGACTCAAAGGCAGGAGCATGTTCTGGAGAAATGGAAAAGGAAGTTCATGGCTCCTTTAACTGGGGATTGCTGAAACCTACCTCAGGCTTAGGCAAAAAGGATTTCTTCACAAAATTCAGCACACTTTACCAACTGATGACACTGGTTTTGTAGGAAACACCTCAAATTTTTAACTTGCTTGGCCTCTCTTTTGTGTGATTATCTTTTAGGAAACTTCCACAGGGAGTTGAGGTGGGTGGGGCTGAATAGACTTTGAAGACTTAGACTTCGGTTCCATGCCAGATATTACCCACCCCTTGACAGAACAGAATTTGGAGAGATAAACCACATCCCTATTACTGCGAGCCCCTGACTTGCCTTGAAATCAACCAACCTTTCAATATGATTCTTTAGTGCTACCAGGGAGAGCTGGATGGAACCATGGCACTCTGCTTCCCTAGCCATCAATATGGACCCGACCCTGGTTTAAAGGGGGAATTGTAGAATAAATATGCAGATGTCTGGGGAGAAGACAATTAATCCAGTTTTAAATTTGCTCAGCTGGAGATGCTTATGAGACAGAAGAGCTTTTATATACATAAAACTAAGCATAAAATTTGAGGAAGGACATACAGATTTTAGTGGGAAAACTCTTTGTTAAACAACTAGAATTTGGTAGGATATAAACTTGATTTTTTAAAAAAAATATTGCCTACAACCATGCTTTGTCAAATCTGAAATAGTATCTGGTAGATACTACAGGTTTTTTATAACTTATAAGTATTAAAAAGTTTAGGTTAGAAAATGTTGTATATCCACCTCATGTAATATTATACAAACACAAAAAAGAATGAGAATATATTTTATATTCTGAAATGAAAGGACTTGCATAATTAATCACAAGAATTTGATAAAAGTTGTTACCCACAAGGGAAGGAAAAGATGAGATGGGCTAGTATGTTGTCATTGTTTGAATCATTGCAACATATAAAGAGCTTATTGATTTAAATTAAAAAAGAAATAAAATTTAAAAAATGGCTTAGTACTTAGCCATAAAAAAGAATGAGATCTTGCCATTTGTGACAACATGGATGGACCCAGAGGGTATTATGTGAAGCGACATATGTCAGACAGGGAAAGACAAATAACAAATGATTTCACTCACATGTGGAAACTAAAAGACAAAAGAAATGAAAATAAACAAAAAAAGTGGAAACAGACCCATAAATAAACAGTTGCCAATGGGGAGGGTTTAGAGAGGGGGCATGATGGGTGAAGGAGGGTGGGAGATAGAGTTTTCCAGTTAGGAAATGAGTAAATCCTGGGAATACAAGGTACAGCATAGGGAATATAGTCATTGGTATTATAATAGGTTTGTATGGTGACAGATGGTAGCTCTCCTTGTGGTGAGCATAGCATAAGCCACAGACTTGTCAAATCACTATGTTGTATACCTCAGACTAAGGTAACATTTTCTGTCAACTACACTCAAATAAAAAAATAATAAAATAAAATAAATTAATATGGCTTCGCATTATAAAATCAAAGTCTAGTCCAGTGTAACTTAAGTTCCGGTCTCTTCTCCTTCCCCCTGCAGTGGGATTCCAGATGCCTTGTAGATTGGGGGATCTCACCGGGATGGGGACATGAGCCACTCACTCATGGCTCTTCCCACTCTGCCCAGTGGAATAGAGGGAATTATTGTCTGTTTTCACCTTCCCTTCATTTTCACTTCTGTTCTCTCACCTCTGGAGTTGAGAATCTGGAAGAGGAAAGAAGAAATGGCAGCGTGTGACTTCCATAATCTGCTGTCAAGTCCTTTGTCTTAGAGGTTACTGTGTTTCTGGCTAAACTTAACTGGCCAGAGATGCCCTTTTGGTATCCAAATTCTAGCTCTCCAGTGGGGGATATGTGTCCCTCGCCACCATCTGGCATGAGAGATACCGTCTTGACATTTGTAACCCTGCTCTACTCTTGAACAATACCTCACCGCCTCTTGATGATGAGGTCCCCCTGCCTTTCCTCTTGGGTAGGATTCTTGCAATCCAACTCAAGCTGTGCTCTTTCATGCACACTCTCCTTGGCATACTGCAAAGTCACACATCTCTGCTAGACAAAAGGGTCACATCTCATCTCTGTCCTGCCGGCTTTTTTACTATGTTTCTGCTTCTGCTTATATAGGCATAGAAGAAAGTCAGCAAGTCTGCTGCATAAACAAACATCAAATCATGGAATAAGATGTCAGTCATCCTTCCCGCCCCCGCCCACACCCGAGGACAACGCCAGTCTCTACAAATGAAGTTTCCTGGAGCTTTTCTCTCTACTTGCTGTCAAGGAAGTACCCTTTCCTTTCCTTTCTGGAGAAGGCAGGGCAAAGCTCTAGTAGCTAGAGATAGCCAATAACTTGGAACTGCTATCCTCCTATCCTCTCTCTGGTCCTCCTAGTCTTCAAATACAGCATGGGATGGAAGATGGGCAGTGGCCCAGATGGAGTAGCAGATTTTTTTTTTTTAAGAGATGGGGAGGGAAGGGCAGAGGGAGAGGGAGAGAATCTTAAGCAGGCTCCATGCCCAGCGCAGAGCCTGAGGATCTCACAACCCTGATATCATGACCTGAGCTGAAATCAAGAGTTGGACACTTAACCAACTGAGCCACCCAGGCGCCCCCAGGAACTCTTTAATGACCTTTCCAAATATCCTAAAGATGGAGTCTCCCACCAGTTGTTTGGATTTCTCCATGGAATAATGACTGCTCATGCCTCTGTTTTCACCATTGGTTTCTAGTCAACAACTGTGGAGCAACAGGAAATACTTCAGTAAATATCTCAGGTAAGATTGAACCCAAAAGTGTCTATGTGTTTACTTTGCCTTTCATGACAAAGCATGGTGCTGTTGTGCACAGGACCTGATGTCATTAATGCCCATTGAATAAAAGGATGAGAGGTAAGAAAGAGGGAGAAGTAAATAAAGTCATGAAATAGCAGGTCTGTGTATAGCTAGCCCATTTTATAAAATAATGCAACAACATTTTCTTCAGAAGTGTCACTTAATGTTAAATAGGTAGGAGTACAAAATACATCTTCTGGTCAGTTATAAGCTAAGTAACAGAGGATATGATGGAGAGAAGGAAAAGAGGCATAAGTTAATGTTGACTTGCTCTAGTGCTCTATTGATCATCTATCAGGTACGCCAAAATCTAGTTACTGCAATCAAATTGCACAGGAAGTCTCCCACATTCTGGGTGTTTTTCATATTATGTTGGAAATAGAGAGTAAAACATAATATAGTGTTCTAGAGAAAAAAGAATAAAAGTACTGAGTTTGAAACCAGTTTGTTTCTAATATCAAAATCTAATGTCTGCAAAATGTGCTAAATTTGCATAAATACTTCACCTGGTTTCACAGTTTGTGTGTGTGTGTGTGTGTGTGTGTGTTTGTTTTGTTTTTGGGTGTTTGTTGTTGTTGTTGTTATAAAACAAAGTAACCTACCATTTCATCATTCCTAATTCATTTCCTACCAGGTCACTGCCAAGTCTCGCCTGATTGGACCTATCTCACAGTGGCATTTGCAGCTGTCGGGCTGACAGCCTGTCATCCAGTGTGAATTCATCCATCCCAGGACAGTGGAGCCACAAGGGTAGAGGAAGCAGGGGCCGCTCAAGCAGATATCTCTTATGTAGGCATTTCTTTGGTAACTTTTCAAAAGCCAATGCTAAGGAGTTGCAAATGTGTGATTTCACTAGCTGGAGATGGAATTAACCATGTTAGAGTGGCTTCTTCCTTTGACATTGCATGTAAGCGGACAGGTTGAAGCGAAGTAGAGTAGTAATAATGGTTCCTTGTGAGAAAGGACCAATGCCTTTGTTTGGTTAAAGATTCTCATTACTTTTATCTTGAAGCCTTCATGGCTTCTCTAATTCATATGATTGTTGCTTTCCATAATTTTTAGTGTATGTTCCTATTATTTACATTTTGTTGAATTAAATAAAATACAAACTAAATTTTGTTTTGACTTTTTAAATCTTTAGCCACCCAACTAACTTTTGTTGAGTGCTGAGCACACAGTACTGAGAGGTGGCTAAGATGATCCTTCTATTCAAGAGCTTGCAAAGTAAAAAAGAAGGTAGGCAAGGGAACCAGCACTGTGGTTCTGAGTGGAACGTACCATGAGTCATGGGTACACTGCTGCGTGAGTGAGGAGGAAGGATGACAACCTCAGCCTGGGATGTCAGGAAGCATGTTTTGCATAGAGATCTGAGAGTCTTACCTCTACCTCTCATTTGGTTCCAATAGGATGCCATATCCTTGCACACTTCTTTTTTTAGAGAAAGAGAGTGCATGTGCAAGTGGGAAGGGGAGGGGCAGAGGGAGAGAGAGAATCTCAAGCCGACTCCAGGCTCAGTGCAGAGCCCCCAATCAGGGCTCGATCTCACGACCCTGAGATCATGACCAGAGCCGAAATCAAGAGTCGGTGGCTTAACTGACTGAGCCACCCAGGCACCCTTCCTTGTGCATTTAGAAGAATGTCTGACACTCACTGAAGACTTCCTGAATGAATATATAAATGAATGAGTTTTTTTTTTCTAGACACATAGTTTCCTAGGCACCAGAAACTTACTGAAATTATTCATTATAAATCCGAAACTAGACCTAATTTAACCTCAAGTTGCAGTTATTGGAAACAACCGTAAACTGTTCTGGCAATTCCTTGAATGTAACCTTTCAGTGCCTGATCTGACTTGTAAACAAAAAGCCCACATAGGTTGTAACTGACCAGCAAACTTCTTTAACAACCATCTGTCATGCAACTTATTTCCTACTCCATCACTATGAAATGAGCATGATATATACCTACAGCGTTCCTACAGCTTTCCTGGATAACCAGCTTAGAAAGAAAGGTTGTAAGCACAGCAGACATGACAAATTAGTGTCAGAAAGCAGCAGGATACAGCTCCAGAATAAAGAAAAATAATACTAATAATCAAGTTACACATGGAAGTGCTGTCAGAAATAAGACAAAGAGATGAAACCCCTAGTTCTCTGTTTGAATAAAAATACCAGGAAAGTTACATTTAATTTTAACGCATGCAGTTTAGTTGCATTTAGGTTGTGCTATTAAATAATTGTCCTCTTTCTCCTCTAGACAGAGAGCTAGTGATAGCACTGAAATCAATTCCAAAGGAGGATTGGAAGAGGAAAGAGAACTCATTTTTATTGAAGATCTACTAGGTTCCAGATGGTTTATGTTAGTATTCTTCATTTTTTTCCCCCTTCGCCTTCCTTCACTCCACTCTCTCCTTTCCAAACCTTTGCATTCTTCCTGTAGTTGGGACTGCCCATTGTTTCCTCCTATCTTCTTCTTTTTCCTTCAGTAATAGAACTGTTAACGTTAGCTGGACAGGGAGCTGCCACAAATGAAGACGGCTAGGCTCCGGCCCTCGGTAGGAGGTAGAAACGGGTGGGAAATGGGATATATCTTTAAAGGTGGGATGCCACGAACACTTCCTGACTCCTTTTCTTCTTCCTATGGATCCAAGTAAGGATGATGGCCAGAGCTGGAGCAACTATGGACTTGGAAGCAGAAACTGCATTTTTAGGTTAGTAAAACAAGGAGGTAGAAGAAGGCAGGCTCTTGATAACAAATAGCTTCTGTTTCCCAGGCTTGGATTTCTATGAGAAAGAAACACCTAGTTTGAAATACTTCTATTTTGAGTTTTGGTCACCAATGGCAAACCTAATATTAATACATTTCCATTGTTGCATTCACATAGTGTTGTTTGATTCATTAATTCATTAAACACAGTGGCTCACGGTGAAATGAGGCACGGACACACAAGGAGCATCTGTTGAAGATCAGTATGCATGGATTTCTATTCCTTCTACTAGTCTCTAGCTGTGTGATCTTGAGAAATCATTTCATTCTCTGATTCTAAATTTATGTACTCACATCATGAGAAGTGTAGACCAGTGGCTCTCAACTGGGGCAATTTTTCCCCTCAAAGGACTTTTGGCAATTTCTGACAAAATCTGTGACTGCCACGATTAAGAGGTGGGGTGCTACTGGCATCTAGTGGGTAGAGGCCAGGGATGCTGGTGAACAGCCTATAAGACACAGTACCACTACCATGACAAAAGATGATCTGGCTCAAAATGCCAATGGTGCTAAAAGTTGAGAAATCCTGGTTTAGACAAATTTTCTTGATTCCTTTCTAAACTTCAGTAATTTCTATAAGATTAGAAATATTCATTCATCAGGAGAATTATTTTATGTTTCTTGTGGTGACTTTGGCAGTAAGAAAAACCCTTAGATATTGGAACAAAAAAAGGGAAATTGATCTTATATGATAAGTCCTGTGATGGGGACTGTTGCACTGTTGGTTAAATCCATGGGATTATTCTGTCTTTCTGCTCTTCTCCTCTCTCCTCAACATGTTGGCTATGTGTTCACACTGGACCTTCTCAGGATTATAAAATGGCAGATGTCACATATGAAGAAGAAAATATAGAGCAGAGGAGACTGATTTTTTTTTTTCTTTCGGTGTCTATTGTTATTGTCAAGAAAAATCTTTCAAGATAATGCCAGAAGAGGGCGCCTGGGTGGCTCAGTCGTTGGGCGTCTGCCTTCGGCTCAGGTCATGATCTCAGGGTCCTGGGATCGAGCCCCACATCGGGCTCCCTGCTCAGCGGGAAGCCTGCTTCTCCCTCTCCCACTCCCCCTGCTTGTGTTCCTGCTCTCGCTGTCTCTGTCAAATAAATAAATAAAATCTTTTTTTAAAAAAAAAGATAATGCCAGAAGACGTTTCCTAACAACTCATTAGCTAAGATAAGGTCTGCGTTATCTTGTTTGTGAGCGACATCTGACAGCTGGGAACTGCCACCTTAACACACAGCAGATTCAGTCTGAGGGTGAAGCCAACCTGCTGAGAACGATAGAGGGAAAAGACGGAAAATATCTGGATCTTGGATGACATCTTCTCATTGCTGAGCTAACTAACCTTAGAAATATCATACCACAGAACTTTTTATTGTGTGAATTAAATTTCCCTTCCCGAGTATTACTGGACATCAATCACTGGCCAAAAGAATGAGACCATTGTTCTCTTTAGAATGTGATTCACTGACAGCGACTGGGGTGAGGCCCCTCCGCTCAAGCACACAGCTATGTGGAAAAGGGGGAGTGCTTGAATGAAACCCGGACTCTGTTAAAAATGGCAAAGGGGGAAGGATGGTTGTTAAATAGGAACCCAACAGTGGCTGTTATTAATACTTACCATATGATAAGCACCGTACAGGAGCTGAGGTTTGAAGGTGAATATGGCAGAGTTCTTGTACTCAGGGAGGTCCCAGTGTCCTGGGAAGGAACATGAATAAGCAATGTATTGTACTGAGTGATTCGGTGTGCTATGACCCCTAAGGGTGCCAAACAAAGCTTATCGCTTTGTAGCAAGCACAGGGAACAGTTGCATAAAAGCGGGTCAGACGTACAAATGGACTTAGGAGTTGAAAATAGAAAATGATCGTGTTTTTGTCATTGTGATTTGGTAGAAAAATAATACAAAAATTGACGGGCACATTTTTGAAGAGAAGTAAATTAAAAAGGCAGAGAGTGTATCCTCATATTCTAGGGTGTAAATTACAATGGCATAAAAAACCTGAAAAGAAAACTTGAAGAAGTGCCTCTTCTTACACTGAAAAGACTCGTTTGCCTCTCTGCTCTCCATCGTGTACTTCTGTGACCTTTCACACTATATAAGGGTCCAATTTTATATAAATACAATACACACAGTTTGTTTTAGAATATACAAAAAAAAGTATGACATTCCCAAGCACTCTATAATGTAAGCCAAAAATCTATAATGATTTTTCGTTTTCCAGACTAGCCAGGTGTTGTGATGTTAGTGTGTAATTCCACATATTTTGTCTACTCTATTTAATTTGTTTCTCTACTTGTGTCATATGTTTAGATTCTGCTTCACCAGCTAGGCTGCAGTCTTTTTGAGGGCAAGCACTTGAAGATAACGGTGATCTGTATTCCACCCAGAATAGCAGGAAATATGACAGGAAGAGAAGGAAATCAGAAGAAATGGAATCAAGCAGAGAAATCTCTCTTCCAGTGGCAGTGATAACGTTGCTAATGAATCAGATTTTTGTCACTGAAGTCTGTTTATCTTTGGTATAGCACATTTTAGTAGAATTAAAATTAGTACTTTAGTTTGAGCTTTTACTTTTATTAGTAATGAACATGGTAACTAAAGGGGCAAAGTGAGGTGCTCCAAATCCCACAGCTAATTGGATTCGTAGTGGAGACAAGATGTCAGGATGAAAATACCCAGCTCTAGACCAACTAAGATGCCCAACATGAGGACAAGCAAAGCTGAAGGCAGGATTTGGAACTGTTAACAGGACTGTTTCTGTCTTTCTTCTTATTCCCTTGTGAATGGTGAGAGATTACCTTTTTGGTCAGGTCTTGTGACTCAAAAGTCTGCCACATATGTTTTATTCAATATTTATATTGAGCACCACTGAACTGAACATCTCCAACTGAGTTGAAAAGACTCTTCTACTAAATATCTCTCCAGGGTTTCAACCAGCAGTGAAATTTCAGAACATTCAATTTGGCCAGGTTAGAAGTTCTTAGCTGTTGTCTTTTCCTTTCTTTCTTTTTTCCCCCTCAGTTTTGCAGAGGGAGGCTTGAGATCTATTTTAACATAATTATTTTTGACAGGCCAACTGTACCAAACAGGATGAAATTATAACCTTTTCAGTTAATTGTTGTGATTATCTACTTAGCATAATGTGCTTGCCTGTCACATTAAGGAGACGCCTGCTGTGGGGATGCAGCTGGTAGTTAGGCATGAGGGGTAAGCCTTAAGGCTTCATTAACACACACACACACACACACACACACACACACACACACACACACACACACACACACACACACCGAAAAACAGAACAAAGCAGGTGTGCTTTCGGGGATGGAAAAGAAGAAGATCAGCACCTGGGTAACTGGTCAAGAAATTAAAGTTTTCTGCAGATGAAGGAATGATTAGACACTCCCCTGGTCTGACTTTTTTTCTATCTTAAAAACCAGAAGGACAAGAGTGAATTAAGGATTTAGTGGCAATGAAAAGTCATTTTCCAAGGGAATACCACAGGGAGGCAGCTGCCTATGTAGGTCAGGGTTGGGGATGAGGAGAGATGGAGCAGTTCCTGAGGAAATACGATGGAGCCTTGTAGAAAAAAGGAAGTACCCCCAGTAACATCTTTCTGTTGGCAGAAGTGAAGTGGTTTTGTGGTGCATAAGGGTAGAGTGTAAAGGGAGCTTTGGAAAAGAAGAGGACAAGCAGGGAAAGCAGATTTGGAGAAGGGACGCTTGGGACATTGTTCCCATTCATCAATCTCGTCAGAACACTCCTTTGTCTTTTATTTTGGTCCAGATGCATTATGGGGATGAAGAACAATCAGGACATTCATTATTAATTGTTTTTTTTCATGAAGGGATAATAATGTCCACATTACAATTTCAATTTCTATTAGCTAAGTACAAGGAGAATCAAGACTCGTGATTATATATAGGTCCAGGACCAGGATATCTCATGTCTAAGGACTCTCTTGGTGTTTGCTGTGAGACCCAGAGTCTTCTTTTTATGGGTCCACCCTTGAAAGTATAACCTTATTCTAATTGGATTCAATATTATTCATAACTCAGAGATAATTAAAGTGTGTTCAAGACTTTAGAGAGGGCACCAAAAGTCAAACCCTTACTTAGGGATCCCTGATATATTGCTTCCATGGTGTCTGACTTCAGAAAATATCAGTATAATATCTTTGGGGCTTTGTAGCCCAATAACCTTGTCTGGTTTCCTTAAAAGAGTTGGTAAGTTTTGCCTTTCTCTCTTCCAAAATATAGATGTTGGACACAGGTAGCTCTCCTTCATTTGGCAGAGAGCAGAAGAGGAAGTTAAAATAATTTACAAATGTCTAAAACTTCCCATTTGAAGAAATTTCCTAAACACCGTATTGAAAAGAGTGGGTTTATTTTATATGAAACATGGTGGGTATTTTGTGCTTTTACAGAGAGACGTGATTAATCCATTCATAAATACATATTTATTGTTTGCTTGCTAAATGCCAGACATTATGCTCTTCCTTTGATTGTATCTATTTGTTTAGCTCATGTTCACATAACAAGAAATCAGGCTGAGGTTGTGGGCTTTCTGTTCTAGTATATGTTGATTTACCTCACGAATTCATTTGGGATAATTAATGGTAATAAAGCTCAATGGGACAATTAAGCTGAAGTTAGTCCTGGCAAACTGCTTCAAAAAAATGTCAACTTGGTCATAAGAGGCATGGAGCACAGGGTGTTATACACAAACAAGGAATCATGGAACACTACATCAAAAACTAATGATGTAATGTATGGTGATTAACATAACAATAAAAAAGAGGCATTGGAAGGGAAAGGGAGATGTGGTTGGAGGTGGAGCAGTGGTCGTGTTTAAGAATGTGGGCTGTGGAGCCATCTCAGCTAGGTTTCTATCCATGCTGCGCCATATGCTACCTGGGTGACCTTGGGCAAATTGTTTAACTCTTTATACCTCAAGGTTCCTCATCATTGAGATTAAGGCCATCGTAATGCTTATCCATGGGGTTGTTTGAGTTCAGTGATATAGCACAAGTAAATTGCTTAGCAAAGTGTGTGGCCTGTATTAAGGGCTCAGGAATTTTTAATTACTGCTCATGGTAGTCTCATTTTGTATTCTCCAAGACACTACTTTGCCCTTGAAAAAAAAATTAGATGTTTCCTTCTCCTTGGTGAGGGCTGGGGCTTTAGTCAGGAAAGAATTGTATTAAATAGTTGATAGTAATTTTGACATCGGGAGAAGTGAGTAATATCGTGACTCTGATTTTGTCATCCTCATGTTCTGTGAGGAGCTGTTCTTGTGTTGGATGGTGTTTGTTGTTCCTCAGCTCCATACTTGCCTTGCTGTAGATTATTCTCTATCAGTGGAGTTAGAAGCCTGCTTAGTACATTTCTGTCGCGTTTCTTCCAAGGGGAAGTACCAGCAGGAGACTGGCAGGTAGGACAAGGAGAAAAGAAGGTGCTTCCAGTTAGTGAAGGTGATAGGGATGGTGGCAGCATCCACATTTTAGCATCAAACATAAGTGCTATAGAGGAGACAGGGCTTGATCAGATCTTCAGCACGTAAATGAACTGCATGAGAAGGTAAGACAGACTCCCCCACAGTCCTACTGTGTGGAAGTCACCGGTTATAATGTCTACAGCATCGTTCTGAAGCAGTTGGTTGTAAAGAATAATATGCTGCTTTTGACACCAGTTAGAAGACAACACCTTGGGCAGTTGTGCTGTTTCCCTATCGGGTATGATAGATGCTTTTCTTTTCTTTTCTCTTTTTAAGATGTATTTATTCATTTGAGAGAGTGAGGGAGGGAGCAAGCGTGAGAGTGGGAGGGTCAGAGGGAGAGGGAGACAAGCAAACTCCCCACTGAGCAGGGAGCCCCACGCGGGGCTCGATCCTAGAACCCTGAGATCATGATTTGAGCTGAAACCAAGTGACCGACGCTTAAACAACTGAGCCACCCAGGCACCCCTGTTAGATGCTTTGAACCTATGATGAATATATCATGCAGTTACTCTCACAGCAAGAATACTGAGGTCTGAAAGTCGGGAGTGGAAGCAAGAATGACTCATTCACTAATGCATCTAATAAAAGACTCACAAATGTTTGCTTCCCATCCCCACGATTTTGGACTTTTCTGACCCTAGGGTTTTCATCCCTAGGAGGACAGTTTCTAAGGATCACAATATTATTTTCAATAAAATCCAAGTTGAGACAGTGCTACCTGGTTATTTTGAGCTCTTCAAGCCATTGAGCCTAAGGCAAATAATGGGATTACTGTACAGGCTGGGGTTTATTTATTCTGATTATCCAATGGAAACAAAATGTTGCTATTAGAGGCAGGGAAAACTAAGAAGCCCAAGGGATTCTCTGGGGTGCTTCTTAGTACTTCCATGCACAGTAGTAAGCATTAATGGAAGATTACAGAAATCCAGTAAAAGCAGGGCCTATAAGTGACCAGAATCTCCAAAAATAAATGTTTAGGTCAAACACCAGATAAAGAACACCAAACAACAAGCTGGAATATTGGCTGGGGCAAAGAGAATATGACATAAGTCATTGGTTAGAGGAAATTACAAATATCAACTATGTTCTCATGGATAGTTACAGAAATGAGGACTGCAGGGACTACTCATATGTTCCTATATGCTTGCTATATGCATATTTTATATATTTTTCATTTTTTCCCTTCCCCCTTTACTATCATATTATGTAAGAAGTGCTTCCATTGGTTCTGTAGGTAGCAGTATATCTAAGTGGGCTTGTAACTTACTTAGAAATGGAATTAATATTATCCACTCTCTTATTTGACCTCATGTGTGGCCTCTTTGGGGGAACAAGTATGCTTATGAAGGTTAACTGCTTTTTGCTGTGCAGAAAATGGATGTCATTAAGGTTGTTATTAAGAAGTGCAATTATGGGAGGAATGGTGGGTATGGAAATGAATTGCCAGGAGTGGACTGTGCCAATCGGTGTCTGTATTCACTCAGCTCCATATGAATGCTTTTAGAATCTCCCCTTCCCTACCAGGGCTGGAAGACTATAACCCACGTCTCTCCAAACTCCCTTGCCAGCTGGCTTCCTGTCATGTTCAGCCAATGGGACATACTGGAGTGAGATTACAAAGCAGAAGAGTGGGACCGCCCTCTTTTTCTACTTCCTGGCAGTGCTTCCTAACATGGTGGTGGTACCACTGGCAGAAACAGTGGAGATGCTAGCATTGGTTACTGGTAGATGTGTGCCTTGGTTCAGGATGAAGCAGCTCAGATCCCACCACATCATTTTCAATGGGACAGTGATCATGGGCTCAGGGTGGTGGCATACCTTTGTTTCTTCAGCCCTAAGGGAGGTAGCAGCCACCTTTGTTTATGAATTTGGGGATAAAACTACCTTCCTTTGTTACTCTTCCAGCTCTTTCATCTCCCTTTAGCCGAAGTCTTGCATTAAACTCAGTTTTGAAAAGTACATCGAATTTTCCTTATTGGTGTGGACTAATGTAGTTACACAAAGATGGTGCTTTCCGTTGCCCACCATTCCTTTATCCTCTGTTTGGATTGTCTAAGACTATTGCAGAACAAGGTCAAAGTGATAGAATGGAGGCCTGGTGGGGGAGATAGGGCACAGATTCAGTCCCACCTACTTCAGTTTTTGGTTGCTTTCTAGTAGGTTCTAGGCCTCCCCTGCCCTTACTACTTCTGCAACCCACTAAACAGGCCCAAGCACTATCCACTTGGGAGTTGGACCACTAGTTCAAAGTACTCACAACCAGTCCTATGGTATTTCTGAAATCATCTTTTAAATTCTTTCTATATCTCTGGTTTAGGAAATGGAATTATTGCACTTCACTTTTCTAGAAGCTTTCCCACATTGGTTTTTCAGAGATAGGATTGGTAGATAAAATAAAGAATTTCTAGTAAATTTGATTTTCAGAACCATATGGCATGGGACGTACTTATAACCTAAACATATTATTGTTTATATAAAACTTAAATTTAATTGAGACATATATGCATATTTATACACACATATGTATGCATATGCATACAATATATGTGTGTCTATATTTATATATAGATGCACATTACAAATCCATATAGATACACATTAAGTATAGATACATAAAAGTATATCTATATTTATATAAAATTTTGTTTTCTTTTGCTAAATCTGTCAATCCTAGTCTAAGAATTTCAGTAAAGAGTTTCTCTAAGAGCTCCTTATGATGTAACAGAATTGTATGATATGAGGCTTTTTGCTATATTGGTCTAAAAACACTTTGAATGTGTTTACTCTTCAGCAGAGAGTTAAAGATAATAGACTTCTCAAATCCCACGGTTTTTCCCTAGGTTCCCTCAGTCCAACAGTAAGGGGATGGGACCTAACACTCAAGCCAATGGTTCTCAAGGTCCCTGACTAGTAAGGTCAGCATCACCAGGAAATTTGTTAGAAATGCAAATACTCAAGCCACACTCAAACCAACTGAGTCAGAAACTCTGGGTTTGGGGCTCAGTAATCCATTTTAATATACCCTCCAGGAAAGTCCAGTGCAAGCTGGAGTCTGGGAATCATGCACCAGTGTAATCAAACCTAGAGCACCTACAATGCTACTTCCTAATCCTCTCCTCATGTTGGAAGTTTTTACTTATGACTATATTCTTTCCCACTGTCTAGTCCTAGAATATTTCTCATATAGCTCTTTAGGCAGGCCCTACTAATTTATTTCCCAATGCATTATTTGTCTCAGAGTATCCTCCCAGCTTCTCATCCCCAACTTTGGAATCTCAACTAAAACTTACATTTTTTCCCCCAGAATAATGCTGTATATTCTGAAATACCATCACTTAAAACCCAGTGATTTCTTCAGCTACACATTTCCTTCAGAGATGGACCAAAGAGGCCTAGGCTGATAGTGAGTTAAAAAGAGCCTCATGTGTTAATGTTAGTTCTGAGTATCATAAATTCACACCTGAAAACATTGAAATTCATTAGCCAAAGGGTCTCTATAATGGTAAAATTTAAGACATTGTGGAAGGTAAGTTAAATAAATTATCTTGGCTAGGAAAGATTTAACAGTGGCCTGCAAATCACATTGAAACAAGTAACAGTTTATTATGTCTATGCATAAATTGTGCTTTTGGTCCGTTGCCTTGGGGAAATCTGGGACATAAAATTCTTGTGGTAAATCCATCTGGGTTGTTTTGGAGATTCTGAGAGACACTGTTTGAATTCGCGGAGAAGAAATCTCATTTCCCAATAGGTAAACAATTCTTGAAATAAAGTCATTATAAATTACAGTGTGGCTTATTTACCATCAGTATACACCCCCTTAATTAGGTGTTGACTGGATCAATTGCAAGACAGCATTGGGTCAGGTCAACGTTTGAAAAAGAATGATGAAAGGTTGCTTGGCAAGAGGCCAGCTGTAATGAATAAAATTGAAGTGATTTCTTTCTTACTGCAGAGGCAGGATTCGTGCTTCTGGGAGAGCGGCTTTACCTGAATCAGGAGTGCTGCGCAGGGCATATGCTGTAGAATTGGTCTCAAAAGATGAGGACAATTAACCAACCTCATTACTAATAAAAATATACTAATTGAAATGAGATAACATTTTCAATCTATATTATTGGCAATTTTCTTAAATGAATAAGGATTTTGGACTATCAGGGATGTGATGAGGTCTAAATTCTCAGATTCCTCTACAGGGATGTTGATTAACACAAATTTTATGAAGGTTAATTTGATTATATACAGCAGAAGTCTTTCAAATATTCCCTTTGACCCAGTAATCCAACCTATTGTAATTTATCTTAAGTAAATAACCAGAGATGTGTAAATATTTATGTACAACAAGTTTTCTTGGAGATTTTTAAGATAACGAAAATTTAGAAACATCTAGCTTGATGTCTAATGATAAGATAATGACTAAATAAGTTATGTGCTTATAAGGCAGAATCACTATATGGCTGTTACATCATTTGTATATAAAATTCTTATGATATAGGGTGACATAGAAAAGCAGGATAGAATATTATACACATAAAAACCTGTTTAGTGTATATACACACAAATATTTTTCCAATAAAATGGAGAAGAATAAAACATGTCCAAAACGCTTATGTCCATTTTATCTAAATGATAAGCTTAATATCATCTTCCTAAATATTTGTCACCTCTGTATTTTCTAAAATTTATAAAATAATAATTTATTACATTTAAAATCAAAAATAAAATTGTAGTATTTTATTTAAAAGCTTTGACATTTCCCCAAGAATTCTATGACTAGGTCCAATAATTTATTTATTTTACAAAACTAATGTTTACTGAGTGCCTAGTATGTGCTAAAAACAATAATACTCATGCAAACATACATATTCACACACAAAAGATCTCAGGTACTAATAAGTATTATGAGAAGCAAATTTGGGGCGTAAGAAATAAAAGAATAGAGAATGATAGAGTGGGGATATGTGTGTGTGGTGAGAGAAGGCCTTTATTAGGACACTGGGAGGAAATGGGGAGGCTGGTTGTGTAGTTAGCAGGGGAAGAACATTCCAAGCAGAAAGAAGAGCAGGATGAAAGTCCTTGAGTTGAGAGTGTGTTTGGCATGTTTAAGGTAGACAATGGAACTAATGTCCCTGGAGAGAATTGAGCAAGGGAAAAGGTAGGGGGAAAAAGCAGAAAATGAAGCTGAAGTCAGAGTATATAGGACCTTTTCGGTCATGAAAAAATAGGATTCTCCTCTCAGTGAGAATGAGAACCCATTTGAAAACTCTGAGCAGAGGGTTAACATGATTTGACACGTTTCAAAAGGATTACTCTACCTACAGTATGAATGAATATGCTGTAGAGGAGACCAAGGGAGAAGGGAGAAGACCAGTTGGGAGGCTTTCAATATAATTCACATGAAAGATAATGATGGTTTTAACTAGGATGGGAGTGATGGAAGAAGTGAAAAATGGTCAGATTTTGGATGTTGTTGAGCAGTCAACTGAATTTTTTGGTGGACTAGATATAAGGCGCGCGCGCACACACACACACACACACACAGAAGTCAGGATCATGCCAAGATTTTGGTCTGAAAACCTTGAAAAATGGAGTTATCTTACCGAGATAGAGAATATGGTGGGAGGAACCAGATTGATGGTTGGGGAAGGATGGACAGAGAATCAAGAATTCTGTTTCATAGATGTTTAATTTTAGGACCTGTTAGCCCAATGGGGATATAGTAGAAGAAAACTGGATGCAAACATCTGAAGTATATATGGAGAGAATGTGATTAGAGACATAGGTTTGGTCACTGCAGTTCTACAAAGAGCTCAAAGGGATGATCTAAACTGAGGTGTTGAGTGTAGATTGAGAGCATGTCTGAAGACCGACCCCTAAAACTTCCTAGTGCTAGAAGTTAGGCAGGTAAACAGGAACAGTCAAAGGACACTGAGCATCTGCAGCCCATTTGAAACAGTTATCTGGGGGTAGAGATTCCTGGATTTTAATGTACATGTACAAATCACCAGAGTTTCTTGTTAAAATGCAAATTGTGACAGAGTATGGGTACATGACAGTACATGCAAGAATAACAACAAGCTCCCAAAGGATGTTTATTCTGCTGGCTGTTGGGCCACACTAGAAAGAACCTAGGACAGAATGGCAAAGTAAATTACATAGGGGAATGTTCTTATATTTGTGAGAAGTTCTAAAGATCCCCTTAAAATTTGTAATCATTAATTTAAAATGAGACTATCAAAGACTGTGTGTTTTTCTAAGGCCTCTTCTCTGTTTGGGTCCAGGTGTGGAGTAGGTGAAGATCAGGATTTAACCTAGGTTGTATTTTCCTAAATGTGTAGAAAGGACGGAGAGAGGGACAAATAAGCTGACAGAGTATGGAAAAGAAGTGTAATAATGATGGATTATGAGATGTAAGAACAATAGGGAAAGACATGAAGATATAGAGGGTGAGTGATTGGCAATGAAAATTTATAGCAGATGGGAGGTCCCAATGGGTGGGCGAATGGTAGGGTTGGGAGCTGGGAAGTGTTGAGATGGAAAGATTAGAGGTGTTAATAGGAGAATGCTTGAGATTTTGGAGGGATTATAGTCAAATTTCAAGGTCTAGGTTATGACCGTAGGGGAAATAACAGAGGTGGAATGATGACAAAGCCAACTAACTAAGTGGCAGATATTGGAAAGATAATCTGTGTGGAGATTAACATCACTGAGTATTGGGTGAAGTTGTGGGAGAGAGGGAGATGAACCATCTGCTAACATTTGAAGGAATAGGGGACAATGGTCCTGAGATCTACAGATGACTGCATTAAGGAGGGACATTTGGGTGGTGGGGAATGAGAATTGTTAATGATGTTCAGAAATATTTTCCATTCCCCTCTTTTAAGTTGTTTGGTAGAAATGCCCTTGAGACCCCTGGGTGGCTCAGTTGACTAAGGTAACAACTCTTGGTTTTGTCTCAGGTCATGATCTCAGGGTCATGGGATTGAGTCCCATGGTGGGCTCCACACTCAGCAGGGAGTCTTCTTGAGTTTCTGTCCCTCTGCCCCTCCCCCCCCCGCTCGGACACACTCTCTCTTTCTTTCTCTCAAATAAATAAATAAATAAATAATACAATCTTAAAAAAAAAAGAAATGCCCTCAAGAAATTATGCCTATTCACATGAATCACTTTGGTCCATTAGTGTGAACATGAGATGCTACCTCTGGAAGGCCATCTTCAAGAGTCTCCATGTCTCCTTATCTCTGCCATGATGAGTGACCAGAGGCAGATTCTATCCATCTAGCTTCTAAATGATGGTGACATAAAGTTTTCCAATGATCTGAGATGGACGCATTAAGTGAATGAAATATAAACCTTTGTTGGTTTAAGCCAGTAAGATAATGGTTATTAGTGAATCAGAATTAAGGCCATCCTAATATGCTTTATTTGATAGTATGGACTTCAAAGAAACTTGGATCTTTCAGAGAGAGGGAGAATAACCTGGAAGTGTCATGAAAAGCAGGGAGGATGGTATTTCCCATTCTAGGCTTAAAGTTATCAGCTGTGTGGGAGAGAAAAGAGGAATCTAAATCTTCAGAAGATGATGAAAGAGAGAAGATTTTGAGAATTTAGGGGATTTTGCTAAGAGTGTGGGTATTTAAGGAGTTGTTAAATTGGGTCAGATTAGGAAATATGAGTGTAAGGGATTTAGGCAAGGGATAAGGGAAGACCTGGGAGTCTTGTAGTAATCAACAATCATACCACATTTATATAATTTATAAATTGTATATATTTTATAAATTATATACATTTAATATATGCTATCTATGTTTAATATATAATATTAGTATTATATATTAGTATTTTATTAGTAATTTAATATTTAGTATATAATATTAGTATTATATATTATATTATATATAAATTATATATACTAAAATTTATATATATTTATATATAGACATATATGATTTATATATAAATTATATATACCCATTTAAAATATAACCATTTCAATGTAATTTTATAACTATATAAATTATATATATTCAATATATTAATTATATATAACATTTATGTAATTTATAAATTGTATTTTGTAAATTATATATATTAAAATTATAAAAAATTGTATATTAATATATAAATAAATTTATGTATAAATTATTATATTTATATAATATATTAATTACATATAATTATATAAATATGTAATTTATATACATATTAATTACATATAATATGTATATAAATCTGTACTTTATATATTTGTATATAATATATACTATGTATATAAAATTCCTGGCTCTCTGGACATATAAAACTAAGAGGCAGGCTGTCGTTTGCTGACCCTTGTTATAGAGCATGATGGGATTAGGTCCTTCCTTGGTTTTCAGGGAAGCCTACATAATCAGTATATAATTACTGCTAAACATACTCTCATTAGGGCTCTATCTGGTGCTGTGCCTATAACCTCCTCTTCTACCTCCATGATCTCTTAGTGCCACAACCACAGTAAACAATACAAGAACTATTACCATTCCTTCAGCAGCATCGTGCCAATTACTGCTGGCGTTACCTACCTCCCTGTGTTTGCTCTCTTCTATGCTTTGCTACGGACCGCAGAATCATTTGCTCATTTACGGTGTACCGTAATCCCATGAAGCCGGCAGTCTTAGTTCCACTGAAGAGCTGAGAAAACTGTGACCTAGACAAATCCAAGTCAGCCTCTACCAGCTGTTTTGGGGTCGTGAGCAGCCATGCAAGCAGCATTCCCCTTGCTTTTTTTTTTTTTAGATTTTATTTACTTATTTACCAGAGAGAGAGTGCGAGAGCACAAGCTGGGGTGGGGGTGGGGGCGGCAGGCAGAGGGAGAAGCAGGCTTCTTGCTGAGCAAGGAGCCCGATGCGGGGTTCGATCCCAGGACTCTGGGATCGTGACCTGAGCCAAAGGCAGACGCTTAACCTCCTGAGCCACCCAGGCGCCCCTGCATTCCCCTTTCCATATAATGTCACACCTAAAAGTTATAGGATAGTGTTCTTTAATGCTTTTTCCCCTTTTCTAGGCATTACTTATGTTTTAATTTCCTTTGTTCAGAAATACTGGGGACAAGGAAGGCAAGCAGTAAAATTAGCTTTAAATAATACAATCCTTGTGACTATTGATACACTGAAGTGTCCTTTTTCTGACCTGCGTTATGATCTCCTCTAAATTAGTTGGCACAGGGCCTGAAACGGATACCCTTGTGTTAGTTTGATCTTATGAAGTAGAGTACTTGAGATTTTAAATATCAATGGACAGTTCGAGAAAAAGAGGACTGATCAAGTGAGAGATATGTGACCTCAATTTCTTCAATCTCTTTGAAGTTGACTTTGTTTTCCTATAGGACTATAAAAAATCTGGAAGCTAAAACAGAAACCTGCACTTTTGTCGTAGCCAGATAATGTGTCTGAGCAGCTTGACCTGTCTTGGTGAAAAGAGAGACCAACTGAATAATATGATGAAATCTATGGAAGAGGAATATGCAAGCCCATAAGACACAAAAGGGTAATACAAATAGTGTCTGTTAACATCTTGCTATGTATTTATTTCACACGCAGATTGAAAAACAACAATGAAGCGATACTCTTCATATTCTTTCAATTTGCTTATTGCCTTAAACATTCTTTTCTGGGCACTTTTTTATTGGTGAGCATCTTTATTAAAAATTTGAGACTTTTTTATTTACATAGTGTTACATGGTATGATGTCATTGAATCTCTATATCAGTCTATCTATATTTACTGTTTGATATGTAGGCTACTTAAAAATTTCAAATTATACATAATAATAAGAGGTATATATCATTATGTGTTAGTATTTGCAGCCATCCGTGATTATTTCCTTAGAACAATTTCCTACAAAAAATATAATTTCCTACAGATTGAATTTCTGATTAGATCTTAAAAGTCAATAATGTCTTCAAGACCCATGTAATCACCAAACCACAATTATGAAAAGTAGGGAACTTTCCTTGAAATTTAAAGAAAGCAATGCAAAAATATGTTTTTATCTGGCTTACTTGGGTGGGGTTGGCGGCTAAAGCTGGTGTTGGGATGGGGCATGGTTATACGTGAATTTTCCAGGTAATAGAAACTATATTTGCTAAATTCTGATATTTTCTAGAAACACTCACTGGGTTAGAGTCATCAGTAGAAACATTCAACTTCTTTCACTTAATCTAATTGTTCCAAGTGTTCTGTATATAGTACATTGTACACACACACACACATGATGCCTCAATAAATTGTAGCTTGATGGCTAGTGTGTGTGGCAAGAGGGGCATTAATACCTCTTGGGTGTTTGGGTTTGCTATATTTTGTGCTGGGATAATTTTACCAAATGATAATATAGCTAATTAAAGACAGATCTATTTCTACACCCTCTCCACTCTAATGCTGCATTTTCTTAAAACCATTAGAGTTCTAGTTCCATAAACAAATCATCATCTTTTAAAATTAAATGGCTTCAAGTGACAGGTAATATAAGTAATTTTAGTGAAATATACATGTAGAAAGTGTTGGTTTTTTAAAAGTTACTGATGAAATAGAGAAGTTATATGTAAATAGTTTTTGAAACTGAGTTTTTAAAATTTCAGTTTTATGCTATAAGATGTAGCATATATTTTTATTTTTTTAAAGGTTTATTTATTTATTTGAGAGAGAGAGAGGGAACACACATGAGGGGTGGGGGAAGAGGGAGAGAAAGAGAAGCAGACTCGCCCCTGAGCAGGGACCCTGATGCGGGACTCGATCCCAGGACCCCAGGATCATGACCTGAGCTGAAGGCAGATGCCTAACTGACTGAGCCTCCCACATGCCCCAAATGTAGCATATTTTAAATGTACTAAAGAAAGTGGTTCATTAAAAAAGATTATTTGATAATTCCTTTGTGAAATACTCATTATGTTTCCTTAAATCTATTCCAGTACCAACATTTCTTTGAAATAAAGAAGTTCCAGACAAAGAAGATGCTGGCATTTCACAGTGCTCTTGCAAATGACAATTCTGTACATCTTGTGCTCCTATTCTAGAGACTCACAGGGAGAATTGTTACATTTTCATTATGGGTATTTTCAGACTGATGGGATTTAATAAATCATGACTTGAAAGATGGACAAGTTAATAAGGTAATGAACATTTGTTTGAAAAGATTTTAAAGACCACTGTGCAGGAATGAAACTGAAGAGCCATCAGAAAGGTTGATCAAGAAGTCTGGAGTTGCTTAGTTTATCCTTCTGCCATTTTGGGGTCAGATACTTAACATTTCATGGCAAACATTGCATAAGTCATTAGACACTAGAGACAGAAGGGGTCTTCAAAACTAGCTAGTTCCATTGCCCCATTTTAAAATGATGATGAAGCTGAGGCCCAAGGACTCCCTAAAGGACACTGGTGAGTTGTGACAGATCTGGCATTAGATTCTAGGTCACCTCTTTCTCAAACCCGAGCTCTCTCCACAAGCAGGTTTTCTTGTGAGGCCCATGGCCAGTACTGCACATACCGCGTGTCTACTTTCACTGAAGGGCCATGTTGGATTGACTCCTCCTGATGACGTTGGAGTGGATAAGCGATATTAATGGCTTCTCGCTATACCCAGGTTCGACTCTGTGAGGTGATAGACTGCATTACTTATCCCCTCCCATCTGGAATTCCCATTTTCTTTTTATCTGCCTGCAAGCCGATTTCTGGTAGGGGCATTTAATTTTCAGGCTGTGTCTGTGATTGGATCTATAGGTCTTCCCTTCTACTACCTTTTCTTTTTGTCGGCTCCTACACCTTCTCTTTATCTTCATCGTCATGAGATATTTCATCTGCTGGACGCTTTGTTCATTTGTAACCTATCACTTGATTTTATTATTTTCTCTCAATCTCAGGCACGTTTTGAGTAATGTGTTTTTCTCACTGTCTTTTCTCCCAGGGAAATAACAAGGAAGAAATACAAGACAGAGGAAGAAAACATCCTTTTTGAAAAGAGTGAAAAGCCAATCTCAGTTCCCCCAGTGCTGTGTCTTCTTTTTCTTCACTTTCTTTATTTTTAGAATTCCTTTCAGGGTAAGTGAAGAGTAATCTTCAGAATCCCAGATTATTCCTGAATTCTCAGACATTTCCCAGTTACTCAGGAGCTCACTGTGCTCCTATCCATTTCAAAAATACCACACAAGAAATTGGTCAAAACAAATCAAGAGATAAAATTGAGAGGAACTTTTACTAATTAATTTACCCCCTTTTCTTGTCAATACCTTATTAGATGTGTGACTGCAATGTAAAACTTATTACATGCCACATTAATCGCTATATTCATAATAGAGCTATCTTTTAAAGAAATCATATTTGTGGACTGGCTGATTGTCTTGATATTTTGTTGCTTAGGATATGTTTGGAAGTAATTTCTGACCCACGCAGGACAGTAGTCCCACTATTTTATGATCGTATCTCATTTTCTGACTCTCAGTCTCCATCTGATCTGAAAGACCTTGTCGTGAATGTGGCCTGGAGGTCACCTAAAAAGCATTTACAAAAATCCAATATATACCCACAGAGGCGAGCTAAGGTTTGTGATGAGTGATGAGCTTTAATTCAGTTTGTTGTAAATTATTGTTCATAAGCTCTAAAGACACACATTAACCTGCACACATGCCTTCACCATGGCTGACATCTGTGCAACTGTGTCTTCAGGACGTCAATGCCCACCATGCCCACCATCAGCTTAAGTGGCTTCTGAGAATGACATAAAAGACATGACAATCTTCATGTATACTTTATTCCATTAATCTTTTGGATGGAATAATGTCATCTTATATATTTCGATCTCTAAGGTTGCTTTTTGTTGTGATTCCCAGAATTCCAAAAATAAATAGGATTTGTTCCAAATGTTTAAGGGCTGCACAAAATATCACCACCTTATCTTCAGACTCAGCGTCAACATGAATCAGTGCTTTCAGAGTCTGTCTCTTCTTCTCTCTTTAATCCCAACCTCCACCTCCTGACTCCTTCATCTGTTCCTTTTGCACCCTGGGCTGTCTGGGTGCTCCTTTTTAAGTCCATCCCTTCACACTACGGACATACTGTTCCAGATTTAACTACTCAGTTCAGTTATTTACACCACATCACGTAGAACAATCCTTGAATCCTCTTGTTTTCTTAGGTCTCTTGTCCAATCCATCAGTAGATTCTGTGGGTTCTACCTTGAGCTTCCTCCACTGCAATCACAGTGCTACGAAGCATCGGTATTTCTCACCTGGACTACTGCACTAGTCTCCCCACTAGTTTCTCTGCACTCACCTCCTATTGTTAAGACAGAGGCCAGAGAGAACCTCTAGGGAGGTGAGTCAGATGGTGCCACGGTTTTTCTCTAGAGTTGCCTGTGACCTCCCACATCACTTGGAGGCAAAGTCCTTGAGAATGGCTTGTGGGTCCCTAAAGATTTGCCTTCCCGTTGTTTCTCTCTTCTTCTCTCCCACCACTGTTGCTCTCTCTGGATTGTCTGCTCTTTCTTAGACATGTCCAACATGGCCCTGCCTTAAGTCCTTTCTACATGTTATTTTCTATGCCTGGGATGATCTTCTTCCAAGTGTCCACATGGCTGGCAAGAACGTTTTCCTTAGGGGCTGCCCAATTGTCACCTTATCAATGAAGTCTTCATCGGGGTGACCACCTCCTTAAAACAGCATCACCCCTCTGTTACACTCCTTGTTCTTTCTTGCTTTTCTTTACCCTCTCCCATAGCATTTATTATCCGAATATATTTGCTTATTTGTTTACTGTCTGTCTCCTTCATGCCTCTTAGAAATTCTGTAAGAGCAAGGATTTTTGCTCAGCACATAGAAGTTTAATAGATATTTGTTGAAAGAATAAATAAACGAATAAAAGGAAAGATACCAGTAAAGTGTTTAAGAACATAGTCTTTGACATAAATATATATATAGGATCAAGTGGCTGTGCAATCATGGGAAAGAATTCTTTTGCAGGAAGGGAACAATAATATTGATTTCATAGGCTGGGCGTATGAATTAAGTCCTTTGTAGGGTGCACTTTTTCAAAGTTCCTATCTGTAATGAATGCTCACACAGAGCTCCGCTGCTGCTGCTTCCCTTGCTGCGCCTTGAATTTGTATCTTTACTTTGAGAATAACAGCAGGAAGTTCAGTAACTGCTGCCAGGGATCCTCCCCTTCTCCTGGGATGTGTCCACTGGGAGCCATCTGCTCCTCTGGGCCTGCAGGGGGCTACTTGTTATCACAAAACTGTGTGCAGAATTTTATCTTTGTGATGCACCTTTCATTTTACTAAGCCATTGATGAAAATCAGCGAAGATATAACTGCTGCCCCAGTTGTTTTTGTTATTGTTGGAATCAAATCAGGGAATCAATAAAATGGAAAGAAAATAAATCTTTAAAATCCACTTGAAGTTGACGTCTTCCAGGAGGAACTTGAGTTTCTGGAATGAGGATATTTACTATCATGGCCAGATGAGTAACTGCCTCTTCTATTTTGCATTTTTCTTTCCAAAGGAAACATGCATCCGCCAAATATATTTCCTGGCTCAAATACACTTTACTACACCAGAGGACTTCTTTGTCAAAATAGGTCACTATGATTGTTTGGGAGTGATTGTAACAAACGATACTGATAGATACAACTACCCCAGGCAGAGGCACCACTTGCTAAGTAAGTGCTAGCTTTGGGTTGGGCTTTGTTCCAGATTTTGATAGAACGTTACATCAATGGACCCTCAGAGCAACCCAGTGAGTTAGATGTTATTGGTCATATTTTGTGGATGCAACAAAAGAGGTGTGGTAGGATTAGTACAACTAGCAAGTGGCAGAGGCTGGATTTTACAATGAACCTGCCTGGATGATAAGAGCGGGGCTCTTGCTATAATCACTCCATCAGTGACCTGAACCATTTGTAATACATGTCTGATAGTAGATGAATTTAAAAGTGTATTGGCTGCAGGTAGAAGGCCAGTGAGTCAGGATCAGTGCTTCTCATAGTCAGGTGCCAGAACTTTCTTGATCCCATCTGCCAGTCAAATCTGTCTCGGCTTTTGGATTAGTGGTTACCTCCTATAGATGATTTCTGTGGTGAATAGGTATGTCCTTCAGAATCAGTTCCTTTTTTTAAAAATCCCGTGATAAAAATAACCTCAAAATCTTAGTGGTTTGCAACAATAAACATTTATTTTATTCTCATGACATGCATGTGGTTTGGTTGATTTAGGCAAGACTTGGTTGGGCTCGGTTAGACTCCATGCTTCTGGGTGACTTTGGGTTTATGCCTTCACTACCTGGGACATGTTCCTCCCACGGTGGATTTAAGAAATGCAAGAGAGAGAGCAGAGACACGTGATGCTTATA
The DNA here is from genome assembly GCF_009762305.2 of Zalophus californianus. Lineage (NCBI taxonomy): Eukaryota > Metazoa > Chordata > Mammalia > Carnivora > Otariidae > Zalophus > Zalophus californianus. The sequence continues at coordinate 96,148,033 of NC_045597.1, forward strand.
CATCCTCAATCTGGAATCAACCCACTGTCACTCTGGCCAAAGCAAATTGTCTTCAGAGGCATGGGACCGTATTCTCCACTGTTCTGGAGACACAGCCGAGCCACTCAAGGTCATGACTGTTTAATTCTACTGGATGGAGAGAGTGAAGAGGGGAGAATGATGTGCCAACAGTTTCTGCAAACCAAATGGTGACTCCAAAACCCACACTCTGGTGGCATGGCTTTATCTATCCAAAATACCGGTGAGAGAATTTATCACATGGAAACTTAGTGACAATAACATAAGATGTGTCAAAAACAAAGGAGACCATTTTTGGCATAGTGAATGGTCAATGTTTAGTGTTGTTTTTCATGCTGCAGTTCTATTTTTTTTAAAAATATTATTAGCTCTTTCATGCCACTTTGATTCATAGGAATCAATAGATTCTGATCACTTGTTTTGCCCTTAATAAAAATTATTAAATAAGTTTTTATTGAACTACTACTCTGCATTGGCCTTGCCCATGAGCGATAAAATTGATCTGGTTTTCATTTGCTTGCTTGTTTAGTTTCTGAGGATCTGCATTGTCAGATTGCTGGTCCAAGATTTCTTCTCTAACTTGCCATGGTTAGCTTCCTTTCCGACTGCAGCTTTGCCTGAGTATATGCAAGTGGCTTTGGATGGTAGGTGATTAATTTTTGATCTCTACTCAATCTGTGAATTTTGATTATTCATGACTTGCTGGCTTTTGTAATTTTTCATTCCCTAGGATTTAAAAACTCTTTCAGTTGCAAGACAGAGAAAACCCAATGCCAACTGGCTGAAGCCAGGGGAGCTTACCTGAAGATTCCAGGGCTAAGGACAGGTGTCAGGAACAGTTTGTTGCAGAATTCAGTTCCCTCTCTTCCCCTTCCTGGCACCTATCTTGCTGACTCAGCTCTAGGTTCATTATTCTCATTCGAGACAATGTCCCCTTTTTGGAAGCAAAAGGCCTCAGCAGCTCTATACTAAATACTAATAGTAAAGTCACTCTTCTCTAGAAGCTTTTGCACAAGTTTCATTGCATAATGTTGGTTCTATTGGGAAACAAGTCCATCTCTGAACTAATGACCATGGACTGGAAAAAGACTCTTGGCTGTCTTCAGCCTATGCAGCATGCTCCTCTCCAGAGGGTGAGGGCTGACTCAGTCTCATCTGTATTCGTGGGCTAAAAGTAGGGGAAAGGTGGTTCACAAAAGTCAACCTGGGGAGGCAAGGCGCCTGGGTGGCTCAGTCGGTTAAGCAACTGCCTTCATCTCAAGTCATGATCCTATGATCCTGGGATCGAATCCCGCATCGGGCTCTCTGCTCAGTGGGGAGTCTGCTTCTCCCTCTCCCTCTGCCCATTGCCCTCTGCCCCTGCCTGGGCAAGTGTTCTCTCTCTCTCTCTCTCAAATAAGTAAATAACATCTTTAAAAAATCGATATTTACTGTATTTTCTGTCTTTTCACTAACATTTTTAAGGTATTTGGTCTAAACAGTGCTCACTGAAATAAAAATTCAGCAAATTACAGTTTAGGTGTATTGTACAGACCGAGCTTCTGGGTTCTGATTGAGAGCTTCCTCTCTCCTCTCCACCTACCCCAGTCTCCAACGATGTAGCTCAGGGGATGACTGACATTAGCTATATGCATTTATTCCACTGAGCGGAACATTTAGATCTTGTCTTTGGGGCTTTATAGATCCCAGTGCTAAATGAACAGTCTTCGATTTCTATGAACACTCAAAATCTGACAAATACTCTATTTTTGAATGTTCTAACAACAAATACAAGGTTGTAGGACAGTTATTATTCCATGTCTGTTTCGCAGATAGTTCACTAACCCAGGGCTTTCAGTATCTTAGGGAAAATATCATCTTCTTCTTTTCCCCAATCCCTCTACTCTAATGAACTATTGATATATTATGATCAACGTTTTAGTATCTATTGCTGATTATGATGATACAAATTGTATAATATTTCACACCACTGAGGATTGTCTCACCTATTCTTTTATTTAAACCTTATAAAAATTCTGGGAGACAAGTATTATTATCAATTAGAAATTGAGGCCATTCGAAACCTGTGAAAAGTAATAGGACTTTTACTTTTACAAGGACTATGAGGTTTAGGTTATCTGACTTCGTATTCAATACTCTTTCCCAATAGCACTACTCAATGGTTTAAAAAAAAAAAAACACAACTCAACTCAGCTAGGAGTTTTGAGAGAAGAAATGGAGGCTTATAGACATTTGGCAAAATCATGATAAGTGATATAGGGAACATCTTCCCCCCAAATCATCAACAAAATAAGTTTCGTCTTTGAAGTGGATTTTACTCGATCCAGTTCTATCTTTAGAGGAGAGATAATTAATAAAACTACCTATTTCACAAGAGGCACAGACATACTTATATTTTAGAAGTTTGAAAGGGTTATGTGGGTGTTCTAAATCAATTATTTCACATTCTCTGATTTTTAGATTCACCATTAATGTACTGTTAGAACAGATTGTACCTTAGGAATTTTACCATATATTAGAGATCATGGGCTCTGTAATTACATAATTCATCTTGGAAAATTACAATGCTAGATAATATATTGTTACAACCATATATTATCTAGTCCTGCCCGACTAGACCAGAACCAGTAAATTATTTTCAGTACCACTTTTTTGGTTGTGAATAGAAACATTTCATTTGCTTTGTTCTTACTAATCCATAGAGTCGAGAAACTTAAGTGCTCTTGTACATGTAAGACTGTAAAATCTTCTTTATCCCAAGGATTATTTATTCTTTCTGGTAAAGTGTTGTAAATAACCACTAATTCCTGACTTAATTATAGCACTATTCATTGGGAAATGACTTTGCATATCACTAAATTATTCCAAACTTACAATTAAATTGTTCTTGGTCTTCTTGTATAAATAAACTTACAGAATAATTTCTCCAAAACATTGCTTTCTTTCTTTCCAAGCAGTGCTGATAATTGGTGGTTCAGCGCCCTGAATATGGATATATGGTGGCAAATGTGAATAGTGGAGACATCATGTGTTTTTAGTTTCACTGAATAGAAGAGGACTAAGATGAAATAGAAAAAAGTAGTTTTGTGTGTGTGTTTATTTCTTGTAAGACACAAATTCGAAGCGATACGTGTCTTTTCAAATGTACTTAAGTGTAATCTAGGCCAGGGAGCCGGCAGTTGTTCCTGTGTGGTAGTGGATCAGAGGCTCCAGCAAGACTCTACCCACCCCGTTGCTGTCCTAAACACTTAGTTGGGACACCAATTTACAGAAAAGAGAACCAGGGCTCTTGTCAGTAGTAAAGTGTGCAGTCAGGAACTTTTTTTAAAAAAGATTTTATTTATTTATTTGAGAGAGAGAGAGAGAGAGCACAGGAGCAGGGGGAGGGGCAGAGAGCCCACAGGGTTCGATCCTAGGACCCCAAGATCATGACCTGAGTCAAAGGTGGACTCTTAACCGACTGAGCCACCCAAGCTGTCAGGAATATTGTCATGTTTATATCTTTTTTCTTTTTTTTTAATTTAAATTCAAATTCAATTAGCCAACATAGAGCACATCATTAGTTTCAGATGTAGTGTTCAATGATTCATCCATTACGTGTAACACCCAGCGTTCATCACATTGCGTGCCTTCCTTAATGCCCATTACATCTTTTTTTCTGTTGTGAGCCCCTAACTCAAACACCATGGTGGGCCTCTTTGATTCCTGTTACCTGATAGTTAAGGTCAATTAAAAGAATGCCTTTAAGTGTAGAGAACTGTAGGACCTAGGGAAAAGGAACTTTCTCTTTCTGAACATATTTATATAGGCAATAACGTTAAAAAGAACTTCACCTGCAGACAGAAATGAAAAAAGAAATGCATTGGTAAGGACTGGCAACAGAGCCACATGGGACCTGGTGAAGTAACCTTTGAGAGAGGGAAGCTGGCTTCTCCAGGTAGCCAGGGCCACCGTGCTGATGCCAATGTTTGGGAACTGGATTTAGTTTATAAAAATTTGAAGTTTCAGGGACAGACTTGTCCCATTCATTCACTTTTCCTGTTTGTTTGCTGGTTCATTTTTCAAAAACCCATTGGTCTTTGGCACTACATTGTGCCAATCCTTTGAAAGCCTTCATTCTTCCCCTAATTTTGTATTCAATAATTTGAAGATATCATAGTAACTTCTCATTTGTACTTAAAATTTAGATTTGGAACTCAGAAAACTTAATTCATTGTTTCAAATATTCACTAATTATATTTACTGCAAAAAGAATAGCTGAGTCAGCAAACATTTCTCTGTCTCTAAAGAGAGGATACCTTCTTTTTCCTCCCTTTGTTGTTTTTCTTTTCTCCTTCCGTTCTTGTCAAAAATGTACTTTTTTTCTTATAAAAGAAGATATCAAACAAACTTTGCCTAGATGAGAACCTGCAGGAAAAGTGCTATTTTTTTTTTGTTGTTTGAGTACAGGTATCTTATGCAAATATATATATATATATTTAACTATGCCTTTTGGGAGTTATAAAGCTAGTTTTGGAATGTTGATAGTGGATGAGATTTGTCAGAACTTTACACCTTCCTGATATGAATTGGAAGATGGATTGGCTACTCACCAGCACTGAAAACAGGGAATCTTTTTTTTTTTAAAGATTTGATTTATTTATTTGAGAGAGAGAAAGTGAGTGAGAGAGAGAGAAGGATCGGGGGAGGGGCAGAGGGAGAGGAAGAAGCAGACTCTGCGCTGAGCAGGGAGCCTGAGGCGGGGCTTGATCCCAGGACTCCAGGATCATGACCTGAGCCAAAGGCAGATGCTTAACTGACTGAGTCACTCAGGAGCCCCGAAAACGGAATCTGATGGGACTTGTGATTGTTCGTCAAGTGGAGGAAATCAGAGACACAAGCCAAATAAGGTGTGTTGTTAACATTTATAAAATGTGGGAAGTATATATTTGTGTGTGGGGGGGTGGGTAATATATGTATATATATATATATACATATATATATGTATATATATATATATACATATATATGTGTATATATACATATATATATATATGTATATAAGCCTGGATGGACCTTGAAGATATTATGCTAAGTGAAATAAATCAGACAGAGAAAGACGAATACCATATGATCTCACTTATATATAGAATCTAAGAAAAGAAAAAACAAAACAAATTCATAGGAAAAAAAGATTTGTGGTTACCAAATGCAGAAGATAGGGCTGGTGGAATTGGGCGAAGTTGATCAAAAGGTACAGATTCCAGTTATAAGACAAATAAGGTCCTGGGGATGTAACGTACAACATGGTGACTATCGTTAACACCGCCAGATGGTATATTATCCACCAAGAGAGTGGATCCTCAAAGTTCTCATGGCAAAGAAAAGAATTTTCTTCTTTTTCCCTTTTGTAACTACATGAGAAGTTGGACATTAACAAAACTTATTGTGGTAATCATTTCATAATATATATATATGTAAAGTCATACACTATACCTTAAACCTGCACAGAGATATATGTCAATTATAGCTCAATAAAACTAAAAAAAACAAAACAAAACAAAACATGGGTAAGTTGTAAACAGACAGGGAGATGAAGAGATCCTGTATCAGGACACAGAGAGATACAAATGATGTCACAGAAACACGTCTTTCCTTTCCACCCTACAAAGCAGCACTTCCCATAGTCTGTCTGTCCTCTGTTTATCGCTGTGCTGGTCCGTGATGAGCCTCAGTCCATCAGGGTGTTGCCAGGGAGTGAGTCAGGGCTCGCAGTTTGTGTCTACCCTTACCAGAGGCCAGAGAAAAGAAAAATTAGCCTTATGTCACAGTTTTAGCAATCCCAGGAAAGCTCCAGTAACCTCTTTCTTGGCCCTAAATCATCTTCAGATCTCTTAACTAATGCCTACCTTCAAAACTTCATCACTCAAGGCCTCCAATGTTTGAGGGATGGATCCCAAATCCAGACTAAACATATCACTTCTCTATTAGACCTTTCCATGGCTCCTGGTGGCCTATAGGACCCGTGTCAAACTCCCAGTGTGGAATACAAGGTTCTTTTCATTTGGCCTCTGTATTTTGGTCCCACCTGTCATTGTGCGGCAACCAGGGTACCTGCAAGCCACAACCCCTGTCTTGTCTGGCTGTGCTTTTCTCTATGACGAGCTGCTTTGTTCTCAGCTCGAGAACACTTCCCCGTGCTCCTCTCTGCCCCCAGCATGTCCAGGAAGCAGGCACTCATTCTTCATCACGCAACTCATGCATCATCTCTTTGCTGAAGTTTTTCTCACTCACTAATTCTTTTCTCACATAGAGCAGGTACGCTTCCTCTTTCCTTGGTACTCTCAGTTTTTTCACGACCTGCCACGTGTCTCCATAGGACAGGGATGCATGAGACTCAGAGCAGGGACTGTGCCCATCTTGCCGGCCATCCTAGCTGGTGCTTGGCACCCTGCCTGATACATAATAAGCTCTCAATATGCTTTGGTTGAATGAATAAATAATGAACACACATGAATTGCTAATATGAGGTGCTATTCAAATAGGTGTAAAATTATACTTTTCATTAACTAAAAAAATAATAATATGAAATGTTTTGTGTAAAATATCATAATCCCAGAGTCACTAGAAGCTAATAAAATTGCGAAAAACACAGGTATGGCAAGAGAGTTGGGGGCCTTAGTATGTTCTGAAGTGGGGAGTGAATGCAATGAAGATGAGCACAGGCCTGGTTCCCATGTTTCTGTCTGCTTGTCTGTGGTCTCTTTGAGGGCTGTGGCTATATCCAACCTGGTGATTTGGATCTCAATGCCTACTCTGACATCTAGGCACATGGTTATTTTTCATTAAGGACTTGTTGAATGATGCAGCTAAGGAGCATATACATTCTAATATTAGGCATGAGAAACAATCCTTGTCTCTAATGAGTTTATGCTTGAATAGATAGCAAGCACTGTCTGCTTTCAGGTTTGCCAATCCCAACATACTTGTTGAGGAGATAAGATTTCAGGATTGCAGTACAAGCTAAATTTGCCTCCTGGGGTAGTGTTAACATTCAGAGATATGGGTATCAATCAGTCTTTAGCTTTTTTCTTTTCCTTTTTTCTTTTCTTTTTTTTTGTAACCATCCTTTCCTCCCTCTGTCTGAGATTCTTTGCTCCTCCCATCATGACTTCCATCAAATATTCTCAGTTCTGACCTACAAAACTCTTAGAGATGGGCAGATTTTCCTCTTGCAAAAGAAATTTATAAAATACTTATGGATGGCCTAGAAACTAGGATCTTCTTATTTACTGCTAAATTTTCTAGACTTCCTTGGATTCTAGAATGTTTCTGATTTGTACTGGCCTGTCCAGACTTTGACACATTGCCTTGTCACAATTTACACATCTACATCCAGTTAATTTCAGGTTATCCAGCTCAATCATTTTCTGTCGTGATTCTAATAACAACCTCCAGATCTATATAATACCCCACTCTTCACTCTTCCAGCTCTCTGTGCAAGGTTTCCTTGCTGTAAATTTGTGATTTATAGATGCTTATGGCCTCAGAAGTGACAGAAGAAAAAGATTAGGCTTATTGTCACACCCTTGAGCATCATCAAGGCCTTTGGCTAGGATGGACTCCCTTAGAATCCAGAATTATCACTCCTGCTGCACTTATCACTGGACACATAGGCATGCCTAGCTTTAGAACCACCATTCACAAACACATTGACTTATTTCTTTTCAAATGATGAAGCTTCCCGAAGAGGACTCATCACTTCTCAGAGACAGGTTCTGGGATGGAGTTCCGGTAGAAGGATGGGTGTGAGTCCCAGTGCTCTGAAAGGTGGGTTTATCTTTGTGCCTCTGACTACCATCATTAAAACTTTTTAGTTCTTACAGTTTACTATTCCTGAGTGTCCACCAGGAACCACTGTGGATATTGAGGTAAATAAGCCACAGTCTCTACCTCATGGAGAAATACAGACAAGCAAACATGGAGTTTCAACATAAATTGAGTGTACAGTGACACAGGTGAGTAGAAGCCCACATAGAAACACAGAGAAGAGGCATTTTATCTAACCCAGTGATTCTCAAATGTTCATGTGTTTCAGAATCACTCAGAGCACTGACTAGCCCCTTGCTGGGGCCCCTGCCAGAATGCCTGATTCCATAGGTCTGGGCTTGGACCCGAGAATTTGCTTTTCTAACAGGTAATAGTCCTGCTGCTGGTACAGAAACCGCTTTGAGGACCACTGGCCTTAGGGGTACTAAGGAAGGTTTTTCTGGAGGTGATGCCCGATCAAATTTAAAAGGATAAATGAAACACCAAGGGAAAGAATTTCAAGAGAGGAAGGAGTATGCACAGAGACATAGTGGAATGCGTAGGGCAAAACCATGTTTCTGGAGAATGCAAAGTGCAAGAGACGAGGCAAGGGCTTCCAGACATAAAAGAAATTAAGCATATCAATAAACTGTAGAGAATTTCCCCCCTCTGGCATTCAGTCCTGGAGTGGTTACTGTAACATTTCAAATCTGAACAATCTGAAAAGAATCACACCCAATTGCCAAAATTATGGGTGATTCTTCCTCTTGGGCCACATTCAGAGACAGGCCTTATTTAATGTGTCTCTGAAAGTTTAGGGTTGTAAGAATATTTTAAGCAGGCTAGAAAAATTTAGATACACAACAATTTAGGCTACAGGAAAATGATGTAGAAACCCAGCAATATTCTGTATGGTACCTGTCAAAAACAAGTTTAAAAATGTTTGTTTGTTAGAATTCAAGAAATATGCTTTATTGAATGTCAATGGGAGCCTCAAGCATACATCTATGACTATTGTTTGCCTTTTCCAGTTATATCATCAAACACATGGAAGTTAAAGTACAATAAAATAAAATCCAGTCTAGAAAATCCTTTACATTTTTTTGTTTTAATTTGTGTAATTAATTACTACTTATAAATAAAGTTGGAGTTTCCATTTGTATAAAGAGAGAAATACTGGTGATATCAATGGAATCATAGTTTTTGTTCCATACTTTGAGCTTTTATTTGCATTAATTCTATTAATAATAAAATACATCATACAAAAAAGCATATACAGAGATCAGGCATAATTTAAAGACTATTAATAATATGAATCTTATTTTGCACGTTAGAACATTACCAGTGTCTCTGAGGCATCAAATTTACCTTTCCACGATCTCATGCCCCATCATCCACCCAGAGGTAACTGACCACTAGCTTTACTTTTGTTTTAATAATTACCTTCATTTCATTATAATTTTGCCACCTATGTACTTATAAATTATGTATTTTCTAACTCTGCCCTTTTCCTGAAATGTGCATAAATGGAACATCACTGTGTACGTTTCTAGTTCCCTTGCAAGTTTTGCTTAACATGATGTTGCTGAGAATTGGCTCTGTAGACAGAGATAGCTCTAGGTCATTCATTTCCACAGCTCTACGATATTCCATTGTACGAACAGTCACAACTTACTTGTCCGGCTACCTTTGATGAACATGAGGTGGTTTCCATTCATGTGTACGTTTCATTACAATCAATGTTCTTAGTGTGCCCTGCTAAGTTACAAAGCATGTGTATGTTTAGCTGTATTAGGTAATATTAAATTATTTTTGAAATCATTTGTTACAAATTTTTCATTGTTTCTAGAAGTGGATGAGAGTTCCCTGTCTTTTGGTAGACTTTTTATTTATTTTTTATCAAATTAGAAAAGTGTTAAATCATTGTTTTTTATTCCGCATCTCCCTGGTAATTTACATTTATATCTTTATTCACGTTTTCTCTAAAAATCTTTGTTTACATCCTGTGTCCATTTTTATTTAGGTTGATCATTTATTGATTCATAGAGTTTTTGAAAATCCTAGAGGCTCATCCTTTATCAGTTATGTTTTCTAAATATATGTATGTATATGCATCTTTTGATGAATGAAATTTCTCATATTTCATATGGTTGAAGATATCAAACTCTTCCTTTATAAATTTGTGCTTTTTTTTATTTTTTGAGGGGGGAGGGCCAGAGGAAGAGGGAGAAAGAGAATCTTAAGCAGGCTCCACGCCCATGTGAGGAGCTGATGTGGGGCCTCGTCTCACGACCCTGAGATCATGACCTGAGCTGAAATCAAGAGCCAGGACTCTTAACTGCCTGAGACATCCAGGCACCCCTATAATTTGGGCTTTTTAAGCACAAACTCCAAATCTTAGATTTCCTCCCAAAGGCTTTTAAACTTCATGTTTTTCTTTTCACTTTTAAGTCTTTATTAGGTTTGGAGTGTGTATGTGTGTGTGTCTGTGTGTGCACGTGTGGGTGCAGTGTGATGTGTGATATAAAGTATCCATTAACATATTTTTAATATGTGTAGTCAGTTGTTTCTATGCTCTACTCAGTGATCTGCAATTTTGGTTCTATTCACATATACATTATTTTCTGTTTCTAGAGGTTTTCAGTTTCATTGGTCAGTCTATCTATATGCCACTACCACACTTTATCCATTACTACAGTTTTAAAGTGAAGTGATGTTCAAGGCAATTCCCCATGCCAGGTTCTTGTATTCCAGGAATGCATCATTATCTTCTATATACAGTTTGGACTTTCGTTTTTCAAATTCCATTAAGACCAGGTTGAAATTTCATTGAGGATTTCTTTGAGTCTGTACATAGTGGGGGAAAAATCAGCATTTTGCAATACTGATTTTCCACAACTAGGAACAAAATATTTTATTATTTATTTAGATTCTTTAAATATCTTTAAATTAAGCTTTATAACTTTTGATATATGCATATCATTTTTCACAATTATTTTTGGTTCCTTATATTTTGTTGCAACAACATATGGAATCTTTTTTGTAAATTAAATTTTGAGGAATTTATTGTTGGTGTATACAAATGCAAGGAATGAAATATACTTTTCTCTTTTTTTGAGAGCAAGAGGGGGAGAACCTGCCCATGGGGGAGGGGCACAGGGAGAGGAAGAGACAGAATCTTTTTTTTAAAATTTTTTTATTGTTATGTTAATCACCATATATTACATAATTTGTTTTGGTGTAGTGTTCCATGATTCATTGTTTGTTCATAACACCCAGGGCTCCATGCAGAATGTGCCCTCTTGAATACCCATCACCAGGCTAACCCATCCCCCCACCCTCCTCCCCACCAGAAACCTCAGTTTGTTTTTCAGAGTCCATCATCTCTCCTGGTTCGTCTCCCCCTCTGACTTACTCCCCTTCATTCTTCCTCTCCTGCTATCTTCTTCTTTTTCTTTTTTCTTAAAATATGTTGCGTTATTTGTTTCAGAAGTACAGATCTGTGATTCAACAGTCTTACACAATTCACAGCGCTCACCGTAGCTCATATCTTCCCCAATGTCCATTACCCAGCCACCCCATCCCTCCCACCCCCGACCACTCCAGCAACCCTCAGTTTGTTCCTGAGATTAAGAATTCCTCATATCAGTGAGGTCATATGATACATGTCTTTCTCTGATTGACTTATTTCACTCAGCATAACACCCTCCAGTTCCATCCACGTCGTTGCAAATGGCAAGATCTCATTCCTTTTGATGGCTGCATAATATTCCATTGTGTATATATACAACTTCTTCTTTATCCATTCATCTGTCGATGGACATCTCGGCTCTTTCCACAGTTTGGCTATTGTGGACATTGCTGCTATAAACATTGGGGTGCACATACCCCTTCGGGTCCCTACATTTGTATCTTTGGGGTAAATACCCAGTAGTGCAATTGCTGGACCGAATGGTAGCTCTAATTTCAACTGTTTGAGGAACCTCCATACTGTTTTCCAGAGGGGTTGCACCAGCTTGCATTCCCACCAACAGTGTAGGAGGGTTCCCCTTTCTCCACATCCCCGCCAACATCTGTCGTTCCCTGACTTGTTAATTTTAGCCATTCTGACAGGTGTGAGGTGGTGTCTCATGGAGGTTTTGATTTGGATTTCCCTGATGCCGAGCGATGTTGAGCACTTTTTCATGTGCCTGTTGGCCATTTGGATGTCTTCTTTGGAAAAATATCTGTTCATGTCTTCTGCCCATTTCTTGATTGGATTATTTGTTCTTTGGGTGTTGAGTTTGATAAGTTCTTTATAGATTTTGGATACTAGCCCTTTATCTGATATGTCATTTGCAAATATTTTCTCCCATTCTGTCGGTTGTCTTTTGGTTTTGTGGACTGTTTCTTTTGCTGTGCAAAAGCTTTTTATCTTGAGGAAATCCCAATAGTTCATTTTTGCCCTTGCTTCCCTTGCCTTTGGCAATGTTTCTAGGAAGAAGTTGCTGCAGCTGAGGTCGAAGAGGTTGCTGCCTGTGTTCTCCTTTAGGATTTGGATTGACTCCTATCTCACGTTTAGGTCTTTTAACCATTTGGAGTCTATTTTTGTGTGTGGTGTAAGGAAATGGTCCAGTTTCATTCTTCTGCATGTGGCTGTCCAATTTTCCCAACACCATTTGTTGAAGAGACTGTCTTTTTGCCATTGGACATTCTTTCCTACTTTGTCAAAGATGAGTTGACCATAGAGTTGAGGGTCCATTTCTGGGCTCTCGATTCTGTTCCATTGATCTATGTGTCTGTTTTTGTGCCAGTACCATACTGTCTTGATGATGACACCTTTGTAATAGAGCTGGAAGTCCGGAATTGTGATGCTGCCAGCTTTGCTTTTCTTTTTCAGTATTCCTCTGGCTATTCGGGGTCTCTTCTGGTTCCATACAAATTTTAGAATTCTTTGTTCCATTTCTTTGAAAAAAGTGGATGGTATTTTGATGGGGATTGCATTGAATGTGTAGATTGCTCTAGGTAGCATTGACATCTTCACAATGTTGGCTCTCCCAATCCATGAGCATGGAACGTTTTTCCATTGCTTTGTGTCTTCAATTTCTTTCATGAGTATTTTATAGTTTTCTGAGTACAGATCCTTTGCCTCTCTGGTTACATTTATTCCTAGGTATCTTATGGTTTTGGGTGCACTTGTAAATGGGATCGACTCCTTGATTTGTCTCTCTTCTGTCTTGTGTTGGTGTATAGGAATGCCACTGATTTCTGTGCATTGATTTTATAGCCTGCTTCTTTACTGAATTCCTGTATGAGTTCTAGAAGTTTTGGGGCGGAGTCTTTTGGGTTTTCCACATACAGTATCATATCATCTGCAAAGAGTGAGAGTTTGACTTCCTCCTTGCCGATTTGGATGCCTTTGATTTCTTTTTGTTGTCTGATTGCTGTGGCTAGGACTTCTAATACTATGTTGAATAGCAGTGGTGATAGTGGACATCCCTGCCGTGTTCCTGACCTTAGGGGTAAAGCTCTCAACTTTTCCCCATTGAGAATGAGATTCGCTGTAGGTTTTTCATAGATGGCTTTTATGATGTTGAGGTATGTAGCCTCTATCCCTATACTCTGAAGAGTTTTGATCAAGAAAGGGTGCTGTACTTTGTCAAATGCTTTTTCTGCATCTATTGAGAGGATCATATGATTCTTGTTCTTTCTTTTGTTCATGTGTTGTATCACGTTGATTGATTTGCGGATGTTGAACCAGCCTTGCAGCCCAGGGATAAATCCCACTTGGTCGTGGTGAATAATCCTTTTAATGTACTGTTGGTTCCTATTGGCTAGTATTTTGGTGAGAATTTTTGCATCCATGTACATCAAGGATATTGGTCTGTAATTCTCCTTTTTGATGGGGTCTTTGTCTGGTTTTGGGATCAAGGTAATGGTGGCCTCATAAAATGAGTTTGGAAGTTTTCCTTCCATTTCTATTTTTTGGAACAGTTTCAGGAGACTAGGTATTAATTCTTCTTTAAATGTCTGATAGAAGTCCCCTGGGAAGCCATCTGGCCCTGGGCTTTTGTTTGTTGGGAGATATTAGATGACTGCTTCAATTTCCTTAGTGGCTATAGGTGTGTTCAGGTTTTTATTTCTTCCTGGTTCAATTTTCGTAGTTGATACATCTCTAGGAATGCACCCATTTCTTCCAGGTTATCTAATTTGCTGGTTTAGAGTTGCTCATAATATGTTCTTTTAATTGTTTGTATTTCTTTGGTGTTGGTTATGATCTCTTCTTTTTCATTCATGATTTTGTTGATTTGGGTCATTTCTCTTTTCTTTTTGATAAGTCTGGCCAGGGGTTTATCAATCTTGTTAATTCTTTCAAAGAACCAGCTCCTAGTTTCGTTGATCTGTTCTACTGTTCTTTTGGTTTCTAGTTCATTGATTTCTGCTCTGGTCTTTATGATTTCTCTTCTCCTGCTGGGTTTAGGCTTTATTTGCTGTTCTTTCTCCAGCTCCTTTAGGTGTAGGGTTAGGTTGTGTATTTGAGAACTTTCTTGTTTCTTGAGAAAGGCTTGTATTGCTATATACTTTCCTCTCAGGACTGACTTTGCTGTATCCCAAAGATTTTGAACAGTTGTGTTTTCATTTTCATTGGTTTTCATGAATTTTTTGAATTCTTCTTTAATATCCTGGTTGACCCATTCATTCTTTAGTAGGATGCTCTTTAGCCTCCATGTATTTGAGTTCTCTCCGACTTTCCTCTTGTGATTGAGTTCTAATTTCAAAGCATTGTGGTCTGAAATATGCAGGGAATAATCCCAATCTTTTGGTACCGGTTGAGACCTGATTTGTCACCTAGGATGTGATCTATTGTGGAGAATGTTCATGGGTACTAGAGAAGAAGGTGTATTCCGTTGCTTTGGGATGGAATGTTCTGAATATGTCTGTGAAGTCCATTTGGTCAAGTGTGTCATTTAAAGTCTTTATTTCCTTGTTGATCTTTTGCTTAGATGATCTGTCCATTTCAGTCACGGGGGTGTTAAAGTCCCCCACTATTATTTTATTGTTGTCAATGTGTTTCTTCGCTTTTCTTATTAATTGCCTTCTGTAATTGGCTGCTCCCATGTTCGGGGCATAGATATTTACAATTGTTAGATCTTCTTGTTGGATAGAACCTTTAAGTAGGATATAGTGTCCTTCCTCATCTCTTATTACAGTCTTTGGTTTAAAATCTAATTTGTCTGATATAAGGGTTGCCACCCCAGCTTTCTTTTGGTGACCATTAGCATGGTAAATGGTTTTCCACCCCCGCACTTTCAATCTGGGGCTGTCTTTGGGTCTAAAATGAGTCTCTTCCAGACAGCATATCGATGGGTATTGTTTTTTAATCCAATCTGATAGCCTGTGTCTTTTGATTGGGGCATTTAGTGCATTTACATTCAGGGTAACTATTGAAAGGTATGAATTTGGTGCCATTGTATTGCCTGTAAGGTGACTGTGACTGTATATTTTCTGTGTTCCTTTCTGATCTATGCTGCTTTTAGGCTCTCTCTTTGCTTAGAGGACCCCTTTCAATATTTCTTGGAGGGCTGGTTTCGTGTTTGCAAATTCCTTTAGTTTTTGTTTGTTCTGGAAGCTTTTGATCTCTCCTTCTATTTTCAATGATAGCCTAGCTGGATATAGTATTCTTGGCTGCATATTTTTCTCGTTTAGTGCTCTGAAGATATCTTGCCAGTCCTTTCTGGCCTGCCAGGTCTCTGTGGATAGGTCTGTTGCCAATCTAATGTTTCTACCATTGTAGGTTACATATCTCTTCTCCCGAGCTGCTTTCAGGATTTTCTCTTTGTCTCTGAGACTCGTAAGTTTTACTATTAGATGTCGGGGTGTTGACCTATTTTTATTGATTTTGAGAGGGGTTCTCTGTGCCTCCTGGATTTTAATGCCTGTTTCCTTCCTCACATTAGGGAAGTTCTCTGCTATAATTTGCTCCAATATACCTTCTGCCCCTCTCTCTCTCTCTTCTTCTTCTGGGATCCCAATTATTCTAATGTTGTTTCGTCTTATCGTATCACTTATCTCTCGAATTCTGCCCTCGTGATCCTGTAGTTGTTTCTCTCTCTTTTTCTCAGCCTCTTTATTTTCCATCATTTGGTCTTCTATATCGCTGATTCTCTCTTCTGCCTCATTGATCCTAGCAGTTAGTGCCCCCATTTTTGATTGCACCTCATTAATAGCCTTTTTGATTTCTACTTGGTTAGATTTTAGTTCTTTTATTTCTCCAGAAAGGGTTTCACTAATAACTTCCACGCTTTTTTCAAACCCAGCTAGTATCTTTAAAGTCATGATTCTGAACTCTAGGTCCGACATCATACTAATGTCCGTATTGCGTAGGTCCCTGGCTGAGGGTACTATCTCTTGTTCTTTTTGCTGAGGTGATTTTTTTCGTCTTGTCATTTTGTCCAGAGGAGAATAGATGAATGAGAGAACAAAATGGTAACAGGTTAACAACATCCCCAGCAAATATACTCTATACAAATCAGAAAAGACCTGAAACCAGGGGAAAAGAAAGTGAAAGAAAGTAAAAGAAAGAGAAAAGAAAGAAAAGAAAAAAAAAAGAAAAGGATAAATACAAAAATAGAACAATATGAAAAAAAACGAATATGATCAAATATGATCAGGCTAGTGCATAGATCAGTGCCACACACTAGATTTTGGGGATATTTTGGTCTGTTGGCTAAAAGTGCCTCCTAAAATTTTAAAGGAAGAAAGACTTATATATGTACAAAATAAGGGTTGATACAATGAAGGGATGGAAGATGACTGTAAAGATGAAAAATATAAAAGATTTTATAAAAGGGATTGATACAATTAGAAGTTGTTTGAAAAGAAAGAAGATTAAAAAAAAGAAAGAAAAAGAAAATATAAAAAAGGGAGAGAATGTGATCAGGCAGGAGACTAGAACAAAGCCATACACTAGTGATTTAGGGTATATTTTGATCTGTTAGAAGAACCTGTATCTCAAAATTTTAAAGAGAGAACAACTTATATATATATATATATATATGCCAAAAGTAAGGGTAACTACTATGAAGGGATAAAATATGACTCTAAAAATGAAAAATAAAAAATGTTTTTTTTTAAAAGGCATTGATAAGATGGTGGTTGAAAAAGGGAAAAAGAAAAATTTAAAAAACCATTTAAAAAAATTAACTGTGAAAAACTAATGAATCATGGTAAAAAAAATCCATGAATTCTATGTGCAGCATTCCCCTAGCGCTGGAGTTCTCCCGTTCTCCTTGATCGGTAAACTTGGTCTTGGCTTGCTGGCTGTTCCTGCTGATCTTCTGGGGGAGGGGCCTGTTGCCGTGTTTCCCAAATGTCTTTGCCGGAGGCGGAATTGCCCCGCCCTTGTCGGTCCGGGCTAAGCAAGCTGCTCGGGTTTGCTCTCAGGAGCTTTTGTTCCCTGCTAGCTCTGGTACAGCTTTGGAGGACCAGGGCGAAAATGGTGGCCTCCCGATCTCCACCTGGAGGAGCTGAGAACTCGGGGCCCCGCTCCTCAGGGCGCCCCCAGAGAAAAGCAGTCATTCCCGTGTCCCTGGTCTCCGGCTGCACTCCGTGCTCACCCGGCCTGTGACCGAGCGTTTCTAACTCTGGCACCCAACCCCGTGTGGAGTCTCCAAACCCAGCAGATCCCTGCGGTGCGCTCCCGCACTGCTCCTCCCGGGGGAGGGAGTGGATCTTCCCGGATCTGCCGCTTGTTGGGTCCCTGCTGGAGGAGCAGTGTCCTGACTGGGCCGCAGATCACAGTTTATGGCAACCCCAAGCTGAGAGCCCGCGCCTCGGCTCCGTCTCTGCAGCCGGCTTCCCTGCTCCGATACCTGGGAGCTCTGCTGCACTCAGGCACCCCGGTCTTTCTGTGACCCCGAGGGTCCTGAGACCACACTGTCCCGCGAGGGTTCCAGCCCCTGCTTAGCCACTGGAGTGACGTCCCTCAGCGGAGTCGACTTCTAAAAGCTCCGATATTGTGCTCCGCGGCTCTATCACTTGCCAGAAGCGGCCGACGGAGGCCCCCTCCCCCGCCGTCTATCCTCCCGAATATCGCCTCAGGTTCACTTCTCCACACATCCTACCTTCCAGAAAGTGGTCGCTTCTCTGTTCAGAGAGTTGTTGCTACTCTCTTCTTCGGTCTCCTGTTGAGTTCGTAGGTGTTCAGAATGGTTTGATCCCCATTCAGCTGAATTCCTGAGACCAGACGAAATCTAGGTCTCCTACTCCTCCACCATCTTGCTCCGCCCCCCTGTTTTCATAATTCTTGCCAGAATTTTATTGTATTTGGTTTTTAAAAGAATCAATTTTATAGTAGTTGTTTTTTTCTACTGCTTGTTTTTTTTTTAATAATTAATTTTGGCTCTTATGTATTTTCTTCCTTTTGCTATCTTTGGGTTTATTCTTCAGTTTGTTCTTGCTTCATGATTTGGATTCTTTAGCCATAATTTTCATACTGTCTTCTTTTCTAACAGAGAAATCTTTGCCAAATATGGGGTTATAAAGATATTATTTTATGTTATCTTTTGAATGTTTTGTCACTTTACCTTTCACATGTAAATCTACAATCCAGCAGAAATGTATTTTTGCTTATCATGTGAACTAGGATTTAAGATTCATTTTTTTTCACCCAGATATGCAGTTGAACCCTACATCAAAAACTAATGATGTATTATATGGTGACTAACATAACATCATAAAAAAAAAGTTAAAAAAATAAAAAAACAAAAAAATCCCAAATTTTACAGTTTAAGGTTAAGGCTGTCTTTACTCTTGTTCAGTGCCACTTTTTCATCCACCGAGTATCCACGTATGAGTGGTCTCCCCCTGAACTCTCTATTCCATTCTATTTCTGTTTGCATTTCTTTGTACCAAACCATGTCATTTTAATTACTATACTTTTATAATAAAACTTTCTAATAGTGTAAGTTCTCCAATTCAATTTTTCTCCAAGATTCTTTGCACTCTAATGGCCCCTTGTATTTCCATAAAAATTGTTAAAAGCAGCCTATCGAATTTTCACAAAGACACTCAACAGAATTTTTAAAAAATCCTGCATAATTCCATATAGTAAAATTCACAGATCTTAAGTATATATGTCAATGAGTTTTAACAAATTTATTCACCTTGGTCATTATTATAACCAATGCCCCAGAACTCCTTTCAGCCTGGAAACTTCCCTCATGGCCATTTCTACTTCTGCTGCCTGGAGGCTGCTGTCTCAGTTATAGGCTCCTTATTGAATGTCTGCAGAAATGTCAGTTTTCTGTATTTTAAGATAGAAAGGAGACAGATTGCTTGTGTTCCTTGGTATATTCAGGATTTGATTTTCAATAGCTCTCATGCTCGCCATTTGCTCGAGGCATTTAGAGGATTTATGACTTACCAGGAGAATGGCTGGGAAAGCATTTTGTGCTTAGACCATACCTTTCTTCACCAAGGCTCAAAGGGCTGCCTCTCCGTAGTACCTTCCATTTCAAAGCCTCCCATAACTTGTTATCCTTCCCTGTCCCACCTGGGGCTGTATACGATGCCTTCCTTCAAGGAAAGTCTTTTTAGTAAAATGCTATGGGCCCTAAATAACTCATTTCTAAAATCCCTGCCATCTGCGCCCTCATTGTCCCTCCTTCTAGATTGAAACAGTCTGTCAGTAAAATCCATGGGCATCTTTTGGTTTTTATTATATTTTTTATCTTTGCTGGCAGCTACTTCAATTTTTTTTTTTCTAAAAGATCTCCAGATGTAGTGAGAGGAACGTATCTTGACTTCTAGAGTAATTATTTGGGTTTTCAGTAGAGCAGAAATAGATATAAATATGTGTGTTGGATCCATTTATATTTCTCTATTTATGGCATTATGAAAATGTGTTCTATCGAGTGGTATGACATATAAGTATTTAAAATCTTGTAGGTTTTATTTTATATAAAATTTTTTAGTTTCTTTTCCACTTTATTAAAGGCTTGGGGGTATGATACTTTTATTTATTAAAGATTTTATTTATTTATTTGACAGAGAGAGACACAGCGAGAGCAGGAACACAAGCGGGGGAGCAGAAGAGAGCGAAGCGGGCCTCCCGCCGAGCAGGGAGCCTGACGCAGGTCTCGATCCCAGGACCCTGGGATCATGACCTGAGCCGAAGGCAGACACTTAATGACTGAGCCATCCAGGCGCCCCGGTATGATACTTTTAAAGGTAAGCAAAGATGTATAAAGTGAACAGGGGATCAATGATGTAAACTCTAGCCTTCTCCTCCAGAATGTCTATCTGCCTGACACATGAGTGAAAATTTCAGCACATGTGCTGGGATCACTCAAGACTTTTCCAAAAATGCACCTACTTTTCCTCACAACAGATAACATATGTAGAATATTCTGGTACAGAAAAGGGGATGTGTTATGCTGGAGGTAGAAACCAACTGTTTTGTAATATTGAAGACAGGAAAAAAAATTGAGTTAAAACAATTTGGGAGCAAGAACAAATGAAAGGAAGCAGACGTGGCATTTAAAGTCTGGAGCAGGCTACAAAGTGTGGAAGTTGGGATTCTTTCAATATTTTGGTCAACTGCAAGAAATATGTAAATTCCAGGGATTGGAAAAGATTGACATTAATTTGAAGCCAGAGAATCTCAATCACAGAGAACAAGAGACTGACACAATGTGGATAGCACAATATTCTCGAATCTGCATGTTAACAAAATTACAAGGTCAGTCTGATGAAGGTAATCATGAGCCACATTTTGATAAATCGACCTTCTAGTGATCTCTGTGTGTGTGTATGTATATGAGGGATACCTGTATTCAGATGCTAAAGAAACTAAAGATAGGTTTCTTTCTTTTGGAGATTATAAGCAAAACACACACACACACACACACACACACACACACACACACACACACACACACACACGAAGTGTGCCTCCCATTCCAGAACATATCATTTTCCAGGCTGATATTCTTAATGCCCACATTTAGGTATCTCTGATGGCTGCCAGTTATAGAAGATGAGAGAAGTAATTCCTCATCCTATAAGCCATTTTAGATGGTCTATCTTGTTCTGCTAATATATTCTTGATATTGGGGCAAAGAAAAATCAGATCCATAATGTATATGGAGCCTTATGAAAGATATCCCCGATGAATTTAAGCTGCATACTTATTTTACCTGCATATCAAATATATTTTAAGTGTGGAAACTGAAAAGGAGAATATACTGCATGTAACAATTTTTGGTAGCTTGCAGATATTCTTCCTCTTTTTTTTTATCTTGTATTCATCTCTCATAAAACGGTCTATCTTAAAGCTGTCTTCGGTTTTAAGCATCAAGCAACTTGTGGAAGAAATTATAAGCTTTATTTTTGCCACTGTTTAATATGCTATTTTGGAGTGTTGCTTCCCTTTAATATATCAAAATGAGAATCACATCTGTTAATGCAGTTGGCTGAAGATAGAACAGAACCCAAAGCAGAGCTCACGCATTCTCCTGCACTCACCCAGTTCTGCCCCATGGTGTAAAAACAAGACAGCTTTCTGGAGTAATGTGTTGATGCAAAGATATGCATAATTTTTGAATGGTAATATTCATAGAAGTTAATGAAATTCAGTTTCCCATTTTAATATGGGAAAGACGGGGAGAAAGAGAAGTTAGTAAGAACCTGAATGAGTACAGTCTCTCCTTTGGCCATTGATATGTGTCCTCACCACTTGATAACACACCTAAAAATGTGGGAGCCCAGGACACTCAGAAAGTGACAATGACTACATGGTCTAAACTATGTCACAACCTCCAGCTTCAAGGGAAACACTAACAGACAGATAAAATGGAAAATATATGTAACATGTTTAGTCCACCCAAGGCTCTCCTGCTTTGTAGGGATCTTTGAGATTCAGAGAAGGATGAACATTTTAAAAGCTCAAATCAAAGCATCTGAAACCACTCATCACCCACTCAACCAACAGTGAATGTAAAATCAGAAAGCTAGAGGAGTTAGGGAGAACTGAGCAAAATATATCCATTTGGTTATAAAGTTTTGGCTGTAAAATGAGGTTTTAGAGAAAATTGAAAATGTAAATGTGATTCAACAAAAGCGAACATATGATACACACAGTATGCTTGTCTATGGGGAACCAAGAGCAAATTGAGTAAAATGAACACACTCTTGTTAAGCAGAAGTACAGTTGTCCACTGCAGAAAAAAAATGCTCCTGGGGTGTTTCTATTTATATTTTTGGTGGAATGAGTTGTAATTGTGCCAGCATCTATCGTCACATTTTGAGATTATTGTCTGAGCAACAGAAAGAAGCCTTTCAGGTTGGGGCTTTCCAACCGCCGAGAAGCTTATATTGTGTTCAACTGAAGCTCCTTTGCAAAAATTTGTGCCACAACCTCCCTTCTCCTGCACCATTGGCTCTGGCCGCCTCAGAGATGTGGAAAGAGATGGAAATAAAACAAAAGTCACATGAAATTAACCTTTGAAGTTAATTTCATACAGAACAATTCTGCTCCTAAAGGTAAGTCAATGAGAACTATTCTTGTAACAGTTATTAGTATTCAAGTGAATTATTTCCTGTATGTTTTAATCAAAAAGTACTGAAAATGATTGAACTCAGTTTGTGTTAAGGACTATAGGGATTAAAAAAAAGGAATAAGATACATTGTTGTGACTTCATCGATCTTAAACTATAGTGAGAAAAAAGCATGTGTGAATTTTAAAGCACAATGTATTTAAGGTGGGTGTGAAGAACGTTGTAACGGAAATAGTTACAAGGTGCCAATGATGAAGAAATGCGGAGGAAATGAGGCTTAGGGTAGGTTTCATGAAAGAGCAAAGTAACATTTTCAAAAGGCTATGAGTAATACCGGTGTTTGTTTTCTTATAACACCCAGGGCTTCATGCAGTTCGTGCCCTCCTTAATACCCATCACCAGGCTAACCGATCCCCCCACCCCCCTCCCCTCTAGAACCCTCAGTCTGTTTCTTGGAGTCCATAGTCTCTCATGGTTTATCTCCCCCTCCGATTCCCCCCGTTTATTTTTCCCTTCCTTCTCCTAATGTCCTCCATGCTATACCTTATGTTCCACAGATAAGTGAAACCATATGGTAATTGACTTTCTCTGCTTGACTTATTTCACTGAGCATAATCTCCTCCAGTCCCATCCATGTTGATGTAAAAGTCGGGTATTCATCCTTTCTGATGGCTGAGTAATATTCCATTGTATGTATGGACCACATCTTCTTTATCCATTCATCTGTTGAAGGGCATCTCGGCTCTTTCCACAGTTTGGCCATTGCGGACATTGCTGCTATGAACACTGGGGTGCATGTGGCCCTTCTTTTCACTACATCTGTGTCTTTGGGTTAAATGGCCAGTAGTGCAATGGCTGGGCCATAGGTTAGCTCTATTTTTAATTTTTTGAGGCACCTCCACACTGTTTTCTAAAGTGGCTGTATCAACTTGCATTCCCACCAACAGTGTAAGAGGGTTCCCCTTTCTCCACAACCTCTCCAACATTCGTGGATCACAACACCAAAAACGAATGATGTATTGTATGGTGACTAACATAACATAATAAAATAAAATTTAAAAAAGTAATATTGGTGTTTGGATATGAATTGAAGAACAGAAAATATTTTTGGAAGAGAGAGAAGAATGAACAAAGAACAGTGAATATGTTGGTTTTAGGGAGAAAGGCGATGGGTTGAGGTGAACAACATCTTGAGTGGGTACATGAAGAGCACGTGGCAGGAATATTGGCTGGAGATATGGAAATAGAGGTTGATGTCAGTCTATGGAAGGGCTGAAATACCATGCTCATGACTCCTGATTTGCAGATGGTGTGAGCAAATCTGTGTTTTAGAGACAGAGTGACGTGCACATTATAGGGCGTAGAATCTGGGAACAGAGAGAAAGGGTAGAAGTGCTTAGAAAGAGAGTCTCTAAAGGACATCAGTAGGAACATGTGGTGATAATGCACATATGAAAACCTTATGGAGAAGGAATAAGAAGGACTTATAATAAGGATCAAGTAGTTGTAACAAAATGGGAAAATATGTCATTCCCTGGGATTCCAGGAATCCAGGGGAAGGCACGCTGGCCCAGTGGGGCTACTCACCAAGAAGAAGCAGGACAAGTGCATGTGGGGAGCAGGAGCTGGGGGAAAACCCTGGTTGGAAGAGATAGTGCCCAGAGGGTGTGCAAGCTGATGGATGTTGGTTATGGTCTCTTCTATGCGGTACTCCCTAATCCTCGGGAAAGTTACTATATTCACAAGATTGTTGATTTGAACAGATTTTTTTTTGGTTGGAATTAGATACATAAAACATATTGAGTGCCTCACTCATTGTAAAAACTCCGTCCAAATGAGTCTTTCTTTTTTATGGCTTCCTCTCACGCTCATGACTGAAAAGCACAAAAGAAAATAAACCAGTGTAGGATAAAACCAAGATTACGTGTGCTGAAGAAGCAACAGAGTTGCAAAGGCTTGAGGAAATAGAACAAAGAGTTTGGAGATGTTTGACTACGTGAGCTGGTAGAAAGAAGTTCAGGTTACGTTCACTTCGGCTTGCTATAGGTAGGGAGGTCCCATTTGATTCCTGAGATACTGAGAAGTGAAGAGTGAGGAGCAAAAAGGCTGTGAGGATCACTCGTGTTTTGAAATTAAATTCCTGGGGAAGAGGTGATCCTTTTTTAATACATGAGGGAAGATTAGAGGAAGATGTTGGAGCAAGAAAAGATACCTGTGAAGCTCAAGGTGCTGGCGAGACATTAAACGATGTCTAAGAATAGCAAACTGGAGCTCCAGTTAGGAGCTAGGGTAACCGTGTGTACTTTTACATCATTAGCAGGGAAGTGTCGAATACCACTGAGGGGGTGGGAGGACAGACACATGGTGAGGACAGAACGTTGGAATTCAGCCAATAGTTATTTGTTGAACACGAGACACATCTGAGAGGGGTGAAGAGGATGATCTGGTAAGAGGAGAGAGTGAGAGAAGACATGGTAGAAATGTTTTTTTTTAAGATTTTTATTTATTTATTGAGAGAGAGAGAGAGAGAATGATAGAGAGAGAGAGAGAGAGAGCATGAGAAGGAGGAGGGTCAGAGGGAGAAGCAGACTCCCTGCCGAGCAGGGAAGCCTGATGCGGGACTCCATCCAGGATCTTGACCTGAGTCGAAGGCAGTCGCTTAACCCACTGAGCCACCCAGGCGCCCCCAGGTGGTAGAAACTCTTAATCAGAAGGAACTGGGTACAGGAAAGATGCAAAGGGAAAGAACACACAGCTTGGAGTCAAGCAGAACAGAGGTGAGTCACATCTTACCCACTTTGCAGAAAGTAGGATCTATGTGAAGCTATTGAATCTCAGTTTTCAGCATAAGGGGAATTACAGCTTGTGTGTGTGTGTGTGTGTGTGTGTGTGTGTGTGTGTGTGTGTACTAGGGAAACAAAATATGTCGAGTGCCTCACTCATTGTAAACATTCAATCTGTACTCATATCTCTTTTCAGTCCTCTCCCCCTGATTACTCAGGAATACACCAAACACCTGTACCTCTCTCCCTCCCTTGGACAAACACAGTGGCTTTCTTCCGCTCACAGTATAAATGCTAAGCTTCCTCCTGTGGCCAAGGAGGATTTGCATATTGATTTCCTCAGCCCCACATCCTGCTTTCCTTTGCTTCTCTCTGTGTGTGCTCTAGGGATACTGTTCTTCATGTGGCAATTTCAACATTGTTATAACCAGTTGGAATGCCCTTGTGTCCTTCCCAATCCACTATTCATTGATGGTTCCTTCAGATTTCAGCTCCACTTCCTCAGGAAGTCCTGCCTTCCCGGACCAGGCCAGGCCACACTGCTGTATTCTCTCTTGAAGCCCCGTTCTCCTTTGTGACACCTTTTACAGTTGCAACTACATAATTAACAGTGTAATTAGTAGATAAATGTCCACAACCCCCATTAGGGCACAAGTTCCAGAACTCTGTGCCCCAGTTAGCGGTTAGCTTGATCCACGGCCACAAAGCAGATGCACAGTCTACACCTGTTGTGCCTATGAATAGGAGCACAAGGCAGACATCCAATGAGAGATTGCTGAATAAATGAATGGAAACCTAGGAGTAATACATCTGGATAATACCATTGCAAGCATACCCTTGGTTCTACCTCTAGCTGGAAGCAGAAGGGCACATTAGACAAACAACAATTCATTCTTCAGGGTCTAGGGTCATGTCATAAGGTAATCCCTTTTAATCATTGCATGTGTCTATCACCCATAAACTTTTCTAAACATTTAAAATTCTTCTCTATGTGTTAAGTTGTACTAAGTCTTAAGCAGCTATTATTACAAGTACTTACTTTGCCCTTTCCAATATAATAATTACTTTATTTGCAGCAACTTACACTCTCAGACTTTTCTCTCCCTCTGCTGCAATTCAGAATTTCTAGTATTAGCTCAACAGCCCTATCAGCTTTTGTTTCATTCTGGATGGAAGATTCTGACACACAGAGCCTGGGTGTGAACTAGTGCTTTCCCATGATAAGCTTGCATGCGGAAAGTTTTGTATTTTCACTTGACTGACTAGCTTACTTCTTCCTTGGGTTTTTCTCTTTCTTTTGCATATTTGCATCTTCTTGGAAGTACAAGTGCACTGATACACAATGTGCTTTTAGTATTCACAGTGTCTGAGGGTAGGCAGATGATTTCATATCAATTCATGATCTTCTTTAATGAGACCCTGCGTTGGACTAATGTTCCAGTACCTGATAATTGCAAATGACTTTGTGGTCACACTGAATACTTTAAAATCACAAGATAAATAAGAGATTTAAAAATAGTGCACCATAATGAAATATACCACAAAGTCAAATAACTGAATTTTCATAATCACTCCATAATGTAAAGCAATGTGTCTTAGAAACAGACATGGTGTTCTGTCTTTATCAATTATGTGACTTTGGCTAAGACATATTTCCTAGGTGTCAGGTTTACTTTCTCCAAAAGTAGACCATATCTAGTCTCTACTATTGTTTTGGAGATTAAATTACAAGTGGTAAATTAGCAGAGGTGGGGACAATTTCTCAGAAAATGGAACTTTGCTTCATTGTTTCTCTTCCTTTCAAATAAGATTATCTATTTTAGAATATTCCTTTTCTCTGTCTGCTTTGCTGTTCTGTCACCTCTTTTCTTTGCATTTTCCTTCCCAATTATTGTCCTTATATGTTGATGACTTAACATAGCATGTAGTTATTCAAAAATTCACTTTTATGCTAACAGATTTCGATTGAATCATTGAATCGGGAATGGTCAAAACAGAAGGGTTGGGCCATGAAAAACAGAGGGTATCAGTGTTCTGAAAACATTTCTGACAGAAGAATATTTTATACCTGTGGACTTGGGAGAGGGAGGGGCCAGTTGGTGTGAGCTCAAGCTGGAGACAGGGAAATCAGTCATCTACGGAAAAGAAGTACTGTTAATGGTAGAATGTGTTAAGCATAGTTCACGAGAGTTACTCAACCGTAAGCTTTCTTTCTTCTTTATATTTGGACTTTTGGTGCCCCAAGCAGCACTTAGCACTTCCTAGGTCCTTACTCAATACGAGTGCGTTGAACTTGACTAAAATTTATCACAATTCTCTATTACAAACACTTCTTTATGTAAGTTTGTTTTTTTTTCTTTAAGTTGATTGCCTTTCTTTTTTAAAAAGTAGAATTATCAGCAGCTAGGATTAGATATTTTTTACATCTTTCCAACTAATTACCAATTCCACATATGCTTAAGAATCAAAACATTGAATTCACATCCCTGGAGTAAACACATCGTCATCGCCACTGTTTTACACCGTAGATAAAAAGTTTCTACTAATTAAGTTTTAAAAACATACTCCTGTTTTAAGCAATAATGGATTTGGTTTAATGAGAAAAGTTGGCTTTTCAGATTGAAAGTAGGTGGTTTGACAAACTGATCCAAATGTCCGAGGAAAGAGAGTCAATCCTCAATGCATATGAGTCAGTGCATCCAGGATCCCAAGTTCATGGAAACTTCTGTCAGCCACACAATGACTATAACTTTGGCAACAGCAGTAACAACACTAACAAGCATCTGCTACTCCAGATGACAACATCTGCAAGAACTACAACACTACCGAATGAGTGATTATGAAGGATAGGCATCATGCTAACTGCTGCTTTGCATGCATTTTCTTAGTCAACCCTCTGTTCAAGCTGGAGAGTACGACTAGCTTGAATTAAAGACAAAGAAACCAAGGCTTAGCTAACACATTACTAAACTTTTTAAAAACATTTTTGTAGGTCCTCCATGTCCATTAGCTGGCAGAATGATAGTATTTCCAATAAGCTTGGGCCAATGAGCTAATGACTTAACTTATTGTATTAATCAAAGTCTTAATTCATTACGATCGCTGCCTAATCATCAGAGCGACCATGAATAAGAGTGAAAGGAGACTAACAGGTGGGAACTGAGACTTCTGAAAATATTCATAAAAGCAGCCAAATGCATGAATTTGGGATTAGGAGCTGGTGTTAAGATAGTGTTAGGAAAGGCAGCATATGGTTAGAATACTAAAAACCTCAGTGAGGGAGTTTTGCAAGGACTGGGTCTGTCTTGCCCTCTTTCTATGCTGAGTACTCAGCCTAGTATATGGAACATAAGATGAACTCAATATATCTTCAGTGCACCAAATCACATTTTCTTAGTTCCTCTATTGTAATATATATGTATCTGTAGAGAGATATATGTATTCTATATATATAATTATAGATTTTGCCGTTGTATAGTCATTTGTGAAAAATGGGATTTATTTTATTTTCCCGGAGTATCTTAATTTCTGCCTGGAGTTGCCATTCTGCCTAATAGCAAAATATTTAATTTTGTTACTTCTAAAAATATCAGTCAAATTCAGTGATTATTCCTCGGTTATTTCAGATTTTAAAATTACTCAAATATATTTTCTTTTCCTCTTTCTTGGGCTTATGTTTTCACGTGGTTAATAAGATTAAGGCATCATTTACATGTGCCTAAATATTAGGCAGATTTTTATTTCTTCAAACTTACACCTCAGAAAAGAGGAAGTTCTCTTACTTTGCATCACTCACATTTTCTCTTATACTGTACTCTCTGTCTCCCTCCCTTCCTCCCCATGCCTTCTGTTTTGAGTAGCACAATACTAAGTAGGGAGTGGTAAGACACATTGCCTGAAATGAAAAATTTTGGATGCTTATGGAGATCACCTGACAACGTTGGTAACCAAAAATAGCCAAATAGATTTAATACAGATTTATCTTAGTTTCCTGGGTGTATTAACTCATATTGTAAGTTAAGGGTTAGAATAAGTAAGCCTTTAAAAAATACCTTTGAAAAGCAAAAGGATAAATGATTATATGGAAGAGACCAACCATGTAGCTCAATTGCAGAGGAGACGAAAAGCAAATCTTTGAAAGTTTTGCAGGATGCTTGGGACTTGGGGCAACATTTTATTTCCAGCAACACAGTGCTGCAAGAGATTTGACACAAGCTGTATTCCAAACAGCCGAGATGGGAGTGAGTTTGATGTGCCCCAGGACACGAAGTTTGGTTCTTCAAAACATGATGATGTCCCACCAGAGGTCATCACTTGTGTCAAGAATGTGAATAAACTGTTCCATGACATATGAGATGGAACATTACTATCTGTGATTTTAAATGTGCATGTGTAATTAATGAATTCAATATTCTTATAAGCAGATGTTTTGTGATTTCTTCTATATTTGTAAAAGTCGGTATTTATGTGTTCATGTTGACCAACATGCATTTAAAAAAATGTTCTAGCTAGGGAAATAGGGAAAGAGCCTCCTTCCTGGGATCACCTTGTGTTTGGGCACGTATAATGCTTCTCTGTAGCTGCTGGTCTGCAAGGACTACCTGCTGAGAAGTAGGGAGTTGTAGGTCGTGACTGTGATCACTCTTCACGTGAGCATCTGCTGAGACTTCCGTCTCTCTGTCCTCTAAACAAGCGGTTCAGGCCAACATCTTCAGCAGACCTCTTTAAATACTCCTTTCTGTGTTGTGATCCTCTTTGCTGGCTTCTGCACCCCAACTGGGTGAACTTTGGACTGGTTTCCAAAGTTGACCCAGACCCCGGGACTGGGTCACAGAAGGTTGTTTGTTTCATGATGCAGGTTGTCTCTGAAGTGATTGGCCTTCTCAGAATTCAAGGTAGAAAGCAGGGCCTAAACCTCTTTCACCATCAGAATCTCAAATCGACGTAGGGTTTTGATGCTTTTCTCCTCACAACTTCAGTCTGAGGAGGGGGCAAGGCCCAGCTGGCTGCCACAGGCCACCAAACTCTAGCCTTCTCTGTGAACGCCCCTTTCTTCTCCTCAGTTCAGAAAAAAAACTCTTATCTTTTTTTTTGTTTCATGTTCTTTCTGGGCATTCTTGTCATATCACTTTCTGAAAGCTGAGCTTCACTCTTAGCTGGGACCCACGGACCCACGGGCCCACGGACCCATGGACCCACAGCATATACACGGTTCCTGGTGTGACATAAATGGAAGGACACCTGTGTGTGCAAAGAAACTTGAACTCAGATTATTAAAGCCTCTAAACCCAGCTAACTACCAGCCTACAGAAGTTACTGGGGAGAAAGGAACAAGTTCAAGACACCACAAAGTAGCAATTGGCCACACCCAGAATGTGATGAATGCTCTGTGACAAATGACCCAGTTTTTTCAACAAACATCTAACTTAAAATGGGAAGGAAGATTGCTTGAGAGTCAAAGAGACCTAAGAGACAACTAAACGCAACATGGGAGCCTTGTTTGGATCCTGAATTAAACAAGCCAACTTATAAAGCACTTCTGAGGTATCAGCGGGGGCACTGCTGATACCTTAGAAAGCACAACAGCTGGCACTTCTGTCTAGAAAACCATTGTTGCGAGTCATGTAACTCAGGCCTCTCTGCATTTCTGCACAAGTTCAAGGACCGCAGAGGAATTCTTGTGTGTTGCTTTCCATTTGACGATCACAGTTCAGTTCAGCCACCAGAAGAGAGAAGAGTATTAAAAATCCCTTTTTACTTCTTGTTCCCAAATAAACCATTTGTTTCTAAAAAAAAAAAAAAAAAAAAAAGCACCACTTCTGAGACCAGGCAGGCAAATTTGAATATAGATTGGGTATTAGGGAAGAGTAAGAAGTTTTTGGTAACTTGGTTTGATGTGATAATGGCATTGTATTTATATAAACAATCAATAAACAAAACAACAAACACATTCTATGAAAATATTTACAGAAGAAAGACATATCTGAAATTTGTTTTAAAAGAATGAGACAATAAAGTATCATAAAATATGACATAAAATTATGTTGGAGGAAGTCATCGAAAGGACATGGCTGGTGGTTGACTCTCGAGGCGGACCTGGGCAATCAGAGGCTCCCTACCCCTCCTGGCTCCTTGAAATGTCTGTCCTAGCACACTTCACCATTCCCACAGTGGGAGGCATTTCAAGGACTTAGCCTTGAGACAGTGATGTCTTGTTGAGACTATCTGGATTATATACGTGACTGAACCTTGGTAAGGCCTCTATTTAAACTTTAAAGATTCTAGCAGGTGGTGGGGAGATCTGCCCTTTCTTTGGTCTGTTTTTGGTCTCTGTATATAGGGGCTGGCTTCAGATCATAGCCAAGGAACTCCCAAAGCTGTGAACCAACAGACTGGCACGTGTATCTAGTTGTTGAAGCTGAGTGATGTCTATAGGAGGATCATTCTTAAATGCTTTGCTTCTGTAAACCTTTGAATGAACACAATAAAACCTAGAATCCCAGATTTTGAAAGCTGTGTCCCAATTCTAGATTTTCTCCTGCCAACACCACCCTTCACCATGATGGCCAGCACTTGTGGCCGCAGGGACCAAGGGCTTAAGGATGCAGGGGAACAAAGATAATGATGAAAAGTATAAAATTTAATCCCACCACATGTGCCTTTTTAAAATTCTTTTCCATTAAAAATAAAGCAGACTTGAACATTTCTTGTTGTCTGAAAAATTTGACACCTCACACCAACATTGTTCGGTTCATCAACTGTGTGCAGAAGTTCTTGGGATTCATGTCATAGACAACTATTTAAAATATTATTGGATTTATGTGGTTATTTGGTCACTATATAGGCTCTCAATTAATCAATAGTTGGATATAACCAGTGTCCTGGGGAGATTCACAACTTTTGTATTTTAAAAAAAGGAAATTCTCATGCTAGACAAGGTTGGAATCCACTTATGCAGACAAAGGCAACTGTTCGACAGAAGTTTTTTTTTTTCTTTTCCACCCTAGGGGTTTTGACCCCAAGATAAAGAGAACGTTAGAAACAAATGTCAGCTTTCTGGCTGGTGTCTGCTGCTATCTTCGGTGCCCTGGGCTTGCGCCTATTAGCCTTTCTGTTTGCATCTCTGCATTGAAGGCGGACAGCTTGAAGGCCTCGATGGTGTTCTTAGACCTGCCCATGGCCAGGCCTGAACCCCAGAGGCGGGAGAGGGTGTTCTTTGAACTTAAAGATAATCCCGTGGATCATGTTGCAACATAAGCAGAGAGGGCCAGCAAGGAGCTTTGTGTGATTTGCTATCCTGGGAACACTTTGAACGTTTTTGCCTGGTTTTGCCCCTGGGCCTTTCTTAGAAGCAGCTTCCCCTCTATGCTGTCTGTGGGATGCAGGATGAATATGTTTAAGAGAAAAATCTGCTCTAGGATGGGTTTCCTTTCATCACCGGAACTCCCGTTCACTAGTGGGCCTTCATGGGGTTGCTTCTTTCCTGTCTTGTGTGCCTGTGTCTCTGGGGCTTGTTTGCCTTTGGTATTTAAACTTCTAACACCCCAAGTCTGGTCACTCCGGGAACAATCCGTTGGGAGCTTCAGGTGGAATGCGAGTGGAATCAGAATTCAGGTGGGAGCTTCAGGTGGAATCAGAATTCACTTATTCAGTTATTTGAAGGAAGAAAAAAAATGTCTTTATGAGAATTGTCTCTTATTGCCCAGGGCTATGGATACAGATGATATTTGACATTGGCTGAAAAGTTGCTTAATTATTCAGTTTCTGACACGAACACTTGTTCGTTGACATTTAGACCTTCATCCTAAAGAAGAGAGCAAAGATGTTTTTAAAAATTCTTTTTTTTTTTTTTTTTTAATTTGAGAAAGAGGGACAGAGAGCACGAGAAAGAGAGAGAGCATGAACGGGGGAGAAGGGCAGAGGGAGAAGGGAAAGCAGAGTCCACGTTGAGCAAGGAGCCTGATGAGGGACTCCGGGATCATGACCTGAGCCAAAGGCAGACGCTTAGCCAACTGAGCCACCCAGGCGCCCCAGTTTTTAAAAATTCTGTGTGCCAGATAGTTAGTGAAGTTTGATATCTTGCTCTGTTTTTCAACGTCTGCAACAATTTCCTTTCCTGACTAAAACAATAAACATTTCCAGATTATGCTTGTGAAAAAGTAAACTGCAAAAGCTTGTTTTTACATGACAGGACTTGGTTTCCTTCAGGAGCCCCTTTTGATCCCATATCTACATGAATTATAAAATGATCATTCAAGGGGAAGTGAATTGGTTTGATTCAAGGAACAGAGAATCTGAAATGCTATCCTTTTCCATTTTAGATTAGGAGGGCCTTCTGCGCTGATGGATTCCTTCTGCTTCTTTCATTTGCTTATTCTGAACGCACACTGCAGCCATTTCCACAATGGATTGCACGGGCCTCCCGACAGTTTTTGACTCTAGCCCCTCGAACTCTTCATTATGGATGCCTACTGCCTTTGATTTAGTGTTTTGGGATGTTTAGTTACCATGGTTTTAATATCAGTCCTATGACAATCCCCCTTCTTCATGTCTTCCCACCCTATGGTCTCTCTGGACTGCCCAAATCAATGTACTGGAATTTGGGCCATGACTTTCATAACCAGGGACTCCCTTGGTGTGCTCACATTTACCATTCACCCAAAGGGCATGCCAACCTCCACTGGCACCGAGCTCAGTAAGCCCTGTGGTTCCCACAGGTCAGTCCTAGGATGCCAGGTCACTGATGCAGAAATCCTCAGCCTCCAGGGATGATGGTAATCAACTGCAAAGCACCAAGCAGCTGCTCTATGCGGTGGATTTAATTCACATTGCATAGTAATGCTCCTAAGATGAGGTCCCCGGGGATATGTTACGATGCAGGACTTTTCACAGAGGCTTTATTGCTTTTGTCATCAGCTTCTAAGGCTGCTTATGAATTCTGAACGGGTTCCTCTTTCCCTGCAGGATAGCATTTGCATAAAAAACAAACTACTGGATAAATAAGGCTTCACCAGTTATCATTCCTTTTAACACCCCTCCACGGAAGGTTGACAGGTGTGCATTTGGGTGCCTTTTACATATTGTGTGTACCTGAGCTCATGGCGCAAACTGTTGAACTGCTTCACAAACTCGTGGTTTCTCTCTTGCCCCAAAGGAAGTGCCCTCGCCCTGAAAAAATGAACTGAATTCACAATGAGCAGAGTCTCTTCCTCTTACCTCCTCCATGCTGGGTAAGGATTATCTATGCCCGCTCCAAACGGTGCCACTGCATTATTCCAATACTCTTAGAATGCCACTGGATATGGCTAATTGGAGTTAAATGTTGCAGAAAGAAACCAACACCGGGCTAAATGTGTTCTGCGTGTCTTCTTACTGGTGGGCTCAGTGAATCCCACGTGAAACAGGTGGCTTCCCGTGGGATAAAAGGAACCAGAAATGCTCTCCTCTGCCAAAAAAATACCCATACTACCTGTTCCCTTGCAATGTACATTTCACAAGGCCAAAGGAGACCGGGGAAAAACAAGGACAGCTTTGGAATCATACAGACTTGGTTTCAAATAGCACTTTAATGATCTCCTGATTAGGTGTGGGCATTTGGGAAGCTCTTAGATTTATTTCTCTTACCTGGTCCGATAAAGTACTAATTTTTATGTACTTTGTTCGATTGAAAAATTACAAATGAAAAGCATGGCTATGGTAACAAGTCTTAACCCTGCAAATATTCACTGAGAAAATAAATGGCAGTCACACCATAACCCTTCTCATCTGGGCCCCCACCCTAAACACACGCGTGGATATAGCCAATATCATCTGTGTGCTGACTATCCTTCGTTGTGCTTCTAAATTTAGATATACATTGGGAAAGAGCATAGAGGTATTTTCTTTATTTTTTTTTTCCCTGACCGGATTGCATCATGTATCATGATTATCAAGGGGTTGCTATACACATTTGTTTCCAACTCAGTTTCTTCACTTAAATTTCATGTCCCCTGCAGGGACTCTTCTGCTTTAACAGCTTTAAAATATTGCAAAATCTAGATGTTCTGTAATTTACCTGACTACTACTTATTTATGGAAAATCAGATTTACCTTTTTTTTTAACCACTAAAAATGTACTAAAACAAAGGTCCTTACAGTTACATTCTTAAGTACTGGCGCTGTTTTTCAGTATGGCACATTTTTTAAAGTATAAATACTGAGTTCAAAGACTGTGAACATTTTAATATTTTTGTTCACTGCCAGGTAACTTCCAAAAATTCATAATGATCTGCACACCCACCAGCAACATATGAAAGGGTCCATTTTCCCACGTGCTTGTCAGATCTGCTGTTATCGATATTTTTAATTCTACCAGTTTCATGGTTGAAAATGGTTATCTTGCTTTTATTTGAATTTGCACTTCCAAAAACCTAAAATGTGTGGTGAGATTGTTCACAGAGAGGTCATATAGAGGTGCTCAATGAATCAGAGCAATTAGCAAGAAATCATGCTTAGAGTAGTTTCCCCAGGAGAGAAAATAGTCTTGCTCAGAATCTTCCTTGAACTTTGGGAGATGAAAAATCACCATGAGGGAGGTAGATTAGAAAGGTTGCATAAGCAGGGGATAGAGATGGTGCTGGGGCAACCCAGGGGAGTATTAACCTTCCATAATATTCCAGAGGACTAGCCTGCAGGCAACATTGGACTTGCACCCGGCGTCATACTTTTGGCCTTGCCCTCTGACTGCTGGTTGGTCAGCCCATCCAAGCTCAGTTTTCAACAAGTAATTTGGCAGCTGTGGACCAGAGTTGTGTTGTGAACTTTGCGTCACACACGCAAATGTGATACTTAAAAAGAAAGAAATAAAATTACTTCATGTATTTCATATGCTCTCCCTGATGTTTTACTACTGTTTCCTGTGCAAAAGAAATCCAAACGGTGAGTACATGTCCCCAGAATGAAAGCATTGCCTTTCTCACAGACCACAGGTGACCACTATCTAAGCTTCATAGTCTTAGCCTAAGATTACATGGGTTTGGTTCAATGAAGAAAGATAATTTGCCAGATTGCAGCTTGGAGGTTAGATGAACTCTTTTCAAACTGTGGTAAGAAATGCACACACTCCCGCTTGATATATGTTAGCAATAAAATACTCTGAATTCCCACATTCACATGGTAAATGACAGTAGGAGCGGAAAAATGCACTGAGTGTGTATTATAGGTCAGGTGTGTTTCTAGCTTTTTAAAAATAAATGATATCATCTAATCCACTCTACAACCTTTAGAATTGGAGACCATCATTGCCCCCATTTTACAGAAAAGGCAGGGGTGGAGTGGCTGTCTCTTACACAAGGTTCACAGATTTGGTAAGTAGAGGAGGTATGGTTTGAACTGAGGTCATTCTGGTTTGAGGCCAAGTGCTTCTTCGACTGTTCACTGGTTCAGACTCACCAACTAGTGAGCAGGAGAGATATCATCACCATATCCCCTGTACTCCTCCCAAAAAACACCCTAAAGTTTAAATGAATTGCCTAATAACAAAGAGCAGTAAAGCTGCTTAAAATGGTAACGTTGGGCAACTAGCCTCATCCATGATATCCATAAATTAATTCTGCTGCTCAGTTTCAATGGACAGGATTAAGATTTCACCCCTTGTCATGAAGTGTCCTTATGGTGTCCCCTAAGTGTGGTTAGTTACAAAACTGCACCGGTTATTGTAACAGGGCTAATTGAACACAAGGATTTGGTAAACAGTTGTTAGAGAACCGAAACTGTTCAAAGGGGACACAGAGCTTTCACAGAGAAAATAATAAATGCAGACAGAGACTCCAGAGGTTCAGCTCTTAGAGGAGTAGCCTTGCACACCTGGGATCCTGAGCCTGACGAGTGGGTACCAGCAGGCTGTCTCTCAGGCATTGTGAGGCTGGTTTGGGGTGTGGAGAAAATTGCAAATAGGAACCCCCCAGCCACTACCCACTGTAAGAGTGATGAATGACAAGCAAGCAGAGAGTTCCAACCTTTTTTTTTCCTCCATTCTCCAGTCTTCCTGTCACCCTCAAGAATCTCTCCTGACCAAGTCTACCAGGTACCCAGTGACTACCCAGAAATGATGTTTGTAGAGTTTGTAGAGTTTCATCCCCAGCAGTACAAGACTGAGTTCAAAGTTGAGGAAAAATATTTAATATGAGCACATTCCACACTTCCAACTACTTGACATCCTTTCTGCTCTTTCTACACATATTTCAGCTTCCGTACCATGACAAAACTAACTTTGTACTTCCCCCTAACAAGATGCAATTTCTTTCTTACAAACAAAGATGCTCTAATTCTCTTCTCAAAATGAGGAGAAAGAGAAGAAATTTATCAGTAGAAAAATATTTCTTTTTTTCTTTAAGGAAAAATATTTCTTAGGTTACTTGAATACATATATTAACAATATATGAAAAAACACTTGTTTTAGGCTGTTTAGGCTGTCCTAACACATTATCATAGACTGGGGGGCTCAAACAACAGACATTTATTTCTCACAGCTCTGGAGTATGGGAAGCCCAAGATCACGGTGCCTGATGTCACGTGAGGGCCCACTTCCTGGCTTGTAGATGGCCGTCCTTCCCGCTGTATCCTCACACGGTAGAGAGCAGAGGGAAAGGTTCTCCCATCACTTCTTATAAGCATACTAATCCCTTTCACAGGGGCCCCACCTTCATAACCTATTTACCTCCCCAAAGCCCCACCTCCTAATACCATCATATTGGATATTAGATTTTCACCATGAGGATTTCAAGGGGACACATTTGATCCTTAGCAACACTGCAGTGGAAATATTCAAGGGTGAATGGGTAGACTAATCTGTCGATCAAGAAGTTGGTGAAAAAGATGAGTGGTAAGAAGGTAGGTCGGTTCTCCTGAAGGGGTTTTTAAGGACTTTGATTTTGACTCCCTGGGTAATAAAGAGGTGGTGAGGCTATTTGAGTCAAGAATAGTGATATATATCTATATATATCTATATATAGATATAT
The DNA here is from genome assembly GCF_009762305.2 of Zalophus californianus. Taxonomy (NCBI): domain Eukaryota; kingdom Metazoa; phylum Chordata; class Mammalia; order Carnivora; family Otariidae; genus Zalophus; species Zalophus californianus. Next base: position 96,186,158 of record NC_045597.1, read on the forward strand.
ATCTATGGTGATTTACACAATGACTATTTCAGGAGCAGTGAATGGGATTTTATGAAGACCAGCACAATAGTCCAGGTATGAAATGATGTGTGACTGGAAACCGGGACATGGTTATCAGAACGAAGTCCAGTGTGGCTCTGCGCCTCATTATAACCTCCACAACTGGCTGATGTAGAAGGAAAGACCTTGAGGCTGGGTGACCTCACCTTAGGGATTGGCCCACGGGTTGGTTGGGGCCTTAGGGGATGGTCAACATTCTAAATTCCCTGCTTCAGAGACATGTGGAAATATGAGGAGAATAGCAGTGAGAGAATATTTCCAGCAGTCCATGGATTCCAGGAGAGTCCAGGTTCTCATCATTTTTCATCTGGATCACTATAGAAACTTCATCTCCAGTTCTCCTCCTTTGCCACGCGCCCACCCGCAGACCCAATTAATTTTCCATATGGCAGCTAGAGTCATCTTTTCCAACATCACCTACCCCACAGTTCCCTCCTCCACATTGTTCAGTAACTTCTCAGTGCACTCAATCAAATCAAGACTCAATACCCTGTCCTGCATGGTCTTGCCTGATTTGGCCCCTGATGACATCTCTTGTCTTTTTTCTTTTTATTCACTCTAGCTACACTGGCCTTTTAAATGTGCTTGTTTATTCCATGCTTCCTCTGCTCTAGAGATTTGACCATGCTGTTCCTGTGTGGGAATGCTTTTTCAATCGGCCTCTCTTCAACTGCCCAACTCCTAGACAGCCTTTCCCAACTGTTACTAAACTCTGCTACTTCCTCTCTTGAAATGCCATTTTTTCTTTAATAGGTTTTTTTTTTTTTTTCAGGATGTTAAACCACGACAAAGCTAAATATAGACCTTTCTTCCCCTTTCTCCTGAATCTGCTGATAAGGCCAGGCAGAGCTTACTTTCTGTTCTTTGTCTCGTGATTGATGAAGTAAGATCGCAACTGTTTGTCATGATTGATTAGCTAAGATTAGAACTGTTCATTCTGAACTAATTATCCTGAAACTCACTTTCCACAGAGAAAAACATGTTCTCTGACTGCAACTTGCCTGTCTACCAACAGCGCCAGTGGAGACCACCCCATGGGTAACTTGTTTTCCCCTCTTGAGGCAAAATCACTTTGCTGAGATGCTCCAATCTTTGGATCTGAAACACTTTCTCTATTAAAATAACCTGAATAAAATCAATCCCCTTACTTGTCTGGTTTCTGTCTTTGAGAATTATATATTTACTGATGCGTTTTCTTGTTTAATGTGCTCCTCCTGACATCTCTTTGCTCCTCTCCTTTCCCGTACATTAGACTCTAGGCTTTAGGAGGGAAGGGACCTTGCCCTTTCCGTTACTACAGTAGCACCAATGCTCCTCATGTGCCTGATCGTAGGAGATGCTTCCTAAATAGGAGTGAATAAATGAATGAATGTAAAAGCATCAGGTGTCCCCAAGTAGTGACAAGACTTGTGGTGATGCAGGAGGCAGTATCATTGAAGTAAGTGGCCAGGAGGTTGTGCAACAGTATCTGGCCCCTAGAAAGAGGGGCTACGGGGCAAAGAAGGTTGTTAGGGCAACATCCTGGAGGCCTGGAGTTCAGGAGAGGAATTCTCTCGCAGTGGGTGATCTAGAGTAGAGATTAAGAACTTTGGCCCAAGTTCAGATCACAGATACCCCTCGGAAATAGTAAGAATAGGCTATGGCAAAACGATGCAAAGATTCACACTGGCATGCTAAATCTAAAGCAGCAAAATCAACTCTAAAACTCAAATATATGAGTCTGAATATATTGATCTAATGGCAGCCTTGTTTTAGTCTGGCTCAGGGCATGCAGGGTAAAGATATTGGTTTTACGTGTCAGCTTAAGTGGGGGAAACACACATAATTATAATGGAAAAGGTTGAACAGAAAAAGATATAACTTGAAGTATAATCCAAGAAATGAAAACATTGTTTTTCACTTATGAGTTTGGCAAAGATTGGGTAAGATTGAGTGTTCAGGGAACCAGACATTCTTATACACAACTTGTTGAAGTGTACATTGTTTGAAGTCTCTTTGAAGCCAGTTGGTAATATGTACCAGTAACTTAAAATGTTTATTCATTGAAATCCAATGCAGTTTCTAGTAATACGTCTTGCAGATATGTGTATGCACAAAGATTAACCTCTGCATAGAATTACAGCTCTATGTATACTATAATTTGAAAACCACTTAATATCCCACCATAGTAGAATAGTTATGTTATCACTCATTTATATATGTTGGTGCATTGTTTCAGATTATGGTTGCTACCTTAACAATAAACCCCAAATGTCACTGGCTTTATGGAGTGGAAGCTATTTCTTTCTCACGTAAGGTATAAACAGCAGGTGCAAAACATGGTGACCAGTTCTATAGTGTGTTAAAGTGATGGTGAGTCAACATCTTCCATTTCTTGCCATCATGTGGGTGGAGATTCCCAAGGCTCTCCCCCAGAACTCTGAGGGCTGTGCACAGAATTCTCGGGTATACACAAGGGCCATTTCCAGCACAATTTATGGGAATTCCCATAACATAAAATCATATCTCTAGTTTCCAGTCAGCAAAGTAGAGGCTAGCATCTATCACTATGCTCTTTTCCAGGTATCCCTTTGAAACTTTGTCCCTCCTAAACAATTTGGAGTCACATCATTTTGTTAGAACCCAGGGAGCGTGTGTGGGAAAGTGACTGAGGTTGATGCTATAGAATAACTGTGTGAGTTTTATTGTCTGTGGTTGGTACATATTTGGGCAAATGGTTTGACTTGCAGTGCCTTGAAAATCAAATTTAATATTGAGAAGTGTCTGTGATGGTTCTACTACTGCTGTGCTTTCTTTTTGTGAAATGAGTTTGACTCCTTTAATTTTTTGAGCCACCCATCAAGATTTTCTTTCTACATTGGATGACAATATTCTTTTTGTTCTTGAAGAAATTAAGGAAAACATATGTTTTGAGATAAAGATTTAAAGATGTGAAACCTAATCACCATGAATGATTAACCAAATGTTTTCGCTATTAGTACCTACACTCTAATTGGATTGTCCTAATGATCAGTTTGTGCAGCTTTGAAGACATTAGGAAAAGTAGATTAGGATGAAAAAATAACCCTTCCTTCTGATAAACTGTTTTCCCTATATCCACTATTCCTTTTTATATGAAAAACCCATTTTAAATGCTGAAATATTTGCAATGGAAAAATCAAAATTAAATATCTAGAGTCTCCCCTAGCACCTCTATCTGTCTAATAAGCAACGTAGTGTTTGATCAATATAGTAATTACATCTCTAAATCGAATCTATCAGTAGATGGGTGATATTTATAATTCTAATGGTCTCATATTCTAAGATATTGGGACAAATGGCAGAAAAAAATTAGCTCATTTTATTATATTTTTACTCAATTTTAAAACCTGTGTTTTAAAAAAAGCCAGATATAAAACAAGCATGGAGGTGATTTTTAAAATTTATCATTTAATCGTTGGTATCACGTACATGAAAGTCAATATCATTTTTGTTTAAGGAAAATTCAGACTTTTTACATTATTAACATACTAACATGAAAGCATAAGTTCTTAAACTATTTGGAGAAAATAATTATCTTAATTGTTGCAAGCTGCTAGTACCCTTATCCTGGATTTCCCAGTGTTTAAAGCACACATAACTACTTACCCAGCGGCTCCAGCCTAGCATGTATGTAAGTGTATGTATGAGTGTTGAGGAAGAGGTTATCTACAATGTGTGTGTATTGAAGGTGAGTGAAATAACTGCTCCACTCTGATGCAGGCCCATGGTCCTTGGACCACACTTGTAAACATGATTTCTTCTTCCTTCATGGTGAGTTTTTTCCTCAGAAGTTTCATGTTTTATCATGTAACTAGAACCGTGAAGACTCACTCTACAAGTACCCCCCCCTTCCCCATACACAGACAAGGTTGAATCCTAAGATGGGCAAAACTTAACCTCAAGTTGGGATCCTGTTATAAATATTGATGATATAATATGTCAAAAAAGAGACTTTGCTAGCCAGAATAAGTGGAAAAATTCAGATGAAGAGAGATTGCATTTACTGCTGCCATAACAAATATTTGAGAGATACTTTAACATAAACTAAGTAGAGAATTCGATATCTATATTTCCAAAAGGGGAAGTAAGCAAAAATGAAAGCTTGCAAAAATGAAAAACATTAGTAGGGTCAATTCAGGTAACATAGTAATTCTTTACCCTCACATCCTGAACATGTCTTATAAGGAGAGTAGAGACTGGGAAAATGATTGAACCACAAATTTATCAGGAATCTTGAGACATTATCTTATCAAGCCATCAAGCCACGTCCACTTCATCCTGGATACACAGCATAATTAGAAATAAGGTGGAGTGATATACGAGTGAGGATTCCAAGTAAAAAACCCATAGACTTAGAGGATCAATGTTACTTAAATTATGAAGATTGCAGCAAGAAAACTCTTGACCTGTGCAGAAGAGCCTAGGTGGACACTATTATGCATATTTCTGCTTCACTCTTTCGTACACATCCCTCAATCCATATAATCCCACAGGATAGTTACAGAAGCTCGGGATAAATAAGCTCTGGGGAATTACTAGTGTTGCTGGGGATTCTGAGAAGGATAGAGGCTCCAGGGCAGGGATTACCTTGCATCACTTCTGTGAGTGAAGCAGCTTACGTAGCATTACTAGACATCAAGAGGGATATTTTTCAATGAGATGTGTCAACCCAAAAGAAAGACATGATGATAATGAATTGCCATGTATCCAAGAATATACCTCTAAATCATATGAAACAGAAGAGGCCAGAAATTAAAGGCAAAGTGGACAAATCCTCAACCATGCTAAGAAACTTTTACATGCATTCACCAAAAACACACAGAACTAGCTGACAAAAAGAAATTACTAAAAACATAGAAGATATAAATAACAATAAATCTTGATCTGATCTATTTATCTATCATCTATCTATCTATATCTATTTTTTTAAGATTTTATTTATATGACAGAGAGAGAGAGAGAGAGCACTCACATAAGCGGGCGGGGGGGGGGGGCGGCAGCAGAGGGAGAGGGAGAAGCAGACCCCCAGCCAAGCAGGGAAGCCTGATGCTCAGCCAGGATCAGCTGGGATCATACACCGGACAACTGGAAAAATAGCCCAGGTGTTTGAAGTACAGATGGAATATTCACAAAATTCATGACAAAATTGATCATTGGTGAATCCATTAAGTAAGCCACAGCAAAATTTTAAAAAATGAAAGAAATTAGATTATGTTCTCTCCATTGGAATTAAGCTAGAAATCTATAAGTGAAAGATAACGAGTTAATGCCCATATGTTTTGAAATTAAGCAATACATTAAAAAAAACATGGATCATAGGAGAATCCTGAGCAAATAAAATTTTGAGAAGAATGATTATGAAACTATGACATATAAAAATTTGTAGAATACAGATGAACCAGGGCATATAGGGAAACAGATATGCTTAGATGTGTGTTAGAAAAGCAGAATGATTGAACAATCATAATCTAAATATCTCTCCAAGAATATTGAAGAAAAAGGAGAAAATTAAATCAAAAGCAATTAAAAGGCGATAAATGATAATGAGAAGGAGGAATGGATAAAGTAGAAATCTATCATGGACACCATCCATATAGCTCCAAACTGCCTATTTAAAAAAGAGTTTTGGGGCACCTAGGGGCTCAGTCGGTTAAGCCTCTCTCTGACTTTGGCTCAGGTCATGATCTCGGGGTCCTGGGATCAAACCCCATGTCGGGCTCCATGCTCAGAGGGGAGTCTGCTTGTCCCTTTCCCTCTGCCCCTCCCCAAGCTAATGTTCTCTTTCTCTCTTTCAATAAATAAATAAAGTCTTAGAAAAAATAAAATAAAATAAAAAAGAAGTTGATAAACCACTGGTACCATCGATTGAGAAGAAGAGTAACTGTGAGAGAGAAGGTACAAATAGTAAATATGAGGAATAAAAAGTGACATATTAAAACAGATCCCCAAACATTCAGTAGTTAATATTATATTATGAACAACTTGTATATCAATAAACTCAAAAATGTAGATATAATGTACAATTTCTTATAATTTTTCTTAATTTTTTAAAACAAAACTAACATCAAATTTGACACAAAATAAATTGAAATCTTTTTTTTTAAGATTTTATTTCTTTATTTGACAGAGAGAGACACAGCAAGAGAGGGAACACAAGCAGGGGGAGTGGGAGAGGGAGAAGCAGGCTTCCTGCTGAGCAGGGAGCCCAATGTGGGGCTCGATCCCAGGACCCTGGGATCATGACCTGAGCCGAAGGCAGACGCTTAACGACTGAGCCACCCAGGTGCCCAATAAATTGAAATCTTTTTAATTTTTTTTAGAGAGGAGGGAGGGGCTGAGGGAGAGGGCAAAAGAATCTTAAGCAGGCTCCAGTCCCAACATGGAGCCTGACTCAGGGCTCGATTTCACAACCCTGAGATCATGAACTGAGCCAAAATCAAGAGTTGGATGCTTAACTGGCTGAGCCACCCAGGCACCCAAGAAATTGAAATCTTATTGCTTAATATCTAGTGGCTGAATGGAGTCCATAGTTTAAAAAACTTATAAAATTTAAAACAAAAACAAAATGAAGCAAACAAAATACTAGGCACAGATAATTTCTGTGGTGAATTCTAATATCAAGGTGGGGGGGAAGGACAGGAATATTACACAAAGTCTTTCTTCACACCAAAGGGACATTAGGTCATTTTATAGGGCTAAGATAACACTAATAAAAGTTTATATATACATATATACATATAAATATAAATATGTATATATAGAGAGAGTATATCTGTGATGAAGGACATTACAGAAAAGGAAAACAATAAATTACTCTCATTTGTTACCATAAGTGCAATTTTTTTTTACCTCAAATGTGAGCAAACAGAATCCAAGTGATATACAAAAGAGGTAAATATATCACAGTTAACTTTAGTTTAATTCAGGACTGCAAAATTAACATTTGAAAGTATAACCAATGTAATCTGTCACACTAGTTGAAAAAGGAAGAAAAATCATATGGTCATCTCAAAGGATTAAGCAAAACATTTCCAAGAACTCAACATCTGTTCAAGATTCAAAAAAAAATTCTTTTTTTTAAAAAAGATTTTATTTATTTTTTTGACAGAGAGAGAGAGACAGCGAGAGAGGGAACCCAAGCAGGGGAAGTGTGAGAGGGAGAAGCAGGCTTCCCGCAGAGCAGGGACCCCAATGCGGGGCTCGATCCCAGGACTCTGGGATCATGACCTGAGCCAAGGGTGGACGCTTAATGACCGAGCCACCCAGGTGCCCCCCCACAAATTCTTAGATAACTATTCATAAAGGGCTCTCCTTAAACTACAAAACCCATAACATCCATCATATCCCTTGGTAAGGTGTTGAGATAGAGAATGAGAGAAATATGTTCACTGTGATACTTGAACTCAGTATTTTACTGAATCTCCCAGCCAGTTCAATAAAGTTAGAAATTACAAAAATGAAAGAAAAAGAAAACATATAAGGGCTGGAAAAGAAGAAGCAAACAGCTATTATTTGCATATAAAAAATTCCAAAGGACCAATAACCTAAACTGTTAACACTAATGTGTGAACTTGTCAAAATTGCTGGATGTAATATTAATGTATAAAACTCAAATGTATAACTAAACACCACCAGCAATCAGAATTCTACTTGAAGGGTATCGCTTACAATAGTATAAAAAAATCCAAATACCCAGGATAAAATATGTGCAAGAGCTCACTATAAAACACTATAAGACATTATTGAGAGAAATTAGAAAACAATAGATACAAAACTTCACACAGATACTTCATATTAATGGAGTAGAGAAACCAGTAAGATAAGGATGTCAATTCTCTCCAAATTGGTTGTTAGGGAAGTTAGAAATGTTAAAATTTAAAATTTACAAATGGCTTTCAAATATAAAGTGAAATGCAAAGGACTGAAAATAGAATAAAAATTTGACAATAAAAGATGGGAAGACTTTCTTCCCTGGACATCAAGAATAACAGTAAAAATATAACATTTAAAAAATACCTGTATATAATATTTAAGAGCATGTAGTATCAGGACACAGGTGATCAAACAGATGAATGGAATGAAGTAAAGAATTAATAGATGGTTGATTTGTGCCAAAGATTTCACTGCAGAGCAATGGGGGAGAGAATAGGCTTTCAAATTAAAGGTGGACGGGCAAGTGAATATCCACAGCAGATATATACCTCATACCAATACGAAAGTCATTCCATGACTGCTGTTTGATCTAAATTCTAAAGATAAAGCAATATAGCTTCCAGCAGTTAATACACAACACTATCTCCATAATTTGGGGGAAGGGCATGATTGCCTCAGTAAGACACAATGAACACTAGCCATGAAGTAAAAGATTGATAAATTAGGCTATTAAAATTAATACCCTCTTTTTATTAATAGACTTGAGAAAGACAGTGAATATACAGACCAGGAGCAAACATTTTCAACTAATATAACTAATAAAATGATTATATCCAGAATATATGTAATTGTATTCAGAATATATAAAAATTTCTACAAAGCTGTAAGTAAGTAAAAGAGAACAAAACAATTTAAAAAAATGTTCAAGTGACATGAAAGGACACTTCAAAAAGGTCATTATCCAAATGGCTAGGAAACATATAAAAAAAGTTCAGAGATATTTAAATAAAAACCATTATCGGTTTTACACCAATGTTGTTAAAACTAAAAATTAAAATAGCAAAATTTGGCAAAGATGTGGTCCAACTGGAACTTCCCTATCCCGCTGGTGGCAGTTCAGATATTGTAAACATTTGGGAGAACTGCTTTCTATTATCCAGTAAAGTTGCACAAGTATTTACCTTTTCCCCAGGAATTCCACTCTTACTCCTACACAACAGACATGCTCATGCATATGCACCAAAAGGCATGCATTAAAATTTTAATGATAGTATTATTCATAATAGCCAAAAATGTCAAAAAAATGGCCATCAGCAATAGAATGGATATCTATATATATATTCTATTCTATATTCTATATATGTGTATATATATATATATACACACACAATAGAATGCTCTACAGCAAAGAGAATGAATAGCTACAGAAAACTACATGGATGAATCTCACAATTATAATGTTGCATGAAGGGATCCAGATACTAATACATACTACATGATTCAATCTAAATGAAGCTCAAAAACATGATACTTTACCTGTGGTTTCAGAAGTCATATTAGTGGCTGATTTTGAAAGGAAGAAGAGTTAAAGATTGGGAAAGAACGTAAGTTGGGAGTTTTCCAGGTGGCGGTGATGTTCTTAGTCTTGACTTAGCTGGTGATCACACTGGAAGATTCATGAAGTTGTACTCCTAAAATTTTTTCATTTTCTGTATGCTATATTTCAAAAAAATTGTACAAGGGCAGATTTTCTTCAACTAGGTGATTCAACATTATTATTTTTTTTAAAGATTTTATTTATTTATTTGAGAGAGAGAGAGAGAATGAGAGATAGAAAGCACGAGAGGGAAGAGGATCAGAGGGAGAAGCAGACTCCCTGCTGAGCAGGAAGCCCGATGCGGGACTCGATCCCAGGACTCCAGGATCATAACCTGAGCCGAAGGCAGTCGCTCAACCAACTGAGCCACCCAGGCGCCCGTGATTCAACATTATTAAGAATACATCTTTGGATTTCTTAGAATCATCTTTCCTCCTACACCATGAGACATGACATTATAGCTGAAAGTTTATCTTTGTCAACTTCTGGGGATGTAGAATGTGTGTCCCATTATCATAAACTTCTGGGACTGGGGTCTTTCTTGTTGTAGGTCAGGCCCCAGATATTAATGCCTTCTTCTTCCTTCTGACTTCTGAATGTGGATGTAGGTGAAGAGTTCCCAGAAGTTTTCATTCTTTTTTTTTAATATTTTATTTTTTATTTATTTGGTGGGGGCATGAGCAGGGGAGAGAGGAAGAAGGAGAGGGAGAAGCAGACTTCCCACTGAACAGGGGCCCTGATGCAGGACTCGATCCCAGGACTCTGGGATCATGACCTGAGCTGAAGGCAGAAGCTTTACAGACTAAGGCACACAGGTGCCCCAGAAATTTTTATTCTTAACCCCTTTTTCTTCCCCAAACTTCATAATGGAGATTATATACTTTCTGGCATGTTTTAAATTATTTTTATATTTAATTTTCTTTGTGTACCTAATTTATTTTCTGACATTATGATGTAGTACAGCTCAATGAGCAAAAACTCATTGCTGTCATACAGCCCTGGTTACAAATATCACCGGTGTGTTTTTTAACTCTGTGGTTTAGGGAAACTTACTTAAACTCCCTGGGACTCAATTTTCTCATTTCAAAATAAGAGTAACAATGCTTACTCAGTAATTTACAGTAAGGAATGGAGTAAAATAACCTATGAACAATGTTTTGTATTGAATTCATCTCATAGAATACTAATTCCATTCCCCTGATAAATTATTTTTTGAATCAGAGTGGTCAATGGGAAAATACCTTTTATGTACTAGAGAAATTAATATCTTTTTTTCCTTTGCAGGAGTATAGAATATTTAGAGGACATTGGTATTTTTAGGATGAAAAATGTAGAATGAATGAAGCTCATTAATTTTCCATATATTCTCTAAAATTATTTTTCATAAATCTTGCTTGTCAAATAAGAGGTTCATAGAAAAAAACCTCATAAGAAATTTCAATAGGAAACAAAATGCATTACAAGTGTTATTAGCTCTTTAATGGGACTCCAGTTTCAACATTTATGTAAAGGTTTCTATTTTTAATATGGCTGGAGTTTCATTAAAATCTAAATTAAAAGAAGAAAAGAGATGCTTTTCTTAAACTCACCAAATTTGTATTTTTTTTTTCCCTACAAGTATCAGAGATGGGAAAAAGAGAGTGGAAGCGCACAAGGCTTTTAAGTTCTGTGGTCAGAACTGGCCGATTGTCATCTTTGCCTTCTTGCCATTGACCAAAACCAATCAGAAAGCATAGTCCAAAGTCAAGGGATCAGGAAAGCACAGTCACCCCTACCAAGGCCGCGGGGGTGGGAGGTGGGGGGTGAAGCAACAGTTTCAAGTATCACATCAAGTACCATAACTTTATGTGAGGTTAATTGGCATATAACTAATTATGGGCTTAAACAAACAAACAAAAATCATTAATTCATTTATTTCCTCATTAATGCAGTCAACAAGTAAATAAGTATTTAAGGGCTATCGCTGACCCTGATTTTAAACACATTAGAGTTATCACTTCATTTCGTCATGTATTCAATAAAAATTCTTGAGCTTGTTTGGCAAATGTTTTCCAAAATTCACATGTCTTGTACCCAATGATTCTCTATACTGGATAAAATAATTCAATGACCTAGGTTTATGATACACAAATAATTATTCCTGGAGAGTTCACCAGGATTCTACATTAAGGAAAAGTAAGCACATTTTATAGATGACTTCTGAGATTGTCTATAAATATAGATGAGATTGGTAGGATCTCTTTGTAAAGAATTTTGGGCTAACGTTTTTATGGTACTATTTTTTTTTTTTTTTTTGCCAGATGTTGCCAACTGTTGGCCTATGGATCATATTCAGCTACAGATGAGTTTTGTTTGGTTAGCATAGAGGTTGAACATTCTTGCATTTGAATATATTTAGGTGTGGCATATATCCACTGGTTTATCACATCACTCTTTACTTGTAAGCTAAAGACTCATTCTATCTGTGCATTTGTTAACCTTTCATGGCCCCAAAGTATTTGATTTGTAAGCTTTCCTTGATGGCCTGTAACATTGGAGCAGCACTGGTTACCATTCATGCATGTATTTGAACAGTTCCAAAACTAGTGAGAAAGATTTGAGTCTTTCTTTTAAGTGTTCTAGCCCTAATAAATTATGTGAGCTGACCATTTAGGCAGGCACCTTAAGCAGAAATACGTAATATCTGCACTTCAGATGGGGAATATAAACTGAATAAGCAATCAAGGCAATTGTCTAGTTAAAAATACAAAGGCAAATAAGACACAGTTATTGTCCTCACTGAGTTCACTTTCTAGTTGGCAGTGAACAAACCATTTTTGATGGATCAGGATAAAGCTTCCACCTGGACTGAATCTTGAAGGCAAATAGTTTTATAGGTGAATAAGGATAAATGGGTATTTCAGGTACAAGGAAGCATATATGAAAATAATCACATACATGACTTCCTGGGTGAAAAGAGGGTACATTTGAGCTCCTGAGACCAGAAGATGAAGGGTGTTTTCTGCCATGCCAAGCATATTCCTCCCAAACTCTACCCACTTATCAATCACCTATATCTGGACAGTTTGTGTCTCTATAATAGCTATTGCTAATTCCCTCTCCTAGATCCATCCTGCCCTTCTTTCTTATTCAATTCTATCTGGGAGAAGGCAATATGTATGAAAAAAATCTTGATTTCCCTACATGCCCTCTTGCAGTTAGGTTTGGTCATGAGCCCCTCATTCTGGCAAGCAAAATGTAAGTGGAGGTATTATTGGTTAGGGCCTTCAGGAGAGCTATTGTGTTCCAGATAAAGAGAGACAGACTCAGCTGACATGTGTCCTTTTCACCTTCGCTCTTTGTTTTTACTCTTCTTTCTACCTGAAACATGGACATAATACCTGGCATTGTTGCTGCCCTCTTGAGAGCATAAAGCTGAAGATCAAATGCCAAGGGGCGGGGGGTTGGGGCAGGAAAACAAAACAGAAAGCATCTAGGTCTCATGATGACATCATAGAACCACCACATCAGCCCTCAACTACCTCTTTCTGGACATTTTTCTTTCTGAGGAATAAATCAACCTACTACTTGTTTAGACCCCATGTGGTCAGGTGTTCTATTTCTTGCAACCAGATGCAGTTTTGACTGATACACCATCGAGCCATATAACAGATACTGGGAATCTTTAATGTGCTTAGAATTGTGATAATTTCTATTTATAGGAGATGCAAAAACAACAAGAATGTGGTCTTTGATTCTCCTCAAAGTATGTTCAACAAAAGAAATCTGTGCTTCTCTACTGAGTACTGTGTGAGCCATTAATCCAAGTACCTGAAGACATCCATTAACCTTCTCTGGAAGGTTCATTCAGAGTCATCAACACACTTACTACCCCAGTTAATTTAAAATTCCCCCTATCACTGCTTTGCTTTAAGAGAGAATCTGGACATCCTGAGATGCCCTCACTTAAGTAACAACTTCTATATTGAAAACCTTGTATAAGATATGTTCACTCAGGAGTTTAATTTTCCTGTGTACTGAAAGAGGATGCAGATCACATACATGGCATGTGGTGGATATAGGGTGTTGTTGGTGGGGGAGATAGATAAGAAGAGCCTCACATGGGGAGGGATGGATGGACACCACAAAAAAAGACTCTCCAAAGGAGGAAGACATCAAAATATATTCATTTTCAGCAAGGCTATTCTTTTTCTCCAAAGTATAAAAGAAGATGTTTGGGGCAGGTTCTCCACACACATTAAAATGACCGGCATTTTTCTCTGGGTAAATCTGCTTCTTTTTCCTCCCAAGAACCAGCCTAGCATCTACTCAATGATTTCCTATGTGGAAGCAATAGTAGGAGATTTTCTTCCTCAGCTGGAAGGAAAACTTTTGCTCTCCGTACCCAGTCTGAGAAGAACCCAGACCCCAGGCATGTGCTAGGCCTTGGTGCTGGCTTGGTTGAATCACATACCTCAGATTCTACCAGCAGAATAGTAATGCCAGCGTGAACAACTGTGCACCTTCACATAGTTGGAACATTCTCATTTTCTCTGCTAGCAATGAACATTTTCCGGAAAAAAAAAATGTGGTCTGATAAAAAATATGTTTCCAAATGGGAAAGAAGTTATAAGAGAGAAATTTTTTTCTTTCTATGATAAGCTACTATCTCTTTTATAGATAATTTTCCTTGACTCCGGGGCAATCCAAGTTTGAAAACCCTACTGCGAAGTCCCACATGCTTATGATTTCCTTAAAGATCAGGCTGTGTGCGAGTCTCACACCACTGAGCTGTGAATGTTTAAACATAAAATGTCTTGGTTTGTAAAATGTGTCGATTTACCAAGGAACGTTGCCTTTATATCTCATGAGAAATTTTTTATTGGAATACTGGGAAAATAGAAAAAACAAGGTTCCAGAAGTGGAGGTGGTTTTTGAGGTCATCTAGTTTGACTTATAACATCAGTTTTGAATAATTCCCAGGGATTCCTGAATGATGATGTTTTTCCACGATATTTCAAGGTGAGACTGTTTTAAATCCTGAGAGTGCTTTGAACAAAACATTTTTATCTAAATAATATGAACCCCAATAAATGTCATTTACAAACTTTTTTCCAGAAAAGATTCTGTTGGTCCATTTGATTTCATTGATCAATTTTCTATTCATCACATTCAAAAGACTTCCATTTATTTTTATCTCGCGGAAAATATTTTCATTAGTAAAAATGCTTTCTCAATTAAATTGCTGATAAAAATGTGATTCGTTAATCAAGTTTTTGACCAAAATAAATTTTTATTCATCACTGATTTTCTCTTTTGTGGCCTTTATTTCCACTAATTCCAATTTTTCTGAGTCAAATAATCAGGTATATTTAGTTCTTAGCAAATGTGAGAAATTTGTGAGACAGATAAAAGAGAGACAGATATGACGAGGAGAGTGAGTGAGTGAGAGGAAGAGAAGTGATAAGAACAAAGGAAGAAAAAAGAGTCTGTTAGACAGATACCAACACTGAGAGAAAGAACGTGGTGTCTACCCAAACCAGAGAGCCAAAAAGGTCCTGTTGGCAGTATCATAGATGGTGGCCTGACTCAGGTGCTTCCTCTGACCGAATTCAACTCTGGCAGAAGAAGGTAAGGTTTGACCTGTCCTTCCCCATCAGGGGTATCCCTTCAGCCCGTTATCCCTTTATGGGCCAGACTTGGAGCCAAGCACGGCTTCCACTTTGGCTCTGAAGTCCTGCATCATCAAAGTTCATCTTGTGTTTGAGCGTGGACGTAATTTTGTGACTGTCTGCCTCCATTTGTGTTATCATTGTTTTATATTTGAGCGGAAGATGGATGGAGCCCCGAGAGTGAACTCTCGAGCCATGCCAAGTATGAGACAAATCAAGATCGCATTTTAATGAATGAATTAGCACAGATACACTGGGTATCAGGCATTTTGCCATCATATTAGTCACCTGGATGTACTTCATTTTATCCTTGGAGATTGGAAGTGTTCAACACTCTTTAACCACCCTTTTATATATCTTGGACTTTGTTTCTTTCATAATCACATCTATTCATCTCATGCAATATTTGGAATTAAATGAATATTCTTTCTCTAAGACTTTACTATCAATAGGGATGCACAGTAGAGAAAAAGCTCTCTTAAGCATAACTATTTCAGTCAATGTATAATTCAGTAATATTGACTGAGTACCTACAGAATATTAGGCCCTCTAATTGTTTACAAAGATTTGGAAGGCTTACAAATTATCTGGCACTTTAAGTTACTTACAAATGCACATTTTATTTGCTTGACAATGGGATTCATTTTCCTATAAAGGGATGATTTATGTTGGCTTTCATTTTTACATTGTCCATGGACTCTAGTCAAATGCCAATGTCACCCACCAGTTCCTGGGGATTGTGAATTCTACCCTTAGAGAGTTATTCCTTTAATTGGAGTGATAGAATCTGGAATTGCTCCCATGACTTGGCTCATAACCCCAGGGAGTCCTTAAATGTTATGCTATCATCAATTATCCAAAACAGAGCTATTACGGTCTATCCAAATCATCAAGAGATGGATGAGCTCACCACCAAGAGAACAGTGAAGGCAGCTGCATGTTGAGATGCTGGCCAATACATACAATATCTGTTTCCCAGGACATTAGGGGAAGAAACAGACTGTGATCCAAAATCATGGCAAATATCAGTAAGGCTTTGTTGCATGGCATACACTTCTGAAGCTTAAATCCTTTTCCCTTGTCATCACAGTAGAGCGGGGAGAGCTGGATGTTTCATTTTGGTAGTAATTTTCTTTCTTCTAATTCAGCAAATATCTATTGTGTACCCACTATGGACTTGGCACAGTGCAAGGTGCTAGAGATACAGTTAGGCTCAAGACTCTGCTTTCATGGAACTTAACTGAGTAATGATACAAATAATGATTAAGGTAGAATTGTGATGAGTGCTACACAGAAGCAAACATAAGAAAGTGCATACAAGGGGCACCTGGGTGGCTCAGTCAGTTAAGCATCTGCCTTTGGCTCAGGTCATGATCCCAGGGTCCTGGGATCGAGCCCCGCATCGGGCTCCCTGCTCAGTGGGAAGCCTGTGTCTTCCTCTCCCATTTCCCCTGCTTGTGTTCCCTCTCTCTCTCTGCCAAATAAATAAAATCTTAAAAGAAGGAAAGTGCCTACGCTGACAAAGCCTAACTCAGGTAGAAGAAGCTGGGAGAAATCTAGAAAGCTTTTCCTGAAGAAATACACTTAACCCCAAACTTGAAAGAGTCACTTAAAGACAAGTCAGGTAGGGATAAGATACAAAGGAGCATCAAGAGCTCTGGTCAGAAGAAGAGCAGGTGGGAATGCTCTCACAGGGGTGGTTGGTCCACCCAGAGCATACAGGTTTGTAGGCAATGCAAGCTGCTTATATCACTGGGTATAAATGGCCTCTTCCATGAAATACCATGGTAGCGAAACCTTTCTTAGACTGACATAATAAAAAAGCATGAGTTTATATAAAACATCTAGTGCACATACATATACATACACACAGGGAGAGACTGCAAAATGCAATCGCAGTTTTGACATATGGAACTGAATTTTATGTGAATTATAGAATTTTGAAATAGGAATGGCCATGAAAATCATCCTAGATGACACTTTCTTTATAGATGAAGTCAATACGATCAAAGTTTTTATTTACCCTTGCTTAAAGGTAGAGCTAGTAATGCATTTTCTGATCCTGAATTCACTGCTCTTTTTCTTATACAGTGAGTTTCAAAATGCATTATTTGTTTGTATCACATATTACTCAAGATTATACATTAACTTTTGAAGTCAGAATTTGAACTCAGCTCTGCCTAAGAGTAAAACCTATGTTATTTATACCAAATCACAGTGATAATAAATGAATGAAACAAATTATATAAATGAATGAGCGAATGAACACACAAAGCTTAACAGGCAGTATTATGAATGAGGCAATGTTTTGATTGAACATGCAATAATGGTTTTGAGAAGAATATTTTTATCACTCAGGAATTTTTTAAAACAGACTCCATTTCTGGCTATATGAGATAAAAGGGGGGGTTGATGTAAGAACCTAAATTGGTGGAAGCCTTGGAAAATAAAGAATTCCAGAGTTTGGCAGCAAGAACAATCAGACCAGGATTTTGCTGCTGCTGCCTTCAATATGGACTCCATGGCAATGGCAGACACACTCCAGCCATTAACTCATCTCTGTGGTGCTTGCTGTCGATTCTAGATGACTTGGTGGGAATGTCTAATTGGCTGAGCAGGGGTCAAATGCTTCTCCCAGGAAGTGAGGAGACAAAAGAACACCCACCTTCAATTTCTGGTGAGGGAGGTAAGACATTAAGACTCTCTAATAGTATAAACAATGGGGATTTATATAAAGTAGTGAAGGAGGTTGGATGTTTGACAAGCAAAATAATAAAATATTTCACTACAGCACTTTTTCTGAATACTGATGAGAGTAGGAAGTAAAGTAAATAATAAGTTTAAGTCAACTAATACTTTGAATTTGTCTTAGACGTTTTCAGTCTTTCATGATCTTTCATTAATCTTTCATGAGAAAGATTAATTCTAAACAGTTAGCTAAAAGCAAGAGGAGAAAAAAATCAGTATCAAATTTAATGATTCTAAAGCCACATTGAAATGAAAGCCAGGAATTAAAGATGCAAATCCTTTTTTATTTGAATGATAGCAGCTTTAGTATGCATTCACTGACCTACTACATGATAATAAAGAAATATAGTGAGGGAGAAAAGAACAAAAACCAAAGGCTTAATATATATATATATATATATATATATATATGTATGTATATACTACAGCTCTATTTTAAAGGCAATAAAGAACACTACCAAGTACTCAAATAAATTATTCGCACTGTGGGAATGAATAGTAAAAAGTCCATCATAATTTTTAGCAAAAATAAGCAAACAAAAAACAAAAACCCCCAAAACCGAACACTCACAGGTAAAATAAGTTATTTTTCGGTTTTATATATATATATATTTTTCCCCCAAAACTTAAAGCTTTGTTTTTATTATCTATTTGGGTAGAATAATAGTTCTAAAATATGGAAAACGATAGTGCGTATTTTCTCATTATACACAGGCACATGTATTCATAAGAAGGGATTTTGTAATAATTGGCTAGAATAAGCATTGTGTTATTTATGGGTCTCATCTTTCCCTCATTCTATATCCTCTGTCACTAACAAAAAAACAAGCTGATTCAATTCTTTATTTCTTAGTTAGGTCCTTAGACAAGGAGGTCTCAAAATTGCACTATATTCATAGGTCACAGAATGCTATTCTCATCCTCTAAGAGGATTTGAACAAATACCAAAGGTTATGGGTGTTTCTTGCATGTGAATTTCTAAAGAGAAATATCTTCATAAAGAATGCAGGCAATCCTGGGTACTTTCTGAACCTATCCATGCTTCACGCAGCTCTTCCCTGAATGCCATTGTTCTTCCTTTCCAAGACTTTAACAAGCTAGCAATTAAAGAAAAATGTACAGACCACTAAAAAGAGATGTGATAAATCTTCAGCACATACTGGAGTCTTAACGTGGTACCAAGTGAGCGACTTCTACAGATTCATTCATTTAATCTTTACAAAGACCTTATAAAATAGATACTATTGTCCCAAGTTTCTTTGAAAAAAAAAAAAGAGGCTCAAGGAGGTTAGCTAAGTAACTAAGGCTCTTCAAGGCCTAAATCCATCTGCCTAACCACTTCCCCTTTGGGGAAGATTTATCAGATTTATTCTGTGGTCCCTCTACTTATGTTTCAGCATTTGGACTTTACAGTTTGGCTGGAAAATAATCAAATAGAGAAGTTTTGCATGCTAGGCATGTTTGGGAGCATTTTCATCAGCTGTGGACATGTTGGCCCTTCACCTGAAGTAGGGTAGGTTTGGGGAGTGGCTGTCCTATGTTGCCAAGTAGTATAAAGTTCGCAAAATGATAGTAACTAAAAGCATTAGTTGTTTGGGTTTCGCAAAATGATAGTAACTAAAAGCATTAGTTGTTTGGGTTTCCTTTCAAATTCTCATGCCTATAATGTTTTCTTGATTCTTCTCTCTGTTGTGCAGATGCCTGCTGCAGGGGAACCCTAGCTCTTTCTGTTCTACCCTTAGTAGCAGCTACGTATGTAGTGAGTCCTGAGAGTGTTACTCATGATACATGTAAATATCACATAATTTTAAATATAATTATGTACCCCTTGTAGAATCTGATGAGTACTATAAAACTCCTCTTCCTACCACTAGCAAATTACCAAGTTCATATAAAATATTCAAAATCTAAATTTACTATCCAGAGGTGAAGATTCTGGCATGGTGGCATGAAAAGATCAAAATATCCTCTCCCCAGCAAATATACCTTTGCTGGGGGCGGAAATGATCGAAAATAACCACTTCAGGGCTCTGGAAGTCAACCGAAAGCAAGCAACAAGTTGAGAAGCACTTATTCATAAAAAGCTACTGGAAACTGGAAGGACAGTGGGAGCTGCAGCTTTTCCTTCTGGAACAGCTCTTATCCCCTTTGCCCAGTTCAGGTGAGGTGATAGTTTTTCCAAGTGATGGTTTTGCTGCTGGCCTTGAAAAACAGTAGTCCCATGGCCAGAAGGGGCTGACTTGGTTTGGTATGAAGGCCAAAAACTATGTCTACATTACTAGTAAAAATAAAAATTGGGGAGGAAATGAACTGAGAAATCTGTTCCTCTCTTATCTTAAGGTTGAGATGATGTCAAGAAGCTCTACATTTAAGGAAAAGAACGGCGAAATAAGAGAGTTATAGCAGGCCTGGATAAGCTCCTTATGCCTCTCTCACTGATGGGGGAAATAAGCACATGTAGGAGGAAGGTGAAAATGAAGCAAGCAGGAAGTAGAAGTCTAGGCAGAGTTGAGAACCAGTTGAATTTTGAATACATTCCACAGAGACAGTCTTTCTGCCAAGGAGGTGTGGGGGGGGGGGGTGGTGCTCATGGAATCCATGTGTTCAAACACAACCTCTGCCCAAAATATTGACTGGCCACTAAGCCATAGAGACATGGGGGTGACCCTCAGACTGCTGAGTTAAAAAACAAAAGTAAGGATAAACAACAACAACAACAACAAAACTAAACAAAGGCACTCGTGGCCATACTTCATGGGAGTTTAAATCGAGGCAAGTTACAAAACAAACAACAACAAATGCCCACACACCTTAAGAAGGAAATCAGAGTTGAGTAGTGTATCTAAAATGTCTGGTTTGTAACAGAAATTCTGACATATGATAGAGAAAAAAGAAAATGTAATCCATACTCAGGAAAAAAAAAGGTTAATAGAAACTAAGAAGTTGGATATAGCAAAATACAATTACATTAAAAGGATTAAAGGGAATAAATTTAAAATGAAGAAAGCCATATTCAAATAATTAAAGGAAATTATGACAATGATAACTCAACAAGTAGAGAGCAACAGTAAGAAAGAATAAATACATATTTTTTAAGAATGGAGAGGAAACTCTGGAGTTGAAAATTCTAATAATTGAAATAAACATTTCACTAGATGGGCACAACAAAATATTTAAGTAGTGGAAAAAGTAATTCATGAACTTGAAGGTAGATGAGTAAATATTATTTAATGTGAAGAACAAATATTGATGAAAAGTGAACAGAGCCTCAGAGACCTGTGGGACATCATCAACCATATCAATACCCATGTAATGGGAATTCCAGGAGCAAAGAGCAAGTGGCACAAGAAGTAGTTGAAGAAATAATGACCAAAGACATCTCAAATTTTATGAAAAACTTTAATATATAAATCAAAAAAGCATAATAAGTAGTCAGAGGAACATAAAACATTTATATCTAAATATAAACATTTATTGCAACAGTAAAACTTCTGCAAGATAAGACAATGAGACAATCTTCAAAGCAGAAAGAGAAAAGTAGCTTATCACATGCAGGGGAAATGACAATACAATTAATGTATAGCTTCTCATCAGAAATAGTGGAGATTAGAAAGAAGCAGAATGATGTATTCAAAAGGCTTAAGAAAACAAACAACACAAAAACTCTTAACCAATACATACGACAAAAGTAACTTTCAAAAGTGAAAGTAAAATGAAGTGTATATATATATATATATATATATAAAGTATATATTTTTATTCAATTTTTTTCATTGTAAGAATCAACAGATTTGTATATATATATATATGCTTCACATATATATGCATATAGCTACAGTAAATATATATATACTGTAGCAGATCTACTGTAGCTATATACTGTAGCAGACAGACTCAACAAAAAATACTGAAGGAATGAATACCTTTAGTATGAAAAAATAAATGACACCAAGCAGTAAGTTGAGTCTAAGGAAAGAAATGAAAGTCATCAGAAGTTCTTTATAGATCTTGGATATCAGCCCTTTGTCTGTAGTGTCATTTGCAAAAATCTACCATTCCATAGGTTGCCTCTTTGTTTTGTTGACTGTATCCTTTGCTGTGCAGAAGTTTTTATCTTGATTTAAGTCCCAAAAGTTCATTTTTGCTTTTTTTTCACTTGCCTTTGGCGATGTGTCTTAAAAGAAATGGCTGTGGCTGATGTCGAAGAGGTTACTGCCTATGTTCTCTAGGATTTTGATGGATTCCTGTCTCATATTGAGGTCTTTCATTCATTTTGAGTTTATCCTTGTGTATGGTGTAAAAGAATGGTCTAGTTTCATTCTTCTGTATAAACTGTCCAATTTTCCCAGCACCATTTATTGAAGAAACAGTCTTTTCTCCATTGCATATTTTTTCCTGCTTTGCTGAAGATTATTTGACCATAGAGTTGAGGGTCCATATCTGGGCTCTCTATTCTGTTCCGTTGGTCTATATGTCTGTTTTTGTGCTAGTGCATGCTGTCTTGGTGATCATGACTTTGTAATATAGCTTGAAATCAGGCAACGTGATGCCCCCAGCTTTGTTTTTCTTTTTCAACATTTCCTTGGTGATTCGGGGTCTTTTCTGATTCCATACAAATTTTAGGATTGTTTGTTCCACCACTCTGAAAAATGGCATGGAATTTTGATTGGGATGACATAGAAGGTATAGATTGCTCTGGGCAGCAGAGACATTTTAACAATGTTTATTCTTCCAATCCATGAGCACGGAATGTTTTTCGATCTTTTTGTGTCTTCTTCAATTTCTTTTGTAAGCGTTCTGTAGTTCCTAGAGTATAGATCCTTTACCTCTTTGGTTAGGTTTATTCCAAGGTATCTTGTGGTTTTTGGTACTATTGTAAATGGAATTGATTTTCTAATTTCTCTTTCTATAGTTACATTGTTAGTGTATAAGAAAGCAACTGATTTCTGCAATAATCAAGTCAATAAATGGACAGAAGACATGAACAGACACTTTTCAAAAGAAGACATACAAATGACTAACAAACACATGAAAAAATGTTCATCATCATTAGCCATCAGGGAAATTCAAATCAAAACCACATTGGGATACCACCTTACACCAGTTAGAATAGCAAAAAAAAAAAAAAAAAAAAGAAAGAAATTAACAAGGCAAGATACAACAAACGTTGGAGAGGTTGTGGAGAAAGGGGAACCCTCTTACACTGTTGGTGGGAATGCAAGTTGGTACAACCACTTTGGAAAACAGTGTGGAGATGCCTCAAAAAATTAAAAATGGAGCTACCCTATGACCCAGCAATTGCACTCCTGGGTATTTACCCAGAAGACACAGATGTGGTGAAAAGAAGGGCCATATGCACCCCAGTGTTCATAGCAGCAATGTCCACAATAGCCAAACTGTGGGAAGAGCC
The DNA here is from genome assembly GCF_009762305.2 of Zalophus californianus. Taxonomy (NCBI): domain Eukaryota; kingdom Metazoa; phylum Chordata; class Mammalia; order Carnivora; family Otariidae; genus Zalophus; species Zalophus californianus. The sequence continues at coordinate 96,209,298 of NC_045597.1, forward strand.
GAGATGCCCTTCAACAGACGAAAGGATAAAGAAGATGTGGTCCATATATACAATGGAATATTACTCAGCCATCAGAAAGGATGAATACCCAACTTTTACATCAACATGGATGGGACTGGAGGGGATCAGGCTAAGTGAAATAAGTCAAGCGCAGAAAGTCAACTATCATATGGTTTCACTTATTTGTGGAACATAAGGAACAGCATGGAGGACATTAGGAGAAGGAAGGGAAAAATGAAGGGGGGGGAATAGGAGGGAGAGATGAACCATGAGAGACTATGGACTCTGAAAAACAAACTGAGGGTTTTGGAGGGGGGTGGGGGGATGGGTTAGCCCAGTGATGGGTATTAAGGAGGGCACGTACTGCATGGAGCACTGGGTGTTATATGCAAACAATGAATCATGGAACGCTACATCAAAAACTAATGATGTACCGTATAACTAACATAACATAATAAAAAAAAAAAAAGAAAGTCATCAGAAATGGTGGGTATGTGTGTAAATACAAAACATAGTACTTTACTTTTTTAAATTTTTCTTATGAATTTGTTTTAACAATATATTTTGTAAAGCAATAAATATGCCATTCAATTTTGGGCTTTATGACATATGTAGATGTATGGTACATATCAATACGAGCAGGAAGGGGGAAGAAATGGATGATTATTAGAACAAAGTTGCTATATATTATTGGAGTTACATCATTGTTAGTCTGAATTAGTTCGTGATAAATTAAGATCTATATTGTAATCTTGAGGCACCTGGGTGGCTCAGTCTGTTAAGCATCTGCCTTTGGCTCAGGTTCCATGCTCAGCAGGGACTCTGCTTCTCCCTCTCCTTCTGCCCCTCCCCCTGCTCATGCTCTCTCTCTCTGTCTCTCTCAAATAAATACATAAAACTTAAAAAAAAAGATCTGTATTGTAAGATACAATAAAGATCTGTATATTGTAATTTAAAGCATTCCTAAGAAAATAACTTCAAAAATAGAGTTAAAATATCAAGACTGGAATTACAGTGGTGCACCAAATATATTTGTTTAACATAACAAACAAAACAATGTCAGTGATATGTCTCAATAAAAATAAAAGTCATGTCTTTGGAAATAAAACCAGTATTGGTGAATTACCTTTATTCCTTTTTACCAGCCTTGATAATTTTTTTGAATAATCCAATATAGACATATTCAAAAGCATAGGCTTAGGTTGGTCTTGCTTTATGTCCTTGTAAGATTGACTGTAGAGGTTGGTTCTTCTCCTATATATTTATTTTCTCTTAAGTAAAATATTATTGTCAAGGTTATATTCTAAACTACAAATCAAAAAAAAGTCAGCCAGTCTTCTAGTGATTCTCTAAGATACAAGGGCCTAAAACAAGTTTCCAACACTCTCAGTGGTGAAGAATTAGCTTTACTTTTATTTTTAAATCCATCACCAACCAATGTTTTTATAAAATATAATAATGTAAATTACTATAAAATGAAATTTTTATTTTTTATTTTTTAAAAATATTTTATTTATTTATTTGACAGAGAGACACAGCGAGAGAGGGAACACAAGCAGGGGGAGTGGGAGAGGGAGAAGCAGGCTTCCTGCGGGGCAGGGAGGCCCATGTGGGGTTCGATCCCAGACCCTGGGATCAGGACCCGAGTCGAAGGCAGATGCCTAATGACTGAGCCACCCAGGCGCTCCAAAAGATGAAATTTTTAAAGAGACCAAAAATCTAGGCAATTTTTTTCATTGTTATAATCAACAGCTTTCTTCAAATTGCTATCAAGCTTCTAAACATTAAATTTCTATACATATCACATTATGATGGTTAATTTTATGTGTCTACTTGACTCAGCCAAGGGATGTACAGATAGTTGGTAAAACATTATTTCTCTTCGTCTGTGAGGGTATCTCTGGAAGAGATTAGCATTTGAATTAGTGGACTAAGTAAAGAAGATTCGCCCTTACCAACATGGGTAGGCATCATCCTATCTGATGAGGGTCTGAATAGAACAAAAAGGTGAAGGATAGGCAGATTCCCTCTCTCTGCTTGAGCTGAGCTTGAACTTCTCCTCCCTCTGACATAGGGGTTCCTGGTTTCTAGATGGGAATTTATATCTTAGGCCCCCAGATCTCAGACCTTTGGACTTGGACTTATACCATCTGCTCCTGGTTCTTAGGCTTTGAGACTGAGACTAAATTACACCACCTGATTCTTTCCTGAATCTCCAACTTGCAGATGGCAAATTGTGGAACTTCTCAGCCTTCATAATAGTGTGAACCAATTCCTATAATAAATATTTTATTATATTATCTCTATCTATCTCTCTATCTATCAATCATCTATCTATCATCTATCATCTATCTCCTATTGGTTCTGATTCCCTGGTGAACTCTGACTGATACACAGTCTGGACACAAACAGTTTAGGGAATAACAATAGGCCACAGAATACCACTTTTGGGTAGTTCTGCTCTAAAAGACCACCTGTAGTTTTGAGGGCAAAGAGTAGTTAACAGAGTGTTCAAAGAATTCTTATTTGAACTCCAATGGTTATCCAGGTTTATGTTGTGTAAGAGCAGGGCGGATGGCCAATTGCATGATGTAAAATCAAAATCAGAGAGCGAGTTATCCTGTTCCCCATTCTAATGCTTCTGAACTTGAATACCCAAGGTTTCTTCCTTTTTTGCATCAAGAATTTCCTCTTCTCAAAGGTGAAAATATAAGAGACACTTGAGCCTGGTTAAAAGATCTGAAGAAGAAACTTGCCTAGAATGGAAATGGAGTTAGCTTGAGAATGCTGAGGGGGAAGAGGGAAACAGGAGATGAAAAATAAATTATCTTACTGAGAAACAGGAGTTGGAAAATGTGTTTATTCCCTAAAGAAGTTTGGTTGGGATGGTGATAAAATCCAAATTGCCTTGACCTGGTAATGAGTTTCTTTAGCAGACTTTACTAGACCAGGTTGTAGCCATAAGTAAGGCTTATCAAACTGATAAGATGCTGTTGCTTTATGACTGAACTCTGATGCCCTTTAGCCTAGTTTAACAATAAACAATACCTTTTTCTGAATTTGTATAAAACAACTTTCTGTACAGCCTGCAAGCATATATCCCTAATTGCTAGATGATAGCAGATAGAAAAATAAAAAGAAGATGGAATTTTGGAAGCAGTACAAATCAAAAGGAAATGAGGAAATTGTGCATAAATGTAATTTATTTTTTAGACAACCTCATGTGCTTTTTAGATGTAATCAGTTCCTAACCATTTCTGAATGGTGTCTTTTTTGCATATAAACTCCCTTTTAAACAGGGATGAGGAAAGCTAATGGTTTTCTTTACCAGTGCTAGAATTGGGTTATAATGCAAACATAAACGTAGGGATATATATGCAAAAATTTGTAAATCACACAGAAACAATTGTTTGCTTATGTATGGAAACTATTACGGTTGAGGTTTCTTCTGAAGCCTTGTTCTCAGTATATAAAACTTCTTTGTAAGAAACGTTTAATGACAGAATAATTCTTGTAGTTTCATGGAATACTCCCACAAGGTCCCTTCCCAGTTGCCTTCTGTGATTTAATGAACAACATTTTTGTACAATAAAAAAATGAGAAGAGTCACCATGCCTTTTAAGGGAATAGGTGATTCCACAAAAGAATTGATATTGGGAAATCTGGTCTAGGCTTTAGAAATTTGAACGGCATAAAGTTCAAAGAATACATTCAAGAATTGGTGAAATTGAATTGAAATGAAAATTCAATCTTGAAAAGATGGTCATTGTCTTTTTTATGTAATATTATTTTTACAAATATTTATCTGATATCAATTGTGAGTAGAACCTGTTGATAGAATGACATTGGGTCTGTGCTGCCCATTCTCTTGTTGGAATCCTACCCAAACATTAAAATGTAGGAGAAAAAGAATGTGTCTATATTTAAATAACCCACATAAAATGGATTTCTTCAAAGTGAAACCTAACACAGTTCAAAGACATAGTAGGTATTGAGTAAAATTTGTTAAATGAATGCACAATAACTCATTGCTGTTTGGTCCAGAGGTTCTCTCTTCATAGAAAATTCACTTTTTTTTTAACATGAAAAATGTTTAACAATTATTGTGATTTTTTTTCTCTTTGATTTCTTAAGCACATGAATTTCACCCTAGTTGACCCATAGTATTCACATTCTGGGCTTGTGGGAAGGAGAGAGAAAATTGGGAATTTTAACATTCAGCCTCTTACCATAAAAATTGGATTCTATAGCAAGACTATGATATTCAACCTAAACTACTTCCTTGAGAAAAGTTTATATTTTATTTTTGGTTTTCCTCTTTCAGCATATTAACAACAGGGATGTCAGACTAGATTTTATACAAGGGGAGATAAATAGAAAGAAGAAAGCAAGCTGGACCCTTTCTTGAACTAAGGTATTTAGAGAAAGGATAGGGAGTAAGGAGGAAGGAGAATGAAAGAGCCAGATAAACATCAAACTCAGAGAGAAAGAGCTGACTTAGATACTGGGACAAGCACTGAGAAGTCATTTGCTGTGCTGCTGGAAGAAAGTCATCTCCTATACTCTCCTGTCTCATCAGTCATGTTGGCCAATGTGCTTAGGAAGAGGGAGCTGCCACAGCTGAGCCATCCCGACCAGTCATGGTTCTAGGGTAGTATGGCTGCTGAGTTGTTAGCCAGTGACCTGCCATGAAAATACTGGTGGAAGGACAAGGTGACTTCATCAGAGGATGCATGTAAACATCCATGCCAGGGCACAAGAAAGAGGATGGACCAGGAACAAGCATGAGTTAAAGCTGAGTTGAAGTGAAGTCAACAGGGAGTACCCCAAAACTATCATGGAAGCCTAGAGAACCCAGACTATGAATTAAACTGGCTGCACCTCTTTCCACCTATGTCAGTAAGACATGGAACAACAGAGATGCAAAAGAAGTATCATTCTGGAGATCCAAGGATGGGCATGAGATCTGAGAACACTTACCTTCTGCTTCCTACCTTCCATGGAACATATGGCGCTTGTTTTACCATACATCTAGATGCTGGGAAAAGAGCCCGGGAGATGGGCAAAGCTATTCCAAAGATGGAGCACATTTATGCAAGAGAGACTGAAAACTCCCCCCTTAAGGAAGTTTAATTATTGAACTAGACTAAAATTTAGTCCAGGTTAGATACTTAGTAATTTTTTCCTGTTAATTGAGATGTGAGGCCTTGTATAAAAGAACATACTCAGTTTAATCAAGAATAAAGAAATAGTCTTTAATTTTGAATGTCAAGTAGCATTGTCAGCTAAAATGTATTACACAAAGGCCCCCTTCCCCCATACAATTTTAATTTAAAAATAAGAGTTATCTCTCAAAAGCAACAAGTATTGACAGACCATGCTATTTTTTTCCCCTTAAATCAGTTGGTTTCTCTTTCCTTTCTGAGTAATTGAATCTCACAGAAGTCTTTCAAAACAGATACAAAATTAAATAAGATAGAGTTCTGTCTCTTCTAGTAAGAAGTAGGGGATAGTTTTAGAAGCTCATCTTTATAGCACAGTTAAGTGTGACTTGTTAAGTGTGACAGTGTGATTTATACCAAATGTCATGAGAACACCAAAGGCAGAGTGACGTCCACCCCGTACCGGGGAGAGTTTTGCAGCTGAAGTGATGTTTAACCCAGGCCTCGAAGAGCTGGTGGTAATTGGCCAGAATGGGAAGAAGGAGGAAGGATATCCCAAAGAGCTTATTTCAAAGCCCAGAACTGAAAAAAACCCAGCATGTTTAGGGACTCTGAGAGTTTGTTGTAACTGAAACATATTTAGCCTGCACATAGAAGGGGAGAATGATTAGCTATAAGGACAGAAGCAATGAGCCAGAAATACAAGCCTGTGTACAATTAAATGTTGAATAGTGAGCCATTCAATATTTGAGGATTATAGGAGATATGAGTATTATGGGAGTTTAGAAAAAAAAAGAAAACTAATGACAACAGAATGCTCAGTGAAGACTTCATGGAGCAGATGTAATTTATTCAGATGCCCTCAGCATTACTGTTCTTATGTTAGCAGTATTCTTATTATACCTCACAATATCAGTGGGCACCAGTCAAGTAAAGCATCAGGACTGGAGGGAAGAACATATGGACTTCTGATTGAGATGCATGGCTGTTAGGCTGACTGATCCAGCTGTGCGTGTGGGAAAAGACTAGTTTTTTTCTGGCAGTCACATCTATGACAACTTTTCCTAGGCACTGCTCCTCAGGTACCATTTCCATTGGTGGGTTAGGTGTTTCCTATAACAAGAATTTTGTGGACAAAACTCAATGGCATTCTAAGACATTCTTTCTTAATATTCTAATGGATTTAGGAATGACTCAAGTAGTGACAATGTAAGCAGTGTTTCCTGAACAAATTCAACCACAGAACCCTTTCCTTGAACATTTCACAGGATTAGCCTTCCACAGAATACATTTTAAGAATCACAGACATGGTTTGGCTATTGACAAGAGGAGAATCTAGCATATCATATGGCAAGAAAATAATTCAAAATATAAACGGGTGCCCTAGCAGGGTGTGGAGTTCTGCATAAGGAAATATTTAAGTAGGTAACATTTAGGTAGAAAACCAAGGAGATGTACAACTTTTATTGAGGATGCTTCACAGTATCATATCTGATCTAATTTATTTAAAAAAAAAGTATTAATTTCTATGGAAAGCCTTTCTGTCTCTGAAATTTGACATTCAACTATTTTGACTAGTTGCTCTTCAGTCTCTCCTGCCTTGTCCTTTGGTGTTTGGTACTGCACCTCAGCTCTAACATTATCCTCCCTACACCCCCTCCTTTGCTCTAGTAGCTGAGTTTAAGTACTCCCCTTCATCCAATTTCAGAAATTACAGGTTTATAGGTTCATGTTATGAGACCATAGGTAAGATACTCCCTTACTCTTTTCAAGGTTCTCAGGAGAGGTGGGAAGATCCATCATTTAAGCCAAAGTAAGGCTAGAGTAAGAGAAACGGGTCCCTAGTTTTAGGGATAGTACCCATAGGAGTTAGGCAAGATCTCTGCTTACCTAGTCTGGGTAAGAAGTAGGTGACTCATTCAAGCAGTTAGGCAAAGGGATGAAGGTCAGAACCCACTTATGTGAGCTGGAGACCAAGATAAGGACTAGAGGGCAAAGTCAGGGTCATCTTTGCACCAACAATGACTTGAAGTTCAATTCTAGTGTATTGGTCTGGAATGCCTTAAATCCCAACTGCTTAAGATCAGGATTGGTCTAAATGTGTATCTCCAGACTCAATCCTGATTTCCAGACTCACATGTATTAATATGTAATATTATGCAATATATTGTAATAATATGTAAACTTCACATTTCTAGTTGGGTGTCTTTAAGAGATATCCCAAACTTAGAATTTCCAAAACTGCACTGTTGGTCCCCTCTCCCCATTTCTAATCCTGATGCTCCTACAGTGTTCCCTATTTCAATAGATGACATCACCAATAATCCATTTTCTTTGGCATAAAGCATAAAGTCTAAGCTCAGACCAAGATCCTTCCTACTTTGGGAATTTTGCCCCTGAAATGTTTTCCCCAGATAATGTTATGTTTTGATCTTTCATATCATTTAGCTCTGTATTTAATTAATTAACTAATTGATTATTTTAGAAAGAGAGAGAGCATGTGTGAACAGGGGTGGAGGAGGGTAGAGGGAGAGGGACAGATAGAATCTTTGGCAGGCTTCACGACCCTGCGATCATGACCTGAGCTGAAATTAAGAGTTGGACGCTTAACCGACTGAGCCACCCAGGCGCCTCTCATTATCATTTAGTTCTGTCTTTAGATGTCATCTTCCCAGAGAGTTCTTCCCTGGCATCCTGACATAAAATAACCATCGTCTCTCTGTTTTATTATTTTTCATCACACTTATCACTATATGAAATTATATCATTTACATTTTTTTTCTACTAAATTGCCTCTCTCTCCAGAAGGTAAGTAAGCTTTTGGAGGCCAGAGACTTTGTTTTGGTAAGATCATTGCTGTATCCTCAATACCTGGCACATAGTAGGTCTCAATGCTCACTGAAAGGATGGATGGATGGATGGATGGATGCATGCGTGCATGCATGGATGGATGGATGGATGGTTGGGTTAATTGATTAACTTGAGCATTTGGAAGTTCTTGAAAAAATAGCTATTGTGCATTGTCTCATTGTCCTGTAAAAAACTGCAAGTAAAGATTCTCCTTCCCATATTCTTGAGTTGTCTTTTCATTGAAAATCCTTTAAGCTGTCTCATTTTTGCACATGGTCAAAGATATTTTCACACAGCATTCAAGCAGTCAAAATGACACAGTTCTTGGAATGGAAATTTTAATTTGTCCTTTATAATTATACTTAGCGTATGCTTCACACGTGCTCCTAATAGCTGAGAAATGCTGTTGTTTAAAGTGGATTTTGGTCTTCTGGTGTCTTCAATTAAAGGGAGACTCCCATACCAGCTGCAGAGCCATGCAGATGACATTGTTGTTATAGTATTATTTCTAATTATTTTAGCATATGTTGGTCAAAGAATATTTGTATTTTATTTTATTTATTTTTTTTAAATTTTTTATTGTTATGTTAATCACCATATATTACATCATTAGTTTTTGGTGCAGTGTTCCATGATTCATTGTTTGTTCATAACACCCAGTGCTCCATGCAGAACGTGCCCTCCTCAATACCCATCACCAGGCTAACCCATCCCCCCACCCCCCTCCCCTCTAGAATGCTCAGTTTGTTTTTCAGAGTCCATCATCTCTCATGGTTCGTCTCCCCCTCTGACATACTCCCCTTTTCTTCCTCTCCTGTTATCTTCTTCTTTTTCTTTTTTCTTAAAATATGTTGCGTTATTTGTTTCAGAAGTACAGATCTGTGATTCAACAGTCTTGCACAATTCACAGCGCTCACCATAGCACATACCCTCCCCAATATCTATCACCCAGCCACCCCATCCCTCCCACCCCCAACCACTCCAGTAACACTCAGTTTCTTTCCTGAGATTAAGAATTCCTCATATCAGTGAGGTCATGTGATACATGTCTTTCTCTGATTGACTTATTTCACTCAGCATAACACCCTCCAGTTCCATCCACGTCATTGCAAATGGCAAGATCTCATTCCTTTTGATGGCTGCATAATATTCCATTGTGTATATATACCACATCTTCTTTATCCATTCATCTGTCGATGGGCATCTTGGCTCTTTCCACAGTTTGGCTATGGTGGACATTGCTGCTATAAACATTGGGGTACACGTACCCCTTCGGGTCCCTACATTTGTATCTTTGTGGTAAATACCCAGTAGTGCAATTGCTGGATCGAACGGTAGCTCTAATTTCAACTGTTTGAGGAACCTCCATACTGTTTTCCAGAGGGGTTGCACCAGCTTGCATTCCCACCAACAGTGTAGGAGGGTTCCCCTTTCTCCACATCCCCGCCAACATCTGTCGTTCCCTGACTTGTTAATTTTAGCCATTCTGACGGGTGTGAGGTGGTATCTCATTGAGGTTTTGATTTGGATTTCCCTGATGCCAAGCGATGTTGAGCACTTTTTCATGTGCCTGTTGGCCATTTGGATGTCTTCTTTGGAGAAATGTCTGTTCATGTCTTCTGCCCATTTCTTGATTGGATTATTTGTTCTTTGGGTGTTGAGTTTGATAAGTTCTTTATAGATTTTGGATATTAGCCCTTTATCTGATATGTCATTTGCAAATATTTTCTCCCATTCTGTCGGTTGTCTTTTGGTTTTGTGGACTGTTTCTTTTGCTGTGCAGAAGCTTTTTATCTTGATGAAATCCCAATAGTTCATTTTTGCCCTGGCTTCCCGTGCCTTTGGCGATGTTTCTAGGAAGAAGTTGCTGCGGCTAAGGTCGAAAAGGTTGCTACCTGTGTTCTCCTTTAGGATTTGGATGGACTCCTGTCTCACGTTTAGGTCTTTCAACCATTTGGAGTCTATTTTTGTGTGTGGTGTAAGGAAATGGTCCAGTTTCATTCTTCTGCATGTGGCTGTCCAATTTTCCCAACACCATTTGTTGAAGAGACTGTCTTTTTGCCATTGGACATTCTTTCCTGCTTTGTCAAAAATAAGTTGACCATAGAGTTGAGGGTCCATTTCTGGGCTCTCAATTCTGTTCCATTGATCTATGTGTCTGTTTTTGTGCCAGTACCATACTGTCTTGATGATGACAGCTTTGTAATAGAGCTGGAAGTCCGGAATTGTGATGCCGCCAGCTTTGCTTTTCTTTTTCAGTATTCCTCTGGCTATTCTGGGTCTCTTCTGGTTCCATACAAATTTTAGGATTATTTGTTCCATTTCTTTGAAAAAAGTGGATGGTATTTTGATGGGGATTGCATTGAATGTGTAGATTGCTCTAGGTAGCATTGACATCTTCACAATGTTGATTCTCCCAATCCATGAGCATGGAACGTTTTTCCATTTCTTTGTGTCTTCTTCAATTTCTTTCCTGAGTATTTTATAGTTTTCTGTGTACAGATCCTTTGCCTCTTTGGTTAGATTTATTCCTAGGTATCTAATGGTTTTGGGTGCAATTGTAAATGGGATCGACCCCTTGATTTGTCTCTCTTCTGTCTTGTTGTTGGTGTATAGGAATGCCACTGATTTCTGTGCATTGATTTTATATCCTGCTACTTGACTGAATTCCTGTATGAGTTCTAGCAGTTTTGGGGTGGAGTCTTTTGGGTTTTCCACATACAGTATCATATCATCTGCAAAGAGTGAGAGTTTGACTTCCTCTTTGCCGATTTGGATGCCTTTGATTTCTTTTTGTTGTCTGATTGCTGTGGCTAGGACTTCTAATACTATGTTGAATAGCAGTGGTGAGAGTGGACATCCCTGCCGCGTTCCTGACCTTAGGGGAAAAGCTCTCAGCCTTTCCCCATTGAGAATGATATTCGCTGTAGGTTTTTCATAGATGGCTTTTATGATATTGAGGTATGTACCCTCTATCCCTATACTCTGAAGAGTTTTGATCAAGAAAGGATGTTGTACTTTGTCAAATGCTTTTTCTGCATCTATTGAGAGGATCCTATGATTCTTGTTCTTTCTTTTGTTAATATATTGTATCACGTTGATTGATTTGCGGATGTTGAACCAGCCTTGCAGCCCAGGGATAAATCCCACTTGGTCGTGGTGAATAATCCTTTTAATGTACTGTTGGATCCTATTGGCTAGTATTTTGGTGAGAATTTTTGCATCCATGTTCATCAAGGATATTGGTCTGTAATTCTCTTTTTTGATGGGGTCTTTGTCTGGTTTTGGGATCAAGGTAATGCTGGCCTCATAAAATGAGTTTGGAAGTTTCCCTTCCATTTCTATTTTTTGGAACAGTTTCAGGAGAATAGGTATTAATTCTTCTTGAAATGTCTGATAGAATTCCCCTGGGAAGCCATCTGGCCCTGGGCTTTTGTTTCTTGGGAGATTTTTGATGACTGTTTCAATTTCCTTAGTGGTTATAGGTCTGTTCAGGTTTTCTATTTCTTCCTGGTTCAATTTTGGCAGTTGATACATCTCTAGGAATGCACCCATTTCTTCCAGGTTATCTAATTTGCTGGCATAGAGTTGCTCATAATATGTTCTTATAATTGTTTGTATTTCTTTGGTGTTGCTTGTGATCTCTCCTCTTTCATTCATGATTTTGTTGATTTGGGTCATTTCTCTTTTCTTTTTGATCAGTCTGGCCAGGGGTTTATCAATCTTGTTAATTCTTTCAAAGAACCAGCTCCTAGTTTCGTTGATCTGTTCTACTGTTCTTTTGGTTTCTAGTTCATTGATTTCTGCTCTGATCTTTATGATTTCTCTTCTCCTGCTGGGTTTAGGCTTTCTTTGCTGTTCTTTCTCCAGCTCCTTTAGGTGTAGGGTTAGGTTGTGTATTTGAGACCTTTCTTGTTTCTTGAGAAAGGCTTGTATTGCTATATACTTTCCTCTCAGGACTGCCTTTGCTGTATCCCAAAGATTTTGAACAGTTGTGTTTTCATTTTCATTGGTTTCCATGAATTTTTTTAATTCTTCTTTAATTTCTTGGTTGACCCATTCATTCTTTAGTAGGATGCTCTTTAGCCTCCATGTATTTGAGTTCTTTCCGACTTTCCTCTTGTGGTTGAGTTCTAGTTTCAAAGCATTGTGGTCTGAAAATATGCAGGGAATGATCCCAATCTTTTGGTACTGATTGAGACCTGATTTGTGACCTAGGATGTGATCAATTCTGGAGAATGTTCCATGGGCACTAGAGAAGAATGTGTATTCCGTTGCTTTGGGATGGAATGTTCTGAATATGTCTGTGAAGTCCATTTGGTCCAGTGTGTCATTTAAAGTCTTTATTTCCTTGTTGATCTTTTGCTTAGATGATCTGTCCATTTCAGTCAGGGGGGTGTTAAAGTCCCCCAGTATTATTGTATTGTTGTCAATGTGTTTCTTTGCTTTTGTTATTAATTGCCTTATATAATTGGCTGCTCCCATGTTCGGGGCATAGATATTTACAATTGTTAGATCTTCTTGTTGGATAGACCCTTTAAGTAGGATATAGTGTCCTTCCTCATCTCTTATTACAGTCTTTGTTTTAAAATCTAGTTTGTCTGATATAAGGATTGCCACCCCAGCTTTCTTTTGGTGTCCATTAGCATGGTAAATGGTTTTCCACCCCCTCACTTTCAATCTGGGGGTGTCTTTGGGTGTAAAATGAGTCTCTTGCAGACAGCATATGGATGGGTCTTGTTTTTTAATCCAATCTGATAGCCTGTGTCTTTTGATTGGGGCATTTAGCCCATTTACATTCAGGGTAACTATTGAAAGGTATGAATTTAGTGCCATTGTATTACCTGTAAGGTGACTGTTAACTGTCTGTTGTCTGTGTTCGTTTCTGCTCTTTGCTGCTTTTAGGTTCTCTCTTTGCTTAGAGGACCCCTCTCAATATTTCTTGGAGGGCTGGTTTCGTGTTTGCAAATTCCTTTAGTTTTTGTTTGTTCTGGAAGCTTTTGATCTCTCCTTCTATTTTCAATGATAGCCTAGCTGGATATAGTATTCTTGGCTGCATATTTTTCTCGTTTAGTGCTCTGAAGATATCTTGCCAGTCCTTTCTGGCCTGCCAGGTCTCTGTGGATAGGTCTGTTGCCAATCTAATGTTTCTACCATTGTAGGTTACATATCTCTTCTCCCGAGCTGCTTTCAGGATTTTCTCTTTGTCTCTGAGACTCGTAAGTTTTACTATTAGATGTCGGGGTGTTGACCTATTTTTATTGATTTTGAGAGGGGTTCTCTGTGCCTCCTGGATTTTAATGCCTGTTTCCTTCCTCACATTAGGGAAGTTCTCTGCTATAATTTGCTCCAATATACCTTCTGCCCCCCCTCTCTCTCTTCTTCTTCTGGGATCCCAATTATTCTAATGTTGTTTCGTCTTATCGTATCACTTATCTCTCGAATTCTGCCCTCGTGATCCTGTAGTTGTTTCTCTCTCTTTTTCTCAGCCTCTTTATTTTCCATCATTTGGTCTTCTATATCGCTGATTCTCTCTTCTGCCTCATTTATCCTAGCATTTAGTGCCCCCATTTTTGATTGCACCTCATCAATAGCCTTTTTGATTTCGATTTGGTTAGATTTTAGTTCTTTTATTTCTCCAGAAAGGGTTTCTATAATAACTTCCACGCTTTTTTCAAGCCCAGCTAGTATCTTTAAAGTCATGATTCTGAACTCTAGGTCCGACATCGTACTAATGTCCGTATTGAGTAGGTCCCTGGCTGACGGTACTACCTCTTGTTCTTTTTGCTGAGGTGATTTCTTTCATCTTGTCATTTTGTCCAGAGGAGAATAGATGAATGAGAGAACAAAAGGCTAACAGGTTTACAACGTCCCCAGCAAATATACTGTATACAAATCAGAAAAGACCTGAAACCAGGGGAAAAGAAAGGGAAAGAAAGAAAAAAGAAAGAGAAAAAGAAAAAAAAAAAGAAAAAAAAGATAAAAACAAAAACAGAACAATTCAAAAAAGGCAGAATATGATCAAATATGATCAGGCTAGTGCATGGATCAGTGCCACACACTAGATTTTGGGCGTATTTTGGTCTGTTAGAAAAAGTGCCTCCTAAAATTTTAAAGGAAGAAAGACATATATGTACAAAATAAGGGTTGATACAATGAAGGGATGGAAGATGACTATAAAGATGAAAATTATAAAAGATTTTATAAAAGGACTTGGTAAGATAAGTTGTTTGAAAAAAGAAAGAAGAGTTAAGGAAAAAAAAAAAAGGAAAAAGGGAGAGAATGTGATCAGGCAGGAGACTAGAACAAAGCCATACACTAGTGGTTTAGGGTATATTTTGATCTGTTAGAAGAAACTGTACCTCAAAATTTTAAAGAGAGAACAACTTATATATATATGCCAAAAACAAGGATAACTACTATGAAGGGATAAAATATGACTCTAAAAATGAAAAAAAATAAAAAAAAATTTTTTTTTAAAAAAAGGGATTTATAAGATGTTGGTTGAAAAAGGGAAAAAGAAAAATAAAAAAAGTCAACAAAAATTAACTTTGATGAAATAATGAATCATAGTAAAAAAAAAAAAAAAAAAAAAGAAGCCATGAATCTATGTGCAGTATTCCCCTAGCGCTGGAGTTCTCCTATTCTCCTTGATCGATCAACTTGGTCTTGGCTTGCCGGCTGTTTGTGCTGATCTTCTGGGGGAGGGGCCTGTTGCTGTGGTTTCCAAATGTCTTTGCCGGAGGCGGAATTGCCCCGCCCTTGTCGGTCCGGGCTAAGGAAGCTGCTCCAGTTTGCTCTCAGGAGCTTTTGTTCCCTGCAAGCTCTCGGTACAGCTTTGGAGGACCAGGGCGAAAATGGCGGCCTCCCAGTCTCCGCCCGGAGGAGCCGAGAACTCGGGGCCCCACTCCTCAGTGCGCCCCCAGAGAAAAGCAGTCACTCCCGTGTCCCCGGTCTCTGGCCGTACTCCGTGCTCACCCGGCCTGTGATCGAGCGTTGCTATCTCTGGCACCCGACCCCGCTCGGAGTCTCCAAACCCAGCAGATCCCTGCAGTGTGTTCCCGCACCGCTCCTCCCCGGGAAGGAAGGGGAGTCTCCCCGGATCTGCTGCTTTTTGGGTCCCTGCTGGGGGAGCCGTGCCCCGACTGGGCTGCAGATCACAGTTTGTGGCAACCCAGAGCTGAGAGCCCGCGACTCTGCTCCGTCTCTGCAGCTGGCTTCCCCGCCCCGACACCTGGGAGCTCTGCCGCACTCAGGCACCCCCAGTCTCTCTGTGACCCCAAGGGTCCTGAGACCACACTGTCCCGGGAGGATTCCACCCCCCGCTTAGCCACTGCAGCGACGTCCCTCCGCCGAGCCAACTTCTAAAAGGTCCGATTTTGTGCTCTGCGGCTCTAGCACTTGCCAGAAGCGGCCGGCGGAGGCCCCTCCCCCGCCGTCTATCCTCCCGAATATCGCCTCGGATTCACTTCGCACGCCCTACCTTCCAGTAAGTGGTCGCTTCTCTGTTCAGAGAGTTGTTGCTACTCTCCTGTTCGATCTCCTGTTGAGTTCGTAGGTGTTCAGAATGGTTTTTTCCCTATTCAGCTGAATTCCTGAGACCAGACAAAATCTAGGTCTCCTACTCCTCCGCCATCTTGCTCCGCCCCCCAGAATATTTGTATTTTAAAAGTCCATAATGAAATAATCCATCCAGGCAATGATCATAATGGCCATTAACATAAAATAGGAGACAACCAGACATTATCTGGCTTCTGATGTAAGTGTACATCTTCACTTCTGAACGAGTGTTGCAAAAAGAATTTTTTTAAACTTGAATCAGATTAAGCCTCTAGTTCTGATAACTAGTGTCTAGCAAATAAAGAGGACAGATAAATATGTCACATGACCCCACATGTAACCAATCAGTGAAATCTAGACTCTGGTCAACAAGCAGCCTGTTTTTGTTTTCAACAAATAAATTACCAGAAATCCATGAGAAAAGAGGTGTAAGAGACACAATAAATACATGTGATGTGTGGAACTTATTTGGATCTCAATCAAAAAAAAATCAATGGTAAAAACAAAATAAAACCAACAAAAAGCACTCTCATGAGACAATCCTAGAAAATTTAATACCTTCTTATTTTCTAGAAAATGATCAAGGTGACTTGAGAGAGCCAACTAAAGAGATTCATGTTATTGTTCTAACCAGTGGACCTTTCATACAACTATTTTAAAACATCATTATGTAGATAAACTTAGAAAAGACAGTTGCAGGTTGCTGTGTACAAAACATATTACTAGAGACCAAAATAGTCTCTGGGAGGTTGAAACTTCTGAAAAAAAAATAGTTGTAATCTAATTTCCTCAGCAATTTCATGGTGATAGTTACAAGAATTTAAAAATTGTTACCATTTCTCAGGAAAAATTCTTGTTTGTCTTCTGGGGCTTGATGGCAATGAATTTTCCTAATCACTACCACCTGCTTTACTTATAACCCACAACTCAGGGCTAGATATGTTTGCTGTGGTTTCTTTCAAGCAGCAAATGAAGAAATGCAGCCCCAAATTTCCAACAATTAGTGGGTAATCTTAGAATGTACTTTCCAGTTCCTGAAGCTAAAGTTTTAGGCCAATGGATGAAGTAGTGAGATGGGAGGTATCTAGAAAGCTTTGGGTAGACTCTTCCTTTTTGTCATCTGTAGAGGGGAGTGGTTACTAGAGACCAAAAAATGCCAACCACAGATAAAAGCTCAACTTTATCTCAATTGCCAATTTCTCTACCTTCAAAACTTTTGTCAGGGGTAGAAAAATAGATTTATGGTAAAGTCACCATTTTTTCCCTCTTTTTCTCCTTACTGTCTGTGTATCTGTTATAATTGGGGAAGAAATACGATGCCATCCAGGCAGTGATCATAATGGCCATTAACATAAAATAGGAGACAACCAGACATTATCTGGCTTCCGATGTAAGTGTACATCTTCACTTCTGAACGAGTGTTGCAAAAAGAATTTTTTTAAACTTGAATCAGATTAAGCCTCTAGTTCTGACAACTAGTGTCTAGTGAATAAAGAGGACAGATAAATATGTCACATGACCCCACACGTAACCAATCAGTGAAAGATTATGAAAATATAGCATATTTAGAGTTTGGATGGGGAGGGAGAAAGGGTAGAAATTTCCAACATGAACTATAAGTTTCTTAGAATAGTAACTCCAATGCTATTAGGCTAACACGTAGACCTCTACCCAGTACGTACTGGTAACTCAAGATTATTTTTTAATGAATTAACTGAGTAACAAAGGAATGTCAGCCTGATAGGAGACAGGTGAGGATAGAAAACAGGAAGATTTCTAAGGGAACAATGGGGACAAAGTAGTGGAGTCCGAGGCCTTTCAGTAGAGAAATGGGAACTAACTCAGAAAATGTTTTCTGGGGCGCCTGTGTGGCTCAGTCGGTTAAGTGTCTGCCTTCGGCTCAGGTCATGATCTCAGGGTCCTGGGATCGAGCCCCACATCAGGCTCCCTGCTCAGCAGGGAGTCTGCTTCTCCTTCTCCCTCTGCTGCTCCCCTTGCTTGTGTTCCCTCTCTCTCTCTCAAATAAATAAATTAAAAAAAAGAAAATGTTTTCTCCCCTTATAAGTATAAATGCAATGCTAATGCTTTTCTCCCTTGCCTCAAGACCATACAGAAGTCTCAAGGGATTTTCCAGGCTTAGTATTGACAAGTTGATCTTTTGCTGCAAGATTCTAGGTCTGTGGTCCCTACACCTGTCCTGAGTTGCATAAAACCATCAAGACCAGGATTTGCAGGCTTACCACAAGGGTCTATTATGAGAATCAACTAGATGGATGTGTCAGCACTTGGAAACAATTAAATTCCCACAGCTACAGAAGTCTTACTATTGTTACCGTAATTATTACTATTAATAACAAAAGCAGAAGTGGCTCAAAATTCATAGTGTTCAAACTCACCTATTTTTGAAAGTCATAATAGTTGTGATCCTTTCACTTGTCTCCTAAATTAATGTCTAGATTACTAATCATTACCGTGCATTTAGACCTGAATTTAAAACCCACCAACTGCCAAAATAATGACAAGCCCCTTCCCACTTTTGCCTCATAAATGCCAAGTACCTACGTGTTTCTCTAGTGATACTTTACATATAACCTATTATTCTACAGAGTTTTTGTGTTTTAAGAAACAAATGCATTGCTGTAGAAACATTTCAATTTTATTATGCTCTTTGTGTTTTAATTAGACCTCCAGGGAAACATCTAGGTACATGAATTAAAAGTAAAAATGTAGAGGCAGCAGGAACACTCATTATTAGGTATCTTTAGGTTTCATTATACTTTGGAGTTGAGTATTTTACCATGGACATTCCGGATGGAGATTTTACCTATAGCACTCATACATAAAATGCCACCCCACAGGTATAACTTCCCTGAGTCCTCCACTAGATCCAAGCTTGATCAGGCATTTGGTGGCTCCGGCTCTCAATATGCTAGCTATTAGCTGCATAAAAGGTATCATCAGCTTTTTAACCTGCTGTTGTTCCATGCTGACTTTTGTTTCTTAGCATTATCACTGAGTGCAAAATAAATTGATGGGATATTTTGCCTTGTTGTATTTCTTTTAGAAATCCCTGCCTCCTCTTCCATTTCCATAGGCCAATATCACTTTGAAATGCACATACTTTGTTTGGTTTTTGCTAATCAGTTTAGGTCCGTGCTAATTAAGAACTTGTATTTGAAGTTTAGTGGTAGGCCAAGAATATACAGTAAGACATCCTTATCATTAAGGAGCCCAGGGTAAAGAAGGGGAGACCAATGTGTAATTAATTGCTTGCAATATGACAGGATACATGCAGTGGTTTAAATGATTGTGGAAGAGATGTGGATAATTTCAATCTTGAAGTAGTTTTTTTTTTCAACATGCCATCTAACAAATTTCACAATAAAATATGGTTTATCTAGTATCCCCTCAATTAAAACTTTCTGTGGGTTATTGATTTATTTATTTATTTTTGCAGTTTTCCCATACAATATTAATTGATGTCCCTGATTAGAAACATAAATAGTCTATGATAGAGTGTCTTCTGAACATTTAATGGTTTAATCAAGCCCTGGGTTATTTTCTTATTAAAATTTCATCGTTATTATATTCTGTTCCTCCAAAAATTGAAATTGCTTATCCAATATATAAAATCAGTTTTCACACGGCAAGTTTGTTAAGGAGAAAACAGTTCTCTAATTATGCTAGGAACCAAAGAATTTACAGTTTCTCATGCTTGGTGAGGATGTACAAAATAATGACCATCTACCACAAGTTATTCACTAGCCGTTAAGCTCCATTTATGCTTATATCCTCAGGACTGAACCATTTCAAAAAGAAGAGAGTATTTTCTATGAATAATTGCAGGTATCGGTAACATATGCTTGATTCTGTCATGTTTTGATATACAAAATTCCAACCATCAAAACTTTCTTTTTTACCCATATATTTCTTTTCTTCACATTCCTTAATAGTACAGCAAAACAAAACAAAATAAACTACATCTAAGAAAGTTTCCAAAACTGAGTTTTCAAATAGGATTTTCTCTATTGTCAGTTTTGATATTTGCACTGGAGAATGATTTCTACGTTGTATTGTCTATTTTCCCCTTCTGTTTCTGAGTTTAGGCTGTTTTCTATACTTTGCCTTCTCTTCTTATCCACTTTTTTCCCAGAAGGAAGCCTGAGTTAGTTCTGTTTTATCTCTATGTGTGCTCTAGATTATTGAGTTATCACCAGATCGAGGAACTGGTGAAAGTTGACCTTTTTTAGAGCTAACCAGAGATCTTTGTACTATTGCCAGTGATTCGAATTGTATGGACAGTTTGTTTCTGAAAATCAAAAAAATCAAAAAATAAATAAAAATAAAATTAGAGGTGTTTACAATCTTAAAAGAATATTCTTATTAAAAAGATGGAAAAGCACCAACTGCAATGGTTTGTGTTGCTCCCACTTCGAAACTGACCTCCTGGAGTGGGATTGACAATTTATCTTTCTAACTAACCAATAAGCCAACTAATTAATGTAAAACCTCTCATCAGTACTTTCTTCCCATCATCTTTCTTTTGCCTGCTTATGCCTAAGTTGCTGAAAAACAACAACAAAGACACACTGCAATGAAATGTGCCCTCAAATCAAAATAATAGTCGCCAAACTCCCCCAGGTCCTCAATGTACCTTTCAAATCCTTTGTATTCATATGGCTTCATCCCTCATCTTTCAAGCTCCCTCTATCCTCTTGACACTCTATTGTCCAGCCATTTGAAATCCCAGATTTTGCTCATGTTCTCCTTTATTACATGATATGATTTTTCCTTCCCTTTATTAGGAGTCAAGTTCCAGGGCAAGGATATCAGATTCAAAGTATGTGACAGCTAACACATGGTGTTAGAAGTCCCTTCTTTGTGCTGGAAACATCTGCCACTCATCAAAAAATATAGTAAATTGTTTGTTTCTCTCCTCTTCTGGACTATGAGTTCCTTGAAGACAGACACTGAGTCTTTTGTCTCTCCACTTTCCAGATTTAGCAAAGTTTCTGATGCTGAAGACATTCCTTCAAGGTAAATTGAATGTATTTGAGTATTTGGAAGATGACTTAAAAAGACATTTAACTCAACGACAAGCAAGAATATTTTATACACCAAAGTGTTGAAAACCCCATCTGCTAGTGATTGGGCCCTAGCATTTTGTTGGAGGCAGTGCTGAATGCCCACAATACTGAATTAAAAACTAAATCTCATGAAATTCCAATAAGGTCATAAGATATGCTTGTAGACCAATTTATGCTCTGCTTTTGATTAAAATCATATATTTGAAAATTAATTTTTGCAACAACTGATCAAGAACTTTGACTGTAAAGTTCTATATCTCCTAAAAACATGATACATGAAGTAGTAAAACCACTGGGTATATAAAGTAGCAAACTGATTTCTAAACCACCTCTACAGATGTGTCTTCAAAGAACATAGACGTGGAAGGATCATTTCTCAAAAATCTAACTCCTGTCAAATATGACTGGGGATCTGTTTGATGTGAAATAATGTTACTTAGCTACTTGTGAAAGTTTTAGGAACGAAGGAGTCAGCAGTATATTTAGTATTGATGGGAATCCATACTGTCAAGTCTCTCAGGGGATTCTTAAATGATGAAAATCATTAAAGTCTATCTTCCAGTGAATGTGCTCATATATGATTTCAAATATAAATATGTTGCATGGAGACCTCAAATAAACCTGACACTGCTTGTTTATGTAGTATTTGAGTAATGGAAGGCTAAATTGCATATCTGATTGCTGTCACAAACTCAGAAGAAGAAAGAGGAAGAGGGTAAGAGAGGGGGAGAGGAGGGAGGGAGGCAGAGAGAGAGAGGGAGAGGGGGAGAGAGAGAGAATGAATGATGCTAAGTAAAAAAAAAAAAAAAAGCCAAAACAAAAATGCAATATATTACATGATCCTACTTATAAGATACTCTGGAATAGGCAAAATATAGAAAAGAAAACAAATAATTGGTGGTTAGGGACTCCAGGTGGAGGAAAGCCTTAATAACAAAATGGCCTGAGGAAATTACAGGGATGAGGGAGTCATTCTATACATTCTGGTGGTGGTAGAACTGTAAGATTTGTAAAACTCTATAGAACTAAATATGAATAAGGGTTAATATTTAAAATTAAACTTGTAATTTTGAGATAGTTGTAAAATATCACAGAGCGATCCCATGTCACCTTCATGCAGTTTTCTCCAATGGTAAAATCTTGCAGAACTGTAATACAATATCACAAACAGGATATGGAGATTGATAAAGTCAAGAAACAGAACATTTTCATCACCCTAAGGATCTCTTCTGTTCCCCTTCTATAGCTGTATCTGCCCACTGCCGCCCAGTTCGTAAGCCATGGCAATCACTAATACGTCCTTCATTTCTATGCAGACAACAATGTCCGCTGAAAGTTAAGGACAGTTTCATTTCTTCTAAATTCGTTGCCTCCTACTTCCTTTTCTTGCCTTGCTATCCTGGCTGAAGAACTTCAGTAACATGTTGAATCAGAGTGGTAAGAGCAAAAACCTAACTCTGTTTCTGACCTTAGCGGGGGAACTATGCAATCTTTTGCTATTGAGTATAATGTTAGCTGTAGGTTTCGTGTAGATGTTCTTATCAACTTAAAGAAAAGTTCTGCTTTCTTTCTACTCTGCTGAGTGTTTTTACTGTGAATGGATGTAAAATTGTGTCAAATGTTTTCACTGTATCGATTGATATGATCGTATAAATTTTCATCTTCAGCCTACAAATAAGATTGGTTTTTGAATATTGAACCTATATTGCAGACTTGGATTAAATTCTAACTGATCATTATTTGATTTAATTTAATTTACTTATTAGTTATTATTGCTGATAATTTCTTACTATGCCTAAATTATAAATTAAACCCCTTCATAAGTATGTATGTTAAGGAAAAAATACTATATATGGGGGTTGGTACTATCTGTGGTTTCAGGCACCCACCCAGGGTCTTGAAATGTATCCTCCCCCCAGATAAGGGGAAATTACTGTGTATGATTTACAACTATCTTTTCCCATTCAGTATGTTGCTTTTTCATTTTGTTGATGGTTTCCTTTGCTGTGAAGAAGCTTTTTAGTTTGATGTAGTCCCATTTGTTCATTTTTGCTTTGTTTCCCTTGCTTTTGGAGTCAAATCTAAAAAACAAAAAACAAAAAACATCACTAAGACTGATGATGTCAAGTTGCCTACCACCTATGCTTTCTTCGAGGAGTTTTATGATTTCAGGTCTTTTTTTTTAAGACTTTATGTATTTATTTGACAGAGAGAGACACACAGAGAGAGGGAACACAAGCAGGGGGAGTGGGAGAGGGAGAAGCAGGCTTCCCGTGGAGCAGGGAGCCCCATGTGGCGCTCAATCCCAGGACCCTGGGATCATGACCTGAGCCGAAGGCAAATGCTTAATGACTGAGCCACCCAGGCACTCCGATACTGGTGTTGCTAACAATGACCTTGAACTGAATTTACCAAGGATGATCAGCATATGCTCAGATAGATTTTTGTTGTTGTTATTAAATATCACTTGTGGTGATATGATTCTTTTAAAGTTGTTCATCATGTAAAGCACAAATAGCACATTTTTATCAACCCAAGTCTTGTAATAGCTAGAATGGCCCTATCATTGTATTTCAATAAATATACATTATTGATGCCTGCTGACTCAAACCCTATTTGGCTTCTTGATTCCAAATATAAATATGCATAGTTAGTTACCTATTTGGTTAGTTTCTTAATCAATAAAATCCAGTTTTCCTCACCTCATTAATGTTTATTTCCCTTTCATTACATCTTTTCATTTTGTAAATTCAATGATAAATGCTTTTTATAAACATTCTCTTTTTTGCTTTATGGGAACTCAGAAGTTCATCTTTCGCTATTAGCACTGACATTTGGGTGCATTTTCAGTCTTCCTCTGATGAAGCCATTTGTGATTTGGAGTTGGTATTTCTAATCTGCAATTCATATATTCCCAAATTAGATTATAAATTCTTTGTAGACAGGATCCTTTTCTCTTTAGTGTCTGATTGTGCTGGGGTAGTAACAACACTACATCAATATTAAATGTTGACAAGTAATGCAATTACACAGAAATCATTTTTGCATTAAAATTTGATTGGACAAACTAATGCCAATTAATTAGAATTTTAAAATATTAGAATGAGTCTATTTATACATGTGCTGTTAAATTGAATGTTACAAAAATGGATTTAAATATTTGCATATATTTGCAAATTGCTATAGAATCACAGTATTTGTATATTATCTGTTGGTGTTGATGTTAGTCTGTGGACATCCATACATTCTTTTTCGTGGGAATGATCTTGTATAAGTTTGGGTGTTCCCAAGTACTTGGAACAGGTTAACTTCCTTTATGTAACACTTTCCTGAAATTGAGCAGATGGGTGATAAATAAGTAGAGTTGTTCCTCTGGAACTGATAACATCATGACTTTTAAAAGATACAAACATTTGTCTTGCCCACCCTGGGAAACTTCACTCTAGAGCAGTAACCTGCATTTGATGTCCATAACATCTATAAATACAAGGTCCTTTTATTTTTCAGTATCATTCCACAAAAAGGTAAAAGTGCAGTAGCAAAAAAAAAAAAAGAATAACATTCTTTAAAATTTTCTTTCAGTATAATAGTTACCATCAACATGTCCTTAATGTTTTTATCTTTTTAAAAAAAATTATAAAAGATTTTATTTATTTATTTGAGAATGAGAGAGCATGAGCAGGGTGGGGAGGGGCAGAGGGAGAGGGAGAGGGAGAAGCAGACTCCCCGCTAAGCAGGGAACCCAGTGCTATAAGGCTACGTGGGGGCTGGATCCCAGAACCCTGGGATCATGACCTGAGCCAAAAGCAGACACTTAACTGACTGAGCCACCCAGATGCTCCTGTCCTTAATGTTTTTAAATCATGTTGTAGATACGACATTTATCTGATTTATGATCACACTTCCCTTCTAGGTGTCCCAAAATGGGTGCCCAGTCTTTCCAGTTTGCCTCTAAACTCACTGAGACCCATGTGATTTCTGTTCTTCTGAGAGGTCATCCAAAAGGTATTGGATGGCATGTGGGGACTTCTCCTTGCAGATGCTGGGATAGACTGTGGCCACCAGAGTGGCTGCTACCTTAGGATAAGTCTTCATCCAGCACCTCCAGATGAGCATGTCACAGACCATGGCCATCATATGGGGCATAGGCACACTTGCTCTGCGTGGCTTCCTTTTGACACTTGAAGCCTTTAGAAGATGTAATATCTGTGCCAAACCAGATACCCAGTGAACTCTTAAATTTACCGTCAATTAGAATATCTCCAGAAGAAAAAACTCATCTTCTAACCTCAAGTTGGAAATCTTAGAAGTGGAGCTTGTTGGGGCGGGGGGCTGGGGGGCCCTCCCCACTGGTTGGCGGGAAAGCCAGCACATTTAAGAAGGCAGCCTCTTTGGATTCCTTTTCTACACGCCTCAAGATCCAACGGCTGTTGTTTCAGTCATGTGATGAATTAGTTGACCTGTTTTCACCCTTCAGTGAACTTCTCATTATCATCTTAAACATTATTTCAGGATACTATCTATATATTGCCAGAAGGAATGACTTTGAGAGCACGTGCTGACGACAAGCACCCCCTCACTCTCGTCTGGTTGCAACCTCTCAGAGATACCCTTGCTCCTGGTTCAGAAGCTTATCAGCAGCCATGAATGTTTCGAGTTCATTTTTGGCCTTGATGAGAATGGGGCTTATTTCCAGAGAGGTTGCCAGCTCTGAAATGTCAGTATGTGAGGCAGCGATCCAGTTTTTCCAGTGCTCCCCTGAACCCCCCTTGCCTCACTAGGCAAAGGGAGCAAAATGTCACAGATTTCCCTTCTCCTCTTACATGGCTTGTTGACTCGCCTGACTGGATGTTTTGTCTCTAAAGCAGACCCATTGTTAGAAAGGCATCCTCAGAATATCAGGCATCATCCATAAAATACCTCACTCAGCTAACCTCTTCATCCACACACCATCATGATGACCAGATCTCACCATCCCCCTGGTACTTGGCCTTTCCACATGCTACTTTCAGGGGGAAAGTACCTTCTGACATATATGCTCTATGCTTCCAAGAATTGGGGCTCCATGGTGTAATAATCTGAACATTAGAACTACTCACAGAGCTTTTAAAAACTGGAATAGCTTTCTCAAGCCCTCCTCACAGAGATTCACAATAATGGTTTTTGGGTGAGGTTCAGGCATCAGAAATTTATAAAAGGGCCCATGGGAAGCCCTCAGCTATTATTGCTACTCATTTCTATGATTTCATCAACTTTTGTGTCTTTTCACTAATTTTTCTTTCCTTCCACATTCCTCCAAACTTAAGCAAAAGCAAATAAGCATAAGTAGCCTCCATCATCAACATTAGCTAATAGTGAGTAGAAAGCACAGTGGGCTAAAGTTATGGAAGGATCTTTTATATTAAAGCATTTTCAACGATGAAAATACTTGCTTGGAATGCAAGATTGACATTAATCATCCTTGGGGCACCTGGGTGGCTCAGTGAGTTAAGCATCTGCCTTTGGCTCAGGTCATGATCCTGAGGTCCTGTGTTGGAGCCCTGAGTCCATCGGGCTCCCTGCTCAGCGGAGAGCCTTCTTCTCCTTCTCCCTCTGCCCTTGTCCCTTGCTCATTCTCTCTCTCTCTCTCAAAATAAATAAATAAAATCTTTAAAAAAAAAAGATTACTTATCCTTATCTGAATTGGGTTCTTCAAAATCACATTTATATTTATATTACAGATTCTTGTTCTAAAGTTTCTGACTTTTCTAACATATGATAAACTCAAGATGAAGAAGTCTTAGTCTGCAGCATTTATAAAACTAACTTCTATAACACTATCTAACTTGGATGTTAACAAGTTTGTTTTTAATTCTAAGATATGCATATATATGTGCCTAGTACTAGTTGTACCATTTTGTCTCTACTCGGCTAATTAACATAAGTGGGCCATCATGGGTCTCCCACAGAAATGTTGATTACAATAAAATTATAGGTCAAGGCTGCTGTTTGGTTCTAATGTATATACTTATTTATGAGCTCTGATATTATTCTAACTATAGTAAAGTTTCCTTGGTTAAAATCTTCAAAGTCCCATTGGAAGGATCATGTTGGAGGGCTTTGAGCTAGAAGTTCGTAGGGCTCAGTTGTACAGTAAATCTCCCTTTGGCCAGTGGGCAGAGATATAGGATAGAATCTACTTTTTGAGGGATGCCTGGGTGGCTCAGCCTGTTAAAGGTCCAACTCTTGGTTTTGGCTTGGGTCATGATCTCAGGGTCATGATCTTAGGGTTGTGAGATTGAGCTCCATGTCAGGCTCTGTGCTCAGCAGGGCATCTGCTTCTCTCCTTTTCCCTCTGCCCCCACACTCCACTCATGACCTCTCTCTCTCTCTCTCTAAAATAAGTAAAATTAAAAAAAAAACTATTTTTTTCACAATTGAGGGTAAGGCAAGCAGATTGGCTGAGAGAGTGGGAGCATGGTAGAATTAGAGGAGCTTTTGGATATCAGGCTTTTTGGGGAGGGTAAAATAACTTGAAAGCTCAGAGGACCTGATAACTATGTGGAAACAGGACCCAGCAGTTCTGTAACAGCTTCATTCAAGGGATGCCTAAATAGATCATGAAGTATGTATATGTATATAAATATATATAAAAAGAGATTTTTAAGGAATTGGCTCACATGATTGTGGGGGTTAGCAAGTCTGAAATCTGCAGGGCAGGGTGGGAAAGTGGAGATTCTGGAAGAACTGATGTTGAAGTTTGAGACTGAATGACTCAAGGAAAAGTTCTTTCTTTTTAGGGGACCCTTGGTCTTTTCTCTTAAGTCCTTCAACTGACTGGATGAGGCCCACCCACAATACAGATGATAATCTGCTCTACTCAAAATCTACTGGTTTAAATGTTAATCATATCTTAAAAATACCTTCACAGCGACATCCAGACTGGTTTCTGGCCAAACAAGTGGGCACCATAACCTGGTCATGTAGACACATAATTAATCACAGCCTGATTCATCAAATAAAGACAGAGAAAAGGAGGGTCAAGACCATCATTCAGGCAGACTCATGGGTAGCTGGGGCCATACATTTCACAGGTCTTGGCACTCCATGTGAACTAGGAGTCTAAAATTCCTGTGACTGGTCCTCCCTCACATACACAGTGATAAGCATTGGTGCAATGGCCACTCCCTTGCATGCCCACCATTTTCCTGCAGTGATTAGGGCTGGCAATTACTTATGGAGTTTGACTGAAGGTTTTTTTTTAAATTTTTTTATTATGATGTTAATCACCATACATTACATCATTAGTTCTTCATGTAGTGTACCATGAATCATTCTTTGTGCATAACATCCAGTGCTCCACGCAGAATATGCCCTCTTTAATACCCATCACCAGGCTAACACATCCCCCCACCCCCCTCCCCTCTAGAACCCTCAGTTTGTTTTTCAGAGTCCATCGTCTCTCATGGTTCGTCTCCCCCTCCGACTTATTCCCCTTCATTCTTCCCCTTCTGCTATCTTCTTCTTTTTCTTTTTTTTTTTTTAACATATGTTGCATTATTTGTTTCAGAGGTACAGATCTGTGATTCAACAGTCTTGCACAATTCACAGCACTCACCATAACACATGCCCTCCCCAATGTCTATCACCCAGCCACTCCATCCCTCCCACCCCCCATCACTCCAGCAACCCTCAGTTTGTTTCCTGAGATTAAGAATTCCTCATATCAGTGAGATCATATGATACATCTCTTTCTCTGATTGACTTATTTCACTCAGCATAACACCCTCCAGTTCTATCCACGTCGTTGCAAATGGCAAGATCTCATTCCTTTTGATGGCTGCATAATATTCCATTGTGTATATATGCCACATCTTCTTTATCCATTCAACTGTCGATGGACATCTTGGCTCTTTCCACAGTTTGGCTATTGTGGACATTGCTGCTATAAACATCAGGGTGCACATACCCCTTCGGATCCCTACATTTGTATCTAGGTGGTGAATACCCAGTAGTGCAATTGCTGGATCGTATGGTAGCTCTATTTTCAACTGTTTGAGGAACCTCCATACTATTTTCCAGAGGGGTTGCACCAGCTTGCATTCCCACCAAAAGTGTAGGAGGGTTCCCCTTTCCTCGATCCCCGCCAAAATCTGTCGTTTCTTGACTTGTTAATTTTAGCCATTCTGATGGGTGTGAGGTGGTATCTCATTGAGGTTTTGATTTGATTTCCCTGATGCCGAGCGATGTTCAGCACTTTTTCATGTGTCTGTTGGCCATTTGGATGTCTTCTTTGGAGAAATCTCTGTTCATGTCTTCTGCCCATTTCTTCATTAGATTATTTGTGCTTTGGGTGTTGAGTTTGATAAGTTCTTTATAGATTTTGGATACTAGCCCTTTATCTGATATGTCATTTGCAAATATTTTCTCCCATTCTGTCGGTTGTCTTTTGGTTTTGTGGACTGTTTCTTTTGCTGTGCAAAAGCTTTTTATCTTGATGAAATCCCAATAGTTCATTTTTGCCCTGGCTTCCTGTGCCTTTGGCGATGTTTCTAGGAAGAAGTTGCTGCGGCTGAGGTCGAAGAGGTTGCTGCCTGTGTTCTCCTTTAGGATTTTGATGGACTCCTGTCTCACGTTTAGGTCTTTCAACCATTTGGAGTCTATTTTTGTGTGTGGTGTAAGGAAATGGTCCAGTTTCATTCTTCTGCATGTGGCTGTCCAATTTCCCCAACACCATTTCTTGAAGAGACTGTCTTTTTGCCATTGGACATTCTTTCCTGCTTTGTCAAAGATTAGTTGACCATAGAGTTGAGGGTCCATTTCTGGGCTCTCGATTCTGTTCCATTGATCTATGTGTCTGTTTTTGTGCCAGTACCATACTGTCTTGATGATGACAGCTTTGTAAGAGAGCTGGAAGTCCGGAATTGTGATGCCGCCAGCTTTGCTTTTCTTTTTCAAGATTCCTCTGGCTATTCGGGGGTCTCTTCTGGTTCCATACAAATTTTAGGATTATTTGTTCCATTTCTTTGAAAAAAGTGGATGGTATTTTGATGGGGATTGCATTGAATGTGTAGATTGCTCTAGGTAGCATTGACATCTTCACAATGTTGGTTGTCCCAATCCATGAGCATGGAACGTTTTTCCATTTCTTTGTGTCTTCTTCAATTTCTTTCATGAGTATTTTAGAGTTTTCTGAGTACAGATCCCTTGCCTCTTTGGTTAAATTTATTCCTAGGTGTCTTATGGTTTTGGGTGCAGTTGTAAATGGGATCAACTCCTTGATTTGTCTCTCTTCTGTCTTGTTGTTGGTGTATAGGAATGCCACTGATTTCTGTGCATTGATTTTATATCCCCTGCTACTTTACTGAATTCCTGTATGAGTTCTAGCAGTTTTGGGGTGGAGTCTTTTGAGTTTTCTACATACAGTATCATATCATCTGCAAAGAGTGAGAGTTTGACTTCCTCTTTGCCGATTTGGATGCCTTGGATTTCTTTTTGTTGTCTGATTGCTGTGGCTAGGCCTTCTAATACTATGTTGAATAGCAGTGGTGATAGTGGACATCCCTGCCGCATTCCTGACCTTAGGGGAAAAGCTTTCAGCTTTTCCCCATTGAGAATGATATTCACTGTAGGTTTTCATAGATGGCTTTTATGATATTGAGGTATGTACCCTCTATCCCTATACTCTGAAGAGTTTTGATCAAGAGAGAATGCTGTACTTTGTCAAATGCTTTTTCTGCATCTATTGAGGGGATCATATGATTCTTGTTCTTTCTTTTGTTAATGTATTGTATCACGTTGATTGATTTGCAGATGTTGAACCAGCCTTGCAGCCCAGGGATAACTCCCACTTGGTCATGGTGAATAATCCTTTTAATGTACTGTTGGATCCTATTGGCTAGTATTTTGGTGAGAATTTTTGCATCCATGTTCATCAAGGATATTGGTCTGTAATTCTCCTTTTTGATGGGGTCTTTGTCTGGTTTGGGGATCAAGGTAATGCTGGCCTCATAAAATGAGTTTGGAAGTTTTCCTTCCATTTCTATTTTTTGGAACAGTTTCAGGAGACTAGGTATTAATTCTTCTTTAAATGTCTGATAGAAGTCCCCTGGGAAGCCATCTGGCCCTGGGCTTTTGTTTGTTGGGAGATTTTTGATGACTGCTTCAATTTCCTTAATGGCTATAGGTCTGTTCAGGTTTTCTATTTCTTCCTGGTTCAGTTTTGGTAGTTGATACATCTCTAGGAATGCACCCATTTCTTCCAGGTTATCTAATTTGCTGGCATAGAGTTGCTCATAATATGTTCTTATAATTGTTTGTATTTCTTTGGGGTTGGTTGTGATCTCTCCTCTTTCATTCATGATTTTGTTGATTTGGGTCTTTTCTCTTTTCTTTTTGATAAGTCTGGCCAGGGGTTTATCAATCTTGTTAATTCTTTCAAAGAACTAGCTCCTAGTTTCGTCGATCTGTTCTACTGTTCTTTTGGTTTCTAGTTCATTGATTTCTGCTCTGATCTTTATGATTTCTCTTCTCCTGCTGGGTTTAGGCTTTATTTGCTGTTCTTTCTCCAGCTCCTCTAGGTGTAGGGTTAGGTTGTGTATTTGAGACCTTTCTTGTTTCTTGAGAAAGGCTTGTATTGCTATATACTTTCCTCTCAGGACTGCCTTTGCTGTATCCCAAAGATTTTGAACAGCTGTGTTTTCATTTTCATTGGTTTTCATGAATTTTTTGAATTCTTCTTTAATTTCCTGGTTGACCCATTCATTTTTTAGTAGGATGCTCTTTAGCCTCCATGTTTTTGAGTTCTTTCCGACTTTCCTCTTGTGATTGAGTTCTAGTTTCAAAGCACTGTGGTCTGAAAATATGCAGGGAATAATGCCAATCTTTTGGTACCGGTTGAGACCTGATTTGTGACCTAGGATGTGATCAATTCTGGAGAATGTTCCATGGGAACTAGAGAAGAATGTGTATTTTTCTTGTTGCTTTGGGATGGAATGTTCTGAATATGTCTGTGAAGTCCATTTGGTCCAGTGTGTCATTTCAAGTCTTTATTTCCTTGTTGATCTTTTGCTTAGATGATCTGTCCATTTCAGTCACGGGGGTGTTAACGTCCCCCACTATTATTGTATTGGTGTCAATGTGTTTCTTCGCTTTTCTTATTAATTGCCTTCTATAATTGGCTGCTCCCATGTTCGGGGCATAGATATTTACAATTGTTAGATCTTCTTGTTGGATAGACCCTTTAAGTAGGATATAGTGTCCTTCCTCATCTCTTATTACAGTCTTTGGTTTAAAATCTAATTTGTCTGATATAAGGATTGCCACCCCAGCTTTCTTTTGGTGTCCATTAGCATGGTGAATGGTTTTCCACCCCCTCACTTTCAATCTGGGGGTGTCTTTGGGTGTAAAATGAGTCTCTTGCAGACAGCATATTGATGGGTCTTGTTTTTTAATCCAATCTGATAGCCTGTGTCTTTTGATTGGGGCATTTAGCCCATTTACATTCAGGGTAACTATTGAAAGGTATGAATTTAGTGCCACTGTATTGCCAGTAGGGTGACTGTGACTGTATTTGTCTGTGTTCCTTTCTGATCTATGCTGCTTTTAGGCTCTCTCTTTGCTTAGAGGACCCCTTTCAATATTTCTTGGAGGGCTGGTTTCATGTTTGCAAATTCCTTTAGTTTTTGTTTGTCCTGGAAGCTTTTTATCTCTCCTTCTATTTTCAATGACAGCCTAGCTGGATATAGTATTCTTGGCTGCATATTTTTCTCGTTTAGTGCTCTGAAGATATCTTGCCAGTCCTTTCTGGCCTGCCAGGTCTCTGTGGATAGGTCGGTTGCCAATCTAATATTTCTACCATTGTAAGTTACAGATCTCTTCTCCCGAGCTGCTTTCGGGATTTTCTCTTTGTCTGTGAGACTTGTAAGTTTTACTATTAGATGTCAGGGTGTTGACCTCTTTTTATTGATTTTGAGAGGGGTTCTCTGTGCCTCCTGGATTTTGATGCCTGTTTCCTTCCTCACATTAGGGAAGTTCTCTGCTATTATTTGCTCCAATATACCTTCTGCCCCTCTCTCTCTTTCTTCTTCTTCTGGGATCCCAATTATTCTAATGTTGTTTCATCTTATCGTATCGCTTATCTCTCGAATTCTGCCCTCGTGATCCTGTAGTTGTTTCTCTCTCTTTTTCTCAGCCTCTTTATTTTCCATCATTTGGTCTTCTATATCACTGATTCTCTCTTCTGCCTCATTGATCCTAGCAGTTCGTGCCCCCATTTTTGATTGCACCTCATTAATAGCCTTTTTGTTTTCGATTTTGTCAGATTTTCGTTCTTTTATTTCTCCAGAGAGGGTTTCTCTAATAACTTCCACGCTTGTTTCAAGCCCAGCTCGTATCTTTAAAGTCATGATTCTGAACTCTAGGTCCGACATCATACCAATGTCCGTATTGAGTAGGTCCCTGGCTGACGGTACTACCTCTTGTTCTTTTGCTGAGATGATTTTTTTCGTCTTGTCATTTTGTCCAGAGGAGAATAGATGAATGAGAGAACAAAATGCTACCACGTTAACAACGTCCCTAGCAAAGATACTCTAAACAAATCATATAGACCTGAAACCAGGGGAAAAGAAAGGGAAAGAATGAAAAAAGAGAGAGAAAAGAAAGAAAAAAAAAAAACAAAAACAGAACAATACAAAAAAAAAAGAATATGATCAAATATGATCAGACTAGTGCATAAATCAGTGCCACACACTAGATTTTGGGTGTATTTTGGTCTGTTAGAAAAAAGTGCCTCCTAAAATTTTAAAGGAAGAAAGACTTATATATGTACAATATAAGGATTGATACAATGAAGGGATGGAAGATGACTGTAAAGATGAAAGTTATAAAAGATCTTATAAAAGGGATTGATAAGAAGTTGTTTGAAAAAAGAAAGAAGAAGAATTAAAAAAAAGAAAAAGAAAAACGAAAGAAAAAAAAGGGAGAGAATGTGATCAGGCAGGAGAGTAGAACAAAAGCCATACACTAGTGATTTAGGGTATATTTTGATCTGTTAGAAGAATCTGTATCTCAAAATTTTAAAGAGCGAGCAATTTATATATATATGCCAAAAATAAGGGTAACTACTATGAAGGGATAAAATATGACTCTAAAAATGAAAAATAAAAAAATGTTTTTTTTTAAAAGGGATTGATAAGATGTTGGTTGAAAAAGGGAAAAAGAAAAATAAAAAAAAACAGTTAAAAAAATTAACTTTGATGAACTAATGAATCATGGTAAAAAAATCCATGAATTCTATGTGCAGTATTCCCCTAGCGCTGGAGTTCTCCCGTTCTCCTCGATCGGTAAACTTGGTCTTGGCTTGCTGGCTTTTGTGCTGATCTTCTAGGGGAGGGGCCTGTTGCCGTGGTTCCCAAATGTCTTTGCCGGAGGCGGAATTGCCCCGCCCTTGTCGGTCCAGGCTAAGCAAGCTGCTCTGGTTTGCTCTCAGGAGCTTTTGTTCCCTGCAAGCTCTGGTACAGCTTTGGAGGACCAGGGTGAAAATGGTGGCCTCCCAATCTCCACTCAGAGGAGCTGAGAACTCGGGGCCCGGCTCCTCAGTGCACCCCCAGAGAAAAGCAATCACTCTCGTCTCCCTGGTCTCCGGCCGCACTGCGTGCTCACCTGGCCTGTGACCGGGGGTTTCTATCTCTGGCGCTGGACCCTGTGTGGAGTGTCCAAACCCAGCAGATCCCTGCAGTGCGCTCCTGACTGCTCCTCCCAGGGGAGGAAGAGGAGTCTCCCCGGATCTGCCGCTTGTTGGGTCCCTGCTGGAGGAGCAGTGGCCCGACTGGGCCGCGGATCACAGTTTATGGCACCCCCGAGCTGCGAGCCCACGCCTCGGCTCCGTCTCTGGAGCCAGCTTCCCCACTCCAATATCTGGGAGCTCTGCCACACTCAGGCACCCCTGGTCTTTCTGTGACCCCGAGGGTCCTGAGACCACACTGTCCCGCGAGGGTTCCACCCCCCACTTAGCCACTGGAGTGACGTCCCTCAGCGGAGCCGACTTCTAAAAGTTCCGATTTTGTGCTCCGCGGCTCTATCACTTGCCAGAAGCGGCCGACGGAGGCCCCCTCCCCCGCCGTCTATCCTCCCGAATATCGCCTCGGATTCACTTCTCTGCACGTCCTACCTTCCAGTAAGTGGTCGCTTCTCTGTTCAGAGAGTTGTTGCTACTCTCTTCTTTGATCTCCTGTTGAGTTCGTAGGTGTTCAGAATGGTTTGATCCCCATTCAGCTGAATTCCTGAGACCAGACGAAACCCAGGTCTCCTACTCCTCGCCATCTTGCTCCGCCCCTTGACTGAACGTTTTTAGGAATCAGCTTTAGCCAGTAAAAGAGCAAGTAGACTTCTGACACTGGTTAGCTTAATAAAGGCATTTAACTTCTTTGGACACCTATAGAGACCTTTATATTCCAGTAAAAATGAGGTTTTTTAATTATCCAGGTAATTGTCTCCTCTCTTCACTTCCCTAAGCCTTTGTAGATACAGTCTGAATAAACTGTGGTTGTATTTTAGAACCATTAATGTGTCATCTAACCGTGAGAACCTGAGCACAAGAACTACTGATTCTTAACATAAATGCTCAGTGATATTCCGTGTTTACATAGAATGACACCTCCTGTCTAGGGTAACTTAGCTGAAAATCCAAGATAAGAGGAACAATAGAACTATTATTTAAAATATAAAATCTGTAGTTGAAATCGGGCATTGGATAGAAAATTGGGAATGGTATGAAGATAGCATAAGAATTTTATAGGGAATTATCAACAATTTATCACCAGTATGAAAGTGGCAAGCATTTTAATTAACTCGAACTTAGAGGTGGTTCAGATGGACTAAAACAGTGAAATAAATATTATTGAAAATTGTTTTGTAATATTTAGAGCAATAAATAAGTTCAAGGTTCTTTTGGTATTCAAGTGTTCTGTCAAATAAATCCAGTTCAGTGTTGCCCATGGATTTGCATTGGCCAGAAGGAAAAGAACTATTTATTTTGACTTATCCTGTAAGGTGAAAGGGCTCTCGGTTGTTCTAATAGAAGAACCTAAAGAAAAGTTAGAGCTGCTATTGATTTGTCCACAAATAAATATACTTTCTTAACAGTACCTCTTTTCATTACGCTCTTCTGACCTGGTCATGAGGCAGAAATAGTCTCTCACTTTCTCGTCCTTCTGAGGATGCGAATTTCAAAGCAGCATTTAAACTTTCCAAGGCTTCTTTATAAATACAGTTATAAATTACACTTTTTATTAGCAAGACCAGTCCACAGAATTATTCCACAGCATGAGGTATCATTTATTTATCAGTTCCGTTCCAGTTTATTTGTTATCATGTGGCATTAACTGGAATGTCATCTTTGATACTATATAACATTTAAACACTAGAAGGCAGGGCTTTGAAATTGGCTGGAATATACAGTGTTTAATAATTCTCTCTTTTGCTGGGTGATTATCTGGCACTAATTCAATTTAATCAGTTTGCAGCATTTCTAGAGTATCACAGTGCTTTATGTGATTTGAAATGAAGCTAAATTTTTTTTAACTTCTCCTTACGTTAATTTTAAATGCCAGCAGAGAACCAACTGCTGTGAAAATTAATGAGTGAGCTACACCAGCCTGTCTTCACTTTGCACTTGAGTAATATACTCTGAGAACATATACAATAAACAAAATAAACCCATAATACAAATGACACCAGAAAGACAGTAATCTATCTGCTTTTGGCTAAGAAGGCAGACTTGACAATTCCATTCTCTCTCTCTTTTTTTTATAGACAGTTTTTCATATGAAAATAAAGAAAAAATTTTGTTGTTCTTGTTTCTAATCTTAGAGAGCAGTGTTTGAATGTGTTGCTGTAAGATTCCATTGTATTACTTTTATAAAAGGTATTGTATTTATTAGTTCTATTCTGTTGTGTCACACATCACAATGATATTCAAAGAGATGGGTGAATCCTCAGTTCTGAAATCCCACAGCCACACTACTCTGCACGAGACAGGGCAAAAGGCAGAGGTGCAGAGTTCCCCATGCTTGGGTTCAAATCTTGGCCCTACCCTGCCATTTCTCAGCTTGAGAAACTTCTTTAATGGCTCTGGGTATCCCTGTCCTCATTTGTAAAAGGGAAATAATGGCTCGAGTCATATCGGATTCTGGTGAGGAATAGAAGTTATATGTGTTAAGGAACTCAACCATAGTAGACACTCAATAAATAATAGTTATAATAATAACACTCATCATCATCATTATTTTGATCCCAGAGACATTCTAGTCCTAAAGACGGATCCTAGGGAAAACGAGACACATTCTTTCTATATTGTGCTAAACTCAGTACAATACATGTGCACATTTGTAGACAATGAATGGACTGCCTCAAGATATTTCATTCAAATACTTCTGCAGCAAATGATCTCTAGTCCTAATGAAAAACAAACAAACAGGATATCGGACATGAACACCAGGAAAATGTCTTTTTATTCTAATATTTTGATCCCAGGATTGAATTTTGGGAGTTCATACTGTGTTTCTTTTTCTTTACTGACCCAGAAAAAAGGATTTTTCTCTTAAGAACAGAATGTGTGCAGGGGTGCCTGGGTGGCCCAGTCGTTAAGTGTCTACCTTCAGCTCAGGTCATGATCTCAGGGTCCTGGGATTGAGTCCTGCATCCGACTACCTGCTCATTGGGGAGCCTCCTTCTCCCTCTACCCTTCTCCCCTGCTCATACACTCTCTCTCAAATAAATAAATAAAAATCTTTAAAAAAAGAACAGAATTTGTGCAGAGTTAAAAACATTTCAGAGGAATAAAATGTAAATTATAATTGTCTGAGTGCCTTTTTGGTGAGACTAAGTACATTTTATTTTTCCTCTTTTTGCCTGCAGAAGTCACCCATGTTAGAGTGGATGACTCTGAAATGTATTACTAGATCAGTTACAAAACTAATGAAATAAAGGGCATCATTCCCAATAAATCTGAATGGCACATATGCGTGTGTGTGGCATGTAAGTAGCTATATTCACATTCTCTGTAGTCATGTAATAGCACTGCTATGTAACAAATCCAACATGCTTAATTAAAAACACTGGCTTATCTGCACTTAAAGGAAATAATGAAAGGCTAATAATGGGCTTTTTGAAGAAATAAGCAAATGCTTCATCTTGAGTCCATAGAATCTGAGTTCCCCTTCTCACTCAGGCAAGGGAAGTGACTATGGTGGGAGGCTGCAGCCCCACCCCCGCTCCAACCCTGTCGCCATGTGCGTATGCTTGAGGATTACTGGTCAGCTCACGTTTGCCTTCACCTCCTGACAATTGGTGGGAGCTGGAAATGCTTGTTGCCATTTGCTTCATTTAACTTTCCCTTCCTGGTCCCACTGCGTGTGCCCAGAGACTTCAAACAAACACTAGGACCTCAGGGACATAGACTTCTACTTATCCTCTGTCAGATGCTTAGAGCTTCTACCCTCTGCTGTCTTGTAATTTCTGGGAATAATTGGCATTGTCACGTCTGGTTTGCCCGTTCTCTAGGGCTTCAGAGCCGGGGCTCAGTCTGGCCTTGCTATCTAGCTATTCTGATCTCAGATTTCCAGGGATGTATTTATTTACTTCTCATGGAGATCTTCACTCATCCAGCAAACCCTGGGATTTTTTTTTTCTTTTGTATTCTCATTGTACCTAAATCTTCTATTCTACTGTAGCTGCCTGACTCATGAGGAGTTTAAGCAACCGAGGAGGGGAAAATATGTTCTTATTTATTTCCATAATTTTACAGAGAATTTCTATCTTCGGTTTTAGCTTGTGATCACCTAGAGATCAACTAGAAATGTCATTTCAGAGTATGAACAGAGACATGATATAAGATTATTCAGATCATGAAGCTACAGTGAATTTGAGTAAAATCCTACCTCGGTTGTTTATTAATTATTTGGCCTGAGACAAAACTCCCCAGGCTTGAGAAAAATATCCTCATCTGTACAATGGGGTGATAATAATATTGACCTTGTAGAGAAGTGGTCATGAGTAGAAGAGATAATATATATGAAGCCCTGGTTTCTTTGTCCCCGAGAAAGAGCTCAGCAACAAATAGCTATTATTTTGATCAGCATTTTAAGTTTTATTTTTATTTTAACTTTAGCCCTTCAGGGAATTCATAATACCCTGTTAGGAATTTTAGCTTTAAACATTTTTATTTGTTGCTCTTTCTGATAACCATTGAAATAATGACCTCCCCTCACTGTCACTAGTCCAATATTCCACTAATTTGTTTAAAAAGAAGAAATCCTAGACTCTATCCCTATACCTTCTCCCCAGGTCTCTATACAGCTGAATCAACTGCTTAAGAAGAAGGATTCTAGGGGTGCTGGGCTGGCTCAGTCAGTAGAGCTTGTGTCTCTTGATCTCAGGGTCATGAGTTCAAGCCCCACATTGGGCATAGAGATTACTTTAAAAGAAAGAATTCTGTATGCCGACTGTACTACTATGTATTAATGGCAAAGATTGTTTTTTTTTCCCCTCAGAGTATACTTTAGATATCCACTTTCTGATATTCTGTCTTCAGCTAATAAACTGATGTAATGTCCGTGGCATCACCAAACATGTTCCATATCCAAAGGCCTTTGGTTTCTTGCACCTGCCCAGCGGCTGTGGTTCTTGTCATTATCCTTGTAGGTTTAAGTTTCTAAGAGCAAAGGTGTAATTCTTTGTCAGTAAATGTCTGTCCCATAGTACTGTAAAATATAATGAAATTTATGAAGAATTATAGATATATAGTTTGGAGAATGAAGAATATCCTTTTCCAACTTTGAGTGCATTTCTATTACTATAATAACGTATCGAGTAGGTTTATTCATTTATTTATTTGGACCATGAAAAATGCCTAAGACTAATCAGGGTTAGAAAGACTTTCTTTTTCTGGGCACAGAAACTGAAGTTCAGGAGAGACAAGTGACTTTCTCCAAAGCAAAGTAAGTACTGTAAGCAGACTAGAGTCCAGGCTTTTGATGATAAATTCTGGGAAGATTCTGCAGCTGCCTCCTCTTACATGTATTTTGATAATAAACATTCTGTTGATCTTGGAATTGTTAATGGATTCATATCAAGGGTATATTCGCACAAGTGGCCTATCCCATTCATAAGAAAAAGGGTTGAGTTGCCCTATCTTACACTTGTGAAAATCGTCACTCTTCCTAAATGGGCTATTATGCATGGATTTCAAACACTTTAGCTGACAATTGCTGTTTCCAGTAATAGCTGGTTAACCTGTGTGATATAGATAGGTGTCTGAAGTGTATCAAAGCATAGAACCTATATAACTGAAATTTCTGAAGTAAATAATTAGAAGACAATAAGTAAAACAATATACAGATATACAATTTTTTCATTCTTTTTTATTTTTTTATTGTTATGTTAATCACCATATATTACATCATTAGTTTTTGATGTAGTGTTCCATGATTCATTGTTTGTGCATAACACCCAGTGCTCCATGCAGAATGTGCCCTCTTTAATACCCATCACCAGGCTAACCCATCCCCCCACCCACCTCCCCTATAGAACCCTCAGTTTCTTTTTCACAGTCCATCGTCTCTCATGGTTCGTCTCCCCCTCTGACTTAATTCCCCTTCATTCTTCCCCTCCTGCTATCTTCTTCTTTTTCTTTTTTCTTAACATATCTTGCATTATTTGTTTCAGAAGTACAGATCTGTGATTCAACAGTCTTGCACAATTCACAGCGCTCACCATAGCACATACCCTCCCCACTGTCTATCACCCAGTCACCCCATCCCTCCCACCCCCCACCACTCCAGCAACCCTCAGTTTGTTTCCTGAGATTAAGAATTCCTCATATCAGTGAGGTCATATGATACATGTCTTTCTCTGATTGACTTATTTCACTCAACATAACACCCTCCAGTTCCATCCACGTCGTTACAAATGGCAAGATGTCATTCCTTTTGATGGCTGCATAATATTCCATTGTGTATATATACCACTTCTTCTTTATCCATTCATCTGTCGATGGACATCTTGGCTCTTTCCCCAGTTTGGCTATTGCGGATATTGCTGCTATAAACATCAGGGTGGTGTACCCCCCCGGATCCCTATATTTGTATCTTTGGGGTAAATACCCAGTAGTGCAATTGCTGGATCGTATGGTAGCTCTATTTTCAACTGTTTGAGGAACCTCCATACTGCTTTCCAGAGTGGTTGCACCAGCTTGCATTCCCACCAACAGTGTAGGAGGGTTCCCCTTTCTCCACATCCCCGCCAGCATCTGTCGTTTCCTGACTTGTTAATTATAGCCATTCTGACTGGTGTGAGGTGGTATCCCATGGAGGTTTTGATTTGGATTTCCCTGATGCCGAGCGATAGTGAGCACTTTTTCATGTGTCTGTTGGCCATTTGGATGTCTTCTTTCGAAAAATGTCTGTTCTTGTCTTCTGCCCATTTCTTGATTGGATTATTTGTTCTTTGGGTGTTGAGTTTGATAAGTTCTTTATAGATTTTGGATATTAGCCCTTTAT
This sequence comes from Zalophus californianus, assembly GCF_009762305.2. NCBI lineage: Eukaryota > Metazoa > Chordata > Mammalia > Carnivora > Otariidae > Zalophus > Zalophus californianus. The sequence goes on from NC_045597.1 coordinate 96,250,494, forward strand.
CTGATATGTCATTTGCAAATATTTTCTCCCATTCTGTCGGTTGTCTTTTGGTTTTGTGGACTGTTTCCTTGGCTGTCCAAAAGCTTTTTATCTTGATGAAATCCCAATAGTTCATTTTTGCCCTTGCTTCCCTTGCCTTTGGCGATGTTTCTAGGAAGAAGTTGCTGCGGCTGAGGTCGAAGAGGTTGCTGCCTGTGTTCTCCTTTAGGATTTTGATGGACTCCTGTCTCACGTTTAGGTCTTTCAACCATTTGGAGTCCATTTTTGTGCGTGCTGTAAGGAAATGGTCCAGTTTCATTCTTCTGCATGTGGCTGTCCAATTTTCCCAACACCTTTTGTTGAAGAGACTGTCTTTTTGCCATTGGACATTCTTTCCTGCTTTGTCAAAGATAAGTTAACCATAGAGTAGAGAGTCCATTTCTGGGCTCTTGATTCTGTTCCATTGATCTATGTGTCTGTTTTTGTGCCAGTACCATACTGTCTTGATGATGACAGCTTTGTAAGAGAGCTGGAAGTCCGGAATTGTGATGCCGCCAGCTTTGCTTTTCTTTTTCAAGATTCCTCTGGCTATTCGGGGGTCTCTTCTGGTTCCATACAAATTTTAGGATTATTTGTTCCATTTCTTTGAAAAAAGTGGATGGTATTTTGATGGGGATTGCATTGAATGTGTAGATTGCTCTAGGTAGCATTGACATCTTCACAATGTTGGTTGTCCCAATCCATGAGCATGGAACGTTTTTCCATTTCTTTGTGTCTTCTTCAATTTCTTTCATGAGTATTTTAGAGTTTTCTGAGTACAGATCCCTTGCCTCTTTGGTTAAATTTATTCCTAGGTATCTTATGGTTTGGGGTCCAATTGTAAATGGGATCGACTCCATGATTTGTCTCTCTTCTGTCTTGTTGTTGGTGTATAGGAATGCCACTGATTTCTGTGCATTGATTTTATATCCTGCTACTTGACTGAATTCCTGTATGAGTTCTAGCAGTTTTGGGGTGGAGTCTTTTGGGTTTTCCACATACAGTATCATATCATCTGCAAAGAGTGAGAGTTTGACTTCCTCTTTGCCGATTTGGATGCCTTCGATTTCTTTTTGTTGTCTGATTGCTGTGGCTAGGCCTTCTAATACTATGGTGAATAGCAGTGGTGATAGTGGACATCCCTGCCGCGTTCCTGACCTTAGGGGTAAAGCTCTCAACTTTCCCCATTGAGAATGAGATTCGCTGTAGGTTTTTCATAGATGGCTTTTATGATATTGAGGTATGTACCCTCTATCCCTATACTCTGAAGAGTTTTGATCAAGAAAGGATGCTGTACTTTGTCAAATGCTTTTTCTGCATCTATTGAGAGGATCATATGATTCTTGTTCTTTCTTTTGTTCATGTGTTGTATCACGTTGATTGATTTGCGGATGTTGAACCAGCCTTGCAGCCCAGGGATAAATCCCAGTTGGTCGTGGTGAATAATCCTTTTAATGTACTGTTGGATCCTATTGGCTAGTATTTTGGTGAGAATTTTTGCATCCATGTTCATCAAGGATATTGGTCGGTAATTCTCCTTTTTGATGGGGTCTTTGTCTGGTTTGGGGATCAAGGTAATGCTGGCCTCATAAAATGAGTTTGGAAGTTGTCCTTCCATTTCTATTTTTTGGAACAGTTTCAGGAGACTAGGTATTAATTCTTTAAATGTCTGATAGAATTCCCCTGGGAAGCCATCTGGCCCTGGGCTTTTGTTTGTTGGGAGATTTTTGATGACTGCTTCAATTTCCTTAATGGCTATAGGTCTGTTCAGGTTTTCTATTTCTTCCTGGTTCAGTTTTGGTAGTTGATACATCTCTAGGAATGCACCCATTTCTTCCAGGTTATCTAATTGCTGGCATAGAGTTGCTCATAATATGTTCTTATAATTGTTTGTATTTCTTTGGGGTTGTTTGTGATCTCTCCTCTTTCATTCATGATTTTGTTGATTTGAGTCCTTTCTCTTTTCTTTTTGATAAGTCTGGCCAGGGGTTTATCAATCTTGTTAATTCTTTCAAAGAACCAGCTGCTAGTTTCGTTGATCTGTTCTACTGTTCTTTTGGTTTCTAGTTCCTTGATTTCTGCTCTGATCTTTATGATTTCTCTTCTCCTGCTGGGTTTAGGCTTTATTTGCTGTTCTTTCTCCAGCTCCTCTAGGTGTAGGGTTAGGTTGTGTATTTGAGACCTTTCTTGTTTCTTGAGAAAGGCTTGTATTGCTATATACTTTCCTCTCAGGACGCCTTTGCTGTATCCCAAAGATTTTGAACAGCTGTGTTTTCATTTTCATTGGTTTTCATGAATTTTTTGAATTCTTCTTTAATTTCCTGGTTGACCTATTCATTTTTTAGTAGGATGCTCTTTAGCCTCCATGTTTTTGAGTTCTTTCCGACTTTCCTCTTGTGATTGAGTTCTAGTTTCAAAGCACTGTGGTCTGAAAATATGCAGGGAATAATGCCAATCTTTTGGTACCGGTTGAGACCTGATTTGTGACCTAGGATGTGATCAATTCTGGAGAATGTTCCATGGGCACTAGAGAAGAATGTGTATTCTTCTTGTTGCTTTGGGATGGAATGTTCTGAATATGTCTGTGAAGTCCATTTGGTCCAGTGTGTCATTTCAAGTCTTTATTTCCTTGTTGATCTTTTGCTTAGATGATCTGTCCATTTCAGTCACGGGGGTGTTAAAGTCCCCCACTATTATTGTATTGTTGTCAATGTGTTTCTTCGCTTTTCTTATTAATTGCCTTCTATAATTGGCTGCTCCCATGTTCGGGGCATAGATATTTACAATTGTTAGATCTTCTTGTTGGATAGACCCTTTAAGTAGGATATAGTGTCCTTCCTCATCTCTTATAACAGTCTTTGGTTTAAAATCTAATTTGTCTGATATAAGGATTGCCACCCCAGCTTTCTTTTGGTGTCCATTAGCATGGTGAATGGTTTTCCACCCCCGCACTTTCAATCTGGGGGTGTCTTTGGGTCTAAAATGAGTCTCTTGCAGACAGCATATCGATGGGTTTTGTTTTTTAATCCAATCTGATAGCCTGTGTCTTTTGATTGGGGCTTTTAGCGCATTTACATTCAGGGTAACTATTGATAGGTATGAATTTAGTGCCATTGTATTGCCTGTAAGGTGACTGTGACTGTATATTTTCTGTGTTCCTTTCTGATCTATGCTGCTTTTAGGCTCTCTCTTTGCTTAGAGGACCCCTTTCAATATTTCTTGGAGGGCTGGTTTTGTGTTTGCAAATTCCTTTAGTTTTTGTTTGTTCTGGAAGCTTTTTATCTCTCCTTCTATTTTCAATGACAGCCTAGCTGGATATAGTATTCTTGGCTGCATATTTTTCTCGTTTAGTGCTCTGAAGATATCTTGCCAGTCCTTTCTGGCCTGCCAGGTCTCTGTGGATAGGTCGGTTGCCAATCTAATATTTCTACCATTGTAAGTTACAGATCTCTTCTCCCAAGCTGCTTTCGGGATTTTCTCTTTGTCTGTGAGACTTGTAAGTTTTACTATTAGATGTCAGGGTGTTGACCTCTTTTTATTGATTTTGAGAGGGGTTCTCTGTGCCTCCTGGATTTTGATGCCTGTTTCCTTCCTCACATTAGGGAAGTTCTCTGCTATTATTTGCTCCAATATACCTTCTGCCCCTCTCTCTCTTTCTTCTTCTTCTGGGATCCCAATTATTCTAATGTTGTTTCATCTTATCGTATCGCTTATCTTTCGAATTCTGCCCTCGTGATCCTGTAGTTGTTTCTCTCTCTTTTTCTCAGCCTCTTTATTTTCCATCATTTGGTCTTCTATATCACTGATTCTCTCTTCTGCCTCATTTATCCTAGCAGTTAGGACCCCCATTTTTGATTGCACCTCATCAGTAGCCTTTTTGATTTTGACTTGGTTAGATTTTAGTTCTTTTATTTCCTCAGTAAGTGTTTCTCTAATACCTTCCACACTTTTTTCAAGCCCAGGTCGTATCTTTAAAGACATGATTCTGAACTCTAGGTCCGACATCGTACTAATGTCCGTATTGAGTAGGTCCCTGGCTGTCGGTACTACCTCTTGTTCTTTTTGCTGAGGTGATTTTTTTCGTCTTGTCATTTTGTCCAGAGGAGAATAGATGAATGAGAGAACAAAATGCTAATAGGTTAACAGCATCCCCAGCAAATATATTGTATACAAATCAGAAAAGACGTGAAACCAGGGGAAAAGAAAGGGAAAGAAAGAAAAAAGAAAGAGAAAAAAATAGATAAAAACAAAAACAGAACAATACGAAAAAAGCAGAATATGATCAAATATGATCATGCTAGTGCATAGATCAGTGCCACACACTAGATTTTGGGCGTATTTTGGTCTGTTAGAAAAAAGTGCCTCCTTAAATTTTAAAGGAAGAAAGACATATATGTACAAAATAAGGGTTGATGGAATGAGGGGATGGAAGATGACTGTAAAGATGAAAATTATAAAAGATTTTATAAAAGGAATTGATAAGATAAGTTTTTTGAAAAAAGAAAGAAGATTTAAAAAAAGGGGGGGGCGAGAATCTGATCAGGCAGGAGAGTAGAACAAAGCCATACACTAGTGATTTAGGGTATAGTTTGATATGTTAGAAGGAACTGTATCTCAAAATTTTAAAGAGAGAACAACTTATATATATATGCCAAAAATAAGGGTAACTACTATGAAGGGATAAAATATGACTCTAAAAATGAAAAATAAAAAAATGTTTTTTTTAAAAGGGATTGATAAGATGTTGGTTGAAAAGGGGAAAAAGAAAAATTAAAAAAAATAGTTAAAAAAATTAAGTTTGATGAACTAATGAATCATGGTAAAAAAAAAAGCCATGAATTCAATGTGCAGTATTCCCCTAGCGCTGGAGTTCTCCCATTCTCCGTGATTGGTAAACTTGGTCTTGGTTTGCTGGCTGTTCGTGCTGATCTTCTGGGGGACGGGCCTATTGCTGTGGTTCCCAAATGTCTTTGCCAGAGGCTGAATTGCCCCGCCCTTGTCGGTCCAGGCTAAGCAAGCTGCTCTGGTTTGCTCTCAGGAGCTTTTGTTCCCTGCAAGCTCTCGGTACAGCTTTGGAGGACCAGGGTGAAAATGGTGGCCTCCCAATCTCCACCCGGAGTAGCTGAGAACTCGGGGTCCTGCTCCTCAGTGCGCCCCCAGAGAAAAGCAGTCAGTCACTCCTGTCTCCCTGGTCTCCAGCCGCACTCTGTGCTCACCCGGCCTGTGACCGAGCATTTTTATCTCTGGCACCTGACCCCGTGTGGAGTCTCCAAACCCAGCAGATCCCTGTGGTGCGCTCCCGCGCCGCTCCTCCCGGGGGAGGAATGGGAGTCTCCTGGGCTCTGCTGCTTGTTGGGTCCCTGCTGGAGGAGCAGTGGCTGGACTGTGCCGGGGATCACGGTTTATGGCAACCCTGAGCTGAGAGCCCACTCCTCGGCTCCGTCTCTGCAACCGGCTTCCCCACTTTGATACCTGGGAGCTCTGCCGCACTCAGGCACTGCCAGTCTTTCTGTGACCCCAAGGGTCCTGAGACCACACTGTCCCGGGAGGATTCCAGCCCCTGCTTAGCCACTGGAGCGATGTCCCTCAGCGGAGCCAACTTCTAAATGGTCCAATTTTGTGCTCTGTGGCTCTATCACTTGCCAGAAGCGGCGGACGGAGGCCCCCTCCCCCGCCGTCTATCCTCCCGAATATCGCCTCAGATTCACTTCTCTGCACGTCCTACCTTCCAGTAAGTGGTCACTTCTCTGTTCAGAGAGTTGTTGCTACTCTCCTCTTCGATCTCCTGTTGAGTTCGTAGGTGTTCAGAATGGTTTGATCCCTATTCAGCTGAATTCCTGAGACCAGACGAAATCTAGGTCTCCTACTCCTCCGCCATCTTGCTCTGCCCCCCGATTTTTTTCATTCTTATTTGGTTTAGCTTAAAGTGTATCTTTTGAACCACAAATATGTATTCTGGCAAATAGGACATCTTAGGTTAATGCTAATGATTCCTTGAGCCACTTCAATTTTGGAAAATTACACCATTGTGTTGTATATCATACCCTAAACAAAAGGGTATTAAGAAGAGAATCGTTCTCCATGCTCTTGGTCAAGACTTGAATGGAAGCTGAAAAAAAAAATGTAATGCTTTGAGTGGTATTATAGCTCTGCCCTTCTTTGGGAACAATCAGCATCTCTTTTATGAGCCTCTTTGGTATTGCTCTGCAAAAAGTCTAATTTTAAATACTCAGTAATGCTTGCAATATGCTATTTTAATTGTACAATTGGCTCAAATCTAGCACATTTACCAAGTGCAAACTGGTTGTGACAGTGTTCCACTTCCAAGTTCATCCAACAGAGGGATATTTAACAACCTGTGTGCTTCCTTCCTCTCCAGCTTTCTCTGCCTTTCTATAGCCCCCTCTCCAAGTTTCTGAGGCTAACGATGCTCACACCCATGTCTTTGAGAAATTCCAACTCTCCAAACAGGAGTTGGGATCCCTCCTGACCCCTTCTTACACTTTGGGAAATTGGAGCAAGATTAGTCTTCAGCCTGACCCTCGGAGACTTTACTCTTGTCTGTCATTGATGCTTCAGAAAAGTATGAGCCATGGATTCATGAACCAAGGGGGATCTGGACCACTCAACTCCAGTCAATTTTGGTACTAAATGCGAACTTTAGCCTGTCTAGTTATCTTTCCTATATCACTTGTTAAGTAAACATATTTTGCAAAAACAAGTATTCATTTTTGTAAGAGACATCAGCATCTAGCCCCACATCAATTAGATTTATCCTCTTCAGGAAGTCTTATCATCAGTACAAGACATACTAGAAAAAAAATATATATCCTTCAGTTATCCTGCAGGGAAGCATTAGACATTTCCTTCATTGTCTGAGATGAACTGGCCAGTTAAAGAAAAACCATATCCATTAATGAAACCACAAAAGGGACTATATTAAGTTCTTTTGCTTACTGGTGTGTTATCTTGTTGAATCCTTTTCAATCCTGGGTTTCCTTCTGCTAAAATAATATGAGGGAAATTTGACTTGTTTGGTTCCTTTTCTCTAAAAAATGAAGAGTGGCAAAAGACACTAAAAATTAAGTTCAGTGATAAGCTTAGAAGGAAAAGATAATTTCTTTGGTGCCTGGAGATCAGTGCACCTCAGGTAAATTCTATTATTGCAAGGAAAAATTAAATCATAAATCAAGGTATTGTGGGAATATGACAAACTTTCAAGCAGGACTAGGTTCGCCTGCTGGTTTTAACACTTGCTCACTTGATGCTCTTGTAACTGACGTCACCTTGTGAAAGGTCAGTTTGTCTTGAAGCAAAATGGTGCCTGATTACCACATCGTGGTCAGTGTTTGGTTTGTTGTAGACTCTCAACATGTGTTCAAAACATCCCCTTTCTGGCACAGGTCACATAATGTTAAATAAATGAGAATCAGTTGGTCATTCATATGCAGAATTTTTATCTCTGTGAGGCCACATAAGTCAGGTGTGTCCCTACTTGGCTTCTTTTTTTTTTTTTTTAAGATTTTATTTATTTATTTGACAGAGAGAAACACAGCGAGAGAAGGCACACAAGCAGGGGGAGTGGGAGAGGGAGAAGCAGGCTTCCCGCTGAGCGGGGAGCCCAATGCGGGGCTCGATCCCAGGACTCTGGGATCATGATCTGAGCTGAAGGCAGATGCTTAACGACTGAGCCACCCAGGCGCCCCCCTACTTGGCTTCTTAACTCAACAGGCTATTTTGCAGAGCTGTGATGAAATAATCTGAAAAGGCTTTGTAAACTAGAACATACCTTTCAGAAAATATAGTAGCTCTTATTTTTCTGAAGATGTTGCATATCTGATGTCATATATTTCTTTCATGATTTCTGTGAGCTGTGTAGGACAAATAATATCCTCATGTGATAGAGCAAAGAGATTCCTCAAAGTGGATGCTCTATGATGATGGTCAATTCCATCATCAACTCTGGCCTTTTGAGTTATTTCTGTTCTCAGACTCTCTTTTTGCTTTGCCTATTTTGCAGATCACAAATGAAGAAATTGTATATTGTATAGAAATGTTGAATACATGTGTTGGAACATTTTTTTTTTTTCTAGTTCAATTTGCACTCAGAGAATTCAGATCCTTCCTTCCTTGAGCTCTCCTCACATGCCCCAGTGAGTTCAGCTACTTACCCACCAGTTTTGGAGAAACTATTCACCCAAGAGAGATAGGAGCTGGATCTGATAGTTTGACCTTTCTGGATTTTCACTGCATTGTGGCCTCTGCTATGTCCTGGGCAACAATATTTTGCTGCTGTAGGAACCAAGTATAAGCACCAGGGAATAGTAACCATACACTTCCTTTTCTATGCTGGGCTTTAACCTGCCAATATCTGTAAACAGAATACACAGGTCCCTATTAGAGAGTTAAAAACTTGCTGCCTCTTTTGAGCAATTCAAAAATGACTTCCACTGGATTCCCGATGCCATAAAAAAATAAATTCTGAAATAACAAGTGTTATCGAGGATGTGAAGAAGAGGGAACACTTGTGCAGTGCTGGTGGGAATGTCAATTGGTGCGGCCATTGAAAAAAAAGTATGCAGATTCCTCAAAAAATTAGAAGTAGAATTACCACACAATCCAGTAATTTCACATCTGGGTATTTGAGGGAAACGATGACACTAATCCAAAAAGACATATGCACCCTTGTCATCACTGTAGCATTATTTACAATAACCAAGATATGGAAGCAAGCTAAGCTAAGTGTCCATTGATAGATAAACAGATAAAGAAGCTGTGATATGTATGCACACACACACATACATACACATATGCACAATGGAATATGACTCAGCCATTAAAAAGGATAAAACGTTGCTATTTATGATAAGGATGGCTCCCGAAGGTATTATGCTAAGTGAAATAAATCAGACAGAGAAAGACAAATAATGTATGATTTCACTTTATATACTTATATATTTATAAACAAAACAAATGAATAAACAAACAAGCAAGCAAACAAACAAAAAGCAGAAATGGATTCATAAGTACAGAAAACAAACTGGTGGTTGTCAGAAGGGGTGGGGAGGTGTGCGAAATAGAGGGCATTGAGAGGTACAAACTTCCAGTTATAAAATAAGTGAGTCAAAGCGATGTAAAATACAGCATAAGGAATATAGTCAATAATATTGTGATAACTCTTTATGATGACAGGTGATAACTAGGCTTATCATGGTGATCATTTCATAATGTATATAAATGTAAAGATGCTATGTTGCACACCTGAAGCTAATGTAATATTATATGTGAACTTTGTCAATACAAATAAATAAATTAATTAAATTAACTTTGGCATACTGAAAATAAATGAATAAATACTGAAGACTGCTTGATAACATGGCAGACGAAAGTTGCCTCTTTTTTGATATTATCTAAGACAAACGAATGAAAAGAAAGAAAAATAAAAGTCTGTCTTCAAAGAAATGTGTATACACCCCAAGTCCCAAATACTATACAAATTGTACCACACATTTCTGCAGAGTGGCCATTAAGAGGGCTAGTACACTTGAATTAAAATCCTTGTTTCATCACTGAATAGCCATCTGAGTTTGGGAAAGTTACTTCGTCATTATCTGTACCTCAGTTTCCTTATATGCAAACTGGGTATAATTACGGGTACCTCATGTGGCTGTCGTGAAGAGTAATTGAATCCTTACCTGCACAGTGTTTGGAACTGTATCTGTCACATAGTAAGCCCTTGAAAGTTAATGATCTTTATTATTCTTTCCTTTAGAGCAGATGAAACATGAAGTTTCCCCAGGAAGTCATACAATTTAACCGGCAAAACCAATGACTCTAGTTTAGAATAGTGAGCTTGGCAAGAGGAAGAAAGACACTAAAAAGTGTCTGAGCACTGTTCAATACCATAGTGTCAAGAAAGAGCAGAATGAGGAAATCTGCAGGCACATCGTCTCTGTAAGAAGTGAGCTGCTGGAATAATAAAATAGAAAAGACATTTTGGGAGTTATAAGCCTTGCTGTTCTTGATCAGCAGAGAAAACAAAACAAAACAAAAGGCTAATGCACCACATAAAGTATTTGACAAAAACAGGGTGGGATGGGGGAAAGAGCTTCACTTTGAGAATTGGGAGACTTCCCGCCAGGGCAGAGAGGAATCATATCTGCAAGGTTAAATGTTGATGAGAAAATCAGCCATCCAGGGACCAAAATTTAAGTGCCTGGGACTAATGCTTTCCTTAACACTATTTTCTTAACAGTCAGGCAAGAAGATATCTTCAATTAATAACTTTGGTCAAGGTTGTTTTAATTAAATAATTTAAAAATAACCAGATCATAACAATTTCTTTGAATATTCAAAACCTCTAAAGAGCAGTTGATGCCAATGGACAACAAAATGAATAAACACATTGTTGTGTAATGACAAGCCAAATCAACTCAATAAGAACAATGAGTTACTAATGCACACAATAAAGATGAACTAAAAAAAAAAGAAAACAACAAAGAAATGTTAATTTTTTTATTAGTAATAACTGGCCCAAAGAGCTTTGAAGTCAGCCTTGTCCGACTCCAAAGCTCGTGTTTTTTTTTTTCAGTATAATACACTCAGAAGCAAGAACTGTGTATTAGTAGATGACATTCCATTTTAAAATTTGCAAGTTTGCCTCAAAGAAGAAGGAGAAGGGGAAGAAAGAGATGGACAAGAAGGGGAAAGTGGAGAGGTAAGAGTAAGGAACAAGGGAAGAGGAGAAGGAGGAGAAGAAGAAATGATATTAAGTTGGGGAGAGCTGAAACAATGAGTTTGCTAAAATGAAAGGGAGAAAATATCAATGAGAAACATTAAAAAAAAGAAAAGAAAAGTCAATGGCATCAAGATAATTTTTTCCCTTACTATTATGCTGTGTAAAGCCAAGAATTCCATAGTGTTCTTACAAAATATATATATATATATATATATATATGCCTTTCTTTCCACGAATGATGTACCACAACTCTGGGGACTCACAACTGGAACTGAAAGTCAACATTGTGTTGTCTTGTGCACAGGGTGATGTTAATGTTAAGACTGTGGCCTTGAATTTGATTCTGTGCAACTCCGTTGGCTGAAAGAGGCCACGGGAGACCCAAGAGCTCAAACGTGCTGGTGTATTGCACAAACCGCCACAGACATCTCTCAGCCGCCCAGTTTTCCCGCAGCAGAGTGGTGTGCCCTTCCCCTCCAGTCCCTGACTTCAGCACAGCTGGACTGACAGGTCTCTTCACACTCCTGTGGTTTTTGTTTGTTGTTCGGTTTTGCTTTCTCTCCAGCCCAAGGAGGTGGATCAGCCCCAAAACAAGTAGAGCCAGCAAGGATTGGGGGAGTAGCATGGTGGGGGGACACCGCTCTACCAGCGAGGACCTCAGCCTCCCATCTTCCAGGGCCCTCCCATCTCAGTGTCCTCTGTGGGCTCACACTCCGATGGCCCCCAGGGAAAATAGCTCAACAACATGCTCTGTATTAGCTTTCCCCTCGTCTCCTTCTAACTTCCTCCTCTTTGTTAACTCCTGCTTCTGGAGATCATCTATCTAGTAAGTTTCCAAGGCAAATCTTTGCTTTGGAGGAACTGAAACTAAAATAATGATTGCCCAGATCTATAGGTTTGGTGTTGTGGGAGCAGTGGGTCAAAACCAGGACTATAAAATTAGGTCCACTAAGCGAAATAAGTCAATGAGAGAAAGACATGTATCATATGCTCTCAATGATATGAGGAATTCTTAATCTCAGGAAACAAACTGAGGGTTGCTGGAGTGGTGGGGGGTGGGAGGGATGGGGTGGCTGGGTGATAGACATTGGGGAGGGTATGTGCTATGGTGAGCGCTGTGAAGTGTGCAAGACTGTTGAATCACAGATCTATCCCTGAAACAAATACTACATTATATGTTTAAAAAAAAAAGATAGTAGGAAGGGAAAAATGAAGGGGGAGAATTGGAGGGGGAGACAAACCATGAGAGACTGTGGACACTAAGAAATAAACTGAGGGTTCTAGAGGGGAGGGGGGTGGAGGGATGGGTTAGCCTGGTGATGGGTATTAAAGAGGGCATGTACTGCATGGAGCACTGGGTGTTATATGCAAACAATGAATCATGGAACACTACATCAAAAGCTAATGATGTAATGTATGGTGACTAACAAAACATAAAAACAAAACAAAAAAAACCCAAAAAACTAGGTTTGAATGTTTGGACCTATCCACGGGTCCTAGGTGACATGGATGTTGAGAGAAAGAATCAAGTCACTGGCTTGTTATTTTTAGCCATTCTGACAGATGTTGACGGGGATGCGGAGAAAGGGGAACCCTCCTACACTGTTGGTGGGAATGCAAGCTGGTGCAACCACTCTGGAAAACAGTATGGAGGTTCCTCAAACAGTTGAAAATAGAGCTACCATACAATCCAGCAACTGCACTACTGGGTATTTACTCCAAAGATACAAATGTAGGGACCCGAAGGGGTACGTGCACCCCAATGTTTATAGCAGCAATGTCCACAATAGCCAAACTGTGGAAAGAGCCGAGATGTCCATTGACAGATGAATGGATAAAGAAGAAGTGGTATATATACACAATGGAATATTATGCAGCCATCAAAAGGAACGAGATCTTGCCATTTGTAACGACGTGGATGGAACTGGAGGGTGTTATGCTGAGCGAAATAAGTCAATCAGAGAAAGACATGTATCATATGACCTCACTGATATGAGGAATCCTTAATCTCAGGAAACAAATTGAGGGTTGCTAGAGTGGTGGGGGGTGGGAGGGATGGGGTGGCTGGGTGATGGACATTGGGGAGGCTATGTGCTATGGTGAGCGCTGTGAATTGTGCAAGACTGTTGAATCACAGATCTGTACCTCTGAAACAAATAATGCAATATATGCTAAGAAAAAAAAAGGAGAAGATAGCAGGAGGGGAAGAATGAAGGGGAGTAAATCGGAGGGGGAGACGAACAATGAGAGACGATGGACTCTGAAAAACAAACTGAGGGTTCTGGAGGGGAGGGGGTAGAGGGAATGGGTTAGCCTGGTGATGGGTATTAAAGAGGGCACGTTCTGCGTGGAGCACTGGGTGTTATGCACAAACAATGAATCATGGAACACTACATCAAAAACTAATGATGTAATGTATGGTGATTAACGTAGCAATAAAAAAATTTAAAGAAAAAAAAATCAAGTCACTGGAGGGATCCCAGTGGGGCAACCATGGCCCCTTGTATAGATGAAGGTAATTTTCCAGTGTAAATAAAATATGAAATCGCTCCAGTTTTTCAAATGGAAGAAAATGAATGCCTTCGGTTTTCCAGGAAATGTAACAGCATGGTCGGGATGACAAGGCAAGGTATGACATCAGCCCAGGCCCCTTCCCATGGAGAGAGGGCAGAATAAATTGGATTGCATAAAACTTCTCTGCTGTTTGAAGCAATGTAGGGATTGCTAATGGCCACTCTTTCTGAAACAACAAATTAATGAGATTCTCTTTAAAATCCTCCCCAAAGTGCCTTCAGTTTATTTTCTCATTAAACAGAGGTCTCAGAGTGGCAGCTGTGACTTTCTTGGGTTAATGATAGTTGAACATGAAAAAAAAAAATCCAGACTTTGAGGGGAATGAAAGGATGGGAGCCTGGAAGATAAAATTGTAGACGAACAATCGTTTCTGATAATCCTTCCACCCCGGATAGTTCAAAAATGATTTATTTCTGGCAAAATGGCTTTTAAACTTTCACTTTCTATTCTTTCCAGATTTTTCCCCCTTCTTCTTCTTTTCCTGATCTGTACAGAGCTCACTCCCCCAGGGAAAGTTTAGTTGAAGCTTTCATATCTCTATCTTTCATGGAGGAAGTGTGAGGGGTTTTCATTTAACTTTGAGGGCAGCCAAGTTCCCTCATTACCATGTTAGCAGGTCTCCGGAGACGGGTGGGCAGCAGTGTGTCCTGGTTCTAGGGACTTTTCACAGAAGCCCTTCTTAAAAGCACCATGACCTCAACCGGGAGCTTGCTGACTTCTCCCATCCGTGCCATCAGCGTCATCAAGGGCGCAGCAAAAGCAAACCAGCCCCAAGTGAACAGCTATGAAAAATCTGAATTTCTATAAGATAGAAAGATCAGACATTTTCATGTTTATCATGCCCAAACCTAACTTTGTATAACATCATAGTTTCTGAAACACTTTCTCATCGTCATAGGGTAGAAATAAAAATTAACTACCAATGAAGACATGGAAGCTCAGAAGTTAAACAGCAAGGATAAAATGTCAGCATTAAAAGGGGAAAAGGCAAATGTTGTAATGTATGGTGACTAACATAACATAGTAAAATAAAATTTAAAAAAGGGGGGAAGGCAGTCACATGATGCCTAGAAAAGTAGTCACATGATGTCATGTTTATAAGTCCTTGATAAATATTGTCTATCCCCAATCTCTTCTATGACTCAAAATTCTCTCATGAAATTTCTTAAAGGAAGAAGACTAGTTGGAAAAAGGCATTTGTACCAGTGTTACGGAACCTGGACTGGATCGCTGGATGGAAGAACCAAGTGGCACTCAGAGATCTTGGAGGAGAGGAGGTTTATTCAACGCCAGCGGGCTCAGAGGAGAATGATCTCTGAAGGTCTGAGCCCTGAGCACAAACAAAGGGGGTAATTTATACATTTCTACTTTGGCATACTTGGCACTTTTGGCACATGCGGGAAGCGGGGCAGGGAGAGGAACCCCTAAGAGCCCTGGGGCAGGGACTGGGACTCCCTTGCTGGCTCAGTCAGCCATCTTAGGACACAGATTTTTCCCCTTCATTCCCCCTCTTTCAATGTCTTTTCTTACTCGAATGGGCATCAATTATTATTAGGGTTCTTGCCAGTCTAGAGGTCTGTATTGGATTACCAGTAGTTCTAATTTAATTGATTCTCTCCGAGAGCTGATGAATTGGGTGATGAGATTAATAATACATGGACCGAATAGGAATGCCAATAGGATCATGCAGAGAGGACTGGCTAGGGGAAGGAGCCATGTAGCCCAGCTCCAGATATTAAACCAATTGCCCCAAGAATTTGCTAATTCCTTTCTCCTGTGCCACCCGATCTTGTAGTTATTGGATTATTCTCTGACTAATTCTGATTTGTTCATATAAAAACAACATTTCTCATTTAAGAAGAGACAAAGTCCCTCCTTTTCAGCAGTGAGCAGGTCTAAGCCCCTCTGATTCTGTAGTACCACCGCTGTGAGGGAGTCTATCTGATCTTGTATAGTCATTATAGACTTGGCCATCTGTTCCATATTTTCTGCGAGATTTTCTGACAGTTTCTGGTAGTAATAGGAGGATGAGGTGATTTCTCCTATTTCAGTGCCCACAGCCATTGTTATGCTTCATCCAAACAACAGTGGGATGAATTGGACGGCTCAGTGGGCTCGCTATAAGCTGAGGGGGCCCAGTTCGTAGGCAGAGCCAGTAATCTGCAGCCAACCGAGGGTTGCTTATGTTGAGTAAATGGTGGACCTCTCCTAATATACCATTTATTTGAGGGTCTAGAGTGAAAGTTCCCTGTTGGGGAGGAAGCCTCAGCAGGGGTTGATAAAGGTCAGGTTTTCAGTAGGTTAGGCCCTTTTTCTCAGGACATCTCAGATCCCTGTATCCCCAGTATAGGGATAATTTTTCCTGTCATGAGTATCTCTCTTCTATTGTGACAAATAGTAACTTTCCTCGAGTCATAACATTGTCTTGGCATGCTAGGGTACGCTGAGGTATAAGAACAGGGAGACCATGGGGGTTGGTGTTGACTGTTCTTGGTTGGCTGTGGCTGCAGTTAGAATGAGAATGGGAGCTCGGGCAGGGGCCTTCTGGACAGGAGTGGGGAGAGGCCGTGGAGGAGCCAGGGATCCCCAGGAGGTAGGGCCGCATAGAAGTTGGGACATTGGTCTGTCGGGCAACCGGACATGTAGAACAGACCCTTGTGTTGGCAGATGGTTGGGTGGTGTTTAGCACATGCACTGAGGTTATTTGCCCAAGAGAGCTTGTGGTAATGCTGGCATGTATATGGCAGGTAGTTGGTGCTCTCTAGTATCCCTATGGCCTGGAAAGTGAGGGAGAGGAAACCTGTAAGCAAGTGAGTGTCGTACTACATCCTAAGGTGACCCAATAAACAACAACAATGGCAAGTCTCTGGGGGAAGTCCAGTCAGAAGGGGCAATAGTATAGAGTCTGACTCAGGATGAGGGATATCACACCAATGAGAGCTAGGGACCAGGATGAGCAGGTGTCCATTAGTCAGTGGGGTCTTGTCGAAGGCGAAGCCACAGCAGGTCTGTGGGGTTTGTCTGGACTTTGCACTGTCATGACTCCTCATCTGAATGATAAGCTTTCTTCATTCTGGAGTGGTGGACCCACGGGGTGACACCTGAGACCTTGAGGGCAGTAGGGGTGGTTAGTACAACAGTGTGTGGCCCTGTCCACTGTGGTTTGAGGGGGTCTTTCTTCCAATCTTTGACCCAAACTGAGTCCCCTGTTTGGAAGGAGTGTACCTGAGACCCTAAGGAGATAGGGGTCCGCTCAATGGTGTACTTTTGTGATTTATTTAGGGTGGAAGGCCTGAAGCTGCTCCTTTATTTTTTTTATCTCTAACCTGATGTAAGTTTCTTAGAATGCTCCCCAGGCACGGGGGAGGCCGTCCATATATTAATTCAAATGGGGAGAAACCTGATGTCCCGGGGGTGCAGCGAGCACACAGGAGAGCTAGGGGTAGCAGATCTGGCCATGGGAAGTTAGTCTCCTGACAAAACTTTGCTAAGGTTCCCTTGAGGGTGTGATTCATTCACTTTACTTTTTCTGAACTTTGGGGCCAGTAAGCGGTGTGGAGTCTCCAGGTGATGTTGAGAGATTTGGTCAAGACCTGTACAATGTCTGCCACAAATGCAGGTCCATTGTCACTATGGATTGTTAATGGCAGGCCAAACCGTGGCATGATCTCCTGCAAGAGGACTTTAGCTACTTCCCAGCTTTGCTCTGTCCTGGTCAGGAAGACCTCGGCCCACCCAGAGTATGAGCATACTATTACTAGGAGATATCTGAACCCCTTGCTTGGTTGCACATCTGTGAAGTCTACCTCTAGATCTTCAAAGGGGGTTGCTCCCATCCTCTGGACACCTGGCAGTGGTGTCGTGGTGCCGACCGAGCATTATTTTTAGCACATGTTATGCACCGTTCACTCGTTGCTCAGCATAGTGCTGGCAGCTGACTGATGTAGTAGTGCTTCTTGAGAAGGGCCTCTAATGCAGTTTTTTTCCAGATGAGTGAGTCGGTGGTACTTCTTGACTAGATGCCCTCCGGTTGCTGTTGGAATGAGGACTCGCCTGTTTGGCATCATCTACCATCCCTTTTTAGTCAGGGTGGTTCCCTCAGCCATGGCCCATTCTTTTTTTCTTTTTAGTGTAACTGGGCAGAGTGACTTCTTCCAGGGGTGTCAGGGCCATGGTGAGGGAAGGGGCTCTGTTCATGTCCTCACTGGCCGCATTCTTGGCTGCCTCATCTGCCAGACAATTTCCCCATGCTAGGGGGTCATCTCCTTTCTGGTGTCCCTTACAGTGCAGGATTGCTACCTCCTTTGGAAGCCAGATGGCTTTGAGGAGTCTCAGTACCTCCTCCTTGTTCTTGATAGTTTTGCCTGCTGCGGTTAGGAGGCCCCTTTCCTTGTAGATGGCTCCAGGTATATGTACAGTAGCAAAGGCGTACCAAGAGTCAGTATAGATGTTGACTTGCTTGCTTTCACCAAGGGTGAGGGCTCAGACTAAGCCATATAATTCAGCCCATTAAGCTGACCATCCAGCTGGTAATGCCTTAGCTTCTAGGACTTTAGTGGTTGTGGTTACTGCATAACCCGCTTTCTGGGCACCCTTTTGTAGGTAACTGCTGCCAACACTGAACAGCGTGAGCTCTGAATTCTTTACGACTTGATCCCTCAGATCTGGACGGCTTGCGTAGACTTCATCAGTCACTTCCAAGCAGTTATGATCTGGTTCCCCCTCCTCTGTGGACAGAAAGGTTGCTGGATTTAATGTCCTTACTGTTTCGAGGGTGACCCACGGGTTTTTGCAGAGGAGCCCTTGGTATTGTGCTAGCCAAGAGTTGGAAAAGAAGCAGTGTCCCTGTGCGTTCATGAGGCACACAACTGCATGAGGGACCTTGATGTTAAGTTCTTGCCCCAGGGTAAGTTTGTCTGCCTCCTTGATGAGTAGGGCTGTGGCTGCCAGGGCTCTGAGGCACGGCAGCCATCCTGCTGCCACAGGGTCCAGCTTCTTTGACAGGTATGCAACTGGTCTTTGCCAGGGCCCAACGGTCAGGGTGAGTACCCTGAGCGCTATTTTTTCCTTTTCATGCACAAAGAGATTGAAGGGTTTTTCTACATCTTTTAGGCCCAGGGCTGGAACCCATTCCAGAGCGGTCTTTAGCTCTGTGAAGGCAGCTTCTGCTTTCTCAGTCCAGGCAGGGGGTTCTCGACCGGGTCCCCTTAAGAGTTCATAGAGGGGTCTTGCTATTGCCAAGAACCCAGGGATCCAGGTGCGGCAGAATCCTGTCAACCCCAGGAATTCTTGTAGGCCCCTTTTTGTCTGGGGCTGTGGCAGGGAGATGATGACTTTCTTTCTCTCTGGCCCTAGTTCTCTGTTCCCTTGGGTGAGGAGAAAACCAAGCTATCGGACCTGTTGTTGGCAGATTGGTGTCTTCTTTCATGAGACTCGGTATCCCGAGTCTGATAGGAGCTGTAGGAGGGCCTTTGTGCCTTTTGTGCAGTCTTCTTGTGTGTTACTGGGAAGTAGCGAGGAGGAGGTCATCCACATACTGGAGGAGGGTGCATCATGTACCATCTTGGGAAGCTGGCAAGGTCCATGGCCAGTGCTTCCCCAAAGAGGATTGGTGAGTTTTTAAACCCCTGTGGGAGGCCCGTCTAAGTCAGTTGCATCTGGTGTCCTGTATCAGATTCAGACCATTCAAGGCAAACAGTGGCTGGCTCTGGGGAGCTAAGCAGAAGCAGAAGCCATCCTTTAAATCTAGGCAAGTGAACCATCTGGCCAATCCTGTGTATGGATTCAGGACCACTGGGTGCAGAGAGATGGTCACCTTGTTGATGGTCCGTAGGTCTCGAACTGGTCGGTATCTTCCTCCCAGCTTTTTGACTGGCAGGAGTGGAGTATTCTAGGCTGACTGGCACTCGACTAGAATACCTACCTCTTTGAGTTTGGTCAGATGTTTTTGGATGCCAATCTTAGCTTCTTGTGGAAGGGGGTACTGCCTTTGCCTCTGAAGTTGGGCTCCTGGGATCAGTTCAACAATGATAGAGGCCTGATTCTGGGCTAGTCCAGGTGGGTTGTTTTCAGCCCATACTGAAGGGAAGGTGAGTCTGAACTCCAGCAGGCTGCTTGGTTGGGCCTGGGCACAGTATAGCCTCCATTCTTCTTCCCTTGGCGTGGTAATTGTTAGTATTAGAGACCCCATGTCCTCTTGCCTTGGGTTCAATCGGAGGCTAGTATGTTCGGTGGGCTCAAAGGTTATCTGAGCCCCAAGCTTGGAGAGTATGTCTTGGCCCAGGAGGGGGATGGGGCAATCAGGCAGATAAAGGAATTCGTGTCAGCCCTTGTGGCCCCTGAGTTCACACTGGCGAGCCTGGCAGAAGTGCTGTTGTATTGCCCGTGTTCCGATGGCCCCGAGGGTGGTTGCAGTCCTTTTGCTGAAAGGAGCCACTGGGGAGGTGACAAAAGATTGCTTAGCCCCACTATCAACCATAAAAGTCACTGGTTGGCCCCTTACTTTCATTCTGACCGTGGGCTCATGGGGGCCAAGGAGGAAAGAGCCCAGTCCCTCTCAGTCTGAGTCTATTCCTGCAAGGCCTATGAAGTCCTCCTCTCGGGGTTCTTCCTTGTAGTGGCTGGGCTTCTCAGCCTTTCCCTGGTTGGGACATTTGTTTTTCCAATGCCCTTTCTTCTTACAGTAGGCATATTGATCCCTTGCTAAAGGGGTTCTGGATCTCCCCCCTTTCGGTGGTCGGGATCTCCCCATCTTTGTGTCATCCTTTTCTTTCAGGGCAGCAGTGAGGAGGCTGACTTTCTTTTTCATCTTTTTTTGTCGGCTTCCCTTTAGGCTGTGGTCTCCCTGTTCGTGTAGACCTTATTAGTCCATCTCTATTAGCTGGATGATGTTCATTCTGGTAAAACCCTCTAGTTTCTGAAGTTTTCTTCTGATGTCTGGGGCGGCCTGAGCCATGAAGGAGGTGTTTACCATCTATTGGCTTTCCTGTGCCTCGGGGTCAAATGGAGTGTATATCATGTAGGCTTCACATAATCTTTCATATTGGCCCCCGGGAGACTTCCCTGCTTGTTGAGTGACTGAGGATACCTTAGTCATGTTCATGGGTTTCTTAGCTCCTGCCTGGATTCCCCGGAGGAGGGCCTCCTGGAATTGGCAAATGTGGGCCTGTCCCTCGTCTGTGGTAAAGTCCCATGCCGGGTGCTCCTTGGGTGCAGCTGTGTTAGCTCAGGCAGTAAGGTTGATGAGGCTGGTGCGTGCTCTACTAGGTACCGCCATGCACCTTTCATTATTCTCCTCCTCTCTTCTGTGTTAAACAGGGTGCAGAGTAACAGTTTGCAGTCTTCCCAGGTTGGTCGATGAGTCTGGAAGAGGGATTCCATGAGGTCTACCATAGCCTGTGGTTTCTCAGAGTAGGCAGGAGTGTTGTGTTTCCAGTTGAGGAGGTCAGTGGTGGATGAAGGTTGATAATACATCATGGAACGACCAGGTTGGATATCTTAATCATGCCTCTTGGGTTCCCGTGTCTCTCGTACTGGCATTTGGAGAGTGCTTACACCTGGCCTGGGGCACAGCCTGGGTGCTGGTCCCGGAGAGAGTGGATCCTCTGGGCCTGAGGGTGGCGGGGAGATTGATGGCAGTGAAGTGTCTGGAACTGGGGGTGTAGAACTTTGGGGTTCATATGGTGGAGGCAGGATTGGTTCATCTTCAGGATCTCCAGCTAGAATCTGTGGAGGCTGTGGTTTCTGTCAGTCTTCTTTGCACTGCTTGGATGAGGCAACTAAGACCCTGGCCTGTCCCTGCCTAATGCAAGCGAATTGCACCCAAGGGGGAAGGGTCTGGGCAATTCCTAGCCAGGAGTTAATGTATGGGAACTGGTCGGGGTGTCCTGGTTCTCCTGTTACAACTCACCACACTCACCGGACTATTGGGACATCCAACGTCCCTTCTGAAGGTCACCTGACATTAAAGGTGGGCCATTCCAATTCACATAGGGTTCTCAGTTTGCCGGGATTTTTCCTGACTCCATAGTCTCCTGAGAACCCCTTCTTGAAATTTTTGATCATGGTCTCGGGGACTGTGGGTTTACTCTGTCCTGACCCCATGGTGATACTCCTGTGTGCGATGGTGCAGAGACAGACAAAGGGGGGGCTGCCCCTGAGGTGAGGAGACCAATTAGATGCCTGTCTGGCCATGTCCCGAAGGAGCTTAGGTGAAGCTCAGCCGTAGCGGTCTCAGAGTTGTGACTTACGATCTGATGCTGCCCTAGACTGTATGCCATTCACCACAGAATCGCAGATGAGCCCACTCAGACTCTGTAGGCTTCTGGGGACCTTAAGGGTGCCTATCCATGAAGCCACAGAATCAGTTCGCCTGGTGGTAGTCAGGTTGGACTGCACATTTACTCACACATTCATACTCCAGAGGTTATTACATTCCTTCCCTGGGAATCCCTACCTGTGAGACCTCTAAGAGGTCTCTGGGAGATGATCAGGCTCCCTTCCCACCCCCCATGGGTGGGTCTGTCTGGGTCTGGGTCCCTAGGCCTTACCGTGATCCAACTTCGGGACCAGGTCCTCACCTGCCAAGTCTCCTGAGTCCAGCGGGAACAGTGGGGCAGGGCCGGTCTGAAGCGACTGGGCGGAAGACTGCTGAATATTAGGCAGGGCGCACCTTCTCCATTATGGTCTCTCGTTCCATCACCGCCCCGCCGTTGCCCCCAAACCGGTGGCAACAATGGGCCAGCGCGGTTGGGTTTCCGGGTCAGGGAACCAAATGTTACAGAACCTGGACTGGATTGCCTGATGGAAGAACCAAGTGGAACTCAGAGATCTTGGAGGATAGGAGGTTTATTTAACGCCAGTGGGCTCAGAGGAGAGTGATGTCCGAAGGTCTGAGCCCCTAGCACAAACAAAGGGGGCAATTTATACACTTCTACTTCCACATACTTGGCACTCCTGGAGCGTGCGTGAAGCAGGGCAGGGAGAAGAACCCAGATTGGTGCGCAGGGGTGCGGGGCAGGTAGAAGAACCTGGAAGAGCCCCGGGGCAGGGACTGGGACTCCCTTGCTAGCTCGGTCGACCATCTGTGTCTTCTCTCAGCAGGACACAGATTTTTCCCCTTCACCAGAAGTAGCCTCAGTTTAAGAATCATAAAAATATATTCTGTATTTCTAATGAAAATTTATGCAAATTGAACATGTTGTAATTATTGATTGATGATTTTAAGAGTAGGCAGGCTGCCTATAATATGTTTCTTGTAAAGGGTTAGAATGTTTCAATGTCAATTACAACAGAACTTATAATAATGTATTGAATAAAACTACCAGTTTTTAAGAAAGATATTCTGAGATCCTGGAAAACTTTGGAAGATGGGAATGATGTACCTCTCCCCCTCCCCTGACATATATCAATAAGCCCATTTTACCTAAGACAGACCTGGATATGAGATAATTATTTAATCATACTTGTTAATTGATTTTAAATCATTGCAGAGTAAGAGCAACGTTAAATGTAGTATGTGAACAGTTATATGTCAGGGAACTATGCTTCTTTCTCTGGGCAATAAATAACTGAATTGTAAGTTTGATTGATGGTGTTTTGGAAGAGGGGACTGGCTGTTTTACTTATTTAATAATTAAAATACTTAAATGGCAACTGGGTGGATTAAGGAGATGCTTAAAACCTTGGTTGGAATACAGTGAAAAGTCATCACATCCCCTTAACAGAAAATTGGAAGTATATCTTTTAAAAATCATTTGTGGGGCGGGAAAAAGTCCTAAACTTGACTTGATGATTCAGTAGAGTTTAGTGAGATTTGGTCACTTAATACATACTTTAGTTCTTCCCATAATATACCTGTTCAGGGATAATTTCTGTTTGGCTTCCAGATGTACTCTATCATCATCTTTCACCCTGGAGGAGAAAATGCATGCCCAATCCAGAAAGGAAGGGTGTGGATCAGCAGAATCCATGCCCTTGATCTTTCTGCATCCCTGTGTCTTGTGACTACCTGTATCCTTGAACTTGGCTACAATCTCTGATGAATATGAGCCTGACTGGACCATCCATCCTTTGTGTCAACCCAGCTTTTCTGCTTCCTGTTAAGTCTCCTTAACTAAACTCTCATCAAATACCCAGTTTGAATGTGCTATGGCTCTCTGCCTGGGATCCAGACTGAAATTGTATCATTGCTTTTCAGTGTCGTTTTTATTGCTGTGGATTGTTTCCTTTGTTTGTTTCTTTGCTTGAAGCGATGTAACATAGCTGCACAAGCACCTAACTTGTTCCAGCAATAAGACAGCCAATCCACAGATAATTCATGTGTGATTTCAACGTGTTGGACTCTTTCCTGAATTCTGTGATGGCTAATAAAATGGATGGTGCATTGTTTCTGCCCTATTCAGGAAACAAGACAGATTATATAAAAAGATAAGTAACGATGCAGAACCACATGCTGCAGTATGAAAGATCATGGGCTTTGGAGTCAAACTTCTGAGTGATCAAATCCCTGTAATGTGACCTTATTGTGTAGCCCGAGGCTAGCTTCTTCCTTTTCTATGCCCTCAATAGAAGTAATAATAATATTGGTCTCATAAGATTGTAGTGGGAAATAAATTCAGTTAATGTTCGTGTAGGTGGCCAGAAGTGCTTGGCATGCACTGGGGAGTCGGCATGTTCTTTTTCCTCCTTGCTTCTTCTCTTTCTAGTGGAATTTACTGAAACCAAAAAACATAACTCAAGCTTTAGCTTGGATTGTTCAATGACTCTCTTAGTTTTTCAGTATCTGTAAAATGGGGACATTTTACCTCCTGAAATGGTGGTAAGATGGCAGCTGTTGATCACTCGGAAATGAGTGACACACTTTTAAAAGAAGCCGGAATGCAAGTGAAAAGTAAGAAGTGGGGGGAGGAGGTGTTCAGAGCTGTGGGAGCAGCTTCGTCAGGCAGACCACAGGACAGCAGCTGGGAGGAGGTGACAAGTGAATGGAAAAGGCATAAGTCACACTGACTGTAACCATGAATGAGAACGACGGGAGCAATAGAAAGTGGAACTCCTTGGGGGGATAGTTACCCACTCCCAACTGTCACCAGGGACATGGGTCAGGGTCAAAGGCAGCTGAAAATGGGAAGGTGGCACAGGGTAGAAGAAGGAATAGAAAAACACAAAAAGAAAAAGACAGAGGCCAAAGGGAAAGCAAGAAAATGCTCCTGGTTCACTACCTCCATAGGTGCCATGGTAGTTGATACAGAAGAAAGAAATACATGGGAAAAACAAATGAAAAATTAGAGAATTTCAGTAAATGGAGCAGGAGAATCAACCTAACAAGGATCAGAGCCAGATGCTGAGCACAGGACCATGATGAATAGCCAATGGACATAATCTTCAGGAACCTGAATCCCAGGTATTAAGGATTTTTATCTGACTCTTCAGATCAGCAGAGAGACTAGATGGATTCTGGTGATTCTTTTGAGAGAAAAAGCAATACACCTGCATAGGGTACCTTATGGATGATTTTAGTGAAGGCATCATGATAATGGTTGAATGGTATACAGGGCCAAAAAAATTGAAATGCATGAATTATTGACATTAGCCAGGAAAAAGTAAGAAGTGGAGTTGGACTGAGGATGGAAAATAAAGTGAATGGCAAAAAGATAGAGTGACACAGTCTTGGCACTATATCAGGGCTTGGCAAACTTTGTAAAAAGCCAGACAGTAAATATGTTAGGCTTTGTGAGTGTGATAGCTAAATTTATGTCTCAACTTGACCCAAATAAGGGATGCCCAGATAGCTGGTGTGTTGGTGAGGGCATTTCTGGAAGAGATTAGCCTATGTAGAACAACAAAGCAGAGGAAGGGCAAATTCCCACTCTCTCTTTTTGAGCTGGGACACCCTCTTCTCTTGTCCTTGGACATCGAAGCTCCTGATTCTCCAGCCATGGGACTCCGGAACTCACGCCAGCAGCCTCCTCACCCTTCACCCCTGGTGCTCAGGTTTTCCATCTCAGACTAGGAGTTGTACCATTGGCTCCCCTGGTTCTCAGGTCTTCAAGTTCAGACTGAAGAACATGGTCAGCTTTCTTGTTTCTTTAGTTTGCAGATGGCAGATTGTGACACTTCTTGGCCTTTGTAACTTCTCAGCCTCCATTTCTATAATGTCAAATAGAAAATCAGGCTGAGTCCCCAAACTGGGGCTTAATGCATAAATCTTATTGCAGTGCCAACCTTTCCCTGAAAAATAGTCTTACCCTGTCAGTCAGGAATTTTTCCAGCAGCACTAATAAGTGTGCCACATGGGCCCTCTCCAGCCCCCTTAAAAAGATGAGATAATCTGTACGAGAAGACCCCTTGCTTTTCCCCCAAGGGAAAGTGGCTTTGCCTAGAACAAAACCTTGCTTTTACTGTTAACTTTCTTGCCCCACTGTCCTTTTATAAAAACCTTCCATTTTGTATAACTCCTCAATGTTGCCCTCTACTTGCTAGATGGGATGCTGCCTGACTCATGAATCACTTAACAAAAATAATTAGATCTTCAAAATTTAGTCCATTGAATCTTACCTTTTAGCAATTATAAATTCATCTATCGATCTATCTGGCCTATTGGTCCTGTTTCTCTAGAGAACCCTGACTAATATCTTGAGCCATCTAGTCTTTGTCACAACTGATGTATTCCTTTTTTTTTTTATTTTTATGTATTTATTTGAGAGAGAGAGAGAGAGAGAGAGAGCACAAGCAAGGTGAGGGGCAGAAGGGGAAGCAGGCTCCCCCATGAGCAGGGACCCTGATGTGGGACTCGATCCCAGGACCCCAGGATCATGACCTGAGCTGAAGGCAAACGCTTAACCGACTGAGCCACCCAGGAGCCCTACCACTGTTGTGCTCTGCCACAGTACAAAAGCAGCTATAAATAGCATGTAAACAAATAACTGTGACTCTGTTCTGATAAATCTTTATTTACCAAAAATAGGAAGTGGGCCAGATTTGGCCCATGGGTCCCAGGTGCTGACTCCTGCACTGTATTCGTCCTTCTGATGGGGAAGAGGGAAGAGAGCCTCTGACGAAAAGGGCTAAAGAATATCATCAGACAGAAGAGTAGCACACACAGAGGTAAGGTGTGTAGCTAGGGCAGATCTTAGAAACACCTCCAAATCCATGTGATATCCCACCTCATTTATATTAGAAGATTAAGTAAAGTTTCCTCAAACGTCTCCTCCACCTGCACTCCCATCTAAGTTATGAAAGTTACTGTGGATTTCTGGAACCAAGTAGCTCCCTCTCAGTTAATTCTTAGGAAAACAGCCTGCACGTTGAGAACTTCAAGGGATGACGCAAGTTTGAAGTGGGGAGGATACGGTTAACTATCTGCCAAGTGTGACTTTCTTATTTCAGGATTACTAATGCTATCTTTTTTACCAAGGAAGATAGGCGAGCTCAAGGGAGCATCTGAATAGAACATGCAGTCTGGAAAGGTGTTCTCAGGGTGGAGAAACAAGGACGTCGCTGGGCCTTCTGCAGAAAGTGAATGGTGTATCACTTTTGCAACGAGAAAGGCCATATATCTATGCAAAATGCATGAAAGCCTGTCAGCTGGGGAAGAAGGCATCCCCATTGGCCAGATGCATAGCCCAGAATGAAAGGGGACATGGAGCAGGTGAGCTAGTCACACCTGCCCCAGTCAATGCAGCATGGGGGGGCGGGGAGAGACTTTGAAAGGCGTTGCCAAGAAGACACGAGAAGAAAATAAAGAAGGTGGATTTGGGGTTGTAGGTGAAGAGATTGTCGAGGGACGACGTCGGTGGTCAGGGGGAACAATGCACAGAGCAAGGGAAGTCAGGGGCAGGAGAAGGAGAAGCTAGCTCCTGCTGAGGAAGGAGACAAGCAGGGCCTGTTTTAGTAAAAAGGGGTTTGTGTGAGAGCCACGGGAGAGGGGCGTGCAGACAGAGGACACGGAGGGAAAATAAAGGAAGACAAGGGCAGAGGGAAGGAACTCCTTCTCTCTCCATACCCAGAAGAGAGGGTTCCCAAGGAGAGCCACACGAGGAGCAAATAACAAAGAATCTGATCTCAGAGGAAAGGCAACAAAGGAATCAAAGACAGAAACATTAAGGGGAGTTCAAAGCAAGACTCCAAAGAATATTTCTATTGACAAGAAAATGTAGCAAAGCATCGCCAAGAGTAGGGATGTGTACAGAGGCCGCAGGAACAAAGAACCGTGAAGGAAGGAGAGAAGGCGGAGATATGTGAAGGGGATGAGCATCTGGTATCCTGGGTTCGTGAAGAACCGGAAGGCAATTCAAGTTTTGAAAGGTTTGAGGGAGACTTGTTTGTTCTGCTGGGGAGGAATTATTAAAAGCTTATCATCAACTCTGGCACAGTTCTCTTGAAAATACTCTACAGACGGAAGATATTGTTACATGTTTGAATTCAGCACTCTTGGTTCTGAATAGTAGGTTGCGCAATGGGATAGAGAGGAGTGAGTACATATAGGAAGGCAGAGTAAATACGTGTATATGCACACACACATATATAACATATACACATGAAAATATGCACGGAGATGTTTGTGTATCACCATACAAATTTAGAGAAGTAATTAGCAATCGTGAGTACTTATTACTCAATTCATTTATGAAAAGAATTCAACAGGGGACAGTGAGATAATGAATAACGCAGCTTCATGTCAGAATCATTATTCCTGGGGCTTGGATACTCGTTTATTGACATTTACAGGTGGATATAAAGTTATAGCGGTGATATGGATGATTTGTCACTGATGGGAATAAGAAACTGGGTTGTAGGCATTATGACTGCCTATTGCTATTTCCCAAGGCAACTGACTGTCCTCTTTTGTGCACCATCACTACTGAAACTTCTCTTTTGACACATTTCTGTTGTTTTTCTTCCACTGGCTACTGGCCTTCACAGTCAGAATCTGAATTTATCCTATTCCCAGTACCATCAGTTTTTTGTTTGGTTTGTTTTGTTTTCCATCTATCGCTGATCCATCCATATCACCTTACAGAAGAGACAGCTTGAACCAAATGCTGGGAACAGAGAGCTGCTAGGTTGTAAGAGGCTAGGGCAGGAGGAACCACGGCTCTCCTAACTGGCATCTCATGTGAATATCACAGAAATTGCCTCTCTCTTGATTCTATCCCCATAGCAACCTCAGTGAGACACTGTTGCTGTTTTCTCTTTCTTTGCTTTTGCTGTGGGATTACTGGACATTATCATGTGGTGTAAGAAACTACCCTCAGTTTAATACTTTGGAACAATGCAACATATGGAGGAGGCATTCTTTGTTCTCAATAATTTGGGTACTGGGTGACCAATATTCCAATCTTTTTTGATTGATAAAGTAATTTACATTTTTAATGCAGACTTTTTCAGACTGTACTTATACATCTTCCTGCTTTTTCTATTTCTGCTCAGCACTCTGCAGACCAAAAATGGCAAAACCAGAGCATCATTGAGGCTCTCTAACTTAAACAAGAATTGTCATCTGAGACTGATTGATCTTAAAACTCATCTCATCAATGAAGTAGTAACTAAACCCCCTGAAGATGGCCTTACCTCAGGAATAAGATTAGGAGACACATTGTAAGGAATTTCTAATGTGTGGCAAAGGTATGACATAATGTAAGAATAATAAATAATGCCTAATTTCCATAACTAGAGACCTGCAAACATAAATCTTTCTAAGGAAATTCTGGGGTATTGAACAGATGGCTTGTGAACAAATGGGAAACTTTCATTCGTTCAGCCTTTGTTGAACCTACTCTTTACCAGAAACGTCGGATTAAGTAGACCTGGGACAGTGTTTTTTCCATGATCTTTTCTTTAGAAATATAAAGGTAATTCATAACTGTAATTTAAATGTAGGCTTTTTCAGGAGTATTATTATGTGAACACATAGACGAAGGAGCAGAAGGAAAAAAAAGAACCTCAGTATAGTTTAGAAGAATCTACCCAAAGTTAAGTTCATGTTAAAATGTTATGGTAACTATAATGTTGGCTCTTAGCCTTTGATAGAAAGTAGGTTTACTCCTAGCTCCTTAGATCACTTGTTTTGCAGCTTAAAAATGTCTATGTAATTGAAAACATCCTCCAGAAAGTTTAAAAGTGTATTTCTTTTAAAATTTTTATATGAATTTCACATCCCTAAGAGAGAAGCATTTTCATAATGTAATTTTTCAAGACTTTTCCTCAGAGTCTAAACTGCTCCAAGTTCAAGACAATGTTCTCCCTAATCGTATGAATATTTTATGTAAGTATAATATTCCGTTGTATTAAGATAAATCAAGCTTGCCTCAAAAATTTAACTTTGGGCAGATTCTTCTTTGGACAATTTATCTGATATATTCTTCTAATTCGGAGGGAATATACTTTTCTTAGAGTTCAGAGTTTCACTGAATTTCTGCAAATAAAAATGCAAGCAACTCATTATTCTTGCCTATAGGGAAAGGAGCAAGCAGGGATAAATGAAATCCAAGGGTAATCCCTAAAACTCATTTTAATGATTACTTTCAACTCCTTTCTTAAAGCCTCTGTAGCGAGGCTCACGATGGGCAGGCAGGAGTTTCACGCCCTCTTCCTATTTCTGGGCACACTATGTCTGGTGAAAAGGAAGCGAGGCAGGCATCACAACAGTTGGAAAGGAGAGCCTTGGGATAGAGCACAGATACAAATTAATTCAGTCCTTCTTCCCACACCTCGTTCTACTTTTATCATATCCCTTCCCACACTACACTGTGGTTCATTATGGGGGTGTTTGCTTAGATCCATTGTCATTGATTCATTAAACAGATGTTTATTAAGTGTTTTCTGTGTGCAAAGTACTGGGAGCCCCGAGAGAATAATGGGGATTGTGCCTTGTATGTGGCACACAGAAAGAGAGACGGGAAATTCATGCAATTTGGGGAGCTGTCTCTAAGGAAAAGAATGCATTATAGAGAAACAAAATGAAGCACAAAAATGAATATTTATTTGAAATGAATAAAGAAATCAAGACAAATTACAAATATAAAAAGGCTGGCAATCCCACATAATTTTAAAATTCTAGAAAAATAACAATGTATTTTTTATTTATTAACTTTATGACATCTCAGCATTATGTTTTCACTTCTTTCTTTTAATGGATAATCCTATTTACTTCTTCATGTGAAAATACTATGACTTTGTCATATCTTTTAGAAAGAATAGAGAGGTAGGTCAACTTGTTGCACTATGAAATACCAAAATTTTATTGTGATTAATATAGCTATTGTTAGCTTCTTATCGTTATTAATAATATCCTATATAAAAGTAGTTATTTTGGTAATTAACCCTTGTTTAGATTTTAATATGAGTTTAAACATTTCTTCTTATAATTGAATTTTGATATGGTTGACAATTCTGAAAGAAACAGAAAATTAATCTGAAATTGAAATTACATAAGTAATCCAAATTAGTTTTAAAGACATAAATATGGGGCACTTGGGTGGCTCAGTCCATTGGGCCTCTGACTCTTGGTTTCATCTCAGGTCATGATCTCAGGGTCATGAGATTGAGCCCTGACTCATTGGGGTCTGCACTCAGTGAGGAGTCTGCTTTTCCCTCTCCCTCCCCTGCTACCCCTTCCCCCACACCTGCGTGTGGGTATTCACTCTCTCTCTCTCTCAAATAAATAAATCAAATCTTTTTAAAAAAAGACATAAATATACCACATTAAGCTACATACTTTAATAACAAAATTATTCTTCCACTGGGTGCCCTCCCTTGGTGCGTATTGGCAGAGATTTATCACTGGAACACTCATTTCTTCACTGTTAAAGCAATCTAGTGTGCCATTCCAAAAGGACCTTGAGTTTCACCAGGACAAGACAGACTGACAAACCAAGGCATGATCAGATACATGAGGAGGCACAAAATATACAATGTTGCACACACGTTTACTTGTTTGTGGTACTGTTACATGTTTATGCCCTACAAACTGAGAAAAGTTGGTATATTCTATTTCATGTCATTTTTATCAAGTAAGAACAGTATATGGTAGGTGAATAATTGCTTATGCAGCACTGTCAAGGAGATTCTGGACAGGAGAAAGCTGGTTTTATCTAGGCATGAATGATCACTGAACTCCGAATGAAAGCTTATACAGCTAATGATTAAATATGTTTCCATGGTTCTAGTTCAATATATTTCAAATCATCTATTTCTCCTGCTACTCAAAAATTTCTGGTGCCTGATACCATAAGATACTTTTATATAGTGATAGGATCTCTTGATGTACACACTAGGTCATGACACAGTGAGCAGTTAGAATATTCTTGAAAGAGTTTCCTATGCTATGGTGGCTAGCAACAACCTAACTACACATGGAAGTAGGTGTAAGCCAGGTTAAAAATATCCCACTGAACTCAAACTGAATATTTCTTGAGCTCAGTGTCATGTTGAACACAAGTTAACATTTCCCATTGTCACTCTATTGTCAAGTCTAGGTAGAGGCAGAGAAGAGTGGAAAAAGCCAGAAGTTTTCATCAGTTGCAATCATTTTGCAAAATATTTTGCAAAATTTCTAAAAACATAGGGTTATGGGAGTGCATTACTTGAATCTCTCTCCAGGAGAAGGCTCATACAAAAGAAGGCCTTGAAAGCTCTATTCGTACCCCCATGCCATCAACTGGGGGGACATCGGAGGCACCAAGACAGTGACAAAAAACAGAGACAAGATAAGGTTTGTACTAAGTAGAAGCAGTATGAATTTTCTGTTTTGCTATCCCACAGAATTCAGCAACTTCCCATGTCGTATCCATTTTCTACTGTTGTGTAATAGTTTACCACAAGCTTGACAGCTTAAAACAATATAGATTTATTATTTCACAGTTCTGTAGATCAGAAGTCCTGCATAGTTCATTTGGGTTCTCTGCTTAGGGTCTCAGAAGGCCTCAAATCAAGGCATTGGCCAACTGGGCTCTTCACTGGAGGGTCTGGGAAAGAATCTGCTTCCAGGCTCATTCAGGTTGTTGGCAGAATCCAATAATCAGCTGCTGTAGGTCTGAGGTGTCCGTTTCCTTGCTAACTCTCAGCCCTGGGTCCACTTTGGTCCTGAGGGCCTCCTGCCTACCTTCTCATGTGACCTTCTCCAACTTCAGACCAACAGCATACAGTGTTTTCCTTCTTCAAGTATTTCTGACTTCTTTCCGAGCTCCTTCTGTCACCAGCCGAAGAAAACCCCCAGCTTTGAAGGGCTTTATGATTAGATCAGGAATTCCAGTGTAATCTCCCTACCTCAGGGTCAAATAAGTCTCACAACTCATAATTATTGGAGAAATATTTAATTATATTCACTGGTTCTGGTGATTAGGGGGGTCATCTCTGGGAGATCATTTCAGAAATATTGTCTGCTATGTGTACTAAATAGAAAACAAGTTTTCTCTCCTTCCAGATTACTGAGTCTTTACCCTGTGCTGGGCATTTTGCTAGATGCTTTATATGCATTATTTCTTTTAATCTTTCTAGCAAGGCTGTGAAGTTAGTGTTAACCAATAAAGAGTCAAAAATGTATATACTAGCTTCAGAAATGTAGAAGAAATGTACACTTTTTTTCCCTTGAGGTGATCTAATCTTCTGGTACAACTAAATTATTTTAGTTTATTTATTTATTTTTAAAGATTTTATTTATTTATTTGAGAGGGAGAGATTGAGAGATAGAGAGCATGAGAGGGAAGAGGGGCAGAGGGAGAAGCAGACTCCCCGCCGAGCAGGGAGCCCGATGTGGGACTCGATCCCGGGACTCCAGGATCATGACCTGAGCCGAAGGCAGTCGCTTAACCAACTGAGCCGCCCAGGCACCCTAAATTATTTTAGTTTAGACCAGTAACCTTAATATGAACCAATATTTTAAAAATTCTCATTAGGTAATATTTTCAGCATTTTTTTTTTGAATATAGTTGACACATGATGTTACATTAGTTTCAGGTGTGCAACTTTTTAATAAAATGCCATCTTTTGAGTTTCCCCCGCCCTCCTTCTCCTTTCCACAATGTCAACGGATGTTACAGGGGAGAATGTAGTAGCTTGAATTCATCGTGCTTGGTACCTCGTTGTTCTGCTGGCCACGACTGATGAGGTCTTGAGCCCCGGTAATCCCTCCCCTCCACTTCTCTGCTCTCACCTTTGCTCTGTTCTCTCTTCCGTTCCCCTCCTGCACCCTCCCCCCGCCACCCCCCCCACCCCCCCCCGCCTTCACTCATCCTTCTGCACTCTGGACTTAGCCTGCTTAAACCCTTGCTGGTATTGTAGAACACCCTGATTTTGAGTAGCAGCTTCTGGGACATTGAGGTTCCTCTGACCTGATCAAACGCACCTCCCACTGTGGGAATATCCAGCCCGAGGGAGGGAGACCGAGGCAAACACGGGACTGCCCTCTTTCTTGTGTCCTATGTCCCCTGTTGTCCCACAGCAGAGCCTGGAGAGGAAACGGAATCTTTCTTTCACTTCCCTTTGCTCTCTGTTTGAAGTACCTTCTGGCACATTCAGGCTGGAAGGAAGGGGCTCCACTTTCTGTCCATCATACCCACTTTGCTTATGGTCAGGCTTTGGTGGGGATTGAGAGTCTGAGAGATCAGGGCAGAGTTTCTCAACAGCGGTATTGTTGCTATTTGGGCAAAATAATGCTTTGTTGTGGGGCTGTCCTATGCACTGTAGGATACTCAGCAGCATCCCTGGCCTCTTCCCAGCAGATACCTGCAGCACAACCCCTCCATCCCAGTTGTAAGACCTACATCTATCTCCAGGCATGGCCAGATGTCTCCTAGGGGGATAAATCATGACCATTTAAAAACCACTGTTTTAAAGATAAAGGTAACTAAAATGAGTGGATTAAAAATATATATATATATATTTATATATATACACATACCCATTTTCAGGTTTAATTTTTTTTAAAAGTTTTATTTATTTGAGAGAGAGAGAAAGAGCACAAGAGGGGGAGGGACAAGCAGACTCTCCCCTGGGCAGGAAGCCCCATGTGGGGCTCGATTCCAGGACCCCAAGATCACAACTGGAGCTGAAGGCAGATGCTTAACAGAGTGAGCCACCCAGGTGCCCCCATTTTCAGGTTAAAAAAAAAGTTTGCCAAAGGTCAAGCGGGTCTGAAAGAGCAGAACAGGAAGTCAGAGCCCCGTCTAACTTCAAATCCTATTTCCACCGCCAGGGGACAACCACACCCTCCACTCATCCTCTAGTTCGGACGGGATGACCTTCAGGCAACGTTAACATTACAGATACCTAGGAGGGAGGGAGTCTCCACTGGGAGGAGGAGAGCAACAAGGACCAGTTCTCCAAGCTGACAACTTCTTTTGAGCCCCTGTCCGTTCCTGTGAGGATCACATCAGTGTCGCTGATGGAAATGCCCCCTAGAGAAAGGGAGGGCAGCGAGGATGTTGGGAACCCTTAGAATGGCAGCATGCCTGATTATAGGAGACTCAGGAACTGCGGGTGAATCAAGAGGCACTGGACCTCCCCAAACTGTGGGAGAAAGCAGGCCTGCCCTGATGGATGCCTAGAGCCTGAATGCACCTTCGACGCGGCACTTGTTATCTCTTCCGCAGCAACAACAACATGTTCAACAGAATGCTCTCATTTTCCAAAAGCATTTTCTGACTTTAATGCCAGAAACTTGAAATGTGGTCCAAGGGCAGAGGTATGACATTATCTTTCCATCATCCCAAAGTCCAGCACAGGACCTGGCAGTGGGTAGGGAGGATGGACAAACTTTTATGGAATGAATTCATGAATTCATGCTGGCCTGGTGCCTACTCCTCTGACATTGCTAGTTACCACCCAGGACAGCCTGCAGTGAGATGTTTTCCCTCCTTTTTCCCTCAACTTTCTCCTTTTCAAAAAAATGAACGTGTAAGGTTGGGCCTATGATGGGCCTATGATGGCCATCGACCCAGAGGTAGAGCATCCCATCCGTGGGCAAGTAAAAGTGTTCTCACCCGAGGGACAGCCTGGCCAAGCTGTTTGAAGAGCAAACGTGTGGGGCAAGGCTGGGCCTTCACTGGGCCAGCC
The DNA here is from genome assembly GCF_009762305.2 of Zalophus californianus. Classification (NCBI taxonomy): domain Eukaryota; kingdom Metazoa; phylum Chordata; class Mammalia; order Carnivora; family Otariidae; genus Zalophus; species Zalophus californianus. Next base: position 96,285,877 of record NC_045597.1, read on the forward strand.
AGATCTGCGGAGGAGCACCTGTGAATGGGAAATCTGGCCCTGAAATTATACAGACTTGGGTTCAAGGGACAGCTTCATGGTTCACTGGCTGAGTCACTTCACTTCGCTTCAGCGTAGTTTCTTCTTTGCAAAACGGGTAGAGTCATCTTTAACTTCAAGTACTGTTGCAAAACACTTGGGTTAGTGAACCTAAGGCTGTTGGCATACTTTTAAGGTCTGCACACTCTTCAGTCGTTGACTTTGTTTTCAGAGTTCCCCGCATCAATAAAGCATTTAAATCACCTAATTAAAGGTTTTGCTTGTGTCATGATGAAAAGAAGACATTAAAGCTTCCTTGAGATAAATTTGATATTTTATTATCCTTGGCTTGTCACATTCACTAATTACTCTCTCACCCTGGCCTTAAAGCAAGAATCAGAATTAGTCCTCTGCGAAATAGCTCCTGGGCTTTGAAGTGGCTCAAGGAGAGTGGAGATGGACAGCGGCACTCCAGAGGCCAGAAAGAGGGTGCTTTTCCGTGGGGTTCTGCAGACGTACCGCTCAAGTTGATACCCAGCCCTACCACCAGCCCTGTGATCTTGGGCTACTTGTTCCCAGTCTCTGCTCCAGGTTCTCATCTGCAAAATGGGGATGAGAGTCCTAGTACCCACATCCTTGGGAGTTAGAAAGGACAAAACAAGTTAATACAAGGGAAGTCCTTTATCAGTGACTGGATTATAAGAATACACATGAAATATTTGTTCTTCTCATTTGTGAATACTAAGGGATTACTCATTTTTCTTGCTGTCATAGGAGTGAAGACCAGCTTTCTTTGTCATTTTCCCTGCATCCACACGTACACGCAGCACATTCCCTCCAGGAGCATGGTGGTCTGAGTACCTATGGGGCACCAAGCCCTCCTCCACAGATCCTCACAATAGGCTTTCCTCGAGTGCCAGGTCAGAGATTTAATTCAGGATGCAAATAGTTTTCAACTCTCGTGCCAATGCTGAACAATTGTCCAGATTTCCTAGATTGCTGTTTTATGAGCCTTCCAAGACATGTCCCTGTTTGCTGGGACAGAGGTCCTCTAATGGACTAAGAATGTCTACCATGAGCAGAATAGGAGACAGTAAGGGCTAAATATTTTCCATCTATGAACTTGCCCATGGCTGGGGGAAGAGAGACAATGCTTCTTAAAATTTTACAGTTGGAAAGACCCTAAATGTCCTGTGTGAAACTATCTTTGCTAGACTTTGGAACCCCATTTAGCCTTCTGTGAGGCTCCCAGGGTAGGTGTGCAGAGGCAGGGAATGAGGAGCAGTCCATCCAAGTGTGGGTGATAATGGTGCATTTCATGATGAACAATACACAAAATGATCTAAAAATTGGTCTAGTTTTTATTTTCACTATGTTCTGGCAATTTTAAGCGATGTCAGGGAAAAAAAAAACAAACCAACAACAAACCTTCCTGAAAACATATTTTGTTGATCTAAATGTTAAACAAGTACTATGGTTACTGTGAAGTTTTTCATAATGTGTACTTAAACCCCAAATCAACACACTCTTAATACCCATTCTTTAATAATCATTGTATAATAATCATTCTACCGGAAGTTCATTTGGAAAATCTCCAGTTATAAATTGGCCCCTGACACATGTGGACTCAGCTACACACATTCATACTAAGCAGTAAGAGCCAGAAAGTAAGAGAACAGTTCAGAATTGGGCAGGCTTGTCTCAGGTGTGGGCCGGGTCTCCCACCAATGCCACACGTCGGTATTTAGAGAGCAAATTGAAAAAATTCAATGATAACACACTGATTGTAAAGAGGAAGAAATGGATCTTGAGCTGCTTCATTTCTGTCATCCTAGGTGCAAATCATTCTGTGAAATGGGAGTAATTCACTGTTTGGGGGCATTTTTCACATCCCTTTCCCCCCTTTTATGAAGAAAAGTAATTAAAATGATAAATCTAGTACTTTTTCACAATATTATTATATTCTGCCACGACTATGCAAGCAGATTCAATAAAAGTTTCTTTTCGGATTATTATTTTTATTTACTAATTTTCTTGACCAATACTGAAAATCACTTGGTCATAGAGAGGAGAATGCCAGAAACTTCGACTTCAAATGTCAAATACACTTGATGCGCTACTGCTTCTGGAATGTCCTTCTGCCCTCACTACCGCCCCCGACTGCCAGTTGATGGGGGAAAGACTCTTTGGGAACTGCTGACTGTAACGTTTTCCCCATCTATATTATTATGCCTTTAAGCGAGGCACTTTTCAGTTGTAAAAATGGTCCTGAATTTTATAGAAATGAGCCCTATTTGCTTTGGACAGCCTTACCATCACTCTCTCATATTAAACTATAAAAGTAACTCCCATGTTAATTTGCACAGAAGCGAAGATACATTTTTTTGCCAATATGTAATTTTTGTTATTAACCATAATAATCATCCATCAAAGGCCACAATGTGCTAAGACTTAGCATAATAAATTTTCCTTACATTCGAAAGTTTACATTTAAAATAGATATAATAGAGGCATACAGTTGGTGAGGAGAATCGTACCAAATGTTGCTCTCTTGTAGGAAAAATGACTTTTAAAATGCATGCAGAAAGGTACACAAATATATAACATAACTATGAAGTCATGCAACTGATTACTTAATGTCATAGGACATGATTATCTAAATATCTAGGTGGTCTTATCAAAGAGAGCTCTTTGGGGGACTCTATACATATCACCACGACACTACCTTTTCTCATATAATTTTTGGAACTCAACTTTGCAATGGAGAAGTCTGTGCTTTATTAATTCTTGTATGTTTTTATGTATATCCTTGTGATTTATCAGATGTGGCTCCATTCAGCTGGATTTATTCTCTCAACTAGGGTGTAAGTTTGAAAGGCAGAATCTAAGTTCAATAAAACCATGGCACATTTTTGAACTAGTAAGTGTTGAAAACTCATGATCGCAATTGGATATAGAACAAAATATGTGACTTAGGTCAATAGTTTCTCACCCTGAGATTTGGTGATGGAATGGCCATGTTGATGGTAAATGAATTTTCATTGCAAATAGTGCTAATACCTTATGCCTAATTATAAGCCCATCCACTCTTTTGTACTCACCAGCAGTGAAATCAGGATGCTCCGATTCCCCAGCCCAGTGGCTTCCCTCTGCATCACTGGGACTGATGAGGACAGATTTGCTGAGATCTGAATAGTGAAGTTGGGGATGTGAAGAAGAAAGAGCTGCACTGGTGACTGTCCATGTTTTCTCAGTTTCACCAAAACCTTAATTTCTGATTTAAGGAATGTTTGATGTACATCAGGGATTGTGCAGGGGGTTGCATGTAATTGGGTTCCACAAATGTTTATGAAGTGTGTAATTTGTAAGAGGAATCATCAGTTTCCTATAGGATTAGCTCATATGGCAAAGTACAATTTTACAAGGTAACCTTTTGCTAGGCACGCCAGCGATGTGGGTGAAGTAGGAGGGAGAGTGGAATTGAGGATCTGGGTAGGGGAAACATGCACATCTGTGAGGCTGACGTGGGTGATCTGGCTCAGGAAGTAAATCTGAGGTCAGGTGCTGTCCCCAGCTTGGTAACCAGACCTTGGAGAGGCTCTTAGGAGACGTCAGACTTTGAAGAAAACTGCATTCTGCGTGAGGTCATGAAGAATACAACTGGGCATACTCCCTCCTCATCCCTGCCTTTCCACAGCGCTGTGTGCCTGTATACTTTTTTTTTAAAAAAGATTTTATTTGTCTATTTGAGTGAGAGAGAGAGAGCACAAGCGAGGTGAGGGGCAGAGGGAGAAGCAGACTCCCCACTGAGCAGGGAGCCCGATGAGAGGCTGGATCCTGGAGACTCCGGGATCATGACCTGAGCCAAAGGCAGAGGCTTAACCGACTGAGCCACCCAGGTGCCCCTGTGTGCTTGTATGTTGTGTGTTGACTGGCTGCATTGCGATCTAGGTTTCCCTATAAATATAACTCCTGGGTGCCTTACTCCAAACATGGCTGGGATTGAAAGCCAGAAAGATGCACTTTACCAAGCTCCCTGAGTGAGACTTGTGAAAATTAAGTTTTGCTTTGAAATATATTTTTAATGTAAATACATCATTTGGCACAAATGCATGACTGAAATCATCACATATGCTGTCTGCAGTCTTTACTTGCAATCTTTTTTCTGTGCATGCCTTTTTGTCCCATCCTTATTTGAATAAGTTATATTAATCACCTTAGAGGTATTCTTCCATATTTTTCATCACTCTTGTATATATACACACCCACATAAACACAAATATACAAGCATCAGCTTTAATACCCTATGTGGTTATGCATGCATATAGGGCAGTTATAATTCTTCAAAAAGGGAATTATATTATATACATTTTTCTGCATCTTTCTTCCCTCAGCCAACGATACTTCTTTGAAATCTCTAAGTTAACGAATATAATTGCAATTTACTGTAAAATAGCTACAAAATTTCATTGTGTAGATATAAAATAATTCCTTCAACTATTTCTCTATAATGGGTATTTGTTTTGGGCGGCTCTGTACAATACTGCAATAAATACTGCTATCTTACATATCATTGTTGTTAACGCTGTGTGATAAATTCCTTAAAGCAGAAGAGCTGGGTCAAAGTATCTGTGCATTTTTAATGTTAATAGCCTCACCAGATTTCTTTTAAAAAAATAACTGGGACCATTCACATTTCAATCAGAGATGTTTAAATGTGAATTTCAGTAATCTCTCTAACAGCAATCCGTCCTTTAAACATTTTAATTTCTGGTACTAAAAATCTGCAATATTATTTTACTTTTCAGATTCAGACCATTGAGTTTAAGCAAGTTTTTTCCTGTTCGGTGACCATTTGGATTTGCTTTTCTGTGAAGTGTCTGCTTGTATCCTTTGACCAATTATTGGACATTTATGATCATTTTAGTTTTTTATTATTAAAGTTTTACAATGAATAACATACAAGTTTCATTATAGGTTGCTATTAGTGGTGGTAGTGGTGGTGTTTGTATGTGTTTTCTAACACAAATTCCTGTTTTATTTTATTTATTTATTTGACAGAGAGAGAGAGGGAGAGAGAGCACAAGCAGGGGGAGCAGCAGAGGGAGAGGGAGAAGCAGGCCCCCCCACCAAGCAAGAGCCTGATGCGGGGCTCCATCCTAGGACCCGGAGATCAGGACCTGAGCCTAACTAAGGCAGACGCTTCACCAACTGAGCCACCCAGACTCCCCTCTAACACAAATTTCTGGAAGCTCAATTGGTTGGTGAAAGTAGTTGTATGTTTCAGGGCTTTTGACATATACAAAATTGTCCTTTGAAATGGTGTCATTACTTTACACACATATTTGCCATGCACAAGAAGGCACATGTCTATTCGTCATCTGTGATACTGAGCCTAATCTGTGCCAGTTGGATAATTTAAAAATGGGACTTCGTTTTTCTAGTTTGTATTTCTTTTAATTTACTAGTGATGTTTACAATTTTGTTTTATTTATTAGCTATTGATATTCTATCTTATGTCTACTTCATACATCAAAAATACTCACCAGTCCCCACATTAAATATAATATCTATCTACATGTTAGAGAGACATAAACTGCAACTCTGAAATGTGATTGCCTACATATATTATTAAGTGTAACCACTGTAACTGTTCTCTGACAGTGTGAACACTAGTGAGTTCTTTTCTTTGTCCATTTGTTTGAAACCAAGCTAGAAGAGTGGATCTCCAGACTTCCAGTGTGTTTCTAAAATATCAGGTGGCTCATTAGATTGTTTCTGCTCTTTAGCTTTTTAGCGCTTCCCTTTTGCCTCAGATGAGCTACATTTCAGATGGGGTGTGGGGGCTGGGGGAGGGTGGTCAGACAGGCTTCATTATGGAAGAACTTTAAAGATCTAAAAAAGTAATTAATTAGAAGGGTATCTTTCAAACTGCCAGAGCTAAAAGGGAGGTTGAAACTTTATGCATCAGTTTCAAACTGTCCTGTTTACTAATACAGCATCAGCTTAAATTTGGAGTGGGCAGAAGTAGTTGCCTTAGATTCTTGATTTGAGAAACAGGACGAGGTCCGCTAATCCCACCAGGTGAGCTCTTTACGCAAAAAATAGGATGAATAGAGTTATGTGTTGTTCTTGCCCTCAGTATTTGGCGGTGTTTTCACTATTTAATCACATGTTTTTAGTGACCTTGCTGCAGAGATTGCCAACACTGTTCCTTATTAGATATGGACAAGAGGATCCCTCTGCAAAGTCTGGGGAGCAGAGAGTTGGGGGGGAGTGTTAATTCCACACTGTGATGCTGTAATTTTAACCCAGACAGAACCAGGAAATGAGACTCCAGGTGAGTCACAGATGAACAGCCTGAGGGGGTGGGCAGAATCTTCCCGGAATGTTGGTGCAGGGCCTTCTGTCTGACTGTGCATATGTGAGCATCAGCTCGGTTGTTGTACCAGCTGTTGGACTCTGTCCTCCTTCCTTGCCGATTACCTCCCTCAGAGTGTGTCCAGCCAGAAGAGCATATGGCCTAAACTCCCCTTGATTCAACTGCTATGATTTCCAGATAACATATTTGACTCTTTCCCCAGAGACAGGTGTCTCTCCTCAGTGTTCCCATAGCTCCCCGTGCTTAATTATATCATACTTTTTACCACACTAAGCAGTATTATGTGTCTGTCTTCTTGCCTGGGCTTTCAGCTATTTCAGTACAGAATTTTCTTTCATCTCTGTATTCTGTTGACCAAGAAGACATCAAGGCTGTAAAACAACCAAAAGCATTTATTTGGGGGTCTTAAGGATTGTGACCCGGGAGACACGGGGTGGACTGAAATCGAAAGCGTGTTCTGAATTTCCAGCTGAGAAATTCAGGCTTTTAAAGGCTTTTAAAGGCAGGCTTTTAAAGGCAAACTCCACGAAGTTACATAACTTGTTTTGAAAGAGTTATGATTGGTGCTGACAGAGTTAGACTCTCTAATACACCATTGGCAATTTAGCTAACAGATGTTACGGGATCCCTATTTCAGTCCAAAGTGGAAAGAAAGATGTATTCCAGAAGGCGGTGGAGTTGCAACTGACAAAAGCCAAAAACGTTCATGGTGTTCTAAGAACTGAAACAGGAGACTTGCATAGGTCCTGCTTGTTCAATATCCTCCCGACCCTATTTTGAATGACTCTCTTAGCAATGCTTCCTGCACTTTGGAATCTTCTGTCACAACCCTTGATGCCTAGCATGGTGCTTGCCCGCACAGTAAGCACTGTAATGAAATGTGTTTGAATAAATAAATGATTAAGACATACAAGAACAAATGAATACACTTTTTCATTTTACCAAATCTTATATAAGGCTCTGGGCTCCCACCCAGGAAATTGAGTGTTTAGAAATGATATGCTGAGTTTTCAAGATCAGTCTCCCTGGGAAGATGAGGTGGAGATTAACGTGCAGAAATTTTATAGGAGAATGGTCGTCAGATTAACACTTGTGGAGGAGTAGAGGGAGAAAGTCTGTGTTGCAGCCACAGAGACTGGGCCACTTCTTCAGGGATTTCTGCATGATTATGAACCTGCAAAGCTGTCCCCAGTTGGGCCATATATCCAGGCCTGTGCACATCCACAGAGACTAGTCCTTGGATGTCGGGCACATAATAAGCTCTCAGTAAGTGCTTATTGAACCATAAAATCCTAAAGAGAAAATAGAGTGACTAGCTTATCGATTTGGGAAATCCTCTTATATAAAGACTGTTGAAAGAATTGTTAGGCAAGGCGAAACTATTCCCCGGCTCAGTTCAAACCTGTCACATGCCGATCCGGGGTAGCATGTCATTGTCGCAGCCCTGGTAACTGCATCTTACCTGAAGCCAGGGTCCGAATGTCACAGCTGATGTCCCTTGACATTCCCTCTGGCAAACCATAGCTCTGCTTCTTCGTCTTGCTTTTAAAAGTGAGCAGCTGCTTTGTCAAGCATCTGGCTTCTCCTACGTGCCTTTTGTCATCGTGTCGTGAGGCCCTGATCAGGAAAAGAGCCACTCAGCAGGAAAATTCACCACATCATAAATTCATAATCCATTTTTCTCCATATGCTCTGACCAACTTATGATGTTCGTAATTAAAACTTTATGCAGACTTATGGCTACTGAGACAGGTTGATTCAGTGCTGGTTGTAGAACATCATAAATCACTGCGGCTTATTGTATAATTGGGCCCTAATAATTATTCCATCAACGTTAAGCAGGGCTGGCACTGGGTAAAAACACTAGGCAGACACACTCTTTTCTCCGGGCTCCTGCATCACTACACAATGCTCTTGGAACACCAGCCTTTGCCCGACTGCTATTTCCTTGTTTTGTTCCTGGTTCCCCAGTCTTCTTTAGTAATGAAATCTCACCCCATGTTTCCGGGCACCATTAAACTGCACTTCCGCCAAGAAACAGGCTCAGCAGATTCCACCTTCTGGGAAACTGAGTCCCACTGCCACTGGGACAGCAGCATGTCTGTGGAGGCTTGCTGGGTACTGACTCCTCCAGGGCGCATTCTGTAGATGGCCTCCAGGGGCCCATCTTTGTGAACAGCATGTCATGCCTTCAATCCCTGCTCTTCCTTAATCACCCCTGAAATGGTCTCTTTCCCATTTCTTCTGAAATAGGAAGTTCCATGTCTTGAAGAATACACATGGACTGGGGCTTGATACTAGGTAGTTCTTTGACTTATTAGTTTAAAACTCTGGATGTTAACTTAAAATCTCAATCACAGTGTTCTTTGGCTATACAACAGAGATTATGCTAATACAATAGATTTACCTCTTGGCTGTTAGCTCTATGAATTTGCACAAGTGATTTCAATCCTTTGAATTTCATTTTTCTTAGTTATAAAATGGAGAAAATAATACGTAATTTAAAGTCTTTTTGTCTTCCTACTGGGGATTAGAACGAAGGAACACATGTAAAGTTCTTGTCATCAAATATGGGTTCAGTAAATGTCATAATTCCCTTTTTCTTCTTACCTGTTTAAATTTGAGTGACTGATAATGGGTTATTTACGTTAATTTAAGAGTGACTGATCCTGGAGGTTTCATGGCCCTGGAAAGGTCAAGAGGTGAAAAATATGTTAATACTTTTGGGAGCTTTTGTCTCTTGATTTGCTCAATATAGAATAATGTTATAGTAAAACACCAAAGCAAAATATTCTGAAGACAGTTTTAAAATCCATCAAGCCACTGGAGAACTGATACCTTGTAACTTTGTTGTTAAAGGATTTATATATAATTTGAATGGACTGGTTTTTAATAATTGCAGATAAGACTACATGTAGAGAGCATTTGAAACATCAAGGGGACAGCCTCTGTGTGATCCTTCTTGTGGCATTCAGACCCTGACTTCCATGGGCCGCTCCGTTAACTGATTTGCACACTTAACCTGTCTTGTCAGAAAGCAGAGTAGAAACTTTGTTTATAGTTTTAAGTACTGGGACTGAATGTTCTTTAAGAAATCAGTCTTTACAAATGTGGAGAAAGGGGAACCCTCCTACACTGTTGGTGGGAATGCAAGCTGGGGCAGCCACTCTGGAAAACAGTATGGAGATTCCTCAAAAAGTTGAAAATAAAGCTACGATAGGACCCAGAAATTGCACTACTGGGTATTTACCCTGAAGATACAAATGTAGCAATCTGAAGGGGCACGGGTACCCTAATATTTATAGCAGGAGTGTCCACAATAGCCAAACTATAGAAAGAGCCTAGATGTCCATCAACAGATGAATGGATAAAGAAGATGTGGTATATATATACAATGGAATATTATGCAGCCATCAAAAAAATGAAATCTTGCCTTTTGCAATGACATGGATGGAACTGGAGGGTATTATGCTAAGCGAAATAAGTCAGTCAGAGAAAGACAGTTATCATATGAGCTCACTGATAGGAGGAATTTGAGAAACAAGATAGAGGATCATAGCGGAAGGGAGAGAAAAATGAAACAAGACGAAACCAGAGAGGGAGACAAACCATAGGGGACTCTTAATCTCAGGAAACAAACTGAGGGTTGCTGGAGTGGTGGGGGGTGGGAGGGATGGGGTGGTTGGGTGATGGACATTGGGGAGGTTATGTGCTATGGTGAGTGCTGTGAATTGTGTAAGACTGATGAATCACAGACCTGTACCCCTGATACAAATAATACATTATATGTTAAAAAAAAAAGAAATCAGTCTTTAAATACCAATCACTAATGAGTATTCAGAACAAAAGTGAATGCCAAAGTGAGTTCAGCAATTAAAAACAATTACTGCGTTCATTAAATTTGTTAATTATAAAATCCAGTTAATTATTAATTATCAGCCAGAAAATGATGTGCACTGTTGTTAATAAAATAGTGGATCAGAAAACAAGCTTTAGATTAACACAGACCTCGGTTCTATTAAAAAAAAGAAACCTTTATTATTGTTATTAAATCTTACATTGTTATTATTTATAGCGGCTGGTATTTTCTTTATTCTGACATTTCACTTGTGTTCATGTTTTTTATTATTTTAGTTAGGTTTTTGCTCAAATATCACTTTCTCAGTAAGGCCAGCCCTCAAGAAACCTATTTAGGATTGCAAACCTCTGCCCTGATTCTGGTATTTCCCATCTTTTTCTTCTGCTTGATTTTAATCTATAGCCCTTATCTCCATATAGAAAAATAATCCACTATGTACTCTACTTATGTATTATTTGTGGTTTATCTCACCCAATTAGAATATAAACTTCTATCCCAGGAGTTTTTTTCTGCCTCCTTAACTGTAATGTCTCAGACAGAGAATAGTACGAGGCAAAAAAGTAGTCAGTCAATATACATAATTAGATGATTTTTTAAAAAAATTAATCTTTAATATGGAGCTAAAGATGCCTTCTTCAAATAGTTGGCCACATTGAGGCCAGCAGAATAGAGAAACGCCGGATATTTGCAAGAGGAACAAAAAAACAAGGAATAGAATCTGACACCAGACAGAGTCTGTGGACATTAACCACATTTGTGATAGCTCGGGCTTCTCATGGCCACAAGCACCTTGCTGCCATTGCTCAAGCCCATGACATGCAAGCACATAAAGCCCCAGTCAGCCTGAAATCAGATTGTTCACATAGAGCACGGGTAATGATATGCAGCATTCTTAGAAATCCCCACCTATTCCCCAGAACCTTATATGAATATTTCAGGCCCAAGTTATGACTACCTTTAAAAAACAGGATCCCACGTCTATCCTGCACGACTCGACTTGTTGTGTGAGCACAAGCACGATTCAGATCCCGTGAGTACATCCCCACTTCTGTGGTGTGTAGATTCGCTTTGCAATAAAGTTTCTTCTGCTGCACTTTCCTCTGACTCCTCCTTGAGTTCCTTCTCTGGCGAGGTCAAGAACCTGGAGCTGGCTGGTGGTTGAGATCTCAGTGCCTGAGAACTCCCCCGTCTCTGGTATCAAAAGGAGATGGTTTTGATGGACTCTGAAAAACAAACTGAGGGTTCTAGAGGGGAGGAGGGTAGGGGGATGGGTTAGCCTGGTGATGGGTATTAAAGAGGGCACATTCTGCGTGGAGCACTGGGTGTTATGAACAAACAATGAATCATGGAACACTACACCAAAACAAATGATGCAATATATGGTGATTAACATAACAATAAAAAAATTTAAAAAAGAAAAAAAAGGAGATGGTTTAGGCACTTAATAAAATGCATTTATAATAAACACCATTATAATTCACTCATGCATATCTGTATTTGAAAGAAAAATTTTTGATCCAAAATAATTATTACTTATTTCTCCCCCTTTTACTGAAGACACACTAACTTCTTCCCCAGCTTGGACAGAGAAGAGTGTAGATAAGTCAAGAATGATTCAAATGATGAACTTTAAAGAATTTCTGGATTGAATCTTTCAGAGTTATTACGTGGTTTCAAAGATTTAGCTGCATTCTACTGGATATAGGTAGTAACTGTTAGAGTCTAGAAGGAGAATCTCCCCTACCCCAGGAGAAGAGGAGGTAATGACACCAGGTAGAGATTTTCCCCAATATGAGCAAAACCTAAGGCTGTCCTTCATGTACAAATATTTTTCCTTTTCTTTTCTTTCTCTTGACTGTCTAATTTTTTTTCTTTTTAAGATTTTTTTAAAATTTATTTGACAGAGAGCGAGAGTGACAAGTAGGCAGAAGGAGAGGGAGAAGCAGATTCCCCGCTGAGCAGAGAGTCCAACATGGGGCTCTATCCCAGGACCCTGGGATCATGACCTGAGCTGAAGGCAGACGCTTAATAGACAGCCACCCGGTCGCCCCTTAACTGCCTAATTTGAAGACCTCTTCTTTCTCTTCCTTCTCAAGCAGCTGACACAATGAAACTGATCTAGCCACACACGTTGCCACCTCACACTGCCTCTGAAAGGGATCGTCAATTTGAAAGGCACCATGAGGACCAAGATAACTTTGTTCCAGTTCCATGAGTCCAGAAGCCAGAGAGATCCTATGCCTGTAAAGAGTAGCAGCAGGGAAATGATAATGCCTGTATCAATTTGGGAGGGAATGCTTTGCTTAGATGCTTCCTGATTCTTCTTCGTCTTTTTTTTTTTTTTTAATGCTGACTGTGCAAAGCACATTTTTGCACAGATGATCCCAGTAGGCTTTAAGAATTTGAGTGTGTAATCTCTGTTTGGCCAGATGGAAGGCTGTTTCCCTAGGAGAAAAATCATGAAAGCTTAGCGAATTCATCGAGATGCTCCAGGTTGAAACTGGAGGCACCAGCGAGGTCCTTACACGTGAGACCATGAATGTCCCCACTTAGCTCTCCAGTATAGGAGATCACCAAGGGCCTGGGGGCCAAAGACCTGATGAAGTAATACTGTTGATGGACCTGGAGAGTTCTATGATATGCTTCACGAGCACCTGTAGTGTAGGTGTCTGCTCAAGAATCAGGGGATTTACATTGCTAACACATTTCATAAAGTCAAGTTCCAAAAACAAATAAAATTAAATGTCAAGCCTTTTGAGTTATCTTCTGTTTTTATTTATCTGTGTCTTATAGCTCTATTATTCCTGATCTTTCATCTCTATGTGATTCAGTGATCTACTTTGATTCAGCTAGAATTTCCTGGGTGCCAATATGTTGGAATATGAGAAATAGCACTAGGTGCCTTTTTGGGGAGTGGGGGTGGAAAATCCCAGGTGATCCAGACATGACCTCAAAGGTGAGGGTTGTGACTGCTAATTGAAGGTGACTCTGAATAATGCTGTGCTGTAATATAGTTCAACAAATGCTATAAACATATAGAATAAGAAAAAAAATATCTACTGAGTGGATTGAGGAAAAAACAGGCAGGATTTTGACAGGTAGACTTGAGTTGAGAAAGAAACATTTAAAGACATAGTCATTGGTTTTTCTGCTTGAATGATATTAAGAACCATTATGGATGTGTTATGCTTTACATCTCGCTAGATCTGTGGCTCTTCTCCCCAAATTCTCTTTTCTATGTGACTAATACAGTTTGTGATTACTTTCAGTGTTATTTTCTTTTTATCACAAGTCCTAGCTATAATGCTAGGTTCAGTATACTAGCAAAGCATTAATTCATATTCCCCAAATACATTTTTTTCTTTAACTAAAATGAGTAGGGGGAGCAATGATGAGCAAGTCTGTACCAATTGATAAATTATTACTAGGTGTTCTGTGACAACAAATAACTCCAAAAGTATCACTCTCTATGCTCCTTCAACTAGTTACTGGTCTGTAATTAGCACAGTATTTGTTCATCCCTGACAATCACCTCCTAAATCCTTCTTTAACTCCAGTTAATTGCTTTAATAATCTCTCCAGTTTCACAAGATTTATTCTTTTACATTTAAATCACCTACACACCAAAATACTTTGGGTGTTTTTAAAATAACAGTTGATTGGATATTTAAAGTTTACAATAAAAATGGCAACTGCATTTTTGGAATTAATTTGGGGGGCATCGATACAATGCTTTTGGTGTTAGATTGCGTAATGTATGGTCAGATGGATGCCACAGAAACAAACATTTGCTTCACTGGATGCATATAAATGGGTCCTATGGAAATGAAACTGTTGTTGAAGCTAAAATGTTGATGAGTTTTTGAATAATTGTAATAGTCATCATTTATTAAATGTTTGCTGTGTGCTACACATAGCTTTAATCTTTATAATAGCTTGTTTGGTTATTTTTCTAACTGTACACATGATGCCTGAGAATCTAAGAGAAGTTATGAATCTTATACAATGTCACCAATATAGAACATTAAGTGACAAGAGTAAAACCAGAACTATATGACTAAAAATCTTTCCCTGCCTCCCCCAGTATATCACTATGGTAGGCAAAATGATGTTGCCAAAAGATGTCCATGTTCTAATCTCTGGAACCTGTGAATATATTACATGGCCAGGAGGAATTATGGTTGCAGATGGAACTAAAATTGCTAATCATCTGATGTTAAACTAAAGAGACTACCTTGGGCAATCTTGGTGGTCCCAATATAATCACAGGTGTCCCTTAAATGGGGGAAAAAGAAGCAGAAGAATCAGGATCAGGCAGTTGGCCTCATGGAAAAGGCTCACCTAGTTATTCCTGGCTTTGAATATGGAAAAGGACCTTGAACCATAAGGAATGTGGGCAGCCTCTAGAAGCTGGGAAAGGCAAGAAATGAATCCTCACCTAGAGTCTCCAGAAAGGAATCCAGCCTTGCCAACAACTTGATTTTAGCCCAGCGAGACCCATTTCTGACTTTGGACCTCCAGAACTGTAAGATATGAAATCTGTGTTGTTTTAACCTACTAAGTTTATGGTAGTTTGTTACAGCCACAAGACCAACTAACATAATCCTTTTGCCTCTCCAGTGATGCTGGAGACATTGTGTGTGTGTGCGTGTGTGTGTGTGTGTGTGTGTGTGTGTGTGTGTGTCTGATAGAAAGCCAGCATGTTTCTTTGGAGTACAATTGAAAGTAAATTGAAATTCATCTAAAAGAAGATGGTGGGCCTAGTGAAAGGCAAGAGCAAGAGGAAGTCTGGAGTTGAAAGATGCAGTTATAAGTCCAATGCCATGAGCCTTAATTTATAGTAAGTGGTGAACAAATATTGCTTAACGGATAAATAAAATGATAAAGGAAGGAAAAATCTGCAGACTTGTGCTGATTTTTATTTCAACAACCTTACAGAAATATAATTGCTAATTTTAAAGGTGATGATGTCCCACTGTTTTAATTTGAATTTCTTTGATTATTAAGTTGAAAGTCTTTCATATGATTATTAATTATTTGTCTATTCTCTTTTGTGAATTATCATTTGACTACTGGGAAATTAAGGTCTCTATTTAATTTCAATTTTGTAAGCTCTTTAGAAAGTATAGCTATTAACCTTACATTTGGCAAAAAGTTTTTTGCAAATATAATTTTCCAGTTTGGTGATTATCTTTTAAATATGCTTATAATACATTTGAAGCACAAACTTACTAAATATTTTGCAATCAAATCTGTTGGGTTTCATCCTGGTGACTTCTTCCATTATTTTAAAACCATAATCACTCTGGAATTTGTTTTAGAATAATTTGTGAAGGTAAAAATTTGTTATTTTTTAAATAATTGACAGTAGTGGGCGACCGGGTGGCTCAGTCGGTTAAGCGACTGCCTTCGGCTCGGGTCATGATCCTGGAGTCCCGGGATCGAGTCCCGCATCGGGCTCCCTGCTCGGCAGGGGGTCTGCTTCTCCCTCTGACCCTCTTCCCTCTTGTACCCTCTATCTCTCATTCTCTCTCTCTCAAATAAATAAAATCTTTAAAAAAAAAAAATAATTGACAGTAGTTACTATATCATTTGTTAAATAATCTTCTCCTTCCCTGTTACTTTATTATAATGCTTTATTTAAAATCCTTCAATTCATTTGATGTATTCTTGTGTTTTTTTTAAAGCTAACTATTTTAGTTTATAGTCCTGTTTCTTCATTCTGTGTCATCATTTTACCGTGCTTAAATGCGTTACAGCTTTATAGCATGTTTTAATGTTATTTATAGTCGCAACTGAATCCTCAAGCTCCATCATATCAACCTTGCTTTAAAAATATTATTTTAGCTGTTCAAATGGTTTAATCTTTTAATCTTCCATATAAACATGAGAGTTTGGGGGGATTTTTTGGGTAATATTTAATTCAGATTAGTTTAAAAGTATAAGTGAACTTCTAAAGATTTGTGATAATTACAACCTTGTTCTTCCACTCAAGAAAAATGATATCACTTTCCATTTATTCAAGTTTTCTTATTTGGCTCTTGTTAGGTATGTGTAATTAATATTTGCCCCTTCACAAAGTGGCTTAAAATTAAGTGGCTTAAAATTAAGATATTTCAATTTAAAAATCATCTTGGGAATTGTTTATTGCATCTTTTAATTAGTTATTGCTGTATATATGAAAATTATTAACTTTTGGATATTTATCTTAGATGGCACACTTTGCAGAAATGGGTTATTAATTCTAATCATTCATAAGACAACAATCTTGTATTGTTTACTTCTAAGAGTAAACTCTGTCTTTTTCAAAAAATTATGCCAATTGTTTTTTTTCATGTTTTACTTCAGTGATTATCATTTCTATATCAATATTAAATACTAATGAAAATAATGGCCATCTTTCTCTTACTGCTGAGTTTGATGAGAATGCTTTATTGTTGAGCTATTGAATCTACTGTTGTCTATTAGCTAAAACTCTTTAAGTGATTCTTCTATCACTGATATATTAAATTAATTAATATATTAAATAAATTGTCATGAGTAGATACCAAAATTATATTGAATTTCACATCTGGCAACTATCTGGTAACTGCCAATTATCTGTTGATATGATATTTGACCAAAAGTTATTTAAGATTCTTTGGTCACTGCTTTATTATTTATGATCTTATGAACATAGTTCTTTTTTTTCCCCCTAATAATTCGGGACCTTCATTAGAAACTTCCATTGTCGCATCCTAAGTGTGAATAACAGATTCTTCCAGAATGGACTGCATATTTCTTTACTCTTCAAATTATTTTATCTCCCATAAGTTGTTTGTATAGCCCTGGTAGTTCTTTCTGCACTTTTATTTTTTTTAAAGATTTATTTATTTATTTGAGAGAGAGAGAGAGCATGAGTCGAGGAAGGGCAAAGGGAGAGGGAAAGAGAGGAAATCCTCAAGCAGACTCCCCGCTGAGTGCAGAGCGCAATGAGGGGCCCAATCCCAGGACCCCAAGATCATGACCTGAGCTGAAATCAAGAGCCAGACAACCTACTGAGCCATCCAAGCGGCCCTCTTTTGCAATTTTAGAGAGCATTTTTTTCTGATATAGGCCTAAAAGTTTTCCCGCTCCATTTCTCAAACAAAAGTTCAAGGGTTCTACTACTGATTCAAAAGGAGGGAAAGAGTGGAATGAAGAAAAGATGCAGATGAAAGCAGAAGGCAAGAAGACACAGAGGGGAGCAGGAAGCTAGAAATGGTAAGAATGGACTTGTTTAGAAGCATGGTAGATGAATTAATTTGTATCAAGTTCAATCTTTATACATATTATCTTATTTAATATTCTTAATATTAATAAGGAAATGAAGGTTTAATGAGGCTGCATAGCTTATCTAAAATTCATGTAGCTTGTATCTTAAGCTTTACCAGTGGGATGCAAACAGTAGAAAATAATTTTCTACACCCACTCTCTCTTTTAAATAGTTCAGTGAGACTAGTGTTTCCCCTGTCTTGTTAGATGAATATTCGGAATCTCATGAATTTCTTGGTTACTTTCAGGGACTAGGAAACCCTCGGGTCAGGTTTAAATCATAATACAATTTCAGATTACAAATTAGAATGTCCCATCCCCTATAACCATTAACATTTCCCTCCCCTGACAGGGCATCAGGCAGGTGGGAATGAGCATCCAGAGAAGGACGCCAGCTTCTCTTTTGTTATAGCTCTATGTCCTAACTCTCACCCATTACCAGTTAGCTGTACACTTCCTGTGCCTGGAAGATCTTTAAAACTAACTCTTCCTTGTTTGGGTGCTTCTAAAATTGGGATGTGAGTCTCTGATCTCTCCTTCCACCCCAATTGCTGGTAATCTCTCCTGGAGACTTTTTAAAACCTCAGAGCACTGTTGATAGTTTAGCAGGTGTTTTGCAAGACTTCTGCAGTAACTGGGAACTCAAGTAGCCTTACCTCCACTTCTTCCTGCTGGGGTCCCCTCCACTTCTTCCTACTGGGGTCCCCTCCAATTCCTGTGAAGGCAGGCCCACTAGTTAGGTCCTAAACTGATCTCATGCTAGCTATTTTTTTTTTTGTTTGGGATTCAATTCCACTCTCATCTCTCAACTGCAGAGCAGACTTATTAATGTAGAAAACTCACTGATTAATCTTTTCAAGGACCTACTCACTGGGTTTGTGAGGGATCATGGCACTCACAGCAAAGACTTCTCCAGGCAAATCCACTCCTACCCACCTCACCAATCTGCTTTTTTCCTGATACTGTAATACTCTCAAGGGGTCTGGGAGGGCTTCAGAGTTATGTCACTAGGTTGTCTGTTTCACAACATACTTTCATATTTATATCTGCCAGATTAGGATCTCAGAGGAAGTTTTCACTTCAACATTGTCCAGTCCACATCTTCTCCGAGGTGGACACAGGTCTCGAACTCAAGTTTCACCACCTTCCAAGACTTCTTTTGTTGTCTCAAATCATACTTATGAGTTTAAACTCTCTTCCATGTGGTAGAGATTTTCATAAATGTTCCTTTCTAGAAACACTCATTGTGGTGTAGGGGGACTTTACAGAAAGTGTGATGTCCCGATGTATTTTCTGCTACAGATGTAAGAGGCTGAGTCATGTCTCTATGCCTGACACTTATGAGAAAATATGTCAAGCTCCACGCTGGACTCTGGGAAAATTCAAAATGGAAGAAAAGGCCATTATATTACCATTCTTTGGGAGGATATTAATTATGTTTTGCCACCTGAAAAAAAAAAGAAACAAACCCTTATTTGGAGCTAGCAAATCGATATGTATAAAATAGGTCGGACTGGAGGATAGAAGTGTTTTATGCCATATATGTTAAAAAATATGGTCCTTTATTTATTTAAAGTTGAGGTCCATTTTTTAAAGTTATAATATTTATCTGCTTCAGGATTAGAATTAAAATTACAGAATATTTTCCCTCAAGACATTCTTAGAAATTAAACTGCATGAATGAAGTGATTTCATTTTCTCATCATATTTGTATTTCACTGAAACGCAATTGTCATTTCTCTTTCCCTCTTTGTAGAATGTCTGCAAAGTCTCCTTTAGTCCATTTTTCCTTTCAACTGCATTGATTTTCACACTTGAGCCATATTTTTCTTTTTTAATAAATTTTTCTCCACTGCACTCACAGATAGATCAATGACTTCCTCCTTCAAAAATCATTGGTACAGATGGTTGAAAAATTAACTTTTTTTTTTCATTGGCAGGTGTCATTGGCTTGACATGGAATCTGTTTTGGATGAAAATTTCCTTTAGTATCTGACAGGGTAGAAAGGAGGTCTAAGTAAAATAAGGCCCTCGACCTCTGGGAGCTCTTGACCTTATACAAGGTTCATAGTGTTGCTGAATCTCTAAAGCTTCATGCATGAAAGAAGCATCTCAGAGCCATTGTCTGAAGGCCAGGCTACTGATCTCTTTCCAAGGGCTCAGGCTAAAGCAGTCTCCACAACCCATAAAGATGCAAATAATTCATAAGAAACTCTTAACTCTAGTAAACAAACAGGGTTGCTGGAGGGGAGGTGGGTGGGGGATGGGGTAACTGGGTGATGGGCATTTAGGAGGGCACATGATGTAATGAACACTGGGTGTTATAGGCAACTGATAAATAACTGAACTCTACATCTGAAAGTAATGATACACTATAGGTTAATTAATTGAATTTAAATAAAATAAGATAAAATTAAAAAAATGCACATAATTCATTTGACTTGGGAATCTTAAGCAAACTTTGGTTTTGATGAAATTCTAGTAGGCTTGAAGGAAAGATCAGGTACTTCGGTTCTGAGCAAGAAGCCTGAATTCAGATGTCTTGATTTGTATTCTTCTTCTCTTGCCTAAAGTTTTATTAGTTATCTTCTGCTACTCTTCCTTGTGAATACTGATCCCTATTCCCCAAGAAAGAAAGGTCAGGTCCATGCAACACTGGGAAGGAGGGCCTGGGCCTGGGTTAAGGTCTCATGCTTTGTGTGTCTGCAGTCATTTTACCCTTAGAGAGAGTTAATGTTCTGGAGAACCTGGACAGGCTAAAGCCCATGAAAATTGGAAGTGAGAGATGGTGGTAGAAATCTGGGAATATGAGAGACTTTGACGTTGAATCAACAGGTACAGATGAAATCACCCAGAGAAAGTGTACATAGGAGAGCAGATTAGAGGAAGGAAGGTGAAGGATATGGGAAGATGCACAATCTCTTGAATCTTACGTATTGTGCTTCCTGCTTGATTTGGAACCCCAGCAACAGCAAAC
The DNA here is from genome assembly GCF_009762305.2 of Zalophus californianus. Lineage (NCBI taxonomy): Eukaryota > Metazoa > Chordata > Mammalia > Carnivora > Otariidae > Zalophus > Zalophus californianus. Next base: position 96,306,406 of record NC_045597.1, read on the forward strand.
ATCAAGATGGTTCCTCCACGTTCTATGTGTGGTCTCTTTCCTGTTGTTCCTTTGTTCATGCTCTCCCCTTTCCTACAACGCCTCTCTCCTTCCTCTCTTGACTCATCTTAACATTATTTTTATTCTTCCTACAGGAAGTCTTCCATAAAAACCCTTCTCCAGTTAAGCTAGCCATTTCTCCCTGAGTTTCCAAAATAATTTCCTCTCCGTGCACACCCCCATGCCCCTTCCATCCAGCTGCAGCTGCCCCTCAGTAGCTGTGGGATCCATGGGATCAGCAGAGAAAACTAAAAAAGCTAGGGGCTAGTGTTGGGAAAAGTGGATATCCACATGCAGAACCTTATCTCACACATTTGCACAAACCATTCAAAATGGATTTCAGACTTAACTGAAAGACCTGAAAGAGTAAAACTGCTAGGAAAAAAAAAATTGGAGGGAAAATGCTGCTTGACATTGGTTTGGGCAATGATGTTTTTGGATACGACACCAAGAAGACAAACAATAAAGCCAAAAATAAACAAGTAGGATTGTGTCAAACTACAAAATCTTCTGCACAGCTGAAGAAATAACCAGCAGAATGAAAAAGCTGCTTACAGAATGGGAGAAAATATTAGCAAAGTATATATGTGATAAGGGGTTGATATCCAAGATATATAAAGAACTCAAACAACTCAATAGCAAAAATTAAAAAAACAAAACAAAACAAAGAAACCACCCTATTAAAAAAATGAGCAAAAGTTCTGGATAAATAATTCTCTTTTTTAAAAGATTTATTTATTTGTTTATTTGACACAGAGAGAGTGAGAGCACACACACACACACACACACACACACTTGTTAGAGTGACTACAATAAAAAAAATAGCAAGTGTTGGAGAGGATGTGGAGAAAAAGGAACTCTTTTACACTGTTAGTGAGAATGTAAATTGGAACTGCCATTATGGAAAACCATATAGAGATTCCTTTAAAAATTGAAAATAGAACTACCGTACAATTCGGAGATCCTACTTCTGCGTATATATCCAAAGGAAATGAAATCAGTATCTCAAAGAGATCTCTGCATTCTCATATTCATTGCAGGATTATTCACAATATCCAAGATATTAAAATCACCAAAATGTCTGTCAGTGCATGAATGGATAAGGAAGTTGTAGTATATACAAAAGGGAATACTATTCATGTCTAAAAAGAAGGAAATCCTGACGGTTTTGACAATATAGGTGAACCTGGAAGACATTCTATTTAGCAAAATAACCCAGACACAGAAAGCAAATACTGCATGACCTCAGTTATATGTGTGATTTGAAATAGACAGATGCACAGAAGTAAAGGGTAGAATGGTGGGTTCCAGGGTTGGGAATGGAGAATGTAGGGAGATATTGATCAAAGGATTTCATCAAAGGGTTTCATGTTGGTCAAAATTTCAGTTATGCAAGATAAATACATGTGGTGATCTAATGTACATCATGGTGACTGTAATTAATAATATTGTGTTGTATATTTGATATATTTGCCAAAAAGAGAAGATCTTAAGTATTCCCACCACATACAAAGAGATAACTACATGAGTGATGGACATGTTAATTAGTTTGATTGTAGGGATCATTTCACAATGTATGTATTTATCAAAACATCAATTTGGTGCACCTTAAATATGTGGAATTTTATTTTCCAATTATACTTCAAAAGAAGCAAAAAAGTTATAGTGAACTCTTGTGTACCCTTAATCCAACTACCCCTAATGTCAGCATCTTATATCACCACAGGACAATAATCAAAACCAGGAAATTTACATTGGTGCAGTACTACTAACATTACTATATATTTTGAAATAATAAAATTGAGGACTTCTTTATATAATAATAGATCATTTGGATATTCTTTTTGTGAAAACTGCTCAGGTCATTAGCCAATTTTTCTATTGGGTTGCTGCTTTTTCTTCTAATGAAATTTGTAGTTTCCTTATAATCCTCACTCCATGAGAATTTTTGTCAAATGTTTATGTATTAAATTCACTTAAAATAGCAATGATTAACCCATACATGTTAACATTATTTATATATTTAATGAAAAATACCTGTAGTTTCAAATACAAAAATAAATGTAAATCTTGACATTGCACATTTTTCGAGTCTCTTTAATGTCTGGCTTAATGGAAGATGATTGAATTCACATACCTGCTTCTTGGTTCAATGTATTGCCGTATGTTTTCTTATCTGCCTTGTATTCATTAGTGACAGTTCATCAAAGTGGATTCAGCCATTATTGATCCATGGGCTTTAATTTTGTTTCAGTTTCGTAGGGTTTTATTTTGATTTGTTTTGTTTTTGCCACCATGAATAAGCTTCAATAAATATTCTTGTAATTTTTAAACTTTTTTTATTGAGAGAGAGAGAGTGCACATGCAATTAGGATAGGAGGGGCAGAGGGAGAGGGAGAGAGAATCTTAAGCAGGCTCCATGCCCAGCGTGGAGTCCAATGCAGGGCTCGATCTCACAACCCTGAGATCATGACCTGAACTGAAACCAAGAGTCAGACACTTGACCAGCTGAGCCACCCAGGTGCCCCTCTTGTACTTTTTAAAAGGGAGGGAAGGAAGAAGGAGGAGGAGGAAGGGAGGAAGGGGAAGGAGGGGGAGGAAATCAAAGGCTGGTTGGCTTTCAGTATTTAAAAGCACATTATTGGCATCACAATGCTACTTGGCATCATTAGAACATATGCCACAATAACTGAAGCCCAACTCAAATAATACACTTTTAGACAGCTTTATATATGTTACACCTTTCCCAGTTCCATCATCTCCCTAACAAGCCACTTCCCCAAATAATAAACTGGGGACAATGGAGGAGAAAGAAAAAGCAAACACAATCACTTCAATTACAGACTCTCATTGCAGGGCCTGTCATCTCATGATCTCATTTACTACTTCTTGCCTCTGGGCACCAAATAACTTCGACATCAACTACCTACCTATCATCATGGGGGGGACTTAATCAAGTTCCCTAGGAATTTTGGCGCCAAAGATATTGCCTTAGTATTCCACAGGAGATGAACCCTGATAGTACTGAAATCCTGAGAATCCATTCTATCTAACCATATACTAAGCATAAAAAGGAGCCTAAGGAGTAAAAATCGTAGTGTGGGATAAAAGGAAGCCACAAAAGTACTGTCTGGGAATAAAAAGGAAGAGGAATATGGCCCTCTAGCCTGTCACACCAGTTCCTAATATACACCCACATCCATTCAGCATTGTATTTTACTCACTGCGTCTTCATCTGTCTTTCCCATGAGACTATGACTTCCTTTAGGTCAGGCAGCCCCTTTATTATTATTTCTTGTGTCCCTAGCATCTAGCAGTGAGTGAGATCCAATGTAAACATTTTTGGTTTAGTGTATTTGTTTGGAAACAAATAAATAAATTGTGTTCATGTATTCACTGAACACATATTTACTGAGCCCAGACAGTGTTTTAAAAGTTTAGGATACATCAAAAAAACAGACTCCCATCCTGTGGAGCTTTCATTCTATCAGGGAGGAGATAGATAATAACTAAGAAACATAAACATGGATAAATCATATGATACGGTAAAAAGTGGTTATTGTGGAAAAAAAAGAAAAAGTAGAGCAACATTAACAGGATTGACAAAAGGCCAGGGTCTGTAGCAGATTGCACTATTGAGAAGGGAATTCAAGATGGGGCTTGTTATATACATAAGATTTCATCAGAAATTGGAAGAAGGGAGGTGTTGGGATAGGATGGCTCATGTGCTCACAAAGGAGCAGGAGGTTGGCATTCCTGAGGTGGAGAGAGCCAGGGCCAAGCAGCTGGAAAGGTCAAAGTGTGGGTCACATGGTGGCTCCTTGGCAAGTGGGTTGGGTTTTGAATCCAAGTATAAAGGGAAGAGTTGACAAGAGCAACATTCTACATTTTAAAAGGTTCTCATTTACATTGTAAAAGAATCCATCTGAATTCCGTGCAGTAGGGAGAGAGGAAAAAGCAGGGATCACCATTAGAAAGCTCTTGACCTCATTCAGGTGAGTGGCAGGTAGCTCAGACAAGGTGGTGGCCAACGGAGGTAGGGAGAAGGATTCGGATGTTTGATGGCAGAGCCCGTAGGATGCCCTGACAAAGATTCTTTGCTTGACCAAACTTTAGTCACGCCCCTGCGCTTTTCTAGGCCCAGCTGTTTACTTCCTTATAAAATCCAGTTTTAACATGAACCCTGCCTGATCACCCTTGATATCTGATCAGTATTCCTCATCTCCCAGCCTTGGTGTTGGGTCAGACTGGCCTGCTTTCAGCAGAAATCCTATTAGGTAGGGTCACCCAGAATTCTTCCTAGATTTCATGTCTCTTCTTGGTAATTTTTCCATCTACTGACTCCCACACTACTGGGCTAGAAATCCCCTCTCGTCTCTGGTGTATTTGAAATGGAGCCCAGGTCTATAATGGGGGCTCTTTTCCCCAATTGCAATAGTCCTGAATGAATTCTCCTTCACCACTTTAACTTCTGTCTGCCTCTGGCTTTCTTTGGCATCCCCAGTGGGCTGGACCTGGGGTGCACGAAGGGGAAAGATCCAAGGTTTCTGGATCAAGCAAAAGGAGAGATGGAGTAGTTACCGAGTGAAAAACAGAAACTTCAGGTGAAACACGTTCAAGTTCAAGATAGCTAAAGCATATACCATCTTTTTTTCTGGTGGATTTTAGGCACCTCTCATCTCTTTGCTTTTCCAATTGCTACCCAGCAAGCTGCTCCATCTGTCACTGTTATTTATCAGTTGTCCAAACAAAATGTGTTTTTAGATTTGAGGCTTTTTAAATATGTCTAGGAGGGATGTAATCAACCTACTCTGGCTGTAATTAGGAATGTCATCTGGAGAATCACATCTGGCTACATTTTTAGGTGTATCTTAACTGGCCATCACCACTAACTGTAGATGAAAATAGTTATAAACATTAAGATTAATGAATGGTTATTTCTAATAGACAAGACACCATGATACATACTTATGGAAGATATCAGCAACCACGTACAATTACATTTTTTTTCAATATGAGAACATAGAGAATCCTTGGGGCACAATAATTATTACCTCATTTTTTTTCCCCTGACATAGTGATTTTAGGACTACCTAGATGAGAATACTGTTAATAGAACAAATCCTGTAATATACTATTAACCAGCTATCAAATATATGATACCTGGATTCTCTAAGAGTTTTTTCCTCTTATTACTTATGCCACTTCATGAATGTGTCAAATGGGAAGGAACTAAACTTCCTGTCTCTAACAAACTCACATAATATAAGGGCAGTGAAAAAAAAAAAACCTGATTATTTTATTCAGTTTCTGAAATCTAGAGTATCAAGGTAGACTATCCAATAAATTACTGGAATGAAATGATATGTAGCTAGGATGGATGCTTTTTAAATTTGTTGCTTGTAAATTTGAGCAGCCTGCAGAAGATGTGAGTGGGAGGTAACCATTGGAAAGTGACCTGAAGTAGCCAGGATTTGCTTGGCAGGAAAGAAAAAAAAAATGTATTAAGTGAATAAAATAAATCGAGGCTTCTTTAAAAATCATCTGTTATTACTCTCTCATTTTATAGTCGAGGAGATTAAGATCCCAAGAAAGAGCCATTCAGCTGGTGGGGTAAAAACTGAGCTCACTCTGGGACAGCTGGGTGGCTCAGTGGGTTAAGCGTCTGCCTTTGGCTCAGGTCATGATCCCAGGGTCCTGGGTTCAAGTCCTGTATCAGGCTCATTGCTCAGAAGGGAGCCTGTCTCTCCCTCTGCTCCTCCCCCTGCTTGTGCTCGCTCTCTCTTTCTCACAGATAAATAAATGAAATCTTAAAAAAAACAAAAAACAAATCTGAGCTAACCCCTAACCAGTCTTGCCTCGTGGCCTTAAGGACTAAATAACCAGGATATAACTGGAACACAATGGGTCCAAAAGAACATGAAGAACAGTCGATTCGTGAAGAACGTAGTGTGTGGGTCATGGTATGTTAAGCCCTGAAGCATCAATAATCAAGCAGCAGGTGTGCAAAGCATCCTTTCCTTTCAGAGAAGACATCCCCAGGAAAGACAGAGGGTGACCTAGACCAGTGTCATCCTAAACCTGATAACGGCAGAGGGACTGGCAAAAAGACTAATATTTGTGAGAGGAGAGTCCTATCGTGGAATCCTTTAATCAGGACAGTTCTGGTTCCCTAGGATTGTTCATAATAAACATCCTTGGGACCAATTTATTCTTGGACCATGGCTCCTTGGAAAAGTGACACAAAAACTAGTAACCGAGCACAAAATGAAATGTTTCATGACCAAAATGACTCTCTTTCCTGTATAAAAAAAAAAAAAATGGAGGTAGGGACATTACCTAGAAGCTTACTTTATGTGGGGGAATGCATGTGTTAATCTGGGCTGACTGTATCCAATGCAACAACAAGACCTGGGACCGCTGCCCTGTCTGTGTCTCATGATTCCTGGACGCTGGAAATTTTTACTGCGGCTAGCTGGTTGATCAGTTCTTGAACTCGGGGGAGTCTGAGTTGACAATCCAGTGTCTTCTGTTATCTCAAATGCTTCATGTAATTTCATTAGCAGTATGGAGGAAATATCCATCCACAATATAGAGAAAGTAGAAAACAAAAAGAAAGCGGGCCAAGAAACCAAAACAAAGATAAAGGGTACAAGAGCTGAGGTCCTGAATTATTTTGATCCTTCCACAAAATTTGAAGGTTCTCAGTATCAAGGGCACAGCTTAATGGGTCAGGAGCTTGAGAGTATAAGAAAAGATGCCAACTACTATCAAACATGATTGTTTAATGCTCAGTTTATTAATGACAAAGACTGTTAAATGATATTCTCCTAAATATTAGGAGATCATTCAGGACTTGTGAGTTAATTAATTAATTGATTAATTGATTAATTTAGAGAGTGGGAATTTCTCTCCAACATGGGGCTCAATCTCACGACCCTGAGATCATGACCTGAGCCGAAATCAATAGTTGATTGCTTAACCGACTGAAACATCCAGGCACCCCAGGACTTTTAAATTTAATAAAACAAATATCTCTAGATATTTAAGCATTGTTTATAAACCCTTTGGATCAAAATTACCAAATTATTTCATTATAATGACAAATCAAATATACTTTTTTATTAAAAGGACATCAAACACACATTAATGCAATTTTATTTACAAGAATTGTATTAAACACACTTAAATGGTTGTAAAAGTGTCTAGATGATAAGGGTAATATATCTTATTTTTTCATGCTTTTTTTTTCTTATTTTTATATCTTATTAAAGTTACATTTCTAAACTACTTTTGATGCCTTCTTGACCGGCTTAAGTTATAGGATCTGAATTATTAACTTTTTTTTTTTTTTTTAGTGAAAGAGAGCAAGAAAGAGAGAGAGCATGTGTGTATGTAAGCAGTGAGGTGGGGGTGTGTGCAGAAGGAGAGAGAGAAGCTCAAGCAGACTCCCTGCGGAGTGTGGAGCCCGATGCCGGGCTCGATCCCATGACCCTGAGATCATGACTTGAGCTGAAATCAAGAGTCAAATGCTCACCAACTGAGCCACCCATTGAATTACTTTTGTACATTGATCAAAAATCTAGTGGATATATTTGTGTGGTTCCATTTCTGGGTTCTTTGTTCTTTTTGATTTATCTATGTATGTATCTATCTTTCTGTCAAGTTCCATAATAAATTTTAAAATCAAGTAGGCTGATTTCTCCCACTTTGTTCTTTGTTTTCAAAACTGTTTTAGCTATTGTAGTTTCTTGTCTTTCCATATACATTCTACATCAACAAAATTTTTGTTGGGATTTTGATAGGAGTTGTATGAAACTATTTAGTAGGGGAGAATAGCATCTTAATTGTTCAATCCATGAAAATGGTATTTCTTCTTTGATCTTATTTGTATCTTCTTCAACTACTTTTGTTTTATAACTTTTAGCATACTGTTCATTTTTTTATTAGATTTACATCTAAGTGTTTCCTTTTTCTGAGCAATTGTAAATGCACTGCCTTTTTAATATCAATGGGTAGTTGCCAGTATGTAGAAATTCAATAGATTATGTTAATCTTACATTTGACCTTGCTCATCTCACTTATTAGTTCTAAGAGTTTATGTACAGATTTCTTGAGTTTTCTAAATAGACCATAATGCCATATGTAAGTAGGAACAGTTTTATGTCTTTCTTTTCAATCTGAATGATTTTTAGTTCCTTTTCTTGCATAATACACCAACTAAAATTTGCAGCCCCATGTTGAATAGCAGTGTGAGAGGACAACCTTGCCTTGTTTCTAATTTTAGGGGGGAGAGGTTTCAGTTTTTCACCATGGAGAATCATCTTAGCTCTTTAAATTATGCTGTTGAGCCCACCCAGTGAAATTTTAATTTCAGTTTTTGTATTCTTCAGTTCCAAAATTTCCATTTTGTCCTTCTCTATATTGTCTTTATCTTTATTGAAACTAACTCCTTTTCCTTCCTTCCTTCCTTCCTTCTTTCCTTCCTTTTCGTTCTTTCCTTTCTCATATTTCAGTCATGTTTGTAATTACTATTCAAGTGTTTTTATGATAATGGCTGCTTTAAAAATGTCTAAAAATTCTAACCTCTTTGTCATGTCAATATTGTCATTTATTGACTGTCTTCTTTTCATTCAATTTTGAGATCTTCCTGGTTCTTGGTATGAATAGTGATTTTCATCATTTTTGTTATTATTTGATGAGTCTCTGGATCTTATTTAAACATTCTCTTATAGCTGGCTTCTTATGACACCCCTTTGGCAGGAGAAAGGGTGTTTCCACTCTATTACTGCCACGTGTGATTAAAATTCCTGGTTCCCCACTTGGCTTTTATTGATGTCTGAGGGAAGAGACCTCCTAATTACTGCTGGGCAGGGGTGAGAGTTCCAGCTTCTCATGTGGCCTCCACTGGGACCTCCTTTGACTGGGAAAGCTAGGAGAGCTTCATTATTGCTCCCCATATATTCTCCATTGACAACACAGGTGGAAGGAGTGGCTATGATGCTGTTGGACTGTAGCACAAACCATGACTCTCAAACCTCCTCTGGTGGCATGTAGTGGAGTGATGGAAGAGTACCTTGTTACTGCCAGGTAAAGGACTACGACTCCATAACAGCTCCCCATGTGCTCTTCACAGACACGGCCAGGCAGGAGGAACCTTCTTACTACCTGGCAGAGATGAAAGGCCCTACTTGGTCTCTGACACTTCCTGGGGTTGGGGCAGCAGGGGTACGTGGCAGGAGTAGAAGTCTAGGCTCTTCACTCAGTCTTTGTTGACATGGTGGGATATAGTCACAGTTTGTTTGTTGGTTTATTTGTTTGTTTGTTTTTCTGTCATGTTTAACTGGAATAGAGCAGTTATATTCTAAAAATTTTCTGTCTTGCTAGGCCGATCCTTTCCTTGTCCTTTGGCCAAAGAGGAGAGGGTATTGTTGGGCCTTTTTGTTTGTTTGTTGCTTTTGTCTGCACCTGTTAACATTTCCAGGTTGCTGGCTTCTTCAGCTCAAAATCTGGTATTTAAGGAGCAAAGGAATACTCGGGGAATGCACCACCATGTCACCCCGTGAGTGCCAAGGTCCCCAGTTCATGTCCTTTCTTCTCACCCTTTCTGAGTATTCCGAATATATTGTCCAAACTTTTTACTTGTACTTAGCGGGAGAAACAGGGAAAGGTATGACTACTCTATCTTCCCTAAAGTGGAAGTCCTCACCAAGAATTTTTACGTCCACTCCTTTTCCATTTATTTTGCTTTTATCATTCTTTTATTTTTGTTGTTACACAGAAGGATTGCTCTTTAGATTTATTCAGATAGTATTACACAACCCATTGTCCTGGCATTATGATACACTGATCTGACTTGGGAAGTTATTTGATAGTGTATTTGAGCCTTAATATTATCTTATTGTAATTAATCGGATTGCTTAGAAGAAGCACCTGCGCCCCAATGTTCATAGCAGCAATGTCCACAATAGCCAAACTGTGGAAGGAGCCAAGATGCCCTTCAACAGATGAATGGATAAAGAAGATGTGGTTCATATATACAATGGAATATTACTCAGCCACGAGAAAGAATGAATATTTACCATTTCCATCGACATGGATGAAATGGAGGGGATTATGCTAAGTGAAATAAGTCAAGCAGAGAAAGACAATTATCATATGGTTTCACTCATATGTGGTACATAAGGAATAACGCAGAGGACCATAGGGGAAGGGAGGGAAAACTGAATGGGAAGAAATCAGAGAGGGAGACAAACCATGAGAAACTCTGGACTCCAGGAAACAAACTGAGGGTTACAGAAGGGAAGGGGAGGTGAGGTAACTGGGTGATGGGTATTAAGGAGGGCACTTGTGGTGATGAGTACTGCGTGTTGTACGTAACTAATGAATCGTTGAACACTACATCAAAAACTAATGATGTACTGTATGTTGGATAATTGGATGTAATAATAAAAAAACAGTATTGCATATTAAATTCCGAGGGATGAATATACTAGCACAACTAACTCCTCTCTTAGGATCCTAGCTAATTTGTCATCTGATATATATGGCTGAAACTTCTTTCTGCTTCATCATAGGATATGATCACCTGTGGTGAATTAATGTGGAATCCCTTTCTTTCTGTTTATTATGAGTAACTGCTGACAGTAATTGTTACTTCCGCACTCATCTCCACACTTATTTTAATTAAATCTAATAAAGAAGAACTGGCGTCTTTGCTTTTTCTCTGAACAATTCCATACATTTTGCTGCTTTATGGTAGGATAAAGGGATTTCAGACCTATTATAATTTTCCCCAAGATGCAGAAGCCACTAATCTCCAAATAGCCCAGGAAACAATATTCCAAAGATCTCAGTAAACAATACTAGCAGATACCAAAATCTGGGCTATAACTGTGTACAGGAGAATTGGTAGTAGGCCAAAGTACCGCTGTAATGTTTGATTCTAATACTAATACATCTAGGAAAATATTACCTTTTAAGGAGCAGGATCATATGGATTACTTCCAAATTAATTTGGACACAGGTAAATCTTTGTATTTTGTTAAAATGTAAGCCTGTATTTTCTCTTTGACATGATCACTTAGTGTTTTTTTTATTAATTCTTCATCTTAACTGTAATTATTTTTTCTTTATCTTTTATAAACCATATATATCCATATTTACCATTTTGTATCACTTCAGTGACACAGAAGAGTTTTCATACATTCCCCATTGTTTATATGGGTTCTGGATTGTCTTAGCTCCAAAATCTTCCCTTCACTCAAGTGGTTACTTTGTTTTTTCCTGGAATTTCTAAAGCTCAAAATATTTTTATAGTTACATGCTAAAAATCAAAGAATGGGTCTAGACTTCTACCTCTTGGTCATAGGATAGGCAGTTCTGTATAGAAATTATTTAGAAATAGTTGGTTCTGAAGATATTTATTTTGGAATACTCAAAAAAGCAAAATAAATTTGAGGGACAAAAACAAGTTATTATCAGATAATTCTCAATTTTTAAGATCAAGGGAGCCTCGTAGGCAATCCCAAGATAAAATATGTCATGTAATGTGGCTCACCAGATGGTTTGGAGAATCCCAACCTAGGTATTGATTTCTGCTTGAGAAACTACTATGAGTGTCAATAAATTGGAGATACCTTTTCTTTGGGTATTTCATGGTATCTTGGACAGATGTCCTTAAAATGCACATTTCCCTTTGTAATACAGTTTGGATAAGAAAAATAAGAGAAACTAAATTCTAATTATAACTGATATTTGGCTATTTGTTTAAACATGAAAACTTTTTCATGAGTCTTACTTTTAAAGATTTTATTTTTATTTATTTCTTTATTTGAGAGAGAGGGAAGGATGGAGAGTGCACAGCAGGGGGAGAGGCAGAGGGAAAGTGAGAAGTAGGCTTCTCACTGAGCAGGGAGCCCAATGCTGGGGATTCATCCCAGGACACTGGGATCATGACCTGAGCCTAAGCAGATGCTTAACAGACTGAGCCACCCAGGCGCCCCCATGAGTTTACTTTTTAAAAATATTGGCTGGTATATGAGATGGATAGGAAATAAGTTGATGTTTTAGTTAGAAAACATGGATTAGACCAGAACTCTTCTTTCCATGTATTTGAGTATGGAACTGTACCCTTCTAAGCCTTAGTTTGTTTATTCGCTAAATGAGGATAATTATATAAATCTCATAAAGTTCTTGTAAGAATTACATAAAAACATGTACAGAATATTTTTTGTATAAATGAATTTTTCCCCAATAGATGTTAAGTCTCATAACTGCTTATCTTATTCACTTTTGTTTTATTTATGTTTAACACCAGTGCCTAGCACATATTTGATTCTCAATATTATAGAATCATTAATTGATTGTTCATTAAACATTGTTTCTTTTCCTCAACTTTTTTTTTCATATTAATATTCCCCTCCCACTATGGGGTCCACATAGAGAAAAACATTCCCAAACTTATGACAACCACGTGATACAATAGCTAACCAATTAGTGTATCATCTATTGAAATATATCCATTTTTTTCAATTTTTAAATATCTTTTCAAACATGATTTTTTTTGATGACACATTCTCAATCATGTATTCTCAATGGTTAATAAGTTGTTTTTTTATATTTTTCTTGAATGTACAGTGAGTATTATTCAGTACTACATGTTGAAAACAGAGTTTGTATAAATAACATGGAAGTTTATTTATTTAGGGTAACTTTTGCAATGCTAGAATAAATAATAATTTTTCAGCATGATAACAAATGGCCCACCATGCATATATGAATATCAACAGGGCAAAACTTATGTGGACATTCATAAATAAAATGAAAATAAATTCAGACTCATATACATGCATATATTAATTGTATCTTTGTATTATTGAAAGTTTAATGATGCCGATGTTTTAAAAATGCAAATATGGCTGTCTTTTATTAGGAGTATCTATTCATTTTGAAAGGTATGTGGAGAAAATGAAGAGTGTTTTAATGATCTTCAAACTACTCAGGGCTACAAACTATAAGAACCATGGCAAAGATAAGAGTATAGTGTTTACTTTGAAGAAGTGAGGACTCAGATGATTGAAAAAACTTGTTTTCAAGACAGGTTTTTTTTTTCTGTAAAGGATATGAACATGTTATTTTTATCTCTAGAAGATAGAACACAAGGAGATTGGCTTCAATTATGAATAGAAAGTTCTCTTAGACGTCTGGCAATAACTTCAAAAAAGAGACCAAACAAAGGAGATTTTAAGTTCATTCTCCAGAGAGATCCTTAAACAGAGAAAAAAATAAGTCCCATTGTAAATGCCTTATCTGAAGGTCTGGTTAAAAACAGAAAAGGGAGTAAATTAGATCTTTCCAAATTTAGGATTTAAAAAAATGCTAAGTGAAATATCCTAGATGAACTCTTCTTCATATTTATCTTGTATATTTTCTGATGATTTTTTTGGTCATATTAATATATTTACTACTGTTGGTGTGTATGTTTTCACTTCAAAAACTATCATTAAGAAAATAAAAATACAAGTCACAAACTGGAAGAAAATATTCATAAATCATACATCTGATAAAGAATTTATACATAAAATACTTAAAAACTCTAAAAACCCAATAATAATGAGACATAAAAACCAATTAAAAAATCCACACAAGATCTGAATAGATATACATTCAAGGGTATATCAATGGCTTATAACACAAGAATAATAATTACATAATACAGAATTCTGCTCCTGGGTTTGAGAAATTAGATGTCTATAAAAAGTCTTGTACACAAATGTTCATGGTGGCAATATTCAAAAGATGCCAAACACAGAAACAATTCAAATATCCATTCACTGTTAATTAATAAACAAAATATTGTATGTCCATATAACAGAAAATTATTCAGCAATTAAAAAGAATGAACAACAGATGGAAGTCATCATGAGGATTAGTCTCAAAATGATTATACTATGTCAGGGGTTTTCAATCTTGGTAGTATGGAATTTGGGGGCTAGATAATTCTTTGTTGTATGTGGGCTGTCCTTTGCATTGTAGGATGTTTAGTAGCATCCTTGACTTCTATCTACTAGATCCCAATAGAACCTACCCCAGTTGTGACATCTAGAAATATGTGTAGACATTGGAGGATATCCCTGGGTGAAAACTTACTCCTGATTAAAAACCACTGTGCTAAGTAAAAGATCATATATATGATTCTATTTATAGGGAACATTCAGATAAGGCAAATCTGTAGGGACAGAAAATAAATGAGTAGTTTTCTGGGCTAGAGTGGGATAAGAGGCTGACTCCAAAGGGAATGTGTGATCTCTTTGGGTGATGGAAATGTATTAAAACTTGATTGTGGTGATAGCTGAATAACAGTGAAAACCTATTAAAAGTCGTTGAGCTGTACATTTAAAACAAATGACTTTTATTGTATGTAAATTATCCATCAATAAAGATGTTAAAATGCTAAAAATAAAAGAGATATTTTTACTAATCTAAAATATTTAAACACATGAATAAAGTAAAACTGAAAAATGAAAAAAAGGCAAAATATAATTCTTAGAGATAAGAAGTGAAATTTATGAAATGAAAATTCCTCTGAAGGGCATTAAAAGTAGATAAGATTCTGCAGAAGAAAAGAAAGCTTATTGGAAGTGTACAAAATAAAGCCTGGAGTGGGAAGAAAGTGAGTAAAATAAATAGAGCCTCAGTGATCAGTGGGACAATATCAAGTAGGGTAATACATATGTATGTCAACATAAAGTACAACCAAGGTACACACACAGATTTTTGGAGAACGGTTTTAAACAGAAAAATTTCATGCATTAAAAAAAAATTACTGTAATTACTTTAGAGAAGGAGTCAGCAAACTGTGGCCCATGAACCAAATACAATCCATGGCCTGTTTTTGTATAGTTCTCAACTATGGATAATTTTAACATTTTTTTTAAGATTTAAAAACAAAAACAAAAAAATATGCAACAGAAATCTTATCTGGCCAGCAAAGCCTAAAATATTTACTATCTAGACCTCAATAGAGAAAGTTGGCATTCTTTGCAATAGAGGAACTAAAAGGAGAAAACTCTACCTCTGTTGTAAACTACGTGATCCAAAGACAATAGAGTGATATCTTCAAAATGTTAAAACAATAATACTGACAACATAGTATTCAATATCCAGTGAAAATATATAATTGCAAATGAAGATAAAATACAGAATTTTTTAAGACAAAAATTGAACTTGTTTCTAATGTAACTACCCAACAAGAAATTTAGAGAAAATCAACAAAATCAAAAGCTGATCTTTGGGGAAAATCAACAAAATAAAGAAACCTTTAGCAATCTTATTGAGAAAAAATAAGCAAAAAGCAAATTATATTAGACATGAGAAAGGAGATATCACCACCGACCACACAGATATTTAAAAGAAAATAAAATATTTTGTATAACTCAAAGCTCATAAATGCAATACTAGAGTGAAATGGACAAATTCCCTGAGAGATACAAACTAGCTCATTCAAGATATAGCTTTTTATCTATTAAAGAAGTTTGATTGTAATTAAAAACCTTTCCATGGAGAGATGGAAAATGGTATGGAGTTTCTTAAAAAAATTAAAAATAGAACTACCTTAAGATCCATAATTCCATTTCTGGGTATTTGTCTGAAGAAAACAAAAACACAAATTCAAAAAGATATCTGCCCCTCCGTGTTCATTGCAGCATTATTTAAAATAACCAAGATAAAAAAACAACCTAAGTGTCCACCAATGGATGGATGGATAAAGAATGTGTGGTATATACATAAAATGGAATATTATTCAGACAGAAAAAAGAATGGAATCATACCATTTGCAACATGGGTGGATTTTGTAGGCATTGTACTAAGTTAAATAAGTTAGACATAGAAAGACAAATACAGTGTGCTCTCACTTATATGTGGAAACCAACAGCAACAACAAAATACCCCAAACAAAACACAGATACAAAAACAAATTGGTGGTTGCCAGGGACAGGAGGTGGGGTATAGGTAAAATGGGTGAAGATGGTCAAAAGGTATAGACTTCAATTACAAAACACATAAGTTTTAGGCTGTAATGTGCAGCATGGTGACTGCAGTTAATAATACTGTATTGTATATTTGAAAGTGGTTAAGAGAGATCTGAAAAGTTACCATCACAAGAAAAAAATCTGTAAAAATGTATGGTAATGGGTGTTAACTAAATTAATTATGATGATCATTTTATAATATATGCATATATTGAATCATTATGTTACACATCTGTGACTTATTATATCTTAATTAAAAAAAAAAAACTTTTCATGAAGAGAAGTATAGTCCTGACAGGATCTACTAGTGAATTCTACCAAACATTTAAGAAAAAAATTACCAGGGAATTGAAGAAAATGACATAACTTCTCAACTCACTCAATGAGGACAGCAGTATTCTGATTCCCAAACCATAAAGAGACATTACAACAGAAACAAAAACTAGAAACCAATATACCTCATGAAAATGGATGGAATAATTCTTTTTAAAAATGAACAAATCAAGTCTAACAATGTACAACAATTCTCTACTAACTTCACATTTCATAATAAAAAGAGAAGTATTTCTTCCTAAGATCAGGAACAAAACAATGATGGTCACTTTTACCATTTCGACTGGTGGTCCTAACCAGTGAAATAAGAAAAGAAAAAAGATAATAAAACACAGAGATAAGAAAATAAGAAATTATATTGTCTTTATTCTCAGATATATGATTATATACATAGGGAATCCAAGTCAATCTACAGAAAAAAAAAAAAAAACACAAACAAAAACCCCCAGAACGACTAGAAATAAAATATGAGTTTAGCAAGGTCATAATATATATGGTTAATAGGCAAAAATCAATTGTATTTCTAAATTCAGGCAATGAATAATGAAAAATGGAAATTTTAAAAAGTAATAATACTAAATACTATTTTGATCCTGAGAGAGATTAAAGAATATGTACATTAATGGAGAGATGTGTGTTTTTTAGGAATCAGGAGATTCAATAATGCTAAAGTGTCTATTATGACCAAACTGATACATAGTTTCAGTGAAATTCCAATCAAATCTCAGTAGATTTTATTATTGTTTTTTAAATCTCAGGGGACTTTAGCATGAAAATTATCATGGTGATTCTATAAGTTATATGGACATGCAGAGGAACTAGAACAACCAAAGGATTTTGTTAAAGAATAACAAAGCTGGAATAATCTTATGACCTGATTTCAAGACTTACTATGGGGAAATTTGTATAGGTCAATGAAACAAAAGAATCTAGAAATAGATCCACTTGTACATTATCAATTTATTTTTATCTCAATGAATATTTCAATGGGAGAAAAGATGCACAGTCTCTTCAACAAAAAGTATTGAATAATAAAAACATAATTTGGCAAATATGAATCTTCCCCCTTACCTCACACCATATAATAATATTAAAGCAAAATGTAGAATATAGACTCAAATATAAAGGCAAAGTTATAGAAATTTCTTGAGGAAAAAAAGAGGTGAAAATCTTTGCAAACTTGAGGTTGACAAGCTTCATAGATAAGATGCAGAAAAGCATGAGCCATAAAAGAAAAAGTGTTTCATTAAATGAAAGTCTTATGATATTAAAAGATATTGCTAAGCAAATGTAAATGCAAGCCACAAAGTGGGAGAAAGCATCTGTGATGGCTATATCTGAAAAGGGGCTTTTATTTATAATATATAAAGAACACTAACAATTCAATAACATAAAAATAACACCCCCACCAAACTGGCAAAAGCATTTGAATACTTCATCTAGAAGATATAAAAATGACCTACAAGCACATGAAAAATACTCAACATCATAATTCACTCTAACATGCAGCATTAAGCCACAATAGGTAACACTACACATCCACTAGAATGGTTGTAAAAAAAAAAAAAGTACTGACAATATCAAGGGTTAGTAAGGATTGGCGCAGCTATATAATATATGTTACCAGTGGGAATAAAAATTGTATAACAACTTTGAAAAACTTTCTGACAGCTTCTTAAAATGTTAAACATATACTTACCAAATGATCCCTAAAATTTATTCCTAGCTATTTATCCAAGAGAAATGAAAACACTATGTTCAGACAAAGACAGTCTCTAAACAAACGTTTGTAGCAGCATTATACATAATAGCCAAAAACTGTCAATCAGGTGAATGAATAAACCAATTGCCTTACATGTATTCAATGGGATGCTACTAACAATAAAAAGGAAAGAACTTCTGACACTCATAAAAAGGATGAATTTCAAAAAAAATTGTGCTGATAAAATAAGCATGAAAATGATTCAGGTTGAACATAAGTGAAATAAATGAAGAGATTATTTTACAAAAGAGAAAAAGTGTGAATGAACTTAGGAAAATATGAGCACAATCACTTTAGGGTTCAGAAATCTGCAATTTAATACCCCAATAAGAGAGCATTTTATACCTCCAGATTGCTTAAAACACAAAAGAAAATAACAATGATAAGATCAAGAATCCTGACTATACTCAATGCTGGCAAAAATCTGGAAATCGATAAATTTGTATACTTCTGGAGGATATGATTCACCTTTAGAAAGCATTAATTCATAAAGTTGAGCAAACGTTATACAACACAACAATACCATTTCTGTGTGTGCGTGCACGTGCGCATGCGTGCACTCACTAGAGAAACTCCTAACTCCTACTGATTTTCCAGAAGACTGAAAATGAATGTTCATTGTGTCTTGTCACATTAGCAAAAGCAAAATCCTGGACACAAACCAAGTCTTTAGGAGAGTGGGATAAGTAAATTTGGGGAGATTCAAACAGTGGGATTTTATAGAACAGGGGAAATGAAGGAGCTACGGCTACATGCAATAGCACAGATAGAGTTAGGAAAATAACTTAAACACACTTGTAAAGCTAAAAAGATGATGTATCACTTTAGAAGTCACCTGATCTGTACCTCTGAAACAAATAATACATTATATG
This sequence comes from Zalophus californianus, assembly GCF_009762305.2. NCBI lineage: Eukaryota > Metazoa > Chordata > Mammalia > Carnivora > Otariidae > Zalophus > Zalophus californianus. The sequence continues at coordinate 96,325,446 of NC_045597.1, forward strand.
TTTAAAGAAGAAGAAGAAGAAGAAGAAGAAGAAGAAGAAGAAGAAGAAGAAGAAGAAGAAGAAGAAGAAGAAGAAGAAGAAGAAGAAGATGATAGCAGGAGGGGAAGAATGAAGGGGAGAATCGGAGGGGGAGACGAACCATGAGAGACGATGGACTCTGAGAAACAGACTGAGGGTTCTGGAGGGGAGGGGGGGTGGGGGGATGGGTTAGCCTGGTGATGGGTATTAAAGAGGGCACGCTCTGCATGGAGCACTGGGTGTTATGCACAAACAATGAATCATGGAACACTACATCAGAAACTAATGATGTAATGTATGGGGATTAACATAACATAATAAAAAAAATAAAAAAAGAAGTCACCCATGAGGGAATAACACTGTAACAAGATGGCAAGAGCATGAAAAACAAGACTGAGGTGGAATGAAAGTGGTGGTGGAAGAAATATGGAGTCAAGGAGATTAAGAGGGTCAAGCATTAGTCATTTTGGGAATATACATAGTCTTAAATTGAGTGGTGTGTTCGCAGTCTTCCATTTTATTATTCTTAAGACAAATCACACATTCATTAACATTCTTTCGAGTGTATCAAATATTACATAAGACATAATTCCTTCCAGGGAGAGCTTATAATTTAACGAAACACTCAGATAAACCCACAAGCAATGATTAAGTTACATCATATAAATGCTATAGTAAAGATATTTAAAAACAAAGCAGCTATATTGTGTTAGTCAAGTATGCACATTCAGAATTCAAACAACAGAAAAATTGTAGTTTACTGATTTTAATAATGTGTAATTACATAGTACAGAATCTTTGGCATTCTTTATAACAGTCTTTTTCCTAAATTGATTTTTGGAGTAGCATAGACATGGTTAGAATTCTTCTCTCTCATTTGTTCCCTCTTTGATTCACATTTCCTGAGACTTAGAAACAAGGGTTGCATGAAAAATAACTAGGTGTTCAGTAACTGATTAGTGCAGAAATACTTGTTAAATATTTATTTTGAATTACTTAGGATAAGGCAATACTCTTCTATGCTGTGTGAAATTCAATTCAATATTCTGTTTATAGTATTATGTACACATTGTTTTCTGGTGCCATTCCTTATTAAATCCTATTCGAACACAGATTTTATCGTGGTCCAGAGATTTTCATCATTGATTATAGAATTCAAGACAAAACCAGTTACCCTAGTGGTAATTTATTTTTTGTTATTCATCAAGACATCTTGAAGAAAGTTAAGTAGACCTTGTAATACTGCTACTTACAAACACATATTCTCTTTTGTAAACACGAAGCTGGTAAGCAATCTTAGAGAAATTGCCTAATTTTCTGGAAATACCATTTTTAGAAAGCCCATTAGATTCTCTCCTGAGTTTATGTTGGCCAGGGTAAAGATCTAGGATTTCTCCGGATGAGAACCGGAGCAGAAAAACACTTGAAAACTTTCTTCTGTTGTTTGAATATTATTTAATTAGAATAGGTCCTTGATAAATTTTTTCATGCACATTGAAATGCATTCTATTATAGTTTATCTAACATTTATTAAGAATATATTCTAGAGAATTTCATAAAGATATGCAGTTGAATACTGACCTACATTTTTGATGGAGGAAACATTTTATTGATCATGTTTTATGGGTATTAAAATGAAAATTTAAAAGTATTTTAGCCATCTGGGATGCCTGGGTGGCTCAGTTGCTTGAGCGGTGGACTCTTGATTTTGGCTCAGGTCAGGATCTCAGGGGTGTGAGATGGAGCCCCTTGTCAGACTCCATGCTGGGAGTGGAGCTTGCTTAAGATTTTCTCTCTCCCTCTGCCCCACCTCCACCCTCTCTTTCTCTCTCTCTCTCAAAAAAAAAAAAAGAAAAAAAATTAGCAGTCTGAAACTGAGCTTCATCATATAAAAGAATGCCAATTTTAGCTATAATTTTTCTCTTAGCAACAAATAAAATAATGGTTACCTTGAAAATCAATGATTTCTTAGATCAAATGAAATAAAGTAATAAATTATCAAAGGGTTAACAAGAGAGATTTTTACCTGTTTCATAGTCACTTCCTTCCCCCCAAAATTCATAAGAGACTAAATTACATAATGCTAAAGAATAGCTATTAGATATGTATCTATAATGTAACACTGAAGTACTAATTATATGGATTGGTGAATATTGTAAAACACAAATTACCAGACTGCAATTAGGAGAGGCCCCTATTGAATAATTTGCATTACAGTTTTGCAAAGCAATTAAATTTTTCTGCTCAGCAATTACCATACTAAGTAAGTTAAGTTGATGGGTCATCTCAGATTTTGGAGTCCATGGATGAGGAATGATGCAAACAAAGTTAAAAAGGGCAGGAAGACAAACTGGAAAGCCATAGAAAAGGGTTTGGGTTTGCTACAAGCAAACAGAAAAATGTACCACCAGCAGATATGGGCACAGTGGAAACCCTCCAGCATACAAACTGTACTGTTATCTAAGAATTAAGAAGGACTTCATGAAAGGAAGAAGTATTATGCATGTATAGAAAGTGGAAACTTAAAAATAAGTATTTTTAAATTCAACAAAACTTTTCAGTGAATCAAGAGAGAGGTAAAAGCCAATGGCCTGTAATTTAGATAACCCACCATCTTCCATTTTAATTGTATGTCCTTCTCTACACCTGTATTTTCTCTCTCTAATAGCAAGTTATGTAACCACAAATAAAGCCCTAGCAACAGATAAAACAATAACATTTCCTCAAATATTTTGGAATTTTCCTAAACGTTGCTCCCTTTTTAATATTTATTTCATGGGTTATTAAAATAATGAACGTGACTTTCAAATTCATTACTATTTTGCAAATGCAAGCACCAGGGTCTGCGAACCTGTAGCAGTCTGTATTTGAAATCTGTCTATTTTTGAAATATATTTCTGTTTTTCTACAGCTAGTAGATTTTAGTTAAGTGCCAATAAGCTTGGAGCGGCATTGAAATAAGCAAAGAAACAATGCACTTTGAAAGAATTGGAAATACCAAGTTATCTTTAGCCTACCAAAAGTTAAGTGCAAAAACATAAACCCACTGGAAAATTGTGAGACCATAAATACAATTTTCATTTGTGCAGAATTTTGCTTAACTAAAATTCAATTAATTTTTCCTAAGAAGTGGAATGGTCATGAATGCTTACCAATTTGAGCATAAAAATTCTGGTCACTTTATAAAACTAGTAAAATATACAGTTTGATAAAGGAGAATTTATTGATATGAGGTCCTCTTTCATTATTTAATATTTAATATTCTGACAAGGGAACCTTGAACTGGATCTTATATGCTGCTGGAATGGCTTCTCAAAGCTAGAAAACAGTGAGGGGCTGCCATAAGTGAGATGGAGTATTCAGAAATTCACTGGCAGATTATTGAGCATGGTGAAGAAAAGGACTCAAAAAGGTGAGTATTCCAACAGGGATTTAGTGTAAGACCAGCGATCTCACCAAATGACTATGTTTTCTGTCAGGGTCCAGAGAATATTCCCTTCACTACAACAATAATAAATGTACTAGCGAGGGGGAGACAAGCTTCACTGAGAACCTCAGTGGAGACTGGTCCTTTGTAGTCCAGGGCGGGTAGCTGAAAAGGCTATGGAATTGGCTCCCATGTATCAAAAAAGATGATGCAGTTCTGAAATAGAAAAAGTCTAGTGACATCAGAGATAAGGTGGCCTAATTACTATAATGGGCAAGAAACCCGGAATGAAATCTTATGAGTACTGGCCCACAAGAATCTGCAGTGAAGGTTAATAAACCATAATGTTCTGAGAGATAACATAGATAGTATGATGGTTAATTTTATATGTCATTCTGGAGGGTTTTTTGGGATGAGATTAACATTGAAATCAGTGAACTTTGAGTAACGAAGACTACACTCCAAAATCTCGGTGGGCCTCATCTAATCAGTTGAAGACCTGAAAAAAAAAAACATAACACAAGCCTCTCCAATCAAGAAAGAATTCTCCAGCAGCCTGCTTTCAATCTTCGTCTACACCATTGGCTTTCCTGGGTCTTCAGCCTGCCAGATTCTTGCAGATTTTGAACTCACCGTCCTCCATAATGAACCAATTCCTTAAAATAAATCTTGTTCTGAATATATTCACATCCTATTAATTCTGTTTCTCTGAAGAACTCTGATTAAAATAGAGATGCAGTATTTAAGAGTATTGCTTGATAATAATTATCAAGTGTGAGTGAACAAAAGACCCAATGGAAAATCATAACCTATCGTCCAGTTTCTGTTCCCTAGCCAATCAGATCCAAATCCTACCAAATGAAGGACTCCTTGAGGAAGGGCTTGCAACATCATGGCAAATATATACAGCAGTGATTTCCCATTCCATTTCCAAAGAAAGCTTTGGACGTCTATCTAAATTCCTAACCCCTGGAGAAGCGAGAGTAAGTAGCCAGATGACATACAAGAGTTATATACAAGGTCTGAGCTGGCTCATGGCCCCTGTCAGAGTGGAAACAAATGAAAGAGAATTGATAGTTGGAGTGCAAACCCAAGTCTATCTCAAAGCAAAATAGAACTTTGCAGCAAGTTCAATTTGGAATATAAATAACCCTGCCCCTTTCGCCACATGACCTAGCAGATCCCATGGTACTAGAAGGATCCACAGTAGATAAGGACGCCATATGTGTCTTTTCCACATCTTAATAGGAGAGAATCTGTGCATAGCTGTAACATTTTAAAGTAAGGCCATGCTATCGACACAGATAACAATTCAACATTTTAAAAAAAGTAGCTCCTGTTAGAGAATTGAAGCTTGGGTCATCAACTGACTATGCTCCCAGAGTTGTGCAGCCTGAGTTGTGAATTCTCAAATGTAAAGTCATAAAGTCAATTGGGTACAGCAGATGTCTGTTGTGTGATGGCAAAGGTACATTCTGCAAAGGGCCTCGATAGATATGAAGGCGCACGTAAGTTAAGGCAAAAAGCAGTCTAGATTTGCATGGTGCCCCTATCTGTTACACCAGTGCTTATCCCTCATCTGACACCTGTGTCCTCATAGAACATTTCCATGATAAGCTGAAGAGTCAGGGGAAAAAATAATTTGGCTTATTCAGCTCAATAGGTTGGTGTGAATCAGAAATGGACCTCTGTCACCTTACAGCCTCACTCAAGTGTGTCCCTGACACAGAGAATGAGAGGGAAATCCTTCCATTGGGCAGAACTCCATTGAATTAATGTTGAAGAAGTGGTATGGGGTAAAAATTTGCACATTACTGGTAAGAGGCAAATAGCGTGATTGACTGGCCAGGTTCCTGGAATGGGTAACAATGGGAGGTCAGAGGCAAAGATATCTGAGGAAGAAGCATGTGAATGAACTCATGGGAGCGTACATAAAATATGTGGATATCTTAATTCATGTTAATACCTATCAGAGAGCACCCACTTTCACAGAGGCAGTGAATGGCCCAGTGAATAGAATGACAGGTCCAGTGGAAGACTATGAGCTTCAGTCCTTTGCCACTTAAGAGTTTGCACAAAAGCACCATGAACAGAGTAGAGGCGTGATAATGGAGATGAAGCCATCCATGGGCCTGGCAGTAGGGACTTGCTCTCACCAAGGCTAATCCTAATTGTCCCAGAGGATCTGATGTATGGTGAGGGAATCTTGTGCATCATTGCTACACACCACGGTGTCCACTTTCTCTAAAAGAATGGGGGCAGTGGGCAAGTGGCATGGGATCCATTGGCTCAACCATATATCACATCACTCAGTTTAATTTAACATTAAAATAGCCTCTTAAGGGTTCACCTAGTCTTCTCAGATGGGCATGGCAGTGCGAGAATGGTCATTGTTTTTCAAAATGACACATAATTTTGAATCAATGACCATGAGATGGTATTGTGTACCTGCAAAGTGTACCACAATATCTGTGAACTGAAGCATGGAAATAGAGACACTGTCCCTGTGTTAGTGATCCTAGTGGGACTTTGTTCTTTATTAAACTAAAGTTGTCCTACAACTTTACGTTTTCTTTAATAGTTACATTCTGATTCCCAGTGATCAGGGGAAGGGGCACTACTACCAGGGGACATAATAATGTTTCCACTAAACTTAACATTATGAATGCCAACAGGATCTTTATGCCAGTGGACCAGGATGCCAAGAAATGAGTGACTATACTGGCAGGGAAACTAAGCCTGATTATCATGCTGCAACATAATAGGGATAATGACACATATTTTTGAAGTTCAAGAGAATCACAGGGGTCGGGGAATGTGTTTCCATGCTTAGTAGTATCTGTAAATGGGAATGTCAACAACCATGGTCTACCAACATCTATCAATATGTCTATGTTACCCCACAGGGCAAGTCAACTAAGGGTGAGGAGAATTTAGAATGGGTGGTAAAGAAAGCAAATAATGAATATCAGTTATCCAGTAAAGGGGAATAAAACTGGTCTTTCCATCTTCCCTTTGGTTTTATAAGTTTATTTATTCTTTGAAGTAATTTTGAATGGCTATTGCCTTAAAGAGCCAGTTATAGGACGAAGTCAGGTTAACCTGGGGTACAAGTGGATCTGACTATACTGTAGATATTTTGGGTGCCTATTCATGTTTCTTCCCCCTTACAATTTCATCGCACACCAGCCCAACATTCCAATGCCGGTGGTGGCCTCTCTTCCCTAATACCTGACTTCACCCTTTGAAGCTCACTTTATCTGCTTAAGCAGCAGATCAGAAGCACCAGTGAATTATGCCCCCCTCCTTGAGTGCTTTCTGCACCTAATGATGGACTCCTGTTTATAGTATCCCAAGCTCACTTGTGCCTTGGTTGGCATGAGTCTGATGACAGTCTTACACCAGCTGTCGCAGTTCTCTGAGGGGTTTCAGCTCTGCTCATCCACAGTGGTAGCAGGCTTATAGTGCATCCTTTCCCAACTACCATCCTTCCTTTCTCTGTTTAACTTCCACAAACCACCACTTGGGTTTTCTGCAATTTTGATATCAATTACTTGTATTTGACTCCTTCTATTCAATCAAAATCAGTTTCTAGAGGAACCAAACAAGATGCCAAATACGTTAGAATCCCTGAGAAACTTCTCAAAAGAGCATTCTTTTATTTCTGGATCCTGGATTTCCATGCTCCTTTTTCTCAATTATATAAAGACAGAAATGAAGGTTGGAGCACTGAAGAATAGGAATAGAAGTTGAGAGAGTGGCTGGTGACCGATAGAAAAGAATCAAGGATGTCCTTGCTGTTGATCTCACCCCCACTTTTGGTCTTTCAGCCTTGTTTTCTGCACAGGACCTCAGCCTGCATACCTTCCGAGCTAGTAAGCTCCCTTAGCCAATCCCTGATAGGGCCTTAATCTCAGAAAACTTCCTTAGGAAGGGTTCCAAGATTGTGTCCCCTTCCTTCAGGAAGGTAGAGAAAGAGAGAGATCATTTTAGAAATACCCTCCTCTATTCTTGCCGCCCCAACTACGTTTCTTATTGCTGCTCTTTATTCTCTGTGAGTAGACACACTATCCAGGTGTGCAAATATTTCCTCCAAAAGAAGTAACCAAGGAATGGATAGTTGCTTTATAAAGACTTATAAGAAGAATACTATTCTTATTGTCATTTTTCAGGTTAAGCACTTTTTCCAAAGTCATGTGACTAGCATCTGGCCAAGCCAATGATTTTAATCCAATTCCCTCCATTTTTGCAACTTGAGCTCTAAATCACAAAATTAACCTTCTTCTCTTAATGAATGATATGTATGTAGGAACAAGACTTTTCGTCTTGGTGGCTTATGGACATGAGTCACTTTATGTTTCACCTTAATGTCTTTTTCTCTACCTTTCTGCCCTTTTTCTTCTTGTCTTCTCATGCTTTCTGTCCTGCCTTCCTTCCTCTGTCTATAGATGGTGGAGAAAACCACCTTCTATATCCCATCTTTGGAGCACCTGACTGAGCACTATTGAGAACATCCTTAAGGAATGGTGCCTTAACTAGTTTTTAAAGCCCCTGCTCACAGTACTCACTTGGACACTGTCCATTGCCCATGAGGAAAGTGATGAGCAGCCTCAGTGAGACCCCCTTCTTCCCTGTGACTCCAGTGAGTACAGCCAGCTAGCGTCTCAGCCTCTTTTATGACCAAGCAATCAATACGTCCTAGTCACTGCAACCATAAAGGTCCCATTTTGCTCTGTGATTGATATTCATTAATATTACTGGGAAATGGTTTTGCAGACAACTGAAAGACATAAATATGGATTGGAGGCATATGTGTGAATGTCAACGCTCACATTTTAGGGTGCTTTCCTGCTCAAATGACATTGGACGTGAAGTAGCAGAATCTCTTCTGACTGTATTCATATTAACACTTCTGCTATTGAATGAGCCAGAGGTTCTTACATGATGGGGCAGCTAGTCCATAGGACACTGAATTGGAATAGCTCATTTTGGTATTTTGTAAACTGGCTTGACACTCGGGACAGGGAGGGGCATGATAGGGATGGTTATGCACTCATATTCTTGAGAATATTTTAGTTTTCTATAATAATTTTAAAATTTTTGAATTTTTATTATATTGATTTTTTAAAAAAATATAAGCATAATTAGGCTGCCTACACAATCATCTTTTGACCCAGTGCTAGCCTATTCAGTGTCTATTTTCAAACACATTTATGGCAGAATGATTGCCAGTTAATATTATTTTAATTGTCTCAGACTAAAACCAAACCAAACAACATCAGTAAAAACAGAAGAGGACTTGGTGGGGAATATTGTATTTTTCCTAATGAAAATCAACCACCATGCAAAGGTTATGCAATATTTCCGAAAGAGAAAAGTCAAGGGATAATTATGTAATTACATAGCCCTGGGTACTATACTCAGGACGAACTAAGAACTCCTACACTCTGTACGTGAGAGCTATATTCATATTGGGAATAGACATTTACTGCAATCAAGCAGCATAGTGAACTACCTTAAGTAAGTATTGATACCAAATTTTGTTTTTACGGTTTTGTGGTTTTCAACATTTTAAATTATGTTCAGTTGTATAAGATCAATAAACATGAAACTTTCAGCGTAGTGAGGTAACATTGCAGTAAAGAAGATTCATGTAAACACCAGAGGTCAGAGAGTGATTTTTTTCCCCTTTTAAAGGGATTTATACATTATGGAAGTCTGAGAAACACAGACCTAAAATACAAGAGCTACCATTGTTCTCCTTCTCAGCTTCTCACAGCTGATATGCAGATCACTCCTTAGGTAGCCTAGTAGTTGCATGTTACTTCATGTTAATGTATTCTGGGTTGTGATTATTCTTTTCTTACTGTTCTTTGATATTGACACTCCAATTTTGTTTCCTAAAAGCCATGGAGAGCCTCTTGTTATTAGAGATAATAAGCCTCTCTTTATTCACACACATTTGCGGGGGTTTAAGATGCTTTTGTAACTTTGAAGTGGAGAGAAAAAATGATAGAGAGGACAAGAGCCAGGAGTCCCTTGGTGCAAACACAGCTCTGCCAGCCACCAGCTGTATGATTTTGGAGCAGGGATTTCTTCTCTACAAGCCTCAGTTTCTCAAGTGTAAAGTGGTGGTTGTAGAATTTAGCTCGAAGGGTTGCTATGCAAGGTAACAATTCAATTATGTGATGTAAGTGACTCACAGTGGGCACTTAATAGAGTGCTCGGTTGCTTTTCTCTCTAATGCTGAGAGCCAGTTATAATTCATGTAAGAAAATCAGTGCTGCTACATTACACTCCTGTCTTCTGTTTGAACACACCGCTATTATCAAGTTTGAAAAGAATACTGGATTTAATAGTTTATCTCTAAATGATATTTGCTGCTATAAAAGAAATCATGGCAAATATCAAAGGGTGAAGATTTCCCACCTTGACAAAATGCTAAACAACCCAAAGCCTCAGATTCAGAAGGCAGGAGCTCATAAAGGAAGTAGTGTTGATAGTCTGGGGGAGAACAGAAAGACACGTGGGTGGGACTCAGAAGCAAATCACACCAGTTCAGTTACCTTTTGAACTCATGCTACTGTGTGCAGGTACTTTCCAAGAACCAGAAATTGAGCATTGAGCAAAACAGGTGAAATAACAGATTTTACATCGTGCCTGGAGAAATGGTGGGGAGTTAGATGATAAGCAAATAAATGTGTATGTGTTATATAGCCAGGGAGGAATGCAGAGGAGAATAAAGCAGGGTCTTCATTCTCTATTTCATAAAACAGTGCCAGGCATATAATAGGCACTCAGTAAGTATCATTCCCTTTATGAATGATTGATGCCAACAAAATTGTAACTCTTGCCACACCCTCACCCTAACTCTGAATCTCTTGGTTTGGAGTTGCACTGTTTGCAGAGTTGGTTGTATTCCAATTTCTACCAGTTGTATTTACGGAGTGCCTATTATAGGCCAGTCATATTTACTGAGTGTTCTATTATATAGAATACTATATATGGAGTTCATTGTGTAGCTCATACTCCAGAAAGGAAGACAGAAAAAAGTTATAAAGCCAAGTTATATAGCATGTTATATAGTGGTAAGTTCTATGAGGTGAAATAAAACAGGTTTGGGAATGACAGGTGTGGGAATTACAGTTTTAAGTGTGGTCAAAGAAGTCTCAGAGAAGTCGATGTTTTTGAGTAAATACTTGAAGGAGGTAAGGAGCAAGCCACTTGTATATCTTGGCATACGAGTGGAAAATGTATCAAGGACAAAGTCATAAAATGGGAGCATGTCTGGTGAACTCAACAAGGAGGAAGAGGAACATTATGCCTAAAGGGAATTGAGGAAGGAAAAGATTAACAGAAGGCAATACCAGTGAGGTATTGTTCCAGAGAGCAACTCCATTGTTGGAAAAAGAGAGAGAGAGAGAGAGAGAGCGATATCAACACACACAATTTTAAAAGTAAGACTTGGCTCTTTATAAGAACCACACTGAAAAAAGGAAAAAAAAAAAAAAAAAGGAGTTCACCAACCAAGGACTAGCGGTCATCAAACCTCAATTTCTTAACACTTCAGAATTATAGGCCTTATTTTTTATAAATATACTCAAGAATCCCTTAAGGGTTTGAACTGTGGTCATCTGAAGACAAGGCCAAGGGATACATGAAAATAACGTAGGGAAAGTGAGACCTCACAATGCTCAGCCATGCAGAAGAAAGTCATGAGGTGACATGCTTCAAATGAGAAGTTGAAGGGTACAATTTGGAAAGAGGCCACTGGTATTTGTTCAGTAAAATTAGGATTTAGAAATGGATTGTTGTAACTTGTCCAGAGCACTAAAACATTGATGATCTGTGCCAGGGGTCAACAAGCTTTTTCCTTCAAGGACCAGTTAGTCACTCTTTCAGGCTTTTGGAGTCTTAATATCTGTTTTAACTATTCAACTCTGTCATTATAGCTGAAAGCAGCCAGAGACAATATATAAACAAGTGAGCAGAGCTAAGCTGTTTATTTACAAGAACAGGTGAGGGGCTGGATTTGGCCTACAGCCTGTGGCTTGATGATTCTTGATCTATGTTAAACAACTATAAATTGATGACAGTGTTTGTTCAGAGGGAAAAAACATGAGTGATTTCCTGTTAGCTGAGATTTTCAACTTTTATACTAGGTGAACTGTGGACCACGGACCATGTGGTTTTCTCAGCAGATCACATAGGACATGAGAGAACACCATAAGGACTTGGCTTTTACTCTGAAAAAGACAGAGAGCCATAGGAGAACCTTCCTCAGAGGCACAGGGTTACTGAATTCCATTTCTGCTTCCCTCTGGCTGCAGAGTTGAGAATAGGGAGAAGAGTGGAAGTAGGGAGACCAGTTAAGAGGCTGTTGAAGTTGTCCAGGGGTTAGGGGATGAACTGTGTGTCTCCCAGAATGTGACCTTATTTGGAAACAAGGTATTTGCAGAGTTAGTCAAGGAAAAATGAGGTCATGAAGGTGGGTACTAATCCAATATGGGTGTGTCTTTATAAAAAGAGGTAGTTTGGACACAAGCATGCGCTAAGGGAGAACACCATGGGAAGATGAAGAGAGATAGGGTGGTGCCTCTAGGAGCCAAAATATGCCTGTAAACTACCAGAACCTAGGAGAGAGGAATGGACAGATGCTCCCTCACAGCTCTCAGAAGAAACCAACCACCCTGACTGACACCTTGATTTCACACTGATTGCCTCTGGAACTGGGAGACAACGAATCTCTGTTGCTTAAGCCACTCATCTTGTGGTGCTTTGTTGTGGCCGTCCTCACAAACTAACATACCAGAGAAGAGAGGATGGTGGCTCAGACAATGATGGGACCAGTGAGTAGTAGTTGATTTCTGGATATATTTTTAAAGGAGAGTCAACAATGTCGCCATTGGATTGGACGTGAAATGTGAGAGAAACAGAAGTCAAAGGTGATTGCAAACTTTCTGGAAGGATAGAATTGTGAGTAACCAAGATGAGGAAAACTATAGAGAAGTTGGGCTTTAGTGGAGAGAGTTTAGGGTTTAGAGTTTAGGGTTTCTTTTTTGGACATGTTGAGATTGAGATGGCATATCAGTGAGGGAGGTAAGAATTAATTTGACCGATCCCCTGCAGGCTGGGCTTTGGGTTCCTTTGTAAATTCATGGAAACTAGTTAACAGTGAGTGCTTAAGGCAATTAATCCTGCAATAGATCAAGACCAGAGGCCACTGATTTGACACCACATATAGCTTCACTCCTGAGATTTTGGACACTTTGGTCATGCAAGGAAGGAGTTGGTGTGCCCCCAACTGTGAATTCTAGATGGAGCAACAGGAGTGGGGTCAGAGGGGGGCACATTTCTGCCATTTTATTTTGCTATATCCTTGAGGCTTCAGCCTCAGCCCCCTGATTAGACCAGGAAACTAACTGGTATTGTCCCTCCAACAAATGATGACATAGCAGGACAAGATCAAGGTTCTTTGTTTTATTGCTATTGGATCCCAAGCTTTGATCTCAGAGTAAGGGTATTGCTTTTCCAATTATGTAGTTTAACATTCCTCAGCCAAAGAGCTGAGGTCTACCTCTCAGAGTTGATGCATGATCTTACTAGATATATTCCTATGTGTCACTCTGGAATGAAATGGGCAATGGTGAATCACATGCTTGCTTATGTGTTTTCCTTAATAAACTCTAGCATATTCCTGATATGTATGCTGTAATGATTCACCCTAGTTTGCTAGAAGATCCTTAATTAAACTATATCAGGCCTAGTAGCCACCATGACCTTCTAAAAATGAACCCAAGGTTCTTGAGATATAAGACCCATCCTTGGGTTGGAAAAAGTCTGCTTGTGGTGTTTTGGCTAGTTATCTTCAAACACTGGAATGGCAACTCATCACAGGCCCTGGTGATTATTCCTCTGAAGCCCTAAACTTCTTCTGAGATAGTATCTCATGATTGTTTATGACAGTCTTGAAGGGACATGTCCAAGAGAAGATGGCTTCACTGAGGAGAGGTCTGAACAAGCACTCCTAATAAAATTGCAACTTCAGAGCTCTAGTGGGTGACATAGGATCCATAACACATGCTTTGCTCAAAAAATGTTAGAAACACTTATCCAAACAGGACCAAACGAGTGAACAACTTCCCTGAAGTTCCTCCTGCTATTGGAACAGTATATTATTGCTAGCACACCAAAAGTGTTAGTAAGAGGAATATAAGCACTAAACCAATATGACTACTCCCACTGAAGGAGGTCCCAATGGGAGAACATGTAAGCCAACAGAACCATTAGGTGGGCCTCCCCCAAATGTCTTCCTTCTTAAAACACTATAGATCAAATGTAATGAATTGATCTATACAACTCTGTAAAAAATTGAAAAAACTAGGTTGTAGAAGACCCTCCCCACAATCAAACTGATGACAACAAAGTACTTTTAGAGAAGGAATATTAATGGCGGCATGGACAATCGAGAAGACAGAGAAAAGAGACGTTAAATATGTACACCATCTTTTTGAGATTAGTATAATATGAAATTCAGTCTAATAGGGTGGTCACAGGGTAAAATTAACCAACTGTTTCCTAGACTTCAGAATCATCTGATAACCTCAACCTCGAGAAGGGAACATTGGTTAGTTAATTATGGATTCCCCCTTACCCTCGAGAACTCTTGGAGTTGAGACAACTCTGTTTCCTATTGATATATCCAGACAGTGTCCAATCTAAAAATGGAACCCCTTTAGTCCTTGGCCACAAAACTCTAGGTCACCCATCATGCATCTAAATGGCTATGACTTATCATTTATAGTTTCTTCAGAAAACAAGGACAAATGAATATTGAAATAGCTGATTCAAAAACAAATTGTCCTAACCAGTATCTGGCCATTCACTGGTAAACTGGCTTGATGCCAAAATATGGTCATCCCCTGCAGGGATCCATCTGTTCTCAGCTATCCTTTAGTGACCAAAGAGTCAGTCGGTGGGAAGGTGTAGAGCAGAGAAACATGGATATCCCTTCACGCAGTTCTTTTTCACTTCTTACCCAGTCACCCCTCGGGGTGTGAGAAATCTGGGCAGTGCCCTATGCCAGGATATACTTTATCACTGTCATCTTCTGGTTGATGATTTGTGCTCCCGCTGTGGCAGGAACATATGCATTACCTTTGCTCTGCTTTCTTCTATATTGTGCTTCTCATCCAGATGTCCTGCCAGGTGGACACTGGGCTGGTCCACATCACCCTCACAATGTGGGTATAAATGAGTGTACTTTGAGCATCACAAGATGGAAAGTGAGTGAGTGTGTGATAGCAATGGGAAGAGGAAGCCCCCTGCCTATTAAGATGGGAATATTTAATCTTGGAGATTATGGTGGAGATGCACAGTGATTATTTCTATCTGAATCCCCGAAAAGGATTGTCTTCTGTCTCCAATTTTTTGATGACTTAAAAACTTTTTTTAAATATTGTAAATATTTATTGATTTGAGAGAGAGAGAGTGCACACATGTGCATCCATGCATGCGGCGGGGGGGGGAGGGGCGGGGAAGGGCGGAAGGAGAGGGAGAGAGAAACTCACAAGCCTTAGATCATGAGCTGTGCAGAAACCAGGAGTCAGACGCTTAACGAACTACACCACCCAGGCACCCCACGGTGACTTTTTTTATTGATGGATGTCTGGTTTGCTGGATATTCCTTCCAGTATCTGATGTAGCAGGAGGAAGAGCCCATAGCCATTCTAGCCTCTCCTAATCTCAGTACTCTCAGTGCCTCCCAGACTCCTGGTATATACTCCATTAAATTATACTACTCAATACCTATCAATTAAATTGTCAATTAATTGATTATCAATTGTGGATTCTAAGAAATGAGGCCAAGCAAGGCATGCATATAACAGACATAGAAGGAAACTTGGGAAAAGTCTCCAGAATTTAGATATTTCTCATCACACATTATGCCTCCTATGGCGACCCTGCCGTGAAGTTGCAGGTGCTAGCCTGGCTCAGTTCCACACAAAGCATATCCCCACTAATGGGGAGAACAACCACTGACTGGTGAACTCTTCTGAGGGGTTCATGACAGTAACAGTATCTGTTCTGGGCCATGTGTGCTTCCTGGTCTGGTCATCATGTGTGGATAAATGACTTTCCTAGATTGCTTTGGATGAAGATGACTTGGACCCTAAGGAGATTATATTCATCTTTTCCCAAATTCTTTAACTGCCTACTTTCACCCTCTGGCCCAGGTGGCAAAGGACAAAGGAGACACCTTCTGTGGAAGATGAATAATGGAGAGCAAACAACCCCCACAACCTTAGGCATTGTTCTGGCCCTGAACTGGAGATAACTGAGCTGATACTGGTTGCGTTAATTTTGTCATCCATTCTCTCTCTCTCTCTCTCCCTTTCTTCCCTACTTTCATATTTCACAGAAGTAGACACTTCTCTCACCTAATAATTATTTTTAGAAGTATTTTTTAACTTACCTTGAATTTTCTTTTATTTCTATATTCCTTATTTTTTTGTATTTATTAGTTTGATCCCATGTTTTTCACATTACAGAATTTCTTTCAATATCTGTGGATTTTCAGATGTCTTCTCATGGTTAAGGATGGGGGAACTGAAAAGCTAACCAAAAACTGTGCAGGTGTGAAGGGAGCAGTGGGCTTCTCACCTAGTAAGCTCTGATAGAGCTGATCTGCTTGGCCAATTTCCTGGGATTCCTCAAATGTTAATGTCTGTACTTATTTTCCCTTGAACTGGTCAGTTCCTCTGAAAAATATCTTCAATCTACAAACATGGAAACAAAGTAAGGGAAGGATAATGTGGATCTCCCACATTTTATTTGTAGACTTTACTTCCAGCCCCTTTTTATCCCAAATGAAGACTCCATCCACAATAGTGCCTGGTGTTGAGTCCAGAGTTTCTTTTTTTCTTTCTTTCTCTTTTTCCTTTCTCCCTCTCTTTTCTTTCAAAATTTTCTTTCTTTCTTTCTTCTTTCTTTCTTCTTTCTTTTTCTTTCTCTTTCTTTCTTTCTTTCTTTCTTTCTTTCTTTCTTCTTTCTTTCTTTCTTTCTTTCTTTCTTTCTTTCTTTCTTTCTTTCTTTCTTCTTTCTTTCTTTCTTTTTCTTTCTTTCTTTCTTTCTTTCTTTCATTCTTTCTTTCTTTCTTTCTTTCTTTCTTTCTTTCTTTCTTTCTTTCTTTTCCTTTCTTTCTTTCTTTCTTTCTTCTTTCTTTCTTTCTTTCTTTTTCTTTCTTTCTTTCTTTCTTTCTTTCTTTCTTTCTTTCTTTCTTTCTCTCTCTCTCTCTCTCTCTCTCTCTCTTCGTTCTTTCCTTCCTTCCTTCTTTCCTTCCTTCTTTCTTTCCTTCCTTCCTTCTTTCTTTCCAGGAGAGGCATGAGGAGAGGGAGAATCCTGAAGCAGACTCCCTGCTGAGTGCAGAGCCCTACTCTGGGCTTGATCCCAGGACCCTGAGATCATGACCTGAGCTGAAATCAAGAGTCAGCCGCTTAACCGACTGGGCCCCCCAGGCCCCCCGGAGTCCAAAGGTTCTTGATCATTCTCTCTAGAGGACAAACTTTCAGTCTTTTATCTAGTTGAGAAAAGAGCAATGATCCAGAAGCATTGGACAGAGAAAGAGAATCTGAACATCTAATTGCTTCTCGTGGGGGCTTTTGACCACACCTCCTCCCTCTGGCCCTTCTTGCTCTCTCACATTCAGAAGTCCTAGGGGTTCAATCTCTGAGCTCTGGAAAATTCACCTTGATTGTGTATGGAATTTCCCAACCTCACTATTGCTGGAATCATTTGCATTGTTTTGTGTTGTTGTTGTTCTGTTTGCTGAGTCAGTCACTACTTGTCCATCTCCTCCTTGGCTCCCAGGATTTTAGTATTTTGTTACTGCTTGCTGCCTCCTGTTTTGTTTTCTCTATCCACATAGGTTTGTGCTTTTAAAAACATATCTCTACGCTTATTCTGAGGTTTCTATGAGAATCAAGATCTGTTTTAAAATGTATGTTTAACATTCTTTATTTAACTCCAGGGCTGTGGTGTGCTTGAAACTTACAAATAAACTGCTTCAGTTTCTGGATTCCTCCAAAGTATCCAAACTAGCATCACATGGCTGGTGTGTGTGTGTGTGTGTGTGTGTGTGTGTGTGAATAAGAGAGTAGTGTGTGTGTGTGTGTGTGTGTGTGTGTGTGTAGCGTGTACAGATTTTGTTTTCAAATCATGCAGGCGAGAACAGGAAGAACAAATTCTCCAGTATCAATAACAATGACTATTTCTTTCAGTACTTTTTAGCACAGGGATTTTGCTCAATGTTTTATGTGTATAATTTTTGTTAATGTTCACAGTGCTGCTGAAAAACAGGTTTTATGATTCTTCCTACTTTACAGTTGGGCACCCTGAGTCTTGGAGTTTCAGGAACCTATCTAAGCTAATACATGGTAGAGCCAAGATCTTCATCCAGGTCTATCCAAATCCACGCACCAAGTTCCAAACCTCTGAGCTTAGAAGCTTTGATAATGGAGAGACCCATGGTAGCCTGAAGGTGGGCATTCGTGATTTTGTACTCGCAACCACTACAGCACCTCCCAGATGGTACAGCAAATGCTCATTTGTTATTCTAGTTTGTCTTCTGGGTATTTTCTTCTGTCACCCATATATAATAGGGCAGGAGGGTTCCTGGAGGAGTTTGCTCATCCTCCATAACCTCCCAAATTATTCCATCAGCCCGATCATTATGCAAATGTTAATTCCACCCTTTCTTCTTTGGACCATTCCAGTAGGCTCCCAGTGCATTTCTGAGATTCTGTTCTCTCTTCTCTTTGACCTAAAACTGAAGAAAATTATATTTGATTATCTTTTAACAAGCCATCAATCCCTTGCCATGGGTTGTTCGATCCTCATACTAAACCTATTTTGCTTGTTTTACAGGAAGGGGAAACAATGCTCAAAGAAATTGGGTAGCATCCCTTCATTAAATCAAGAAATAAGTAGTCCAACTGGGACACAAACAGGAGGTTTTGTCACTAAGCCCAGGGCCCGGTGCATTACAACAAATTGCCCCCTTAATTGGAGATCCAATTGTCACATTAGAAACTACTGTATATGTCATTCCTCAGCTCACAAGCCTTCAACACCTCTCCACTGTCTATAAATCCAGGTACTAACATTGAGTCCTGCAGTTTCATGCAGCCAATCAATTTCTGTAGCTTCCTCTCTTCCCTTTCCTTCAAATCCACCTAAACCTAAACTCTAGATGGAGGTTGAAAACAAGCCTTCCCTGGACCATCTCATGCCCATAGACATGTCAGTTTGGTTCACAGACAATAATTTAAATGAGGAACTTGATCATAACCATGTCAACAATTGGCTGGAATTATGTGCCCGTTGCTTCCCTAAGCAGAATCCGAAGCTTCCAACCGCACTGTTTTCCCCACTCATCCCACTGGCACATTTCCAGCATGCTTCACATTGTGCATTACCGGCGGGACTCACACATGCAGGTTGTGGTTGCTGTCACACACACTGTGTTTAGCATAAATAGGTATTCAGAGGGAACTTTACATTAAATTTTTCAAGTAAAGTTGTTGTTCTCAAAATGTTAAAAAAAAAATCCCAGAGATACTTGTTAAAAGTGCAATTTCCTGGACTCTACCTAGATCCGCTATAGAGAAGCTCTTATCTGGCGCTTAGTTTCAGTAAGATTCCTGGTGTTTGTTACATCAAGTAACATTTGAGGATCAGACATTAGATGAAGTGGACAGCACTCTACGATTTCTTTTTCTCAACACAAGGCATGTTCCCTCCCTCCATATCTCTGCTCTTACTCTTTCCTTTGGCTGGAATCTCTTCCTTCGGACCACCCCAATTACGTTTTTGCTTTCATAGCATACTATATAGAGGAATTTTCTATTAAGATCAAGGAGACCTCCCTTTCTCTTTTAAGGCTCCAAGGTGTTTGATAAGTTCTTTTTATAAAGCAATGAATGAATTTTTTAGAATTCCAAGATAAAACACCATACAAAATGGCTATCAACAAAATTCCTTTATTTTCTATTGAAAACCAGTTTATTAATCAGATATTATCTGATATCACCAGCACTGATTGCTCAGTCCTGTTACTCTAGAGGTCTCTTTCCTCAAGTTTAAGCAGAAATAAATAAATATATCTGCATCTATGTATCCAATGGTCAAGATCCATTGATACCACCTGGTCACTGTGCCTCTCCTGTAACTGACTCCCTCTTCCATAGTCAAGATAATTAACCGTGATGATATCCAGTGACAGCTTTCCCTTCTAATTTGGCTCACTGAGAGGTGGCCTTACTTTATTCTCTTACAGAGATTCTATGAAGAAATAATCGTGCAAATGTTCTCATAACAAAACGTGAAATTTAAAGACCTTAGAAGGTTTCATTATCTTTCTCTTTTGCTATGTTTTACAAACAATGTGGTGCAAAGCATATGGCGTAAGTCTTACTGTTCTGTGTTCCCCTAGTTAAAACTGAAAATTCCATGTTTATAAATAAAGGAAACCCATGTCCCATGGAAAATGGCCAAATGCACTTTGACCCATAAAGGCAAGAGTCCATGAGGTCTTTTAGAACCTTCCTCACCATCCAATAAACACTTTTGTTGTAAGATGAGAAACTTCTTATTGCACAAAATTTAACGTTCAGACAAAAGTCATTTCTACTTTGTCCTTTTATATATTCATTGACTTTTTTTATTTACTATTTCATTTAAACGTTTAGTGTCATCCAATGCATGTTACTTTGCTATACAGACCTATATAAGAAAATAACCCAGCTTCCAAGTAGCAGGATTCTAATAATCTCCTTTAGGAAACCTGTGCTGTATGCACTAACCAACTCCTTTCTTTGCCTTATCTCATTCTGCCTTGTGCTTTTATACCTCTATCCTTTCTGCTCCCAATACCCACTTTCCACTCAATTGTAAACTCCTTGATGGAAAGACCCATGTTTTATTCATAGCACCAATAAAGTGTCGGGCAAGCAACACAGCTCAATAAATATTTTCATTGGGGTGGTTACTGCACTCTCAAGAAAATGGACAGATATGAAATACAGAGGAAAGGGAAACAAATTATCTTACTATCTTCTACATTTTTCTTCACACTAAATTCCTTTTGACCTCTTGAAGAGCCATAGTCTATGCTCACAATAAATGTGCCTGTTTTTGAAGCTCGCTCTTTCATTACAGAGTCTCTCTCCAGGGCTTGGTCAGTTTCTTACGCTAGTTTCCTGGCCTTTCTGCCATTTGGATCCCTCAAGATGGTGTCCAACTTGTTGTTGCATCAAACAGTTTTCTTTGGTTCAACCAAACACGAGCTTCACACTTTTTAGTAATCAGAAATAATATTTACAACAGGAGAACACTGAAAGAAAACCCACAACCACCCATAGGAAATGTGACTTATTTTACCTGAGGTCTTATCAGTCCTTTGCATAAAAGCTAGCTGCTGTCTTAGGTTATTGATATTTGTAGCCCATATTTCCAAGAATAGCATGATTGCACTGGGTACTTAACACCTAAGCTACCTACTAGCAAAGAAGGAGGCCCTGGGGGGTACTCTCAAGAACCTAAGAACCTTTCAAGTTGAAGTGGTTCAGAGTTGTTGCCTGTGTGTGTGTGTGTGTGTGTTTAGTTTGAAGATGTGTTAAGAAAACCTGACTCAAAATTGAAGTTGGGAAGCCATAAAGGGAGGGTTCTCATGCACATACAGCTTACACAGTCCAACAGGAAGAAGGAAGATTTCTCTCAGCCCAGCAACAGCACAGTTGTCCTTGCCTGCAGCCAATGAGAAGCCCCCACCACTTCAAACTCTGTTTCCTCCAATGAATTTTGTTTGCAACACCTCCTCCTTTCCTATAGAAAAGATGCTCTCCTCAGTTCTCCAGACTTGCCTATGCTTTGCCATAATTTGCTTTGTCCCAAACGGCAATCTCTCTATAATATATTGACCAATGAACTGGTTTTGCTGGATCAATCAGTTACTTTTTTCTTTCAGAAGGCTGACATTTCACACACTTGTACATGTAAGCATGTGTGCGCATTTTGCTACAATCTGAAGTTTTAAAAAGCCAAACAAAATTCTTTTTTTTTCTTAAATAACATTTGCATGTTATCCTGAAATGTTGTTCTTCAGGTAAAAGTTAGCTTTATTAAATTTCATACAGGGAAAAATTATACTCTTACATTGCCATGGCAACTGGAGACCTCATCTACTATTAAGTTAGAAACACTCTTGGCTGGTAAGAGGAACCCCCCCGCCCATCCATCCACCTGGGGTTAAAGAACTCCTCCTCCTAAAAAGGAGCTGCATCTCTATGCAGTTTTATTTACTTAATAACATCAGGGTAACGCCCAATACTGCTTGGTAACTTTGCAGGAAGTTAGGCTTGACATACAACTGGCTTATTAAAGAAATCCACTTTGTAATGCTTTATAATTGGACAGATACTTCTTTTATTCTTTTTGGAGAAAAATTGCCTCCTTCCTTTGACCACCCTTATTACACTTCACGAATGACACAGCTGTAATTTACAGATCCTTGGGGTTTTTTGTTACTTTTATAAATTTAAGAGCTTTTCCTGCTCTTTCTCTTCTTTTCTCCATCTGAAAAAGGAAAAGATCCCATCCCCTTCTTGGACATCCTGATCTTCTATATATCATCACAGCATTTCATCTGGATGATGTATTAGCTTCACCCATCAAAAGCGTCCAATCCCTTTGGTGATATATTACTCACTGACAAATGCCAGCTGGCGAGAATTGCTTTTGTGATTTTACCAAGAGTTACCTCATTATTTAAAACAATGAATTGCCTTTGAAATGATAACTACTAGTTGAAGAAAGAACAGTGTGCTATTACCGAGGCTAGGCAGGCCCCCATGTCTGGCCAAGCCTATTAGAAGTCAACCTTTCAATGAATGGGCATAATGTGGTTGTTCCATTTTGCAAAGAGAACAAATCCATCTTGGTCAGATAAAACTAATGTTTGGAAGGGACTCACTGAGGAAATGCAAGTTCTTACCCCTCACTGGCCCATATTGGATTTTAAGAAGGTGTAGAGCATCCCAAAGAAAAACATTAGACATACACCTTAGCTTGAAAGAAGTTAAACTTTTGCTGATGAAGTTTTTGTTTGTCCATTTGTTTAAATTTTAGTAGTTTTTCATTCTCTTCCTTTTTATATAAAAAATCAAGGTGGGGTGCTTGGGTGGCTCAGTCGGTTAGGCTCTGCCTTCAGCTCAGGTCATGATCCTGGGGTCCTGGGATCGAGCCCCATGTCAGGCTCTCTGCTCAGAAGGGAGCCTGCTTCTCCCTCTCCCTCTGCCTGCAGCTCCCCCTGCTTGTGTTCTCTCTCTGTCAAATAAATAGGTAAAATCTTTAAAAAAATTCAAGGAATTTACTGATGGTTTTGACTGTAAGAGGTAATTTGGAAAATGATGTAAAAATGAACTTGGAGTGAGATTATGAAGAATTTTGATAGTCACAATTAAGAGTATGGGCAGAAAATGAAGAAAAACTGGTAGGAGAATGACATGACTGAATGCACATATATCTGAAAATTAACTGGTTGGAATGAAGAAGATGGTTTAAGAAGATGGTTTATGATGTAGATAACTTGATGAAGTCCTGAATGAGCTTCAGCTTTCAGAGAAGCCATTCAAAGAAGGAAAAGGAAACAAGAATGAAAGGAGAGAATGTAGAAGCCAGACTGAGCATATAAAAATGTTTTGGCTAATGATCTCATAGTACCGAGGGCAATTCACAGAATGCAGGCACTCAACTTCACTCTTATTTAGTAGAAATAAGAATCAACATCAAGATGGATATTATTAGACCCTTGGGAATAAAATGTAAAATAAGAATGAATAAAAATAGCATTTATTTATCTTCTTTGAACTTCAGAAAGTAATAGATACAGTTCCAGAACCGGGTCCTTTATGCTTATTAACCCCTCCCAGCTCTCTAAGAGCTAAATAGTACGGTGGACAGCAGTGAATAGCCATAGGTTTAGGATTAAACGTTTTGCTCACATTGCATTTTTGTCTACACAGAGGGTACAACAGGTGTGGTATTTGTAGTTTTCTTCATCCTCAGTTTACACCTAAAGAAACTGAAATATTCAAGTGCCCATCCGAAGGTCACCCAGTGCAGTAACAATTTAGTGGAGACTCTGGTCCAGAGTCAGCATGGTCTCTCTTTTTACAAACATGAAAGAAGATGGAAAAATAAGAAAACATCTAACTTCAGCAATAGTCAAGCCAATGAGGACTACACGGAGAGAGCAAACTTTAAAGAAGTCAAAACACCGGGGCAAAATTACTAACTCTTACTAATTTTTAGCTATTGCGATTTTTAAAAAATGTTTTCTGTCTAATCAGTTGTTGATTTAACAGGGAATCCTGTTTGCTTCTACATCACTCAAGGAAGCCCTGGGTTTGTAATAGAGCTCTTCACACTTGTAGCTGGATCTTAAACCCAAATCCTACAAGGGGAGTGCAGTTAATAAAAATTCATGATAACGAAGTGTCCCTTAGTTCCAAGCTTCTTGTATTGCAACCAAATAGAATACCTGGCTAGTTACATTTCTTTTTAAAACACTTTTAAAAAAGATTTTATTAATTTATTTGAGAGAGAGAGAGCACACACAAGACAGAGCACAAGCAAGGGAAGCTGCAGATAGAGAGGTAGAACCAGGCCCCTGGCTGGGGAGGGAGCCTGACATGGGGCTCGATCCCAGAACCCGGGATCATGACCTGAGCCCAAGACAGATGGATGAGCCACACAGGCGCCCCCCTTTTAAAATGCTTTTAAAGACATGAATTCTCTTCCCTTTCTCCCCCTGCCCTTTTATGTCTTTACACATGCATGGGTGTGCACAAGCGCATGAGCACACACACATGCAGAGTTCACAATCCAATAATACTCACTGGCGGTAGTACTTAAAAATAAGATTCTACTTCTTCATTCCTGCCCTAAGTGAATAGAATAAAAAAATGAAACTGCAAGTTACCATTGACATCATCTAATTCAATCTCCTTTTTTTCCCCTCCTCATTTTATAAATCAGAAACTGGATAAGAAGGCTTTGTGCTTAGGATCACATGGGTTGTCAGAGGATGAGTCCTGAATAGGGAAACAGTCAAGGGTAGGGTAATGGTAGCGGAGGGTAGGGCAGGCACAAGTCCTTAGGCAATTCGATTAATCACTTTGATTTCAAGTGTCATTGGTTATTGTAGAAATCCAATGGGGTCACAGATTCAATAGAGCTGAATAGGCTGTACATGCCTGTAAAATATAGGCATCAATGAGGCTTTCTTTTAATCATAATGCTGACACTATGGAAACAAGCACAGTTTGGGAAACCAAACGGGACTGAGATCAGCTGTCAGCTTCATTATTTACTTCTTTCAGAATCTCTGTCCCAAATATTAGTTATGAGGATGAGGGCAGGGGCACTCTCATCGGGAAGGGTGCATTTGTGCATAATTGGAATGTCATTTGTCAACAAAGATTGCATTTTAAAAGGCATGGTCTTTTTATTTAGTAATCCCACTACAAGAAATTGACCCCACAGAAGTATTGACAACCCTTTACAAAGGTCTTTCTACCAGAATGCTCATTATAGCATTTTTTGATAGTAGCAAAAAATTGGAAACAAATGATGTTTTGTAGATGATTACAAGAGGATCAGTTACATCATTTTAGAACCATTCTTTGAATTTAAGAATGAATAAATATAGAATGCATTTAAAGTATACAAAGAAATAATATGTAGCCATTCAAAAAACGAGATAGAAAATAGAGGTTTGTGCCTCAGTCAGTTAAACGGCTGCCTTTGGCTCAGGTCATGATCCCAGGGTCCTGGGTTTGAGCCCTACATCGGGCTCCCTGTTCAGCGGGAAGCCTGCTTCTCCCTCTCCTTCTGCCTGCCTGTCGCTCCCCCTGTTTATGCTCTCTCTCTCACTATCTCTGTCTCTGTGTCAAATAAAAATAAATAAAAAATCTTAAAAATAAAAGAAAATAGAGGTTTGAAAGTTCTATTATTAAATGTCAAAAGCCCTGGGCAAAATGTTGAATATAGGATAATCATCTTCACGGTATAAATTATACATATGATACAGATATAATTGTATGCTATAATTATAAATTATATATATATCAACAGTTAATACATAAAATTTGGAATATTATAAATATGTTTATGCTTATATAAGCATAAGGCAATTTCAGAAAGGAATTCAAGAAAGAATCAAAAGAAACTCTTACCACGAGGCTCCTGGGTTCCTCAGTTGCATCCAACTCTTGGTTTCAGCTCAGGTCATCGTCTCAGGGTTTTGAGGTCAAGCCCTGCATCAGGCTCCATGCTGAGCACAGAGTCCGCTTGTCCCTCTCCTTCTGCTCCTCCCACCCCCCCTTGCACTCTCTCTCTCTCAAATAAATAAATAAATAAAATCTTAAAAAAAAAAAGAAACTGTTATCAGCAGTTACCTTAAGGAGACAAGCTAGTTTAGTGAATTGAGTAATTGCACTGTGTGTGTGTGTGTATTTGTGTGTTCGTGTATGTGTGTGTTTATACAAAATTGTATATACACAAAACTTTATATATGTGTGTGTATATGTATATGTGTATATATATATGTACATATATACATACACATATGTATTGTATATAAAATTTAATCATGCAGACAATCTCTGGGTATGTGTGTATGTGTATATAAATAATCTGGTGATAAGATTTTGGACCATTTTTGTTTTTCTGTTTGATTTAAAATTAAACAATAAAACTTGAAAAATAAACAAAAATACAAACAAATAAATGAATACAAGAGGTATAATAACATTGTCCTGACAAGCTGTAATTAGTAATATAATAATATATATAAAGATAGAAGGCATATATGTAAAGATATAATATAACAATACTAAGATAATATGATAATAATATAACATACAAAAGATAGAAGGCGTAGTACTGATTACATAGATGATAGAATGATCTCTCCTCTTCCCTTTCAACCTCTTTTCTGGGAGTTAAAATACCTACCAATATATATATTTTTTTACAGTTGTGCATCTACTGTTTGAATGTTTATTTCTTGTCATATAATAAGAAAACCTAGCAGGAACATAGTAGAATGCACACAGAATGTCATACATTCATTCATTTAAATAAGTAGATACTATGTACACAATTCTGCCATATGCTGGGAATGCCAAGATGACTAAAACATTCCCTGTCCTTGAGAAGCTTACATTCCGGTGGGAATCTCATATATAAAAATATTACATCAAGTGTGGCCAGTGCGAATATTCATGACATCAAGAGAAAAATAACAAAACAGAGGCACAAGCTGAAGTGAAGCTTCTCAGAGGGGCTGCAATTACATGTAAAGCATGCTAGTGTTAGAGTTACAGGTTGGTCCCACAAGCCGGGGTGAGGCATTTGAACTCAGTCTTTTAGCTGCACTGAGCCAGAGACAGTTTTGAAGCCTAGAAATGAGGTGATTCATTTCTTCTTTGGAGAGGTCAATTGATTGATAATTTGGCAGCTAGTTTGTAAGAGAGAGGTGCATTCTGTTAGCAGAAGTATCTATTAGGAAGTTATTACACTAGTGTGAGTGAGAGAAGGCAGTGTTCTGAGTACAGGAAATGACAGTAGACACGCAACAAGGCGTAGATTTGACAGGTGTTGAGGATGTAGCATACACAGAAATAATTGGGTACATGGAGTACAGTCAGTGATGACCTGGGATGTCAAGCAAGGACAGATGGATGCTTTGTGGTGGTGTTAGTTGAAAAAGAATTCAGGAAAAAGTCTGGGAAGGCTGGGGTAGTGAATAACCAAAAGTGTGGGCACGTAGGGTGTGAGGCACCAAGCATGTCATTCCCTGACTAGAAATGACGGCGGGCATGGCGTTATGCATGTCCGCAGCTCAGTGTGACTTATATTGTGAAGTCCTCCATGACTTCACTCAGAAAAAAGGCTGGACATTTCAGTTTAGAAGCTGTTCATATAATGAGATGAGAAGGAAAGCAAGAATGAGTGACACACATTTGAAGAGCAGATGAAAGAGAACAAACTGGTAGTGGAGGCAGGGTTGGGCTAAGGTAAGCGGCGAGGATTCCTATTAGAAATAAAAACACCCGTGACTTCAGATGTGAATCATTTTCCTTTGTGAAATGAGCTTTAGCCCTTTCAAAATCCAGGAACATTATGGAACACCTTCTGCTCTTAATTGGCTGCTAGCTGATCTACATAATTAAATACCACTCACTGCCCTTAAAATTTGATGCACCCTCTAGCAACCTTCGTTTTACATCTGTTCTTAACCAAGATTTCCTGGTTAAAGAAGGGCTTTTTTTCTTTCTTTCTTTTTTTTTTTTTTTGATAACTGATTCTTTAAAAGCTTTTATTTCTGCCAGAGAAAAACCCTTTCAGAATAATTTTTTAAACACTTCACTGAGATTTTTCAGGCACAGTTCTACAATGTTCCCCGACAGCAAATGTTTTCTTGAAACTCTGGAAGGGTCTCAACCACCCGACTCCCAAGAACTAATACCAGAGAGTAGGGGAAAAATGTCATGGCAAAGACTTTCATGGCCCTCTGGAGAGTTGTTGGAAAAGATAATATGATATGAACCTCATCTCAACCTCAATAACCCCTGTCTTGCTGGGATCAATAAAACACGGAAAACCTTCAGAGTATCCAGGGTTGAATTTAATATTGCCCTCTAAGGGCATTCCTTTTTCCAGCCCACAGAGCTTTCAACAAATTCATTGGCACATAAAAACTTTTTTCTCATAGATTTTTCTTTAGCATACAAAAGCTTCCAATTCCAACAAAATCTCTTTTAGCAAAATACCATGTGAATGAGTTTCTCTGCAGTCAAAGCAGTCAGAATGCTCATTAAATTGCTAAGCAGTTAATTCTATAGCCTCAGATCTGAAAGATAAGCTACTTAGGGGACAAAACTCATCCTTCCCAGTGACTTCTTTTCTATTTTCTGTCTGAAAATGATCCACTTTGGGGATTTTTTTTTTTTTTTGCAATAAGAGTTCATTTCCCATCGAAATCTCTCCCTACGCACTGTCAGTGGTTGTGCATTTGACTGAAAACCACGATATTAGGAGGAAGCTGAGGCCGTGTCTAGACAGGACGCTGCATTCCAAATCCAAACACCTAGGTTCTAAAATGACCCACTGTTTTGGATTATTCTTTCTACTGACACCTCTCTTCATATAGATAAGACAGTTGATATTCAGGAAAATTGCAATGTAGTGGAGATATGTAAAGCTTTAAGTAAACTGCCTACATGCAAGTCAGTTGGAAAAGAAGCAGTAAGATTTGAGGTTGGTTTTTTTGTTTGTTTTGTTTTGTTTTTAGTGGAAGAGAGGTGTATCCTCAGTTCTATTTAATTTGGATCCAGAATGGCATTTTATTATTAATTGTTAAGATCAATGTACCAGAAGGTCATTAATGAGTAATGGACATGTAATAGAAGTATATAACAATGAGAAGAAGGAGGCAGAGGCAGAGGAGGAGGAGGAAGACAAGAGGAAAAAATGCAGTAGACCTTGCAAACAGGTCAATTTTAGATATTTGGCTTAATTCCCTGTGCGTCTCCACCCTGCAATAAAGACTGGTATTTGCTAGGACCAGAATATCAAGGATATCCTTCAAAAGGCAGACCAGAATTCTATGGGAGAAAGAGCAGTCTGTTTACCTTTTCACCTCCACTAGATAGAGTTGCAACGTTAGTGAACTGTTTCCTGAGCATCCCTAAGGCAGTTCCTAAACCATGAACATCCTTGGTAGGAGGATTCATTAAAGAAAAAATTACTCATGACACTTGTTAAACTGGTAAGGCAGACATGGGGATTTGCGGTAGGGGAGAGAGATTGGGCTCAATTCTGAATAGAACAAGGAAAGGTGGGAATTCAGAGCCAAGGAGCAGAGTGGAGGGGGACTGGGGGATAGAAAATTACTAAGAGGAACACTAGGAGTAAGAGGGGATTCCGGCCAAACTGACCAAGCCAGATACTTGCTGAAGACAGACAAGGATGATCAAGACATCACCTGGGGATGGTGGAGGATGACAAACCCAATCAGATAAGGAGGGTGATCTGATATGGACGGTGGAGATTTCTGGCTATACCAACCTGGAGGATTCTTACAAAAACTGGGCAATGCAAAGATAGACATGGAAGTGTGAAAGATGAGACCTTATTAAGAAGAGATCAGAGATGGGCGCCTGGGTGGCTCAGTTGGTTAAGCGACTGCCTTCGGCTCAGGTCATGATCCTGGAGTCCCGGGATCGAGTCCCACATCGGGCTCCCTGCTCAGCAGAGAGAGTCTGCTTCTCCTTCTCACCCTCCTCCCTCTCATGCTCTCTGTCTCTCATTCTCTCTCTCAAATAAATAAATAAAATCTTTAAAAAAAAAAAAGAAGAGATCAGAGGAAGCTGACTGAAGTTTGCTCAAGGAGAGACTACTTGTCAGATTGGAGGGAGAGTCAGAGTTCACAGTGTCACCAGAAATGAATCTTCTTTCCTCCACATATAGGGTAATGCCTCCTCCAAGAAATGAGGATCGGGCAGTCAAAGTTCCAGCGGCTTCCACTGACCTGATGTTCTACTCCTTGGCCTGCTATGTTCCTGTCAGGACAGGCAATGAGGTATAGAGGTTAGATGCTGTTTATGCTGTTAGATGGTGGTCCAAAGGAACACCATCTAGTAGCTGACTGACCAGAAGTCCAAGCAGTGAACAGTACTGCTCCCTCACAGACTGCTTTTTTTTTTTTTTGGGTCCCATTTTCCCATCAAGTAAGTCACACATCTCCCAGCTCTTCAGAGAAGAGGTTATTTCCAGACTCCCCTAAAATAGGGATTTGCTGCCCTCCGTCATTCCCCGAGAAGCCTTCCTACTTTTCATCCCAGGAAACATTTCATTGTGCAGGCCAACCTGGACTTGCCCAGCCCCAAGCCCCTGTGGCTGGACTCCCGGAGCACCAGGAAATTGAAATTCCTTAGCAGCTCTGTCCCTGTAATAAAACTATTTTTCTTGAAATTGATTGCTTGCTCTCCTGGAGACCTAAGTCATTTCTCCTGGCCACTCTGGTTCCCCAGCACATACTGGTTATCACTGTGATCTTAAGAGAGATTGTTTCTGTGTTTAAAAAAGAAAAAAAGTGGAGGTAGACATTGGCATCCCAAGTCCTTCACTAATGACTTAGCATGAATTTATGTTAACAAGGAGGCAAGACTTCTCTACCTGATACCTTTCTTTCCTATGGTTCTTCAGCCAAAACAGAGCTAGTGCTTTTGATTTGTTCAATATTTATTCAGCATCTGCCTAGAACCGGAGCATAAGAGCTGGGCCCTGCCCCCTCACAGCTCAAAACATGGCAAAGGAAATAAGACATGGTGAGCAAATAATGCCATGTAAAGGAAATGTAAAAATGAAACTCAAATTTCGGTATTCATAAATAAAGTGGTATTGGACCAGCCATGTGCATTTGCTTGCTTACAGTCTGTGCCTGCTTTCTCAGCACCATGGAGAGTAGAGCAGCCTAGAAAGAGACAAAGTGATTGCAGAGCCTAAAATATTTACTATCTGACACTTCACTGAAAAAATTTTGCCACCTTCTCTATGAATCACACAAATGACAGCTCACATAGGTTAAATACTTTAAACTTTTCTAGCTCTTTGAAAGTCAATGATATGATGTTATCCCTGCAAAATCCCCATGAATTAGGAAAGTAGGTATCATTATCTTCGTACAACAGCCAAGGAAGTGGTGGTAATAGATCCCAAATTAAAGAAGCTCAGTATAGCTGCCAGGCAAAAAGCACAGCAGAAAGATGACTCATCCTTGCCAAAAACCTCAACCATACCCTTCTGTTTTGCAAGCTTCAAATTGCAGTGCAAAATCCTCCCGCTCTCCTTTCTGTACTCAATCCCCTCTCCCCCCCACCCCCCATGGCTACCTCTCCACCTCACCCTGGGTAACAAATGAGAAATTTTGAGGACTATTGAGCACTATAAATTTTCACAGCAGGGCTGCTTCTCAGCCCAGGAACTTGGGTAATTGTCACACGTTGGTAAAATTCATAGGAGACAATTGCCCTCAAATCAACAATTCCATCTGCAAGATACTATTGGGGGTAGGAAGGGTAAGAATCCTGTCCTCAGTGCTGTATACAGAGTTAAGAATTTTAACTCACTCTTGAATAATGCCTGCACACATTTTTGGTCTTTTTAAAAAAGTTCTCTTTCTGTTGTTTGTATTGATTTATTATCACTATGCTTTTAACACTATATTCACATTAAAATACTGGAAGGAAATGCAATGAACGTAAAAAATGTTTTGGGGTGCAGAGATAATGGGTGTTTCATTCCTAAGTGTCCTATATTTCCCACATTTTCTATAAAAATATGTTTATTTAAATATGTAAAATATATATATATATACTTATTTGCATATTTAATGAGACTCATGGAAAGACTATCTCCTTGACCAAACCTCAGAGAGCTACTCAGAGCCCTTATTTTGACTAAGTGTTGCCTTAGGCCTTGTCTTCACCTGCCTGGCCCACTTTTAGAACAAATCTTGCTAAGTCAGTTTAGTGAGCATCCCCCCAGCCCCGCAACTTTGCCTTGATATCTCATCACTTTAGAAATATCCGATCACTCTAGGGACTGTGATTGTATTCCTCATCCTCTACCTACCTTTGATATGTGATCACCCTGGCCTGTCTTCAGCAAGATTCCTATTAAGTTGGTCTAGCAAGAAGTCTCTACCCTCGATGTCTTCTCTTAGTAAGTTTCTATCCACTGACTCCCTCCCTCTCCTCCTTGGCTGCAAATCCCCCCCCACCCTTGTCTTTGTTGTATTTGGAATTGAACTCCATCTGTCTCCCAGACTGCAGTAGTCTTAACACCTATTAAAACTGTCTTACATAAAGTCTTCTTTACCATTTCAACAAGTGTCAGAATAATTTCTTCTTTAACATTCTCAGAAGACCCTATTTTTTTTTTTTTTAGTTATCTCACAACACATTCCTTAAGGAGCCTAGAAGCCCTGTTTCAGCCAGACTTATTTATCCAGAATTTCTTAACTAAACCATCTGCCTTTCCCCACCTTTCTGTCTTTGCTAACAGCATTCAATCATGTGAAACTCCTTTCTCTTAGCAGGATTTCAAGGAAATTTCATTATAACAAATGGTACCTTTCTTTAGCTATTTTGAACTATTTCATTAAACTAATCTTTTTTGTTTTTGCTGACAATGACAACTATCTTTACCTACATCCATCAGTTATAGTTATAGAGCCAATTTTTGTGTCCAACTTAGGCTGATAATTAAGGACAATTTTAGCCTGGGTAAATTGCAAAATCAGTTCATGAAGACCAAGTCTTGGATTTTGAGAATAGTGTTATCTTAGCTCCAAACAAGCTTCTCAGGTTGGAACAGAAGATATTTTTTTCTGCAAAATGTGCCGTTTCAACAATCTAGTTTTTAGTGCTTGGTGCCAAAAAATGCCCAAAAACAGAGAGGAGAGAATGTTGGTTAGGCAGAGCTAAGTGTAGGTCTATGTATAATCTCTACAAGGTTGAGATAAGTGAGCTGTAGTCTTAAGGGTGCCACTGATATAATTAACCAGTTTCTCACTGCAAGAGAAACAGTAGATCTGGGCCAGTAAGGGCTGTTACAAGTAGGTCAACCGGGTAAAAGAAGAGACATAGGATCACCTAAAGGACACTAAACAGCTTATTCTGCTGCAAAATGTATCTCAAGCCAGTCTAACTGCAGTATTGGAAACCTCCACTATCCTAAGTTAATTATTTCGTTGTAAAGACATCATGACACGAATGGCCCCAGTTAAAATTCAATTAATTTCTTAAATGGAAGAAACATTAAACCATCATTCATTACAATTCAAGAAACATTTGGAGTGCCTGCTATACGTAATAGTTTGTGCTAAATTCTGTGAGGGATAGTCAATAACTTATAAGGTAACAGGGAAATTAGGCACATTAAACCCTGCATCCTGATGGACTAGTTTTTATTTTTTATTTTTTTCACTTCATCATGAACTGATAGTGGCATTTGCCCATAACAGATATACTGGTCACGTGATTCATCAAGTGACCTCAAAAGCACCCAGACTGGTCTATACTTTGTTTAATGAATGGTATTCACTGATCACTCACTTGAATGTCACAGCAATGTCATATTGCTGTAAACATTTCTAAATGCTTACTCTGAATTTCAGAACTTACCTCATTCTTAATTTATGAGTGAATCTTGCTATGGACGGTAAGGAACTGTTTAGGGCCAGCACGGCACTTAGGGCAGCCTTGTCTATACCCAAAATTAACAACTCGGGGCTGCACATTAAAAATATCTGAGGAGGGCACCTGGGTGGCTCAGTTGTTAAGCATCTGCCTTCGGCTCCGGTCATAATCCCAGGGTCCTGGGATCAAGTCCCACATCGGGCTCCCTGCTCAGCAGGGATTCTGCTTCTCCCTCTCCCTCTACCCTTACCCCGTGTCCCCCCACCACCCCTGCTCTCTTTCTCTCTCTCAAATAAATAAATAAAATCTTTAAAAAAATCTGAGAAATTTAAAAAAATACCCACCCTTAGCCCCCATGTCAAACTCATTAGCTCTCTGGGAATGAAGCATGAGCTTCTTCGGTATTTTCAGCAGGCCAGAGCAGTGAGATTCTTTAAGCCTAAAAACTTACAGAAGGCTTCAAAGACTCTCTACAATCCCTGTATAAGTAGATACTTGCCTTTTCATACCACATGGTTTATATGACAAACAAATGTACAGTGCTGACTCCTGTAAGCCTTGTTAGAGAATTACTTTTGAGTGAAGCAATTGTTTTGTGTTGACCAAGCCAGGCATTTGTGTTTAGACAACAGTCACCTAGTAAATGGTTCAGATAACTACACAAATATCTTTAAGAGTCCTTTACAATTTCTCATTTTCTTTTTTTCCAGTTGAAGTAATCCATGGTCATTGTAAAACATTTGGACAATATAGAATAATTAAAGAAGGAAAAAAAATCACCCATAATCCTACTACCCAAAAGACAGCCATTGCTAAGGTGGTGGTGTATTACTTTCCAGATAGAAACTTTTGCACAAAAACATACATATTTTAAAATTATTATCATGTATGTAGAATACTATATCTTTTTATATACGCCATCATCTCAAGAATTTTATCATGTTAATACTCATGATTGGGTTTGCTATAATTTAACCAATCCTTTATTGTTAAACACTTGGATTATGTCATTTTTCCCCATAATATCAGTAGTACTGGAATGATCATTTTATATATGTAACAAATCTTTTATATATGTAACATTTAGGCACATTAAACCCTGCATCCTGATGGACTAGTTTTATTTTTTATTTTTTTCACTTCATCATGAACTGATAGTGGCATTTATTAAGTGTAATCTTTATTACAATATAACTGTTTTTTTTGAGATTTCCTACAAATAACATCATTGGTTCAAAGGGTATGAACATTTTACCATTCTTATTATACACTTTCTATCTTTTTTTCTATAGGATTTTCAATTTTACCCTTTCTCCAGCATGGGAGAAGTACATATTTTCTGAAGTCATGGAACACTGAGCAGTATTATTCTTTAAACTTTTGCTCAGTGATATCTTATTTTTGTTTCAATTTGCGTCTCTGAGTACTGGTATAGTGAAATATGTTAATAGTGATGATAATGATGCTGGTGACGGTGAGGACAGTGATGATGATAGACAAAATGATGCATTAGTCTGCTTGTAAGTGCTTTCCTCTTTTGAATTTACTCCACTTTTTCTCTTTAAGTCTCTGAGTAAATTGATTGGAACCTGTGGACAAACTCTCTTCAATACTTATGTTGAGGCATAGCTTTTGTCAAATATTTTCAAGTTCTTACAATATAGTATCTTTAGCAATGACTCTAAACAACTATTGCAATAACAAATTGGGGTGAGAAGTGTGGGCTCATGGGAACTCCTGCACTGAACAACATAGAGAATGAGAACAGCTAACATTGCCCCAAGACATTAGAGCATCTCAGCTGTGCTAACATCCCTAGGAAGCAATACACCATCTAGCAACATGACATCACTTCAGAATTGACTTTAGGGAGTACTGTAAAATTGAAAGCCAAGAGAGTTACAAACATCAAGGGTCTATGTGGGTTACGTGAAACAAAATTCAGGCTAACGAATGATGGTGAATATTGTACATAATAAAAACATGATACAAAAAGCATGCAAATGGAATCTCAGCACTGTGGGACTGACCACCTGTCCCATTCCCGTCGAACATCGGGGCTCCACCATTTGTATATCTAGGCTATGTGTGGCTGAATGGGGGCAAAAAGATGGAACTTCGACAGGGTTGTGCTCCCCACCCCCATATGGCACAACTGGACAATTTTTAAGGACCGATCTAGATTTCCTATTTGGATATAGCATTTGTGATATTACTGGGCAGCATTTGATCTGACGTCCAACTGCCACAATATAAAAAAGAAAGAAAGAAAAAGAGTGGGAACCACTCCACAGGTGTTAAATTCTCAAATGCCCCTAGAACCACCAGGTATTTTTTTTTAAGTCCATGAGGAATGTATATTTTATTTTAAATCACATGTCTCTAAATCACAGGCTTTATACATCTATATGCTTTACTCTGCCATCCCATACCACAGTTGTTTGTTATCCTCAATAAAGTATCTCCATATTACTTTTGGCACTTTTTAATTGAGATATAATTGATATGTATCATTAAATTAATTTCCAGCATATAATAGCTCAAGGTGGTTTTGTTTTGTTGTGTCAATTTAGTTACTAATTGCCTTTTCTCACCTGAATCCAACACATGATGGCTGATTCACAAGTAGAATGCACCTTTCAGTAATCATTGATAAATTAGAAAGAACAACGACAAAAACTATCTATTTGAAGATATGCAAAAAAAAGAGACTGCAGCAATGAAGGTCCAGTGATTTTGGCTTTTACTTCCTATTCTATCATTAGAATAAACATTTTATCCACTATGGGATTTGGTGTAAAGTGTCATTACCATTTAAGACAAACCAGATACTATGAACCTTCTGCTGATTAGAATTCTTCTCTGGACTCTTATCTGCAGAAAAACAACAAACTTCTTGACTTATTCAGAAGGGTCTCACAACTTGGTCCAAACATATGATGTCTTTCCACACGTCTCATTGCCCTGCTGTTGACCCATTAATTTTGAATTCTCAACTTACCAAATCCTTTTACACCTCCAAGGCTTGTTGGTGCTATTTGGATATCGAAGAAAACTCTTCTTTCTTCTTTGTATCTTGGAGGATCCTGTTCTCCCCTTAAATATTCTGGTAAAAATTATTTTTTTGTTCCCTGTCCATACTCATCCCTTCTCCTTCACCCAGTCATGCCTTTTCCTACATTCCTTCCATTATGTGTACCTATCAGGACAGGACTGCTCAATCTGTGTAACAATTATTTACTGATTTTTCAATAATGAAGTCTTTTCAGGTGAAGCTCTGTACATGGCACTGTGCTTCGCAAAAGAGGAACTTCAGATAGATAATCCCCCTAGTTCTCAGATTACATAGAATTTAACAAGCAAAAGAGAGTCATAGAAAAGTTAAGGGCACTCTTTGCAAGTGGAGGTACTAGGAATTTTAACACAAAGCTCTGTAAATTCTAAAGCCATGAATCTGTTGCCTTAGTCATGATTTAGCACTGAAAAATGCTCCAAATATGCTCCTATAAATAGTTGAGTGTTTTTCATGAAGGATTATTCCATGTAGCATCATTGTCATCACCAATAGCACTAAAGTCGTTTCTCCTTTGGAAAGGGGAAAGGTGAAAAAGCTCCAGAGAATTTTATTTTGGGTTATTTACAAAAAAGTTATGGTGACTCCATCACAAAGCCTGCTCACGCACTAAAATTTGTGCATGTGAACTTCATGACCACATTAAGAAATATAATTTGAAGAAGTTCACAGCATACAAGTGATGATCACTAAAAATCACACAATACCAATCTCTGTTATGGCCTGGGACGATTTACTGGCAAAATCTACAATGGAGGTGAAACAAATACAAACATTGTTTGACGAAAATGACTCTTTTAGCCAGTGAATGTATTCAGTGTGCTCTAATGGACTGTGTGTACTTTAAATCAGCTCACCTAATCACACACCGATGGTCCCATCTGCACCAGGCCCACGCTTTGAAAGGCCGTTAAAACCTAAAAGCTTTTATCCAAATACACTGAATCTCCTCAAAAGCCATTTGGGGAGGCTTTAGTCAAGTACTTTTTTATCTCATTTTCTTAACTCCCACAGTTTTGTAGCTTTATTTTGAAAGTTAGAAAATAAAATGTTTCTGCTCCTTAATTTTCCTTCCCTTTGGAAAACATTCCCTTTCTAGGTCTCGATTGTTGCCACCATCTAGCTAGGATTCTGTTTTTGCTTTTTTAGCATAAAGAACCACGGAGAAGAAATGGAGCTGGCATGCTGTGTTATGTGGAGTGGTGCCAGAGCTTTGTGCTTAGTAAATGTTGGAGGAGAAGATAGAGAGATGGATGGACATCAGAAGGCAAAGGTTGGACAAAGTAGGTCAACAAATCACCATTGCCTATTTTTTTTAATACTTTGGATCAAAATCATAAAAGTGCAGTTGAAATTGTCCTTCAGAGTAGAGATGGGCATAGGAGGGTGACAGGGAAAGAAAGGAAGAGGGAGAAATTTCTATAAATGATGAGGCATTTTATGGAGGTGTAGGCAAGGTCCAAGACCATACCACTGCTCTATTAATTGGGTGTTGATGTTGATGAATGGGAAGACTCACAGGAGGAAGCTAAAAAGGCCTCCACTGAGGAAGTAACCTTTAAACTTCATCTTTAAATTTATGTTATGAGAAGTTGACGAGGGTGTTTCAAGCCCCCAAACACCAAAAACTGAGGCATAAAGCAGTGAACAATGTATTTGGGCGACAGTGGGAGCCCTTTTCCCTTTTCTGAAAAAGCAGGGAAGGTAGACTTATGGTATCTGGAAAGTTCTGCTTGGAATTAACCCTGGAATCCCTGGCACTGGGTCTTTCTTCCTGCTGCCACTGGAGCTGGAGTAAGTGCTGATCTGCTAGGAGTCACAGGCTGAGGCTCCTACAGATTCACATTTTAATTTAGTCTTAACAAAGCTTTTCTCATGTGTCAGTACTTAGTTTGGCTCAAATCGCACATTCTTTCCTCTCACTTCTTTGCCTCCTTGTGGGAACTAGATCTACTGCATTGGACTCTCACTAATTGTTCAGAAAGTATTTCATCTGTTACTACTGATTCTTGTAAAGGGGATCAGAATTTGCCACCCTGAACTATGTTACCTTGGCATTCTTTTGAGCTAATACTTAACACAGAGGATCTCTCTGCTGTTCCCCATTAATGGAATGATGGGGAGTGAGGACTGGGCAGAGGCAGGACCTCATCCCTCTGTCACTGAACTAGAAACAAACATAGGGACACATACATGATGGAGAACATACCAAAGAAGAAAAATTGATGAGACGGGGTAGCAGTAAGGTTTATAATATTATAAATAAGGTTTGCCTCTAACAGTCTCAAATTGTATTCATTGTCCTTGTACAATTATTAATGTGGTCCTTTTAATTGCAAAAGTAACCTGGGCTGGGCAGTAACATCCACGGTCACCCTAGTCACATTAGTCATAAACCAAGGAGGCAAGAGGCTGGTGAATGCCATGGGCACAATTTCAGAGCAGGGTTCTGGTAAAATCTGGTTCACTATGTTCTTTATCTTTGGAATGGAAACAGACCTTTCCTTCAAGGCACCTTTTAAATCCCTTCTCTGGCCACCTGAAATGGACTGTCTTATCTCTATCTTGAAAACACAGCATGCACGATTTATAAAATGGTTAGCACATTATTTTATGTTGCTATTCTCTTTCCATGCAGACATTATAGCTAATCCCAAGGCCAACTGTTTGTGATACCTCCATAACATACTCATGCAAGAAATGAAAGACATGTTTCCAGGTTGAACCTCTTTCCCTCCACACCATTCAAACAAAATTGTGAACATTTCATAACACAAATCATTTTGATTCAAGAAAAGTTCGAGAAATAGCTGTTGAGCACCTACTAGATGCCAGGCTCTATTCAAGTTGGTAGAGTTGTCTTGGGGATCAAAATCAGAAAAAAAAATACTGACCTCATGGAGCTTATGGAGAAGGATAGGCAACACTTTAGAAAAGAAATATAAAGTCTGATTATCTTTCATGTCTCAAAGGCTCAGTGAGGCCTCCCTCACTATCCTACTTAAAATTGCAATGCTGTACCAGGACTAGTCACCCCTTTGCCTCCCTTCTGTTTTTCAAAAGCATTTAGCACCGTCTGACATATTACATCTTTTATTGGTTGATTTGTTTAATGTGTTTCCCCCAGCTAGAATCTAGGATCTGTGTTTTATTTACTCCTAAATCCCAGGAACATAGACCTATGTCTACTAGAAAGTAAGTCTTCTGTAAATAGCTAATGATTGAGTCAGTAAGTTATAGATGTTAAGAAGAGATACAGAAGAGCAAAATTAGGAGAGAGCAGTAGATGTTAGTGTCATAGAGGCCATAGCACCTGATTGTGATTTCAAATTGGGTGATCAGGTAAACCTCATTTATAATGTGACGATTGAGCCAAGACTTGAAAGAGGTGAGGGGTGAGCTGTACCTGGCAAATGGCAGGAACAGGCCTGGATTCCGTGGAACAGAACAATAATGGGCCCAGTGGGTTTGGAGCAAAATCCGAGAGATGAACAAAGAAAGGTAAAGGGCTGGGGATGCAGAGAGGATGGAGGGCTATATAATCCCTTATGAGGACTAAGGCTTTTATCCTGATTTTTTTTTTAATCTTACGATTTGATTTATCTCAGTAGTTCACAATCAAGGATAATTTTGCCCACCAGCGGACATTTGGTAACATCTGGAGACATTTTTTTATGGTCACAACTGTGAAGAGAGATACTTACTGGTACCTAGACAGTGGAGGCCAGGGATGCTGCTGAATTAATATCCTATACTAGACAGAATATCCCCCCCCAACATATGCACAACAAAGTGTCCTCTGGTTCAAAGTGTCAATAGCACTAGGGTTTAGAAACTTGATTTAACTTTCATAAGGATGATTCAGGTTGCTGTCATGAGAATAACCACAGGGAAGACAAGGATAAAAACAGGGAAGCCAGTCAGGAGGAAGTTGCAATAATCCAGTAAGGGATGCTATTGGTTTAGATTAGGGGCATGGGGGTGGAGCTACTGAGAGATAGGAAGATTCCAGATATGTTTTGCAGGTAAAGTCCCCCCAGTTTATTAATGGTCTAGATTCAGGGTGTGAAAAACAGGTGAAACCCAAAGACAATGTGAGGTTTCTGGTTTGAACTTCTGTAAGTAACAAAGTGACACCAGTGGTAGTGAGTGACTGGGCTTGCAGCAAGATTTGGGGGATCGGGTGGAAGTCACACATTAAGGAGATGCCTATTAGAAATCTATGGGAAAATATCAGATACGCGGTCAGATAGGTGGGTCTGGAGTTATAGAGAAATGTCCAGGCTCAAATTATTTATTTGGGAGTCATGAGTGTATGTGTGACATTTGAAGATCTCAAGGGAATGAAACTGAAAAGTGAAGATAGGAGAACCAAGAATGGAACCCTGGGGGATGCTCCTGTGAAGAGGGGATGGAGAATCAGGGGAGGGGTCACCGGGGGTTCTGAAGCACTGCCATTTCCTGGACACTTTCGTAGAGCTCCAGGTGCTCAAATAATTGGGTTTTGGTTTTTTATCTTCCTGCTATTCCTTAGTGTATGGGGCCGTCACCATGACCCTGAGAACCCATCCAGACCAGGGAATGCAACTTGCATCTCTACTTCATGGCACCTCTTTGTTTTAGGTTTGGTCACTTCTCTGCTTCCTGGCACCTGGTCGTTTATATCACCGATTCCAGAGTCAATATGCTCCCATTTCTGCTACAGTGGACACTGTGAGCCCTTGCTTGCCATTATTCTGTCTGTCTGTCTGACTGATTCCATCTCCTATCTTTCAACCAGAGTTCTTTGTCGATTGGACTTCATGATTTCACACACACACACACACACACATACACACCCCTTAGGACTTTAGAGCCTGTGTAACTCTAATCCCTACTCTTGGGTCCTGCATCAAGCTAAGCTCTAACTTAATTCTGAGTCTTTGAACTTGCTGTTCCCAATGCCTATGTGTTCGTTTGTTAGGGCTGCCATTACGAAGTACCACAGACAGTATGGCTTATGAAATACATTTAATATACTCACAGTTCTATGGGCTGGCTGTCCAAGATCAAGGTGTTGGCAGTCTTGTTTCTCCTGAGGCTTCTCCCCCTTGGCTTCCAG
This sequence comes from Zalophus californianus, assembly GCF_009762305.2. Lineage (NCBI taxonomy): Eukaryota > Metazoa > Chordata > Mammalia > Carnivora > Otariidae > Zalophus > Zalophus californianus. Next base: position 96,367,394 of record NC_045597.1, read on the forward strand.
GTAGATGGCTGCCTTCGGACTGTGTTCTCACATGGGCTTTCCTCAGTGAATGTGTTCCTAGTGTCCCTGTGTTTTCTTTTCTCTCTCTCTTTCTTTCTTTCTTTCTTTCTTTCTTTCTTTCTTTCTTTCTTTCTTTCTTTCTTTCTTTCTTTCTTTCTTTTCTTTTTAAGATTTTATTGATTTATTTGTCAGAGAGAGGGAGAGCACAAGCAGGGGGAACTGCAGGCTCTCCGCCAAGCAAGAAGTCTAATGTGGGGCTCGATCCCTGGGATACCAGGACCCTGGGATCATGACTTGAGTGGAAAGCAGACACTTAACCGACTGAGCCACCCAGGTGCCCCCATGTTTTCTTTTCTTAAATTGGATTAGGGACTACCATAATGACCCCATTTTAATGTAATCATCTCTTTAAATGCCCTATTTCTAAATATAGTCATGTTCTGAGATTAGAGCTTCAAAAAATTAATTTTAAGGGATACAACTAATGGGCTGGAACCCTCTTTCCTTCCTTCATACACTAGGAAACTTCATTCCTCAGATATCATCTAAGGTGTCACATTCTTTAGAAGGCTTTTCTTGAGCTTCCAAGATTGTTTTTGGTGACCCTGTGCTTATTTTTATATTAATGATTGTCACAATGTGTTGCAATTTTCTTTTAACTTGTCAGCATCTTCCATACGAAAACATACAAGCTCCTTGAAGGTAATGTCTATGTCTTGTTCACTGTTGGATCTCTACTATGTAACACAGGGAATGCACTCTGGAAATGTTTATTGGGTGAATCAATAAAATAATGAATTAATTTATATGTTGTATATTTTTAATCAGATTGAGGGTTATTCACAATGGAATCACGTGAATTTATTGGCTTCAGCACCTAGTACATTGCCTGCATAGGGTTGAAAGTAAGCAATAATTATTGATTGATGGAACTGAGTCTATACTATGAATTACTGTATTCATTTGTATTTCTTTACCCACAATATTCATGTTGAAAGGAAGGCATGCCCTGAATATTCCCTTGGGTCATCAGTCCTGAATGGTACAAAATTTAAATTAAATCTGTTTCTTCTTCTGCTGTCAGTGGAGTGGCTAAAATGAGGAAGGTGAGAAGAATAGAGAGAAATGATCAGATTAGCAGCTTTAAAACTTTATAGAGCTGTGATAGTTCAGCAGCCAAATATGAATATTAAGTGTTATATAAAGGTCAGGCAATGTAAGAATGCTTCAGGCAAAGTAGAAATGTTACTACAGTAAACAATGAGCTAACTAAATTTGTAAAGCTCTGTAAGATAACCTCTGTGCACCTTTGACTTTGAGACAGGTCGATTGCCAATGCATATAAATATCCCTTTCTCTCTTTTAAAGGTCAGTCAGCTTTCATCTCAAATAGAAACAAACAAAACCGAACCAAGCTATGAAAAATCCAAAGACAGAAGCAAGGCTGTAAAATTAATGAATTGTATGACTTTACTTAACTAGAGATGTGAATCTGAATACCCTTTTGGCAGATGGAGCAGACCACGTTATTTGTGGCTTTCCAAACACCACACTGTTCCCTGCCTTTGAACCAGCTATTGTCTTTGCTTGCAATGAATTCCTTCAACCCTTAACATCAACACATATGGTTCTCTCCTACTCATCTTCAGTATTTAATTCTTCGATAATCTTCCTTAGATACACACACACACACACACACACACACACACACACACACACACACACACACACCCCTGTGTTTGACTTAAATACCTCTTCACTGGGCTTCTCTAGCATCATATCCATAATCCTAGACAGAGCTTACCTGACTATCTCAAACTTGTTAGTTTTCCTATCTTCCCTAATAACCTGTGCTCAATTGCAAATCATAGAACCATGTTTCTTCTAAGTTGTCTTTCCCTATGTTTAGGGTGATGTCTAGAACAAAACAGATGCTTACCAAATGTCGAGAGACTCTAGCCAAGAATAAACATGTATGAATGCATGAAAATCAGAGTTGAAAATATTTGTTATGGAGGCCATGTGAGAATTTTATTATATATATATATTATATTATATTATATTATATTATATTATATTATATTATATTATATTATATTTATTATACTCTTTCTCCCTCTCTCTCTTTTATAAAATTATAAAATTTTATAAAATGATTTATTTGGAATGATTTTAAAATGTGTTTGTTTTCCTTCTTGGTAAGAGAGTTTTCGGGCATTATCTTTAAGGTGACATTAATAGTTTGGGTTGGAATAAGCTTCAGGAAGCCTACAATAAATTCATGTGATTCCATTGTGAATAACCCTCAATCTGATTAAAAAACATACAACATATAAATTAATTCATTATTTTATTTATTCACCCAGTAAACATTTCCAGTGCATTCCCTGTGTTACATAGTAGAAGTACAAGGTCGTTCTGTAGAGTTTGGTTGTTTATAGAGGATTTCTGTTTCATTTGCTTAATGCTGTTTTTAATATCTGACTTGTCCCAAATAACATTAAGTACTAAACAAGAAAAGAAAAGAAAAGAAGAAAAAAAGCATTCAAATCCCATTTTATTCATGCTTTTCTTTTGGGGTATTTCTGGTATATCCTCTTGATGCTTCGCTATGTAGTATTTGTACCTGTGGTCCTTGAAGAACACTCCTCTTAGACCGACCAGGAGATTATCAGCCCTGAAAGCCCAACATGCCGACATATATCCTCTTGTGGCTAAATTGCTTGTTCTAACAGAAAAGAAAATGAGACTGCCTTGGCAACACTTCATTGACGGAAAGGATGGTGATATGTTCTTATGTGAGTGATTGGACCAGTGTGTTTTTCTTTCTTTTACCTTTGCTGAACAAAAATTGCCAGCTTACCTATTTTCTGGCCTGTTTTTCAAAAGGGGATATTAAAAATTTAAATAAAGACAATAAAGGCAAGATCCTATAGTGAGTTTCTGAATTATCAGCATAAGGGGAAAAAGTGGGATTGTATTTGAGGAAGCTTATGGGCTTCAGAGCTGGACAAACTTACATTCATCCCTTGCTCTGGAACACACTGTGAATTGGCAAGGTTATTTAATTCCTCACAGACCTGATTATTCAGCTGTAAGAGGAACAGTGCTGAGATAAAACGCCTTAAAATTATTAAGTACCATAATTTAAAATTTTTGAGCTAACAGGGAACAAATGTCCATTTGGTGAGAACTTACTATGTGTCCAATTTCCTAAATGAGGTCTTATACTAGATCACAGACTTTGGGTGTTTTACTTCTGCAAATTTTCATAACAGACCCTAAACCATAGTAGGCCCTCTACAAATGATAGTTACTTTTTCTGCACCAAGAATTTCCAAAATGAAGTATGGCATATGATTTACTAATTTTTAAATATACGTTATTTCTTTATTTCTTCCTCATTTCACTTCCTGGATAATTTAGTATAGACGTGGTAGGTAAACAAACTTGGGTTAATCTAGGCTTTGGCATTAATAGCTATGTGGGCTTGGACAAATGTCCTTCCTTACCAGCATGATCTACAGCCTGGGTTCCCACTGAAGAGCCACCTCTTGATAGCCACAAAGAATTTGTAAAAATTACTCACTCCTCAAAATGCAAACACATTACAATTTTGTGATACCATGCCCCAAGCAAACATGCTCACCACACGCTGAAGATTAGATCAAGTCCTCTTTCAATTCTCTTCTCCAGTAGGGATAGGTTAAAATTTTTACAATCTAAGATGGTTGGGAAAGGAACAGTGGGTGAGTCCTAATGCCCCTGAATAGGGCTAATAAAATGGGCACCAGCTCACGGAGGGATTGATTTCTAGATTGACTGCGACGGTCCTAATACTCAACAGCTGGAACTAATAACCACCTGCAGGTGGCGCCAAACTCCAGGCTGAACCCGTAGAGATTCAGGTTGCCGTTGGAACGACCTCTCTCAACCCCACCACCACCCCAGACTTTCACCAGGTTAACCACACAAACTTACTTTGGTCATTATATTATCTTATTAATAACATGCCACCACATTTTATGTCATTTAAAAAAATTTTTTTGATCTTCACTTACTGCGATATGATTGGTCTTCCTGTAATAGATTAGCTTTGAAGATTAAATGAGATACTGTAATCTATATAAAAACACTTATCATTATGACTGGTTTTCAGCAAATGAAAATAAATGGTGACAGGTTACTATTAATTAAAATAACAGATCCAAAAGCAAAAAGAAGCTTTATATTTCCTGACATTTTATTGCCTTTTCCAAAACAAAACATGTTTTATTGGTGCTGAGAGGTTAAAAATCAAAGCATCTTACCTAAACGTTATATAACTGTAGGACTGTTGACAATACTGACTCCATCTTTGGCCCTCCATCTTGTTCCTGCCCACACAATGACCTGCCTCTGGGCTACATGTTCCAAATCCCTTGGAGGTTAACGTATGCCCTGACTAGAATGTGGGAAGGCTTGTTCCGATCTTCCCTCAGGTACACAGATGGCACCACTTTATGTAACTACACTTTGACCTCACCACAATGCCCCTGGCTCATGAGAGCTGTGGGTTAAGGTTCAGACTTTGTGGAGAATAGCTGCATAGTACCTGGATTGTGGTCTGCCTGATCACCCCGTAAGTTACCCTGAATAAAACTCTGTAAATAGTACGGAGCGGCTTGCTTCATTTTTCAATCTCGAAATGCCTTATCAGTCTGGAGGATACTTTACAGACCCTCCTTTACTTTCTAGCAATAAATATATGTCTATATGTATTTTTCTATATATCTGGTCCACACAAAATTATTTAAAAGGAGAGGGTTTCAGGGTACAGATACGTCAAGAAACGGTACAATTTAGAGTGATGCGCTAATTCAGCTAGAATTGCCTGTACCTTTGTGAGATGCAAACATTTGAGAAGAACCAGGCATAGCCATGAGATTGTAGGAATGCTCTACAATGGGAATAATATTGACATGAATTCAAGTTGAAAGACTCATTTAGAAAATGGAACTCTACTGACACAACAACAGCCGTGTTGTCCTAATCAAGTACTTTTTTTTTTTAAGATTTTATTTCTTTATTTGAGAGAGAGAGAGAGCACGAGAGGGAAGAGGGTCAGAGGGAGAAGCAGACTCCCCGCCGAGCGGGGAGCCCGATGCGGGACTCGATCCCAGGACTCCAGGATCATGACCTGAGCCGAAGGCAGTTGCTTAACCAACTGAGCCACCCAGGCTTTTACATATAGAAGCGAAGGTTGACTCTTCTGTGTAACATCAGAATGTTCTGAAGTGCCATCCAGACATCTAAGTTCTGTGTCCTCTAACCGGAAATATAAATTAATAAGAGGTCTATTTTGATCCCTTTGAAGTTTTATGTTGTTCTAAGATTGAATGGGAAGACTGGGACCCTACCCCTAGATGCTGTGCTATTCCTTGAAATAATGAAATGGAAGAGCATCGATATGTGTAATGAGTCAGTGTAGAGATAGACATATGATGGCATATGCATTGGTACAGCTCAGAATGAATGACCCAAATCGGTCATGAGCCGATGACAGCTTAGACCGTTGCCTACAGATAATGGTTATCAGTTCTCTTTCCTCCTCCTCCTCTTTGTCCTTCTCCTCCTTCCTGAAATCACTTGAAAACATGTTAAAGCTGAGTTTTTCATACATCATGTATTAAGGAATACAGCCCAAGTCGTGAAGTCAGAAGCAAGTGTCCATGGGGTATTCTTTTCTAGTTGAAACGCTGCTAATTCAGGTGCAAGGAAATGAATTTCTGGGCTGCTCTAAATCCCATCAGCCTTTGCATCCTATCTCTGCTCTAAATTAAAGTAGTAACGCCAAGCAGCTGGTATGCTTAATAGGACCTGTGCTACTAAGCTCCCTGGTTATCGGTGGGTCCTCCTATCGGTCTCTTCAAGATCTTTTTTTTTTTTAAAGATTTTATTTATTTATCAGAGAGAGAGAGAGAGACAGAGGCAGGCAGAGGGAGAAGCAGGCTCCTCGCTGAGCAAGGAGCCCGATGTGGGACTTGATCCCAGGACTCTGGGATCATGACCTGAGCTGAAGGCAGACACTTAACCGACTGAGCACCCAGGCATCCCTCCCTTCAAGATCTCTATCCTAAACCCATTTGCGAGGCTGTGCCCACATAACACACACACACACACACACACACACACACACACACACACTGGCATTGTTTTTACAACCTTCATTTTCTAAGCTTTGACAATGGTTAATGAAGAGGTCTTATATGACACCACAAAAAATTATATGTAACTCACTGGGCACCAGATGACGAACCACTTCTATAATGGTTTACTGACAAGTTTCTTTTACTGTCCAGAGAGAAATATATATGTATATATATATATATATATATATATATATACATATATATGTATATATATATGTATATATATCAAGGAACTAAAACTGAAATGGCAATTAGTATGCATGGCTTATTGCAGTCTGTCTGGATTATTATTATTTGTTGGCACTGATAGGATACTTTGGAGTTTCCAAATATTAATAAAGAGTGGGTGAAAGAAAGAGTGAGAGATTTGTCAGTGAACACGTAGATTTTGGGTTAATAGCTGTTCGGTCTGGGTAAGATTTAGGTAACTATTTTGGAGGACTGTTGGGGACATTTTTAAAGTGATCCACCATCAGTGTTATCTATATAAAAAGAATATAGTTCCACTAACTGTGAGAAATGTGAGAGAGTGTGCAAAAGAGCTTAACAGGATGCCTGACACAGAGTAGGTCTTCCATAAACATTAGCATCTCCCAGCCCCCACAACTGACAAACACCATTCTTCACATATACACTATTTCAAAGAACTATCTCATGACAATGCAAAGTAATCTTGGTTATATCCACAGGACAGAAAGATTAATCTTATTCACTTATCAGAAATATGAAACTTGCTTTTTAAAATTACCCATGATTTAAAGAATTCCCATTGTAAATAACCGAATCTGAACCATTTGCATTGAAATCAATAAACATGTGCGTATGTACTATTTGAAACTTTTATCAAGAAGAAGAATGGCTTAATGACCCAGATAAAAATTTCTACAGTGGTTTTATAAATAACACTCTAGGGTCAGAATAAAGGTAGATTCCAAAATAGTTCTAAGGTTGCAATTTAGTATGATTAGTGACTCAGCTTTAGTAGATAGATGAGAGATATTAATTGGGCATTTGTAAATCTTGCTATAAGAAAAATCTTATGGCACAGATTTACAAACAGTTTTATTTGGAATCAATTTCGTATAATTTCTTTGGGAATTTTAGGGAATTCTTAAAAATCATTTTTTAAAACTTTGTTCCAGTTGAAATTCATCAAGAAGGAAACGGTTTGCTATTTAAGCGTGGAATTACTCTGCCAAAAAGAAAATCACTGGGGGAAAATTGTAGTATTTGTCAAAATATTTTCTCCCCTTCAGTACAGACCTCCTCCCAGTGCAATGATTGTTCTTTCTGCCCCACTGACATAAGACGTGGCCTTATGACTTGCTCGGGGCATGATAAGTGAGTGGGCATGGCCTATTCCTTCCCTGCGCAGCGGCGTGAGGATACATCGCACGATTGTACAACTCTTGCTCTTTTTCCCTCCACTACGAGACTGACACATCCTCCTTCCGCCTTGGTCCTGTTATAAAAAGAACGCGTCCTGCCAGAACAGGGCAGCCAAACCCCAGCAGACATGCAACAGGAGCCCTAATCATTAGTGAGCAGCGTTCTGGGTTTTTACAAAGGGAATGCACGTATGCAGTGAGGTAAGGGCAACCAACATCCCAGAACAGAACGCCCAACATGCCGGAAACGCCCTCCCGGCTCCTTCCGGTCATAACTTCCCCTCAAAGATAAACACTTTTCTGACTTCTGTTTCCACAGATTAATTTTTCTTCTCTGTGTTCATTTGGGTCTAACTTCCTTCATTCAATATTGGGTTTTTTTTGATATTTATTTATGTTGTTGTGAGAAGCAGTATTTCGTTTGTTCTTGTTGCTGTTTAATATTCCAGTATATGAACAGAGCATTGTTTTTCGCCCCTTTTAGTTTGGTTGAATGCTGGAGTTGTTAGCAATTTAAGGTTATTAAAAAGTGTTACTGTAAACATGCTTGTATATATCTTTTGATTCCCATAGGTGCACATTAGTACTGGGTACCTCCTTACAAATGGAAATGTTGAGTCATATGTTATGTCTAAGGCTCCCTTTAAAGATACTACTAATAGCTTTTCAAAGTAATTATTATAATGCACATACCTTAATATATTTTGTCACTTTAACATTTTGATGGTTGAATGACGGTTTCTTCTTGTGGATAGTACTCATACGTCTTGATGGTTAATGAAGTACTCATATTTTGCATTTGCACATTTAATATGTTTATTTAAACTATTTGGGTATCCCATTTTGTGACATGTCTATTCAAGAGTTGTTCCTATTCTACTTGGATTTTCCTTGTTGTCTCTTTTAACTAACCTATAGGACTTCCTTATGTATTATGGAGTCAAGGGCTTTGTCAAAGATATGTAGTTTCTATATCTTCCTCTGCTCTGGCTCACTTTGCCTTTCTACTCTCTTGACAGTTTTTCAAGTAATAAAAATTCTTAATTTTAAGTAGTCTAAATTTATCACCATTTTCTCATGGTTATTGCTTATTTGTACCTTCCAAATGGTCATTAGAATATTATCATATTCTATCTTTCAAAACCTTTATTTTTTTATCAATCACATTTAGATGTATACTTCATCTGGAATTGATTTCATAAATGGCATGGGTATGATTTTCCTTTTTTATTGACATGATCACATAATTTTCCTGCTTCATTTAGGATGAAGGAGAGAATTTGATAACTTTCAATTAAACCAACCTTGCATTATTGATATATACATTTGTTACATGCATTTTAATATGATTTAGCTTCATATGGATTACATTAGATTTTTTTTTAGATTTTTTTTTATTTATTTGAGAGAGGAAGAGAATGAGAGATAGAAAGCACGAGAGGGAAGAGGGTCAGAGGGAGAAACAGACTCCCTGCTGAGCAGGGAGCCCGATGTGGGACTCGATCCCAGCACTCCAGGATCATGACCTGAGCTGAAGGCAGTCGCTTAACCAACTGAGCCACCCAGGCACCCTAGATTTTTGTATTCATTACTGAGAGCAATTTTCTAATATTGTGTTTAGTGCCTTTGTATATATGTTCATGAGAGAGATTGACCTTGAATTTTTTCCCTTGTTATAACCTCATGCGGTTCTGATATTAAGATTTTTTTTTTGTCTGACAAAATGACTTGGAGAGTATTTTGCTATTTTTGTCTTTCTAGAGAAGTGAGTTTAAGACTGAGGTTACTTCTCCAAATGCTTTGAGAGAAAGACTGACTCTCACTGTTAGAATCACATGTTTGTGCTTTCCTTCTGGGATATTGGTCTCTTAAGTTCTGACTGTCTTGGTAGCTCTATGATGCGTTCAAACAAATGTGCTTTGCATCCTATTCAATATAAGTCCTTGTTCTTGGTAGAAGACTGGTGCACTGCAAGCTAATCTGTTATAATAACATGTATGCTACCTATTTAAAAATTTACATTTCACTAACAATCTTTTCAAAAGATTGAAAATGCTTTCTACTACAGCCAAGACACGAAATCCAATTTTTTTCAGATTGTTCACATGACCAGAGCTACATTCCCAATTTCATTGCCAATTGTAAGCCACACAATAAGGGTATTAATATAAAAACAGAGAGGGATTGGTTGTGTGCAGAATTTGGTGGCAATGCATTCTAAAAGGCATTAGGAATTAAATAGTAACAAAAAATATTTTGCAATAAGGTAAAGGTGTTGACAGCAGCTTCAAAATATCCTCTGCCCACCATAAAAATAAAATAAAATAAATAAATAAATAAAATAAAAATAAATAAAGGAAAGAAAGAAAGAATATTCCCATAACAGTGTGAGGTATTTCAATATATGTAACTGAGATCATGCCACTTCTTATTTTTGAAATCTTCCAATGGATTTTTATCCCATTTGGATTAGAATTCAAATAATTTACCTTCACAATAAATGCCTCACCTGAGTTCACTACGTGGGAACTGTTTTAATTCAGACCAAGTCTACCTTCTTTTCAACTGTGCATAGAGAAGTTCACAAATTGAGGCATTTATGAATGCAAATACCTTTTGGTTTTCCTTTCTAGAATTATTGGATCATCTCACCTACTTACTAATAAGCCTGATTGCATTAACAGAGACTGGAATAGGTTTCTCTAGGACTCAGTAGGAGAATGTTGGTTTCCTAGGCAGAGATCTTGGTTTCCCATGCTGTTCACAGATACTTGAGCCCTTTTACATCTCACATCTAACAGCACTGGCTGAACCGAATGCAGCTCCAATATAGATCAGAACCCCAAGGAGCATTACTGATGCTTTGTCTTCTTTGACATATTTAGCTGTCTACATGTTAAAATCTTTATTTAGTAAAGAACAAATTATTTCAATGTAAGAAAAGAGCCTAATGGTAATATGTGTAATTTCTTTGAATAAATCAAACTCTGTATGGCACACACACAAAACTCTGTTTGCAGAATCTATGTATGTGCCTCTACATCCATGTTTATACCTACCCATGTATTTATATACATATAAGGATATGCTTATAATCCTATTTTCCCTCAACTATCTCTGTGTTCTCGTGTGTGTGTATGTGTGTGTAGCTCAATGTTTGTGGGTATACACATATGTGTATATGTTCAGAATATTATATTCAGATATATCTGGAAAGTATCTCTAAAATGCAGTAGAGAATACTATCTTTCAGAGTCTTTATGATGTACAAAAAGAGCAGAAGACTTAAAACAGAATCGAAAGTTGAGTTTATCCATGTCTCTGATCCTTAGATTCTTCATATGATACTTAAACTTCTCCAATCTCATACACAACTCTAAATCACAAGATTTGAGGTTGAAATAAAATGGCCCATCAGAACAGTATACCTGGCACATTGTAGACACTCAATAAATGATAACTTTTCTTCCCTCTTCCCTTCCTCATTTCCTTCCTTCCTTTGTTTAGGAAAAAGTCTCTTCAACTATAAATGGTATCATTGACATTGAAAATGTATACACAATGTGATAATTGCCCTTTGGCACAGATGTACTTAAAAAAAAATACTATGGATATCTATATGCTAAGAGGAGAATGAAAGGTAGAATTAAAGATAGCAACTAACTATTTTGCATTTTATCCTAGGGCTCATCCATGTGTCCATTCAGGTCCTCTGGAAAGCAGAAGCCAAGATGGAATTAAATACACAGGTAATGAATTAGAGAAAATACTTGTGGAAAAAAATGGGCAGGATAGTGGGAGAGCTTGGGGGAACTGACAAATCGTGATACAGATCTGATTCTTATTGAAGGAGAAAAGGAAGGAGTGAAGGAAGGAAGGGAGGGGGTGGGGGAAGGAAGGAAGGAAGGAAGGAAGGAAGGAAGGAAGGAAGAGGTTGAGTGGAAGAAAGGAAAGAGGAAGAGAAGCAGTGGAAGAGAAGTAACCTAGTTCTTAAACCAAAGCCACCATCAAAGGAGCCCAATGTCTCCTGGGAACAGGAAAATGGGAAGAGCAGCCTCAATGCAAATGCAGTGAAGGACTTCACAGCACAGAAGCTGGCACCCTACAACAGAGGATCTGAGAAAGGCATTCTCATGTGGCCACAGGGAGGGGAGCAAGGAGTAAGAGGTATGTGTTTGTCATGATGAAAACAACTTGGATATACATAGTCAATCTCCTTGGCTCCTAAGTAACTCCTCCAGTTGATAGTACAGTATCACTAAGTATGCGTGGCTTCTGCATCCTGTGCAACCATATATTCATTTATGGAATTGTTGTTAAGGTCCCTGGAGTAGAATTAGAAATATAAAGTACTTCAGCCATTAAGTGCAGTAGGATTCAAACGGATATAGTTCAATGTTGTGGATAAAAGCAGGGGTTTTCCGAGTTAGAGAAAATGGATTTGAATTTTAGCTCTATTATTTGACTATGTGACCCTGAGGAAGTGACAACCTGCTTGAGTTTCTATTTCTTTATAAATTGGGTATCATGATACCTACTTCAGTAGGGCCTTTAAAAATTAAATTAGGGCTAAATGCCAAGAAATTAGCATTTATTGAAAAATTTATATATGCTGGACACTGTTCTAAGCTCTTTACACTTATTAACTTATCAAGTCCTCATACCAAGCATATGAAATAGGAAATTTTGTTATTCTTCTTCTTAACAATAATTTTTATTATTTTATTCTTTTTTCTAAGATTTTATTTTTTTAAGTAATCTCTACATCCAATGTGGGATTCAAACTTACAACCTCAAGATCAAGAGTTACACACTCTACTGACTGAGCTAGCCAGGCACCCCTAATTTTTAATATTTAACCCATTTAACAGATGAGAAAGTTGAGACTCAGAGAGGTCCAACTTAGTTCTTGCTAGTGGCAGAGCCAAGATTAAATGCAGGCAGTGTGCTCAGAGTCCTGCCCCTAAACACGACTCACACTGCCTCCCACATACACCTGGTCCAATGAAATGCCCTGACTTCTACGTTACTGCGTGATCAGGGCATTGGAATGGGATGGAGGGGATGTGATAGGTATCTCCAGAGGATGAGCTGGTTTTAACAGCACAATGTATGTTTCTCTCAAAATTCTGATTGAAAACTTGAACTAGATCATCGTAATGTCCTGTACCTTCTATAATTCTCAAAATCAAATGCTAGGTTGTAACAAGGATTACAAATCATTATTCAGATGATCATAAATTACTATAAGATAATATTATTGAAATTATTTTAAAATATCTATTGCTATCTTAGCCTTCTTTAAATGTTTTAGGATTAATATTGAATTCAGATATTTCAGGTGGCTCAGGGACACACAATAGTTATTTGAACAGGAGGGCCATCTTCAAAATCCTTCAAAATATACAATGCAGGCAGTTCCCTATTTGATGATGGATTCAAAAACCCCTGACCAGACCAATGGAAATTTGAAACCCGATAATCTGAACTGGGGCCCCAGTAGTTGATACAACAAAGGGAGACATGGTGAAGTCAGCCCTTCAGCTTTGCACTGTAGAATTCAGTGTTATGTCTGTGTCTCTGGGATTTATATCCCTCAGGGTCTCTCCTAAGGGTGAAAAAGAAGAGATTAAGAGCTGCAAGTTGATTCAGACACTATGGACTGGTCCTGAGATGGAAACAGATTGTCAATGACTATAGATGGTCCCAGGAGAGTCTAATGAGTACAGGGGAGTGGCTGAAGGGTGGACATTCCAGTTGCCCACTCAACCACAAATTCCTCTGGGGTAGACACTGGAAGTTTATTGCATACTCTTAGAAGCACTATTCGATAACCTGTTTTTGCTGCTTTCCTTTGCAGCACTGAGCAGGGTTAGGTCACAGAGAGCAGGGTCACCTCCAAGTTTCCCTGCTCCTGGGTGGTTTATTTAGAGAGTTATTTGTCTCATGAAGCTCCTGGGAGCCCAGGAGGCTGTCAGTCTATTAAAGCAGGGGAAAGAGAATTAGTAACACCCTCTTATTTTCAGGGCATAATAACTTGCCCTATAAATCCACCCAAGTCCTGCTGTTAATCTTTAGCCTATGTGAGAAGCAACTACTGTATTGGTGCTGCATTGAGAATAGACCACTTTATTACTTTGGACGCCATAAAATATCGCTCTCTCTAGAAGTGAGGCTAATTCTCTAAGACTATTTGGGCAGGTGCATTTGGCTGGTTGCCCTCTGCCCTGTGACTGGTTCGGAAAGCAGCATGGTCATCCAAAGGAGGCAAATACAGTTCTAAATGATTGGAGTTTAAAATGCACCATTGTAAAGGAAAGCATGTCTTAGGAGTCTACAGAAGTAAGCTTACATATATAAGTCTGTCTTTCCCAAATGAGATCCACAGAACTGGCATTTTGTAGGACTTTTGTAAAAGCAACAACAACAAAAACAAAAATGTTCCAAGGTCAAAGAGTTTAGGGACCTATACTGAATAGGTTTAAACCAATTCCTATACAACTTCTAGGTCTTATCATGAATCTCTAAAAGATATGTGTTAGATAATGTTTCCTAAATGTATTTGAGGTATTCAATCATGAACAACCCTCTCCACTTTCTTTTGAGAAGGGTACCAAGTAACATGTCCTGGTCTGTGTGTTATTTAGAAAACAGTTTGTGGTACATATATATCAATATGAATTAGTGATAGTTTTGTAACTTTTGCAGTTCTTTGAGTCTTAACAGAGTAAGCCATCTGCAAATTACTTCTCATCAGATATGATTTTACATCTTCTAAATCAAACCTCTCCTACCTCTAAGGCATGGGTAAACAAAGTTTCCCATTTGTGGTAAAGGGATGATTTTGCCCAAAAGCAAAGGGCTATTTGATTAGCCAGTAATACCCTACTACAGTGAGGCAAATGTCCCCTAACTGATCAGCGTGAATGTTGTGTGCTCTCCTGTTACTATGGTTTATTTTTCCATATTATCTTGGGCATTTGGAGCCACATCCCCAATCACCTTTACATAAGTGACTTTCCTGGACATAAAATAAAATGAATCTAATCATGAGAAAGGGAGAGAAAGACAGAAAAAGGAAGACAGCCTGGCCATCTGGATATGTTGGTCTACATGATTATTCATAAGACAACTCAAATAAGCAGATGTCTTGGATAGTAATTAAACACTTCTTAGGTTCTCACTGGAATGTAAAAACAGTGTTTCTTTTGATGGCAAAGAAGCTATGTCACATATTCAAGGGTAATCACAAAAGGGATAAATAATAACCCTGTTAATCATCAGAGAACAAGAACATTTCCGGCAGTAGCACTTTCTCAAGGTGATCACGTTTTCTTTACACATGGAGCCAACTCACCTTATGAAACACTTGTCAGACCTCAAACTGTTCGCCCGCTTGCCTGCTCTCAGGCTTCCAGCAATTAGCTGGCTCATCTCTTTGGTCTGAAGGATTTTTTTGGTCCTTCCAAGATAGTTCTACCACCCAAGAGGTGGAGTTATATGTGCCCCCGAGGAGTTATATGTGCTCAGTCTCTGTTCTGAAAGCTTTTTGAACTTGCAGAGACTGTCCTTGCTGGAAAGAACGGTGATCCTTGCCTGAACTGATTATACGGAGAAGTTGATCGCCTCCCTGTGCCTTACACCGCATCTGCGCTGATTTGTTTCTTTCTCATTTCCCAAGGAAGGCAGATCAAAAGAGAAGGATTTGTTACCAGACACAATGAGGGGCTACCTTTTTAGATAATTCTGTGCCTGCTGCTCTCTCCATTTGGCCTAGGGCCAAACCAGCCACCACAAGCAGGGTTCTCCATTTGGGTAGCTCTGTGGAACATTTGGAACAAAGGGAAAAGAGACACAGTAGTGACAAGATAGGGAAAACCACTGAACTCATCTTCTATCTCAGTCTCTTACGATTTGTATATCTCGTTTTAACAATGTACTTTCCAGTTGGTTTCTCACAGATGTAGGTAGATTTCATTCAACAACAACTATTTCTTCATAGCCTACTAGGTTTTGCAAATACAGAGCAAGCGAAACAAGACAGCAACTATCACCCCCATCCCTGGCTCTCTCAATAGGTACAGGTTGTTGCTTTATAAATAATATTAACTAATATCTATTGAATGCTTACAGTAAATTAGGTATCATTCTGATTGCATTGCACCTCTTCGTAAATCTCACCCCCACCCCATGGGCTGATACTATTATCCCCATTTTATAGATAAGAGAATAAGGAAAATTAGAGACAAATTGCCCACTATAACACAACTAGTAAGTAGGGAAACCTGGATTTTACTCCAGAGCCTAGCATTTAATTAATATGCTTTTTCCTGACCATAACTGAGTGCCCCACCTGCAATAGTCAAGCTTGTTATGGAAATCGAGTCGCTCAGGCATACCTGAGGGTCCACCAAGACAGCTTTATTTCCTGACTGTGTTTTCCTCCTTGTCTCTTGTGAACATGCCTTTGAAATAATATTGAAAGGACATGCATTCTCCTTGGGCTTCCTAAAAAAAATTCAGAAATATCTTCTGGGAAGGTCTATGCAAAATAGTAATTAAAATCACAGCAAGTGGGACTAAATATACCAGATTTTAATCCCTGGGCCATCATCTTAAGTAATGTATTAAATTTCTAGGGCTGCCATAACAGTACCACAGATTGGGTGGCTTAAACCACAGAAGTTTCTACTCACAGTTCTGGAGCCTGAAAGTCTAAGATAAAGCTATCCACAGGGTTGATTTCTTCTGAAGCCAATCTCCTTGGCTTGCACATGTCTTATAAAGACAACAGTCAAATTGGATTAGGGCCCACACCAACAGCCTCATTTTAACTTACTCACCTCTGTAAAGGGCCAATCTCCAAATAGAGTCAGATTCTGAAATGATTAGGGTTAGAGCCTCAACATACGGATTTTGAGAGCACACAACATAGTCCATAGCATGTAGAGTGCAAGTTATTTAAAGGCTAACCCCCAGTTTCTTAATCTATAAAATGGTGGTAAACATAGCGCTTACTTTTTTGAGGATTTTAATATCTGTTGTGAGGACTCAATGAGATTATTTCATGTCTCTCTGCTTTAAACAGATTTTGGGTGCTTTTTGCTCCCTTTATTTGAATGGGTGTCTCAGGCTTATCCATCAAGTTTCAGCTCAGATATCACCCTGATTATTCCTCCATAGTGCTTTCAACAACAGAAGCTGTGATTTTTCTTTATGGTGTTATTATCTCCGTTATTCTCCTAGAATGGAAACTCTGTAGAGAAAAAGTTTTATTTGTCTGATTTCCTGATCTACCAAACTTCTTAAAATGGAGCCTGACATAATAAGTTATCAGGTCTTTACCAACTTCATAATCTACTTGAGAGAAAATGTTAGTACAGAGAGAAGGTAGAGTGTGTGTAGACATGGATACCAGGTCCAGTGGAATAGAGGGAGCATAGGCAGAAAGTAGGAAAGCTCTTGTTGCCTCCCCAAAACTGAAAACATCCCCTTAGCTTGCTCATGGCCAATTCGGACAAAGCATTTTTAAAATCTTTCTTCCCAAACATATTTGTTTCTTTGTGGCCCCTGGCTCAGTAAGGGTATCACTCTCTCCTCAGTTGCTCAAACAGAAATAGGATCCTTCTGAGATCCTTTTCCTCACGTCCTGTAATCATTTTGCCACTAATTATGTCATTTCTGCTTTTCTGACTGCCCTGATATTTATTTGGATAAAGGTCTCTCATCTGGATTACCACAGGAGGCTCTTGCCAGGTCCCACTATGGGGATCTTCCTTATACCAATCCCTCGCAATCCTCAATAATTTCAAACCCTTATGGCATTCAAGAACCTACAGGGACCTCTGTTTTCCACCTTCTCCATCTTCCCACCTTTCACATTTACTCCCCAGGGGTAGTATTTTCTTTAACTTTTAATTTTGGAATAATTTCTGATTTGCAGAAAGGTTGCAAAGATCAAATACAGGGTTCCTGTATAACCCTCACCAATTCTCCCTACTGTTACATCCTGTAAGATGGTTTAGTACAGTTGTCACAAGTAAGGAACCAACATTGGTACATTATTATTGACTAAGCTCCACCATTTATTTGGAGTTCACTAGTTTTTTCTTAATGTCCTTTTTTTTCTGTCCCAGGATCTTATCTAGGACACCACATTATATTTAGTTGTCATGTCCTTAGCCTACTCTCGATGGTAACCATTCCTGACTTTCATTGTTTTTAATGAGCTTGCCAGTTTTGAGGAGTAGTTGTCAGGTATTTTGTGTAATGTCCCTTAGTTTGGAGTTGTCTGATTTTTTTCTCACTGTCCAAGGTTCTTCTAGCTGGACTAAGAACTAAATTTACAGAGTTAACAGGAGAAAAATATTAAGTTTTATTATATACAAATGGAGGTCCAATGATGAAATTGAGACCCAGACAAATGACCAAAGCAGGCAGTTTTCATACATTTTAGACAACGAGACAATAAATTTGTGAGGAATTGACAGGATAAAGAAAGCAGATGTTTGGGAGCTTTAGTTAGTAAGGGATTCTAAGGGAAATTTGGGCTGAGGTAGTAGATTAGTGAAAAAGTAACAAGGTTTGGGCGCCTGGGTGGCTCAGTTGGTTAAGCGACTGCCTTCGGCTCAGGTCATGATCCTGGAGTCCCTGGATCGAGTCCCACATCGGGCTCTCTGCTCGGCAGGGAGTCTGCTTCGCCCTCTGACCCTCCCCCCTCTCATGTGCTCTCTCTCTCTCATTCTCTGTCTCTCAAATAAATAAATAAAATCTTTAAAAAAAAAAGTAACAAGGTTTGCTTCTCCAGCTTTCTTGGCTTTAAAGTTCTTATCTCTGGTGATAAGGATGTCTTTTTACTTCTTAGCACAAGAAGGTTATCTTTCACATGGGAGAATTGTTTCCTGGTTTCAGGGGGACAGAGGAGAGTCTAAGTGTCCTTGTGCTGACCGTTTCCCAAGTTGTTTCAATTTGAAATAATCACTATGTCACTGTAGTACACATTGGGAGGACTGCTGTGGGGCCCTGTAGTCATCTGGCCAACGTAGTGTTAACCGGGTTTCTCCACTATAAGGTACCTTCTCCCTACTAACCTTCCATATTCTACTCTTTGAAAGTGCATCTCATACTCAATGAGAATGGGGGAGAGGTTGTTAAGCTAAATCTCTTGGAAGGGGTGGTATCAGCAAATATTACTTGGAATTCTTCTCTAGGTGAGATATGTGTCTTCTATCCCAATTTATTTATTTCATTCAAACATTTAATTATATCAATATCAATTAGATATTTATTTAACATTTGAGTTATATTCCAGTTCCATGTTATTTATTTTAGTCCTGAAATTGCTCTAGCTTTGGCCATTGGGAGCTCTTCCGGGTTGGTGCTTGTGTCTCTTTATTCTTGATCACTACTTTCTGGAACTACAGTATATCCCTGCTCCACCTTAAAATCCCCAAACCCGGGTTCCTTTTACTGGAAAATGGTGTTAGAAACCAAGATCTGGCCATTGGATATGCTTGTTGCTACCCAGGCGTCATTGCTTTCAGGTTCTCACAATGGACAAAACTAGGCTATATATATATATATATATATATATATATATATATATATATATACACACACACACACACACACACACACACACACACACACTGACCTGCACATACACACATATCTGTAATTATTTCTATATCTATAATCTTGTATCTATAATATATATCTAATCACGAGTTCATACCGATGTCACTGAGTCAATCCTATTCTTCATGGCTCTTAGCCCTTTCCCTTGCTTATTTGTAACTTCTATCTCCAACAGTGAGAAATGACCCCCACCATCCACCATCCATTTACTTATTTGTTCAATACCAGTATATTTTCAAAGCAGTTTGAGAGTTTTTAACTCATACCCCCAACTTTATCACCTAGAGTATATAGTCCGTATGTGCACATTTATCAGTCTCTTCAGTCCTACAATTTCGAGTTAAAAGCACTGTTTTTCAAAGTTATTTAAGTCAGAAACTTGCTCCACCACCACCTTCAGTGAGTTTATGTCATAGATTCTTCTTTCACAGTCTGCATTCCATCTTGATTGATTGCTTACCTCCTGGTTGATTTTTAATTCATATACATAAGATTCATTCTTTGTGCTATAAAGTTCTATGAGTTTTGATAAATGCATAGTGTCCTACATTTGCCACCACTATACCATGCAGATTTTAATCACTTTCAAAATCCTCTACGGTCCCTCAGTTGAATACTGTCCCCTTCAAACTCCTGACAACCATTGGTATATTGCTATCCCTGGAATTTTGCTTTTTCCAGACTGTCACATGAGTTGCATCATACAATATGCATCCATTTTGGTCTGGCTTCTTTCACTCACTCATGTTCTTGTGTGATTAATAGCTTGTTTCTTTTTATTGCTGAACAGTAATACATTGTTTGGATAGACCATCATCCATTTGAAAGGCATCTTGGTTACTTCCAGTTTTGGGTGATTATGAATAAAGCTACTGTAAAGATCTATGTGCAGGTTTTCAATCAGCTGAGTCAACAGCTAGAAGAGCAATTGCTAGATTGTATGGTAAGTTTACATTAAACCACAGGTAACAACTTGAAATTCTCTCCAAATGCACCCTACTCTCACCAACATGCTCTTCCTTCTGCCTGAAATGCTCTGCCCACCTTGATTTTTCATTTATACACTTCCTTCTTGCTACAACAACTCCTCAAGTGCCTCCTTTTCTTACGTTATTTTTTTCCTTCTCCCTTTTTACTAACTTAGGAACTGTTATGTATAGTGTGTGTATACACCTCTGTGTCTCATACATCATACACCATTGTATTTTTTTATTATCCTTGTCTTTCTCCATTATAACTTTATGAGCTCTTGCAGTGAAAGTGCCATATCTTTCATGTCTAAAACCTCAGTTTCTAGTACTGCCTCCAGTACACAGTGGGAACCTCTTAAATGAGGGTCCAGTCATGTTCCTTGTATAATACCATAAATAAGCTTTATCTACTTCCTCATTTAATTTCCTCAAGATCACCTATGTTTGTTATGGGTATGATATATTTGATATTTACACTTTGTTCATAAGTTAACCTATATTGGTATTATTCTGACTTATTTCACTCTATATTTTATATGAATTTCTAGATGCATTTCATCTTTTAAGTGAAAAAACATAGCCAAAGTTAATTTTCCCCTTTGCTGTTCATGATTTCAGATGCCCAAAGTTATTTTTTAACTCTTGAATGTTTTCTCCTTTCCTTAAAAATATAGGAAAGATTTCTTAAGATTTCTTAAGATTTATGATAGAGTAAGTTCTGGAGGGAGATTTGACTCCATCAAAGGGCAGTATTAGTCACTGGCTTCGCTGCACATGCACACACACACACACACACACACACACACGTGTGTATATATGTGTATATAAAGAAGTGTGTGTCTCCGTGTGTGTGTGGGGGGGGTAGCTAGACTTTAGGGAAAAGTAGGGAAGATACACACTTGCAAGATTGTTCAGAGGTGAGCAGCATCACTACCTCTTCGAAGAGTGCTTATATGTCCTATTAACATTAGGGCATTGGGCGCCTGGGTGGCTCAGTTGGTTAAGCGACTGCCTTCAGCTCAGGTCATGATCCTGGGGTCCTGTGATTGAGTCCCACATCGGGCTTCCCTTGCTCTGCAGGGAGCCTGCTTCTTTCTCTGCCTCTGCCTGCCACTCCCCCTGCTTGTGCTCTCTCTCTCTGTCAAAGAAATAAAATCTTAAAAAAAAAAATTAGGGCATCAAGGGGGAGCTTAGGCCCTTGGTCATACTACCAAAGCAAAAATGAATAAAAATAGAAGTAATAACATAATGTTTCTTCCTTCCTAAATGAGTGGAAGAAATTATTCAAAAGGCCTTGGGCAATCTTTAAGCTCAAAAGTTTGTTCATTTCTCCAAAGATGCATATTCTGGAAGAAGTTAAATCTTTAATTTTATATTATTTATGCACACAGATCATTTTTGCTGATATCAGGAGAAAATAATATTACCGAAGGCTGACAGCTAGTTGTGATTTGACCTGGCTGCTGTTGGTGTTGGTAGTGATTACCTCAGCCACTCTTATCATGAGAAGAGGGGGAGCTGGTGGGATGGGTAAGGGATAGGTAAGGGGAAGAGAACAGAAAAATGCCTCAAAGTCTTGCTTTCAAGAAGTCATCAGCCCTAGCCCCACACCAACTGACAGCCAGCATCACACATACAAACATACAAACATATGGGAGTAAACGTAAGTCTCTAGGGAAAAGAGAAAACACTTTATAATCAAGGTTAAGGCCAAAAGATGACCTTCCAGTATGCAGAGCAGGCACTGGGGGCAGGGGGTTATGGAGGGGCAGGGTGATGCTCACAAACCTCATTAACAGAGAAACAGTGGAGGAAATGTCCAGTGATGTAAGAGAATGCAGGCTCTAGATCCGCAGCAACCTCGTTTACAGTCTGGATAGAACAGAGTTCTCAAACCTCTCTTGCTCTAGTTGCATCATTTGTAACTTGGAGAAGACAAAAATATACCTATTTCCTAGAACTGCCCTGAGAAACGAACGAGTTATTCCATTTAAAGCACTTAGCCTAGGCTAGCACATCTGACTCTCAGCGTTAGTTGCTCTCATTCCAAATGACCTGTACACTTGTCTTCAGAGTCAGCACCAAAGCTGGCAAGCTTGGGTGCTACATTGCAACAGGGTTTTGTGGAAACAGAAACGTGGGAAGGGAGAAGATAGCGGGTAGTTCTGATGGGAGAAGAAACTGGGTGGGGAATCTGTAGCCCCTGCCTGGGAATATAAGGAATGGCTTGTAGGTTTTGCCTTCAAAACCCTGTGGGGTTGGCTCTGTGACCTAAAGCATCCTTTCACTCTTCCTTGTTTTTAGGTAAGGGTGGGAAATACACATGGCCAGGAGCATGTTATTTTAGGAGTATTGGCATAACAGAACCAGCTGCTTAATTTCCCTTTTACCCAATCCTTCCTTTCTCTCTTGGTGTGAGAGGAGTAAGGACAAATCTCCAGACAAGTCTATCAAACATGAGTAAGCAGAGAGACCCAGGGGTTGCAACATTTTGACACAAACTGTACTCTATGTTGATAAAATGGGCTGATCTGCATTATGCTGAATCCAATCTTCCTAATCAATTATTGATGTCTAGTGGGGAGTGATAAATGCCCTGCCGTTGAAAGAATAACACGGCTTCGGCTCAGCGTGGCAACAGGTGATGGGATTTTCAGTAAACACAATGAAACCTTTCCGCTGATATCTGATATTGCTGGGTTTCTTTCTAAGGCTGTAGGGGCTTCAGTTTAGAATATAGGAGTGTACCTGAAGCCGAAACGTTAAACACTAAAGCCAATCTGGAAGGCAGAACGAGGTAGAGAGAGAGGGTATCTTTCTGTTCTACTAATCCCTTCCTGTGATACCTTGGGCTTTAATATCCCTGTGCCTCAGTTGCCTTATCTATAAAATGAGGATATAATACACTAAAGAAAAATGAAGAGTTTTGCATAGTCTTGCACAAAATGGTAATGAACCTGTTAGTTCCCATCTATTGTCAGTGGTGAGGATTTTCTTGTTGTCAACGAAGCAGTGATTCAAAACCTTGCCTGGACCTAAGAATTACCTGGAACATTTTGAAACAATAAATAAGAAACTACAAATTTAAAAATTCCAGAGTCTTAACCCAAATCAACTAAAGCAGAGTTTCTATGGAGAGGACTGGCACCTTGTACTGTCTGGGTAGTTCTGATCCCTGCGAAATTTGGGGAACTGATTTACAGCAAACTTACTTCCTTGGTTTAGGCAACCTTTCTGTTCAAATTACTTTAGGAAATGGAGTGGGGTTGTGTTCTTCTTGCTCTAATTCCTGGATCTGGGTAGGTGCAGGTGAGCCTGGCACTTGGCCCCCTCTCCATCTAGATAGCAGATAGTCTTCAGTGTTCAGCATCCTCCAGCTTCCTGGCCTGCATCTGGAGGCTTAGGTGAGGTCCATGCAGGAAGAATGGATATGCTGAGGTCTAGGATCTGGGAGAAATGTTGAAAACCCCAACATATTCCCTAATCTAGCTTTGTAGTAACCAATTCATTTAACTTCTCGGGCTTCTCTCTGAGGCCCAGAGTTAAGAGGCATATATTAAAGAAGTTTAAATTCATATGAAAAGCATAACAATAAAATATAATAATTACTAACTCAGCAGTCTATCTTTGCATAAATATTATCAACTACAAACATTGTGATCTTACAGGGCACTAAACAACTTTGAATACTTAAGAGGAATAACTCAACCTTCATTCTTGCTTGTCCTGTGAGGTCTTTCTAGAAATTAAATCCCAGAGGGAAGGTAATTTGCATATTTAAGGAAGAGAAAAAGCATAGGAGAAAATAATGCATTTATTCTAACTCTTTCCCTTCTTGTAGCAGGTTTTTACTTATTTCTCTCACAGCTTAGATGTCCTTTAAATTAATTAGTATTCAAATACTTGTCCAATACCAAGAACAAATTTGTTTAGTATAATTTGGTTGAATTCTACTTTTTTACTTTCACCTTGTTGGGGTTCTTTACACTTCTTCATAGCTTTTCATGCTCTTAGAAACAGGCAGAGGAATTTGGCCAGATAGAAGGTAAAGATGGCTTGAGTCTCTTTGCGCCCGATATCTGACTAGGGTAGTAGTATTCACAGAGACAAAATTTCATCTCCAAGAGATTGGAATTCAAGAAATACATTCACAATCCCCCAAAGTCCTTCCTTTCCATGTGACACGGCAGGAGCTTTCGGATGCAATATTGCAGGGATCATGAAGTAGAATGTCTGTGAAGACAGATTGCATTGGAAATGGATTCAGTTCTATAACCCTTCATAGTTTTAACAACCAAGGAGTTAATACCTATGACCTTGCAGTCATAGACAGCAAGTGAAGCTTCAGAAGAAGCCATCAATGCAAAATAATAGAAAGAACCCCACATATTACAATTTTTTTGATATTCTCATCTAAAATAACAACAAGTAGAGAAATGTGGGTCTTTAACGGGAAAGAGAGAAAAGGCACTTCAAAATTGTGAAAAATGGGATGTTAATTTTTTATCAGAGACATCAATATATTATTTGTCCAATTTTTATAACATTGGATTAAACCAATACATAACCATATAATGCCAAAGTTGTATTTAACTGTGGTTTTATCCAAAATTATCACATGGTTAGTAGAACATTATAATTAAAAAAAATTATAACAAAACTTATAAATACTGTGAGATGACTGCGTTTCAGTCTATGAACTCCTTATTTATCATAATATGGGCTTAAAAAACACACACCGAAAAAGCCCCAAATGTATCAGATATATTAAGCATCAAGTCACTTAGATGCAAATTCTTCATGAAATAAGTCAAAAGAGCTTGCCTTGTCAGAGTTGGCTGTACATGTAAAGGGAAGTCACTAATATAGTACACGGGAAGAGGGATGGAAAATCCAATGACCCCAAACATTCCTTCTGATCCTAAATGATGCTGAATTCTCAAGAATGGTTTTAGGTTAAATCACTAACATCTGTTAAAGTGGATATGCTTCAAGGAATAGGGAACACATTAAATCAGGGTTGGTCACTCATTTGATTTAAATAAGATTATCAGGTTTCATCTTTAGGAGCAATCAAATAAAGGTAGACTGAGTGTATTTTGTAGGCCAACTTTGGAGGCTAGGATGCTCCTCTCTCCTGATAGGTAAGGAGACCCAGAAAATGCATGGGAAATAATAGAGAGATTAAAGAAAATGTCATAGGAGTTGAAATCTTGGAAGGATGTCCTTAATTCAACTGACATTTATCAGTGTGGAAAAACATCAGTAGATTTTAGTACATAAATGGGGTGGGAATGATTGGGTGATAAATGAATGACAAATTCTACAACAGGAATATGCAGAGATTCATTTATATAAGTAATGAAATTTCAAGCAGGATAATTTAGACCAAAAAAATAAAAATCACCAATGCATAAGAGAATGGTAAGAAAGACTGATCCTTTTATAACAACGATGTCAGATTTGTGGATCTTTCCAGTAGTTTCTGTGGAAATCAGTTTAAAAAGATATTAATACACTTAAAATAGTTATATTTCATATTTAGAATATAGCATGATGCTGATTTTTCTCGAGTGTTCTTTTAATATTTTTCGTTCAACTTGTTGATTCCTTCCTTGTGCACCTAGCATGGTCTCGGATACACACATCTCTATTTCATTTGGGACCCGTTTTGAGTGTGTCTGGCTGCTGGGGTCTCCATAGGTGGAGGGCCAGAAAAACTCTTAGGCGTATTACTTTCTTCGGCTGTTCCCTGGGGCTCATGCCCAGCTGTTGGAGTGCTGTATGTGGAGGCAATTATCACTAGTAGTGGATAGCACCATGGTTTCCAACTCTGTGGGCCAGCTGGGGGCGACAGCCAGTGTGTAAATACCTGTCTAAATACCAGGAATTTGGGGCGCCTGGGTGTATTAGTCAGTTAAGTGTCTGCCTTTGGCTCAGGTTATGATTCCAGAGTTCTGGGATGGAGCCCAGCATCTGGGTCCCTGCTCAGCGGGGAGCCTGCTTCTCCCTCTGCCTGCAGCTCCCCCTGCTTGTGCTCGCGCTCTCTCTGTGTCAAATAAATAAATAAAATCTTAAAAAAAAATACCAGGAATTTGCCTTATGCTAGCATGTCATTTCAAGCTTATAAAAGTTTAGGTAAAGGGAATAAGTTCAACTTTTTAATCTCTCCTCAGCTCCACAGGGGGCCAAGCTCCCTCATCTCAATAATCTCCAGGGTCAAGCACTTTTCAGGATGAGCAATTTTCTGTTCCTCGTCACGGGATCCTGATGCTGTCCCCAGGCTCTCCAAAACCTGTAGATTTGATTTCACTGTCTAAAGTCAGCTTCTAAAACTTTGCAAATCTTGTGGGAATCTTTCTATAATGCAGACTCTGATTCATAGATGGAGATGAGACTGGAGAGTTTGCATTTGTCACAGGCTTTCAGGTGAAGACTTTGCTGCTGGCCTACTTGCTACTGAATTGCAAGGGAGTAAGGCATCTACCCTGCAAACTCCAAGTACTAAATAGCTATTTAGTTCATATGGGTTGGAACTGAAGTGGAGTAAGGCCTGTGTGTATTCAGACTGCCGTCTCCCCAAAGTGCCCCAAATTCCTAACTAGATTTGGAACCAGAATTTATTCTTATTTATTTTTTTGATTATGTTATGTTAATCACCATACATCATTAGTTTTTGATGTAGTGTTCCATGATTCATTGTTTGCATATAACACCCAGTGCTCCATTGAGTACGTGCCCTCTTTAATACCCATCACCAGGTTAACCCATTCCCCCGCCCCTCTCCCCATCTAGAACCCTCAGTTTGTTTCTCAGAGTCCACAGTCTCTCATGGTTCATCTACCCCTCCGATCCCCCCCCCTTCATTTTTGGAACCAGAATTTAAATCTGAATTAAATCTAAAATATATCGGCCATCAGAAAGAATGAATACCCACCATTTGCATGGACATGGATGGAACTGGAGGAGATTATGCTAAGTGAAATAAGTCGAGCAGAGAAAGACAATTATCATATGATTTCACTCATATGTGGAACATAAGGAATAGTGCAGAGGACCACAGGAGAAGGGAGGGAAAACTGAATGGGAAGAAATCAGAGAAGGGAGACAAACCATAAGAGACTCTGGACTCCAGGAAACAAATTGAGGGCTACAGAAGGGAGGGAGTTGGGGGAATGGGGTAACTGGGTGATGGGTATTAAGTAGAGCACATGTGGTGATGAGCACCGGGTGTTTTACACAAACAATGAATCATTGAACACTACATCAAAAACTAATGATGTACTATATGTTGGCTAATTGAACATAATAAAAGAAATCGGGGGTGGAGAAGAACCATGAGAGACTATGGACTCTGAGAAACAAACTGAGGGTTCTAGAGGGGAGGTGGGTGGGGGAAAGGGCTAGCCTGGTGATGGGTATTAAAGAGGGCACATACTGGGTGTTATACGCAAACAATGAATCATGGAACACTACATCAAAAACTAATGATGTAATATATGGTGATTAACATAACATAATAATAAAAAAATCTAAAAAATAAAATAAAATAAAATAGTAAAATAAAATCTCTATCACAGTAGGTAAACCAGTTAATCCCACCGTTTAAGATAGGGTAAATAATACCCATTTCACAGGTATAGAATTGTGTAAGAATTTGTATTAAAGTGTTCTGAAAGCAGAAACACAAAACAAATGTAATGGTATTTTTGTAATCATTATTAAAATGTGAAATTCCTTGATTTTTGTGATTGACTCAGAATTAATCACTCTTACTCTGGGAAGGGTGTAAGAATGTCAAGCTTCAGATTCTGTTTGATACAATGACAATTTCTCCCTGTTCCTGTGTTCAGTGAAAAAAAAAAAAAACCTGGTCAATATCTTACTTAGATTAAATCACAACATAATTAAAAGATTGCTTTGGATTTATATTACTCATCTTCCTTACAGAGTAACTAATCCAATTCCTAAAATTTCACTAGGTTTCCATCCTGACAAGTCAGGATAATAGCTTTTTGGTGGGATTATCTCTGTTTTCTTCCTAAAATAGAGAGAACCAATAGATCGGTGCCCCCTAATAATCAAGATCTGAGGAATGTAGAGAAAACAGAATAATTCTGAGCTTTTGTATCTCTCTGAGTTTCCTAGGAGACTAGAGAGTATTTATAATAAAAGTAAACCAGAAAAACACCTAACTCTATGCCTGATGAGGCTCATACTTATCCCTAAAATCTAGGGAACAATTTAAGAATATGGTTGGAACAAAGAATTTAGTGAAGTTAGGAATGACTTAAAGGGTGGGCAGGAAAGAAAAAGTATGGAGTCATTTCAGTAAAATGCCATGTGTCATCCTGGGTCCAAAGTACCTGATTTGAAAAGTGGTGTTAAAAGAATGGAAGTATTTAACACAATATGATGTATTTTCAAACCATCCCACTTTGAAGTGTGTGTAGTATCTTCTTAAAAATGAAGAGTACAAAGGGACAGGAATACCTGTCCATGTATTTATTATATAAAGGAAGATGTTGCTATACAAGTTTTGCATTTGAGAAAACACAACTTGTGATCAATCACTGGGGAAAAACAAGTTGCCCTAATAAATAAGTTTCAGTGAAAATTAGAAAGTCATTACCTACCTCATGTAAGTGGACCAAAACATATAAACCAAACAGCCCTTAAGATTGGTTAAGGCCAATCAGCTCCGTAAGATTTGGGGATATCCCACACGAGGGCACATTTTATCCCTCAGGAGTTCCTTCAGCTCCTCTTTTCTGGCTGTCTTTATGCTTCACATACTTCACTGCAGCATGGAAACTGGACCATCTGTGTGACCAGGTTGGTGGCTTAGTGCGATCCCTGTAGCCTTTCTCTTATTTCTCACACCATCCTTTTAGGGCATATCCGAACCTTTGTTAAGTGACTGAAGCTAATCTGAAAAGCATTCCATATTAGAGAGTGATGGAATTTTAGAACAAAAAGGGATGTTAGAGTTAATTTAGGACAATTTTCCTCATTTTATATATGGGGAAATTGAAGCACAAAGTAAGACAGATCATTACTGGCAGAATTTATATCGAAACCCTGGTGCTGGACACAAAGACAAGTGTTTTTTCCAGTATGTTACAGAGACATGCTCCATGTCACGGTGAGTTCATGTTTGACCCTTTCAAGTAGTGTAATACATTCTTGGATTTTATCTTAGCATTCAGGTCCTTAAACATAGTTTATTGGTGATAGCCTAATTAATTTGGTGTGATGTATATATTACAAATCCTTGGATAAAGAAAAATAGCATATCAGGAACCAAATCAAGATTTTTTTTAAAAAAGATCATTTTTTGGCTCATATAACCAAAAAAAAGTACAGGGATGGAGCTCCGAGGATGATTAAATCCAGGGAATCAAAGTTATTAGCTCATTTTCTTTCTCTTTTCTCTCCTGTTGTTCTCTCCTGTCTCCCTCTCTCCTACTTTCTCACCTCTGCTGCATTCCCATGATTCTCTTTCATGTTGCTTTATTCTCTTTCATGATGCTTTAATTGTTTTTTAAAATGGCATACATTGCTTTTAAAGCTGAAGGGTTTTGCCATAAACCAGGGAATAAAGCCAGTTGGAATTCTATGACCCAAGAGACAGGAGAGGTATTTGTATAACACTCCAGCAAAAATGTCCCAGAGGAGGATTCTAATTAGCTTTGCTTGGCTCAAGAGCCCATCTGGGGACCAATCAACATGGCCACGGAGATGGAATATTATGATCAGCTTAGCTTGGCCTGGGTTACAGCCCACAGGTATAGGTGGAATCGCGCCATATGTCTGTTTGCAAAGAAGTAGGGATGCAGGTGAGAAAAGACACCAAGATACCACATGATGCCTTTTGCTAACTCTCAAATTAGAGCTTGTAGGATGATACATCCAAGTGAACAGCCAGTTCTGTTCAAACCTAGAATATTAGTGATAAAATCTTTATTACTTTTACACTCAATTCCAATTACCAGCCTTCGGTGAGATAATCTTCTAAAATTTATATAGAGCCCAAAATCATGAGAAAATGTAACAAATTACAGGCTTAGGAGCCAAACTCAGCTTCAAACTGTAGTTGAGCCACCTACCTACCTGTTTATAGCTCTTTTGAGTAAACTATGTAATATCTCTGATTCTTTAATTATTCTTCTACAAAATGGGAATACTGTGTTCACCTTACCAGTGTGTGAAGTTAGGTAATTCCTAACAGCATGGAAATCTCATGCTTTACTTACATTCTTTCCATCCTCTGTCTTCTGAAGGAATAGAGGATTTTATAGGAGACCGAAGGAAAGTATTTTAGTAGAACATGTAGAATGATGATTTCACACAACTGAAGAAAAGAAGATCTCAGAGAGAAAATTGAGAATGAGGTAAACCGATAAAGGGAGGACAAGCTAAAATGCTTGTGAACAGTTAAACTGTCAAACAGAGGGAGTAATGCCATAAAACAAGAGGAGAACTCCCATCATTCTCTGAGAGATTAACTGGGTCACTGGAAAAGCATTGCACTTTGGAAGAAGAAAGAAAAATCAACATTGTTTGGAGAAAGGGACCTGTGAGAATTGCAGGTAACAGTGAGTGCCAACTGTCTTTCTGGCAGAGTGGGTTTACCAATGCCAGTCCCCTATTCCTTGTGTACCCACCAATAAGAATCTAGATCGTCCTTGAGCTCTCTCCCTGAAAGTGGTAAATATGAGCCAATAATCCCATTCTCAGTATTCTTGTGGTCAATGTGGTGTTTGTTTTGGTTTAGACCTATGCCATTTTACTTACCTTTTTCTCAATGTATTTATCAAATTAATGACGACACTAAGAATACTTAAATTTTACCCATGACCAAAGCATAGCACTGAAAATTTTATGGGAGAGAAAGGGCTCCATGTCATTATGATATGAGAATCTACTTGTCAATGCTAAGATTCTAGAAAGTAAACAAAAAATGGACATGATAAACCAATGGTAAACTGGCAGTTATATTCTCCCTAACGTTGGCCTAATTTCTGTGTGTGTTTTAAAAATGGTATGTATTTCCACTAAAACTGAAATCTTTGATAGGAAATCCCATGGAGTCAAATGGTTGGCATAGCCTCTAGCTTTGGATTTATACTTCTTAATTTGTCTATCTATATAAATTAATAGGTCTGGCTCTTATACCATACTGATGTCTTTTGTAGGTGGGCTGTTATTAAGCAAGTTTATATTATTAAAACAAAACCAAACAAAAATATCACAAAAGCAGTCATATCATTTTGGTCAATGATCAGGAGACACTCATTTTTCCTTGTCAGATTCAAATTTAATTAATACATTTTTTAAAATAAAGCATTAAATGAAAAATTCAGCAATGTAAACACATCAGTTGGAAGATTTAAAATGTCTCTTTATTTCTTAGTGATTAAATCATAACTGAGTATTATTTGTATTTAATACCTCTGTAAAGCCTCTACTTTCTTTAAATGCTTCAGCTATCTGAGCAGATTTAGCACCCATCCCATTTTTCAGGAACAGAGAAATAAGTGGCCTCTCACCAAATCTAAGCAGATGACCATTTACTACATACCCTTTCAGAAAATCAGGATGATTTAAATTTTCCTTTCTTAGGATGCTTTCTAAGTCTTTAAGGGAAATGTCACAACACAGTATGCATTCAGAATTTTTTATAATCTTCTGTTAAACTAAAAAAAAAAAAAAACCCACATTTTTTCTCCATCTTGTTCTAGGTTATCTGGGGGATGGAATAACCTCAAATTTGCTCTACCATGCTTTTTTATTGACTCTTTTCAGGTACTTGTTTACAGTAGAGGACACAATGTCAAACAGGCAGATGGTTAAGGTCTGGCTTACTAAGGCAAGAGTTTTCCATGGTTCCCAGGAACTACATGTTATTTTTGCTTACACCCTTCTGAATTTTTGGTTTGTACTTTTTAAAGAATCTTGACAGATTTATCAATATTGATTAAGACCTTAAATACTACAGACCCATCCCGTGTTTTCAGACTTTTCTCTTGGTGCTCTGTTAATAAACACATTGTTTTCCAGGACTGGTCAATGAACTCTTCTCCAACCAACAATAAACTGGGTGGAATTATCATCATTTCACCTTATTTTGATATTTAAACTTAATGTAATTTTGAGATGCACCTTATATTCCAGATACACCATTAAAAGAGATTGTAAATATTTAGTGAAAATAGAGAATGGAAAGTTTTGTCAATTTTTGAGGGCAATTTGATATTGGTGGTTTTGTTCAGTAAGGTTATTCTGGTATGTATCATACCTACAAAAGAACAGTGGGTGTATGGAAAAACATGGCATAACATAGGTGTCTAAAAAGACTTTCATGTTCATCAGGTTAGCAGGATGAATAAGCAAAGTTAAGGAATATTTCTGACCCAATATAAGAAATTGTGATAGCAATATGCTTCAAAATTCTCAGGTGGTACAATCAGGTGTTCTGTAGAAATTGTATAGGGTCTTCTCTTTGGCCCCAATTATTTTATGAAATCTGTAGCTCCTTATGCAGTACAAGAAACAATTCAGAAGAGAAAGATATGTAGGCTTGAGGGAGAATATTTTCCTATCTGTGACACATTATAAAAATGTAAATTAGATGGCAGATTATTGCTCAGAGATTGCAAGCTCTTTCAAGGGCAATAGAAGTGTGTAACATGCTTATTTTTGAGAATGCATGGGAAGCTATTAAAAATTTAATATTTCAGCCAATGAACATTCAATATATTTAGTGAACATTTTGACAATTAACTACTAGGAAGATGAAATTGCATCTTTTTATGAAAATGCAGCATGACAACTAATGTCAACTGGACACTTTTTTAATATTTTCCCCAATTGGAGCTCTCAAGAGTTACATTGCCTTAAGGAGTTGCCAAAGAAAAGGAGATGACTGAGAGAACAGAATTGACTTGAATAGAATCTTGTGGAATTGGTGATGCTTCTAAGAGTCTTGGTATCTTTGTCAACTTGCCCATGACTAACTTATTAGTACGCTCCCATAATAATGGCAGATGAGAGTGATCCAACTAGTGTGGGGATAATAAATTACAGTAGAGACATTTTCATGATCACCTACACATGGGCCATTACAATATTTGGTGTCAGGTCCCAAAGGGTTAATAAGTGGAAATTAAATAGCGTCCTTACACTTATCTTGGTTACTTCTCGCAGCCTCCAGCCCTATAAGCGTTGCGGAGATGGAGAGAATAAGAAAAGTATATAAGGATGAGAATGAATGGTTATTTACACTTATTCAAAAACAGATCTAGAGCCTGTAGAAGAAAACTGAGCACTGGTTGAACAATCAATTTGAAATTTTTATCTCTCAATACATTACATATGTTACACCACTCTGGACAGTGCACTTTTGATTTTAAAAAGCTTAAATTTTATTTTGGCTCAGGATAGCATTGCCTGTCTTGTCCAATGACCTGCCTTTTCCACTTCCCTTTTCACTCTTTTTGATTTCCTATATTCTCTTAGATCTCTACTTGATCTCATTATTACTTAGGTTCTCAGAGAAGAAAGAGCACAGGATGGGGAAGTAAATCAATAAGTAGTAGGAATTTTATTTTCTGTTATTTATATTTCTATTAATGAGCTCCAAGCCAGTGAAAATTTTGGGGTAAAGATGGCCATGATTTCTTCTCCCAGATCTGTCCTTCTTTCAGTGCCCCTCCTCTCAGTAAATGGCACCATGATTCACCCATTTTCTTGTACAAAAATCTTGGAATCATCCTTGATTTCTCACTTTTTCCTACATTCAATCCATCTGCAAACCCTGCCAATCCCATCAACAAAATCTGTTTGGAATTCCTCCATGTCTCACCTCTTTCTCTCCGTCCATCTTAGTTCAAGCCACTATTGTCACTCACCTTAATTAGGGCCTCCTAATCAATCCCCCTCCTTCTGCTTCTGCTCTAATCCCCTTATCCTTTATTCCTTTCACCTTAACTAGCCAGCCAATGGCTTTTCATTATACTTAAAATAAACTCAAGCCCTAACCATGACCTAGAAGTCCATACTTGATCTTACCTTTTACTTTCTACCCTATCTTATTTCTTAACCTTTCATTTCCACTCAGTATACTCCCACCACAGTCTTGCTTGCTCTTTATCAAACATTCCAAGAACCTTCTTGTTTTAGAGTCTTTTCACTTTATTTACCCTCTGCTTGGAAAGTGCTTTTACAGAAATTTACATGGTTTTCCTGCAACCCTGACTTCATTAAGACCCCTGTTGAAAAGTCAGTTTTTCAGAAGGGCCTTCCCTCCTCACCTTATCTAAAGTGGCACTCCGGGAGTGCGTGGATGGTTCAGTCGGTTAAGCATCTGACTTCAGCTCAGGTCATGATCTTAGGGTCTTGGCATTGATCCCCACATCAGGCTCCCTGTCCAGCAGTGAGTCTGTTTCTCCCTCTTCCTCTGGCCCCCCCACCTGCTTGTGCACTCTCTCTCTCTCAAATAAATAAAATCTTTAAAAAAACTAAAGTGGCATTTCTCCTCTTCTCTATACCTTGTTCTGCTTTTTTTCATAGCATTTATTACTTCTTGACATATATTGATTCATTATCCCTATTCGCCACAAGAATATATGTTTTACGTGTTTAGTAACTTCTATGCTACATGCAGTACTAAGTCCCTAGCACCAAAAACAGTGATTCACATAGTATATCTTAAATAAATACTTAGTGAATGAATAGCTGAATAGTTATCTCTGTGACATGTTAGAATTACATATTGGTTCCTTCCTCACTTTTAGCTTGGGTTTTAACTACCATAAAATCAGGTTTCGTTTTATCTAAGTTTCTAGAAAAGATAATCAGAAACCAGATGACTCTTTGCCCTTTTACTTTTACTATTGTGAATAGGAAAAAATACTTTATAAGATTAAAAAGAATTTAAAAAATAACACTAGTCACCCCTCTTACTGAAAATCTAAGACCAAAATGCTTTCATTTATTCTTTTCCTTCTGTTACATAGGATATGGAGCTGAGAAAATGACAGATAGGTCACTGATGGAATTACTTAGTACTTCCTGAATGAAGATGTAATTTTTATATCAGGCATCAATAGTCTATGTGGCTCTGGGGATTGAGCTGGATGTTCATCTTCTATTTCTGGACTTCTGACGGGTTTGTTGGGTGACCTTTGGATAGTTAATGAGTTACCAGTGTTGACAAGGGTATGGTAAAG
The DNA here is from genome assembly GCF_009762305.2 of Zalophus californianus. Classification (NCBI taxonomy): domain Eukaryota; kingdom Metazoa; phylum Chordata; class Mammalia; order Carnivora; family Otariidae; genus Zalophus; species Zalophus californianus. The sequence continues at coordinate 96,402,814 of NC_045597.1, forward strand.
ATTGACGATATGGATTCAATAAATTGCTCAAAACTCTTTGGAGAAAATTGTATGCCACTTTCTTTCTCATATTTAATGACTTTATATTATTAAACAACCTAGAAGACAGACATGCACTTCTGTCAATGACAGAATAGTTTCTATCAGACCAATATCCTTACTTTCAACAACTATTAAGGCTATATAAAATGAATTTTACAAAGTAATAATTTGAAGATATAAGAGTAGGAATGAACACATCCAGAATGTGAAGGACCCACATCCCAGAGTGAAAAGAGATGCATTGAGGTGAGCCCAACATTCTTTATCACTTTTGCATTTGAGATATTTGCTTATTTTTAACCTGTGAATGATGATAGGGCCAACTGGCAGATTAAAGCCAACTGGCAGATTAAAAGCTAAAAACATAAGTAGCACTTTTGATAGTTTCATTTCACTAGAGTGAAAAATAGTTAGATTTCAAGGCTGACCAAGAATGAGGAGACCTGATTAACATTCCAAACTTTGAATTGCGACTACTGAAAATCCATACCATAGAAAGAGGGCAAAACTAAATTTTTTTTAAATTCTCAAAAAGGTAAAAACTTTCCTAAAACTATCTAAATTTCTTATGAATTTTGGGGGTTAACTATTTCTACTATAATTGCCTGCCAAGCAAAAATAAATCCTCTCTGAAGGAAGATAATGTCATATTTAATCACTGCAAGTTTATAGACACAGTTTCTTGAATTCCATGAAAATTACCAAATAGGCCAGTAGACAAGATCAGCTGACTAAAAGAGAACCCACAGATGATCCAGATATTGGAATTTAAATAAGGTAAAGACTTCATTTTCTTAACAATATGTTTTTTTAAAAGATTTTATTTATTTATTTGAGAGAAAGAGAATGAGCATGAGCAGGGGGAGGGGCAGAAGGAAAGGGAGAAGCAGGCTCCCCACTGAGCAGGGAGCCCAGTCTGGGCTTGGTCCCAGGACCCTGAGATCATGAGCTGAGCGCCAAAGGCAGACGCTTAACTGACTGAGCCACGCAGACGCTGCAAGAGTACCTTTCAAAGAATGAAATATTCTAAATTTGATGAAGTCTAATTTATTTTTGTATGGGTTGTGCTTTTGGAATATTGTTTTAAGAAATCTTGGCCTAACCCTAGATAACAAAGCTTTTCTCCTATGCTCAGAGAAAAGGCAATATAAAATCATAATGGAAGGATAAGCTAATAATGGAAATTTGAAAATGCACTTATTCTATGAGTTAAAATAAAAGAGTAAAGCCATCACTATCTCCAGATTTTTTTTAAAAGGAGTTAAATTTGATTTTCATCATGTTGACAAGCTAGTAATAGAAAATACCTTCCTTATTCTGATAAAATTATATACAAATAAACCTACAACAAATGTTACCTTTAATGATTAATATTGACAGTCTGCCCTCTGTGATCAAGAACTACGCACAGAGACCAACTATCATTCCTCCTGTTCAACATTGTGTCTTAGCCAGTGCAGTAGACAAGAAAAAGAAATAAAATGTGTAAATTTTAGAGTGGAAGGAATTAAACTATTTTTTTATTCAACATGACTGGGGGCCTATAAAATTCAAAAGAATCTTTTAAAAAGTATTAGAATTAATAACAAGAGAATTTGACAAGGTAGTTGGACACAAATTTATAAAAATATAAAAAAATTTATATATATATCAGAATGAAACAAAGAGAAAATAAAAATTAAAGTATAACATTTAGTGTTATCTCAAAAATATGAAATCCCAAGAATAAAATCTGCACTGAAAAATAAAAAATAAAAAACAAAAAATAATTTAAAAATTACAGACTTGAAATCATGTAAAGATATACCATATTTACTGATCAGAGGAGACAATATCTTAAAGCTGTCAAGTCTCACCGGATTTATTCTTAGATTTAATGTAATCCTAGTCAATATTTCAGTAGGTTTTTTTTTTTGGAAGGGGGCGGTGGAACAGTGGGTAATAGCAAGTATTCGTGAGGATATGGAGCAACTCCACTGGACTTTCCTACATTGTTGGTGGAAGTTTAAATTGGCTCAATCATTCTGGAAAATTATGTGTCAGTATCCACTAAAGGAGAGTATAAACAAACCCTATTATCCAGTATTTCCTCTCATGTAACAGAAATAGATAAACGTGCAGCAAAAATCATACAATGTATTCATAGAAACACAATTGGTAATAGTCAAAACTGGAAGTAACTCAGTAGAATATATAATAATTATATATTATTAATTAATAAATATATTAATTTATTTTAATTATTTTAAATTATTAAAAAATAAATAATTAATAAATTATAGTCTACTCAATGGAATACTATATAGCAATAAGAAAGTATATGCTGTTCATAATATAAAAACATGAATTAATGCTCCAATCATGTTGAACTAATGAAGTCTTACATAAAGTTACATTCTGCATGATTTTATTCATACAAAATTAACAGTCAAAACTAACTTATGGAAATAAAAGGCACACAAGAGTGGTAATCTTTGGTTGTGGGAATGAGGAGGGTGAGCTAATGATGAGCAGAGGGGATGAGGGAGGATTTTGGGATCTGGTAATCTATTTTTGGTCTTAGTGATGAAGGTTACATCAATGTGTTTACTTGCAAACATTTGTTCAGCTATATACTTACGATTTGCATACTTTTTAAATGTATGTTATAGCTTAAATAAAAGTTACTTTGAAAATACATACATTAAAACAATTACATAATTCTTATTAGTCTGTAGTGTCTGGAACATTGTGCAATATGGTCAAGTTTCGATTAGTCATATGATCATTGTGTGGTTTATCAATCATCTTGGAAAAAATAATTCCAGTTGGATTTCTCTACATTATCAATGCCATTCTTTGGCTGTGCATTATTTTGCTGTTTGCATTTGAATTTCACAATTAACAACACAGAAAATAATTTGGAAGGCATAGCATTTTGAAAAAATACCTAGGTAACATATGCCAAAACAAGCATACATAAATTTCAGATTATTAGCCTCTTGGGATTTTCTGGGCTTTCCTTTTAGGTTTAGCAACAAAATAAGAAGCTGAGGATCTCATAGCATATTGTTTCCTTGAGAAATAACATTTCTAAAGGCTTAACTGATGCATATACATCTGATCTACTCCTTGAGGAATACAAACTCAGATGCCTACAGGGACCAGCTGGAAATAGAAATGAGGTAAATGGGCTGGGTAAAGTGGCAGAAAATCACTAAATACAAAATAAATGGAACCAGTGGAAGAATGATGATGAATGACATCTGACACCAGGAATTGATGGGAGTCCTTGTGAAATGGAGAACACATGTTCTCTCCAAGGGATGGCACTCGGCTACATGCAGGTACAGAGACACACTATGTCCAGCTGCTTTGATTTGTGAACAGAAATCTGGAGCCCAGAATTTGGTATACCAGTATCTTGATGTTAAAATATCAATAATTAGGGGTGCCTGGCTTGGCTCAGTCGGTAGAGCAGGCAACTCTTGATCTCGGGGTCATGAGTTCAAGCCCTACATGTGGCATAGGGTTTAATTAAAACTTTAAAAAATACATACAAAATATCGATAATTAATTCAAAAGTGTATAAAATACTGTGCCCTAAAACCAAGCCTGATAAATGTGCGTGTGAGACCCAGCCTCTTTCCATCCTCTGCTCTAATACAGAAGTCTCCAAATCCCACTTCTAGAAGTAACTGTCTTTTTGAACAGTAGGTGGCTGTTCTTTAGGTTATGGATTCTGAATTGTGTGGTGAAAAGGTTTTCCACTTTGCTCTGCTTGCTGGAATACAGATCTGAATTTATGATCTGTCTTTATATGGGACACTGACCCTTAACATACATGTTTAATTTGTTAAACTTACCTCCAGTTTCATGTCATAATCTGTGCTTATTTGGCCTTAAGTTCTCCACCCACTTGGGTTAATGATGTGTTTATTATATGACACTGCATATTTTAAAGTTGCTTTAAATATTTTTGGAATAGGGTCAGTTCCATATACATCAATCAAGGGCATCAAACCATGGTGATATACAAAAGTCTCCTTTACAAAGCAAGGTATTTAAATGGCTCATAAATATATGAAGAGACAGGGCACCTGGCTGGCTCAGTTGGTTAAGCAACTGCCTTGAGCCCAGGTCATGATCTTGGAGTCCCGGGATCAAGTCCCGCATCGGGCTCCCTGCTCGGCAGGGAGTCTGCTTCTCCCTCTGACCCTCCCCCCTCTCATGTGCTCTCTCTCTCTCACTCTCTCTCATTCTCTCTCTCTCAAATAAATAAATAAAATCTTTAAAAAATATATATGAAAAGACACTCCATTCACTAATTGTCAGGGAAAATCAAATTATATCACAATGAGTTATCACAAAACCATCACAGTAGCAAACCTAGAGGGAAAAAAAAAGACATCATGATATAGACAAAGTCTTTATAAAGATACAAGAGGTGTCTTAAGAGTATTGTATCTAACATAGGTTAATCCCACAAGGCAAAACTGAAATATGGCTAGAAAAAGGAAAGCCACATAATCCATTTACACACACTTCAGGAAGAGAGTGCTCTGGCCCAGGGGCTCAGTATGAATCCCTTATTACGGGGATGCCATCTAGGTACCACATTTATATGGAGATGTTCACAACAACTCCCAGAAAATAGTATTAAGATATTCAAATCAAGGGCGCCTGGGTGGCTCAGTGAGTTAAGCTTTTGCCTTCAGCTCAGGTCATGATTCCGGGGTCCTGGGATCCAGGCCTGCATTGGGCTCCCTCCTGGGCAGAGAGTCTGGGGCTCTCTCTCCCTTTGCTGCTCCCCCTGCCTGTGCTTTCTCTCTTTGTCAAATAAATAAATAAAATCTTTAAAAAAAGGTTAAAATATTCAAATCAGAGGTCTCTGTCTCATTGCAGTAACACAACCAAAACCAAACATCCCCATAAGTATATATCAGAGTCTCACACAAAGTTCCCAGAGGAGAAGATTTCACTGGACAGAAGATCTATTCTATTGCAATTATACATAGATCTTTGTTAACATTTGTGCTCTGAAACTGAGATATCCCATCTCTGGGTCCTTGAGAAGCTCATGCCTCTGGTCTTCCAAAGTTCATAGCTGGGCTCTTAAAATTTGCCAAGGTGATATCTTTCTGAAAGCCAGCCAACTAGTTCTCTTTGTGAAGTTATAAATCTTTATTTCAAAAGCAGGCTATGAGCAGACCCACACAGATACAAGTGTATTCAAGAAACAAGAAAATTACCATGTAATGAACATATGCTGCATGAATGACAATCTACACTGAAAATGTTGCTTAATCTTTGCAGTGACAATGAACTCTGTGTGTGTGCATGTGTGTGTGTGTGTGTATCTCTGTGTGTGTGTGTATATATATATATATATATATATATATATATATTTCCATTTTGCTGATAAAGGAACTGAAAGGAGGAGAAAATAAATTGACTGCCTAAGATTACACAATTTGCATGTGGTATAGAGAGAATTTCAATCCAGATCTGCCTCATTTTAAAAGCTTTACATTAGTCCTCAAGACTCTTCACATTGAGTCTTCAATAACGGACAGAAGTGATTTACAGAATTGAAAAATTATTTAAAGCCCAGGGGACCTCAATTATGTTGAATAGTCCTTTAATTAACCTGTTATAGACATTGTGCAAAACAACTTTTATAGCTAGTCACTTTCAAATCCAGGCCAGTGATTATTGCTGTGGAAGGCTTCTAAATCATTCTGTAAAAGTACATGAGAAGAATGCTTACAGGGTATTCAGTAATTTGGACAAACTCATATAGACAATTTCAGAAGCAGCTAGGGATGCTAAATATTTATTTTCCATACTTTACTCTCTGGAAGTTATTCTGCATGTAGGTATGCTAGGAAATGCTGATGCAGAGTGAATTTGACATTTTCAAGGACTATAGTGGTACTTTGGAGGACAGCTCTATATAACCTGCTTACTGGGTTTCCAAAGCCTTTGGATATTTTATGACAGATCCTCATGACTTCTATTTATAGAAATATTCTTTGTAAAGAGGCTCCATACATTATAACCTGATTTCTGGCAGGGATAAATGGTCTTACATCCTGTTTTCCCCTTGTCCCCCTTAATAAGTGACAGAAAATAAAACTCTCTAAAGTGATAAAAGGGGGGTGTTCTAGGCAAATGTCACTAACAATTCTAGCATAATTGCCAGAATGAAAAGAAAACTCCAGAAATTGCGACATGCAAAATAAATTAGTCCTCCATTTAATGTATGGATACTAAATTACGTGTGGCCAGTGACACAATCTGATCTGCACATTTTAACTTGAAATGTAAATGTGTCTGATTTGAAGGTGAAGGCAACAAGAGAATGTTGCTGACTCTCGTCCTGTCATTACTGAGTAGAAACTAAACAGCTTGTCATACACAAACAATGAATCCTGGAACACTACATCAAAAAAAAAAAAAAAAAAAAAAAAGAAAAGAAAAGAATTTGACTTTGCAAATGAAGCAGCCTTAGTAGTTCCTTCATTGTGTCAGCTCTGAAAGAATCTGACTTCCTTCCTTCTTTGACAGGGCTTTCCTGTTGGGCACACTGACAGTGAAATTTCATTCCTTTTTTTCTTTGCACATTTCTACCCATCACTCATTGCTTTCATTCACTTAACAGCTCAGGGGGTAAAACTTTGTTATTGCTTGCAATTATTGTCATATGCCCCATACGTTTAATTGGAGCCCAGACTTTTAGATACAGAAGCAATTTGAAAAGATTTTTAAGAAATTTCATTGGTACTCACACTGACAATAGTTATTACAAGTGTAACATCCAGCAATCCATTGATCATCAAGAAGCACTTAGGTTATCTCTGTACTCTCAATAGTTCATATCTGCTTTCTAACTACATAAATTCCAGAAAAACAAAAAAGTTGGATTGGGTAAGTGACTTAGAAATCTATAAACTTAAACCCATGTCTATTACCTCCCTTCATAAGTTGCAAATAGAAGAAATTAAATAGCTTGGCCAAAAGAAATTCCTATGACTATTTCCCTGCTTGAAAATTGTTTAGGAAATGGCTAATATATTGGTAAAATAGTAGGCTTGTTACATAAAGTAATTTTTAAAATTAAATGACACAAAGGATTAAATCTTCTCTCTGAATATATAATTCACCCTATTAACCACCATCTGCCTATGATATTGATTCTTTCATTTAAGACAAAATAAAATTTCTGAATTGCAAAGTCGCATCATTGTGAAGAAGGAATGACAATTATTGAATTATTGGAAGTATTGCTTATGTTTCTGTTTTCTCCTCTTTAATCAGATGTCAGAGCTGTTGAAAATAAACAACCGCAGGTAATATTAATGCTTTAATTTTATATATTCTCACACTACGCGGGATCCTTCCATCACATTGGGGGGGCCCACCAGTGTGGTTAGATTGTATTGTGGACTCGTCTCTCATCTGGAGATTGTGCTTTATCCAGAAAAGGATAGTGACACTTCCTGGTTGAAGTCAGACAAAGTCTTTTTTTTAAAGATTTTATTTATTTATTTGAGAGAGAGTGAGAGAGCATGGGAGGGGAGAGGGTCAGAGGGAGAAACAGACTCCACACTGAATGGGGAGCCCGATGTGGGACTCTATCCCAGGATTCTGGAACTCTGGGATCATGACCTGAGCTGAAGGCAGTCGTTTAACCAACTGAGCCACCCTGGTGCCCCAGACAAAAGTCTTTTAAATCTAAAGATGCCAAAGGGGCACACTTGAAGCTAGAATAGACCTGAACTAGAATACTTGCAAACCCATGATCATTTCACTCTTTACCTGCCTGTCATCAAGCTGAGTCAGAGGCCAAATCATAAACAGAGTTCCCCCAGATTTAGAATGAAAGATACCTGTCACAGAACTATATGACTTACACAGCCAGCACGGTCACTCCCTGTTATGCAGATTTACATTGGGAAGTAGGTAATATCTTCAAGGAAAGTATCTTAATAATAAAAAGATAAAAAGTCCTGATGCACATATTTCAAAACAGTGAAGATATTGCAATTTGAAGTAGAGTAGTCCAAAATTTCAGGCAATGCCTCTCCAAAATAAGGAAAGCTCTTCCAATAAGGCTAGATTGCTTAAAATTCTACTGGCTAAACACTAGCCTCAAATTTGCATGATATTAAGGTACAATTAAGATTATTTATTAGCCATGGGCCCCCAAATCCTTAATCTTTCCCACAATCACATTTTGGTGTAGAATCCCCATTAAAGATATATGAAGAAAATAAGTCACAGAAGGCAAACTACAGTGAAGTTTGCTCATTAGCTGGACAATGGTTCCAAGGGCGGATGAAGAATGCTATTGGTCAGAACAACATGGAGGGCTTCTTTGTCCAAGCCTCATTCAACTGAAGTAGGCTAAGATCAAATCAGACCACAAGAATTGCTCTATTTCACCACTTCCCTCCGACTTCTACTCCAGACTATGCCTTGTCTTTGCAAAGGAAATGAAACCAGAGAGAGTCCAAGGGAAAAAAGTCAGATCCCAAATGTCTACTGTAACTCCAGCAGAAATTACAGTAGCCTCAGAAGGGGCTGTTGTGTTGGGAGAATGAGAGTCCAAGGAGAACGACAATCTGACCATGGAGTTGTTCTCAAGGGCAACTGCGCCACATAGATTATTTGGAACAGTTTGGATAGATGATCTTACTCTCTCCTGGCATGTAAGGTTTCTGCTGAGGAATCTGCTGATGGCCTTTTGGGGGTTCTCTGGTAAATTACAAGTTTCTCTCTTGTTACTTTTAAGATTCTTTCTTAGTCTTTGACTTTTGCCAGTTTTATTACAATAAGTCTTGGGGAAGATCTCTTTAAGTTGCATTTGGTTGTTGAATATGAGTGTCATGAACTTGGACGTCTATTCTCTCCCTAGATTTGGGAAGTTCTGAGTCATGATTTCTTTTTTTTTTAAAAGATTTTATTTATTTGAGAGAGAGAGAATGAGAGATAGCACGAGAGGGAAGAGGGTCAGAGGGAGAAGCAGACTCCCTGCTGAGCAGGGAGCCCGACGTGGGACTCAATCCCGGGACTCCAGGATCATGACCTGAGCTGAAGGCAGTCGCTTAACCAACTGAGCCACCCAGGCGCCCCATGATTTCTTTAAATAGGCTTTCTACCCCCTTTCTCTCTCTGTTCTCCATCTGGGACTCCTATAATATGCAGATTGTTTCTTTTGATGGTATCTTGTAGACTGTGTAGGCTTTCTTCACTCTTTTACATTCTTTTCCTTTGTTCTTCTCTGACTAGACTATTTCAGATGTCCTGCCTTCTAATTCACAGATTGCTTTTCCTGCTTGATTCATTCTGTTGTTGATGCTCTCTATTGTATTTTTTAGTCCATTCGTTGTATTCTTCAGCTCCAGAATTTCCATTTGGTTCTTTTTTGTGATTTGTATCTCTTTGTTAGACTTCTCATTTTGTTCATGTATTATTTTCCTGATTTCATTGAATTGTCTTTGTGTGTATTCCTGTACCTCACTGGGATTCTTTAAGATGGCTATTTTGACTCTTTATTGGATAAATCACAGATCTCCATGTCTTTGGGACTGGTTGCTGGGATATTATTGTGATCCTTCGGTATTTTTAGGTTTCCTTGATTTTCCATGTTCCTTGAAGTTTTGCATTGCTATCTTCCCATTTGAAGTAGCAGTCACCTCCAGTTTTTACTAACTCACTTCTAGCCCTGCCAGAGACTCTGAGGCTTTCTCAGACCTTCTATGCCATACCTCCTCCATGATTCTTGTTTTCTCTGATGGCAGAATTATTAAGCTTAGATGCCTTCTCTTAATATTGCTGTGCACCAGGCCATGTAAAGACAGCCTCCTTTTTTTTGCTTTCCTACAGGGGGAGCTAAAATTCAAGTTTATGGTCTTTCCCTGGCCCACTGCTTTGGGCCAGTTTTCCACACATGCTCGCTAGCTGTCTGCAAAGCTCATTCTCAGTGTCATTGGGAGCATGTACAGGGAACCAGCCATAGGGTGGAGGAGGGTGAGGTGTGTAGAGCAGTGGAAGTGCCTATGGACCAGTTGAGGGGATTTATGGGCAAGGCATCCCCAGATGCTCATGGGTGGACTTCTTCATGGAGGCTGTGAAGCAGTTAATAGGGTCCACATCTCTTTAATACCCTCCAAGAGTTCTATCTGCCACTCTCCCAGCCTCTTCCTACCCTCTAGTCATTCAGCTTACAACTCAAGATGATAAAAGAGATCAGTGGACCTCTTTGGTAGTGTTCTGCACAGCTGGGCAAGCCAGGAGTTCAGTCATATGCTCTCTTTTTTTCTGATAGGAGAAATCACAGGCAGAGAAAGTCTCTCTTGGCACTGAGCAACGCTACCTTGGAAGAGGGGTGGTAGAACAGGTAAAGTGAAATTATTCTTCTTAACCTCTTCAATACATTAAAACTCATTTTTTTTTTAATTCTAATAGTGTGCTAGAACTTACCTGCCTGAAACCCAGACTTTCACAGAGGCTTTCTTATCCATGGGTGATTGTCTTATATAATATTCTTCAGGGCTCCTAGGGTATAACAGAGAGGGTCTGGAGCTGATTCCTGGACCACTCGTTTTCTCTGTTTTCCTTTCCCATTTGTAACTATATTTAGAAGTGAAATGCATATGGTGCAACATTATTAAGCCATCAAGTCATGGAGTTACAGGAGCTATTCTGTTCCCAGAAAGTGGGTGACTTGCATTACTCTATTCCATTCTGCTATGGGTTGGTTTCCTAATCTAGTTCCTAGAAAGCAACCTTATTTCCAAATAACTTTACTGTCAAAAAAATGAATTGAGAAGATGGAAAGTTGCACAGAACACAACAGAATTAAACTAGGGAGGGGCAAAAAAATGGTGGAGGAGAAAGAGAAGGGGAAACAAGGAAGATAAGAGTATAGACATTTAGAATGGATTGCATTAGTCTCCTAGGGCTACCCTAACTAACAAAGCACCACAAACTGGGTGGCTTAAAACAACAAATTTTTATTCTCTCAAAGTTCTGGAGCTAGAAGTTTGAAATCAAGGTGTTAGCAGGGCTGTGCTCTCCCCAAAGCCTCTAGAGGAGGAAACCTCTGTGCCTCTTCCAGCTTTTGGTGGCCCTGACATTCCTTGGCTGTGGTAACATCACTCCAATCTCGGCCATGGGAAATCTCTGCCTTGGTCTTTCCATGGCCACCATTCCTCTGTGTCTCTGCCTTTTCTTCCTATAAGGACACCAGTCATATTGGATTAGAGGTTCACCTTACTTCAATCTGAGCTCATCTTGACTAATTGCATGTGCAATGAGCTTTTTTCCAAATAAGACCCCATTCTGAGGTACGTAGGTTAGGAATTTAAGATATATTTTTGGAGAGACAAAAGTCAACCCATAACATGGATGAAAGAAAAAAATGAAGGAAAGAAAAGAAGGAAGTAGGGATGCAGAGAGGGAAGAGGGAAGGAAGGAAAGAAAACAGAAGTTAGACAAGCAGACGAAGGAAGGAAGGAAGATAAAAATAGATAAGCAGCTTTTTTCTTCCCCATGTGGAGTTGGGGTATTACAGAAGGAAACAGTTCAGATAGGAAAAGGTCCCTTTGATATTTTTCAGGTTAAGAGATTACAAAGATATTCAAAATAGTGGTTCAACACATATTAAATATATAATAGATTTCACTCAACTGACACATTTTTGTTTACTGATAGACTTAATGATTATATGGTTGAAATAGAAAGCCTAGACAATGTCAAGATCTAATTAAGAAATCTTGGAAGAACAAATGGAATTTTAAAAATTGTGTGTAATGCAGTTTATAGTAATCAATACCAGCTATTAACTTTCTCTCTTTGTATTTCCTCTGTTATCCCACTTTTTTCTCTTTTTTTTTTTCATCTCATCCTAGTAACAAAGAATAACATGTGACTCCATTCTACAATGTGCATTTGGGGATATGTATCCTGTAATGTTACAATTCCTGCCTCATTCTAATTTACAGTCCACTTGCCTAGTTGTCAACAAAAGACACAGTCTTCCCATCTAAACAGCACAATAAGACAAATATAATGAAGTAACATATGAATAATATGGATAATATAAGTTTGGGGAGTTCAAAGGAGGAAGAAATAATTTTCAAGGTTTATGATAGAGATTAATAGGCTCAAAATACCATGCAAGAATATATGGAAAATGCCACAGAAGATTGGTCCGGAAAAGCTTCATGACGGAGGTAGAATTTTAAGTGTACAGGATTTGTACAGGTAGATTTGTGGGGTATGTGGAAGGAAAGTACCCACAAGACCTCAAGTTTGCCTATACATCCACACACCTTTAAGCCTTTCCAGGTTTGCTGTCTGATATCTTAGCTTTTAGGCTATATAATAGTAACTATATGTAAATGATGACAAGAGAAGCTCCTCAAAGGTCTGAGGGGGCAATAAGTGGTCCATTTTCTAAGAATATTGCCTGTCAATAAGCCTCCTGTCAAAGATGATAAGGACAAGCTCCTGTCATGAAATAACTGTAAGGTTCTGTAAGGTTCTGTGGTATCGGATAAAACAGCCTAGAAGCAGCTTGTGCAGTGGCCCAGTGCACTATCATGGCCCTACAAGACTGACTGGTGATTGGTCCAGCACCACTTGCCTCTAAGTCTGGCTTGCAACTATCTCTGCAACTATTCTCTGTCCCTGCTGTCAGGACTCATCTCTTTTCTAGCACTCACTGTTAGCCAAAGACCCTAAAACCCTTCTGTGCTGGTCCCTAGTTCCAGCTACATGTCATCTCATCTAGTTTGTTTCCTAGGTCCTGCTCATTAGGAGAGATTCCCCAGGTGTGGACCCTCAGCTTTCACAGGTTCATGAGCTTAAAATGTCAAACTTACTTGAAGGGTTGTCCTAACTCTGTGTCTTATTCTCTCTCTGGTCTTCTATTCATTAGACCAATAAAGTCTCTGAGTTATAAATAAGATGATTGTTCCTAGTGTTAATTTTTAACTGATTGTTTTCAACTTATACTAAATCACATGTATTTAAATATATGAGTTAAATAATGAGTTTTGACGTACCTAAGTACCCATAAAACCATAACTGCAATAAATATAGTAAACATACATATTTACCGCAGTTTCCTTGACTCCTTTTGGAATTTTTCCCTTCAATCCCTCCCTATCAATTTCTAGCCCCCATTCTCCAGGCAATACCGATCTTTCTCTCAATATAGGTTTTTTAAAATTTTCTAATAATTTATATAAACAGATTTATAGAGTATAAACATTTTGGTAGGATTGACTTCTTTCTTATGATATAATTATTTTGAAATTCATCCATGGCTTCGTGTGTACTTGTAGTTCATTCATAATTTCCATACTGCTGTGGATATATCAACATCTGTTGATCCGTTTATCTATGGATAGATATTTGGGTTGTTTCCAGTTCAGGGCTATTACAATTAAAGCTGGCGTAACCTTTCACATACAACTGCTTGTGTAAGCATTTCATTTCATTTTTCTTGGGTAAATACTTAGAAGTGCAATGGCTGGATTTTAAGAAAGATGGGTGTTTAATTTTTTAAGAAACTTCTTCACTATGTTCCAAAGTGGTTGTATTATTTTACATTTTACATCTACCCTCAGGGTATGAAAGTTTAGCTTATGCTACCTTCTAGCCAATACACAGTGTGTTCGGTTTATTTAGTTTTAGTTTTCTAGTGCTGATGTGTTGATATCTCATTATGGTTTTAATTTAGCCTTTGTTGTTTAAGGTTGCATAATTTAATGGAGATAAAAATGGAAAGTGAAACAGTTCAGAAAGGGAAGAAACTAACAGTAGAGGAGGAAAGGTGAGGTACAGAAACAACTATGTAAAGAAAAGAGGAAACAATAGATATACAATTTTAAATGATGCTAAGAAAAAATAAGTGGCAGTTGGGAAAGTAGAAATTTTTAAAACTGGAGTCTAGATATTATCCCTAAAAACAGGGAAATAATCTAAAGTGTGTTTATAGGGGCACCCGGGTGGCTCACTCAGTTAAGGCATCGGACTCTTGGTTTCAGCTCAGGTCATGATCTCATGGGCCATGGGATCAAGCCCCATGTTGGACTCCCCGCTCAGCGAGAAGTCTGCTTAAGAGTCTCTCATTCTCCCTCTGCCCCTCCCCTCACTCGTACTCTCCCTCTGTCCCTCTCTCTCAAATAAATAAATAAATCTTAAAAAAGTTTTTTAAAAAAGTGTGTTTATAGGAGAGCAGCATCATAACAGCAGTATTTGGATAAACCATCCACTGATTTTCGGGGTTGGTGGCCAAAAGAACTGGAGAAAGAGAAATTAGGAAGTGACTGCAATATTCCAAGCAGACCTGCATGAGAAGACAGTTGGGTGGTAATAACAAGAAGGAAAAGTTTCATGAGTGGAAACCTTCAGTACTTTGTAACTTGATGAGAAGATGTGGGTTATGCTTTTCAGTTGGTTTCATTGTACTTGTTAATTGGGTTTTTTTGCATCTTTCACAATAAGAATGTGTCCTTTTCTCCTCAAGATTTATGAAACAAACATATAGAGATGAATGTTTATGTTTAAATACCCGATGTTAATCTCCACCTATCAGGCAATTCAGTATGATGACAGACCGTGGGCAGTGAGGTAGAACATGATATGGGGCGTGTGTCTTTCTGCCTTGCGTGAAGTGGAAATGGCGCTGCCTGGTTCATCTCTCTGAGCTTCCATTTTGAGCTTTCCCGGACCCCCTTCGCCTCAGAGGGTCTTGTCTCTATGCTTTCCGAGCTTTAACAGCTTTGTTCCTGACATTTCAGAGAAATGAGTTGTAAATTCTCAATGATTTCATGCTTTCCAGTCTAGCAGCACTTCCCCAGGGTGTAAGTGCTGAGATTTTTAACAGTTTTGCATGTCAAAATTGGCAACCATATATATATAGATATATATATCATATATATCTATATATCTATATCTATATCTATATCTATATCTATATCTATATATATAGATATATGGAGTGTTTTGAAAGCCTGTGGCTTCCTGTCTCTCAGCACTGCAGCAGAAAGCCTGAGCTGAGCAGAAATTAAACAGAAGCAGGGTTTTCTGTTGGCTTGATCTATGGGAAGAATTTGGCTAAAAAGGCTTGGGTTTTAACAATGCAGTTGCTGGCAGGGGCATCTTAATGCTGGCAAGGACTGAAAAGAAGACGGTGTTAGAAGCACAAACCCCAAGCCAGTATCCCAAGATCCCCTAATGAATCCTCAAGCCAACCATTTATTCAGGGTGAAATTTTGAAATGTGAGAGCCTGTTTTAATACCATCACCCAGGCAGCATTCGGCACCAACAGACCACATGTCACATCAGCAGGGTAGGGAGGAAGGTTAAGGAGGAGTTTTTAAACTTGAAATCCTATCAGTGGTGCTGGAGGAGACCAAGATAAAACCAGAAGAAAGGCATGTCTACAGCACATGTGTGTGGGGAATGGATGGATCCAGATGCCCGGGTAATTCTCCATGGGAAGCTTCAGTGGGATAATGGCACAAGCAACACTTTGTAAGTGTATTGAGGCAAAGTATTAAGCAATGCGATCTATTTGTGAATTGCCGGTTATCCCTTGCATCCAAAAAACTAGCTATAAAGAATAGACAAGTGCTTTCAAAGACAAGATTGTGCATGTAAGGAGGGGCATCACTATTAATGAGTGAATAATGGCTAAAGACACACTTGCATTGAGCTCTGGTTGCAAAGGTCATCACTGGAGAAACATCAAGAATGATACCTGGGAAGGTTGGTTAAAATAAAGAAAAACATTTTTTTTTTTAATTTTCCCTCAATTACACCAAAATATGTTAAGTACATATCTCTACTAAACCCCATACTTCAATGGGAGATTACAGGTTTGGGGATGATGGAAATGGACACTATATCCTTTTCTAAATAATGACAGGCAAATGTAAATCCCAGCTCCAATCAGCTGGTGCAAGATTTGGGTAAAAGTTCATAGTGGAACTCTGGCACTACCTTTCAGGTACTGTACAGAAATAAGATGGTAATGAGATTAGCTATGCATAATTAACAGACAAAATAGTGACTGAGTTGATCATTGACAGCAGGCTTTGCTAAAGAGAGGAGAAAAATTGATGCAACCACTACAGTTGTCAGAAAGAGGGGGGTAACCATATAACAGTTCTGAAATGAGATTATACCAAAATAAAAAAGCTTTTGCACAGTGAAGGAAACCATCCACAAAACAATAAGGCACCCTACTGAATAAGAAAAGATATTTGCAAACGACATATCCAATAAGGGGTTAATATCCAAAATATAAAAAGAACTCATACAAGTCAACACCGAAAATAAAAAACAAATAATCTGATTAAAAGTGGGCAGAGGACCTGAATAGACATTTTTCCAAAAAGGACGTACAAATGGCTAATGGACACATAAAAAGATGTTCAACATCACTCATCATCAGGGAACTGCCAATCAAAACAACGAGATGTACCTCATACCTGTCAGAATGGCCAAGATCAGAAAGATAGGAAATAAGCATTGGCGAGGATGTGGAGAAAAAGGAACCCTTGTGCACTGTTGGTGGGAATGCAGACTTGTACAGCATCTGTAGAAAACAGTATGAAAATTCCTCAAAAAACTAAAACTAGTATTACCGTATGATCCAGTAATTCCACTACTGGGTATACACTCAAAAAAATGAACTCTAATTCAAAAAGATATATGCATCCCTATATTTATTGCAGCATTATTTACACTAACCATATTATGAAAGCAACCCAAGTGTCCATCAATAGATGAATGAGTAAGGAAGATGTTGTATATATCTATACAATGAAATATTACTCAGCCATGAAAAAGAATGAGATCTTGCCATTTGCAACAACATGGATGAACCTAGAGGGTATTATGCTAAGTAAAATAAGTCAGGCAGAGAAACGCCCATATGTGGAATTTAAGAAACAAAACAAACGAGCAAACAAAGAAAAAATGAGACAAAAAAACCGCCCAAAAAACAAAAAAACCCCAAAACCAAAAAAGACCCAGACTCTTAAATACAGAGAACAAACTGCTGGTTACAAGAGGGCAGGTGAGTGGGGGGGATGGGTGAAAGAGGTGATGGGGATTAAGAGCATACTTACCGCGATGAGCACAGAGTAATGTGTAGAATCATTGAATCACTATATTGTACACCTGAAACTAATATAATACTGTATGTTAACTGTACTGGAATAAAAAGTTAATCAAATAAATAAGAAGGAAAAACAAAGATTGTTACAACTGCCTTGAAAACAAAAACTTGAAAAAAGCGAAAAGTCAAACTATAAACTGGTAGAGAATACCCATAGAACCAACAAAATATTCAAGCTGAGAATATAATTTTTTGAAAGTTCTGAAACAAAGTTAAACATTTGGGCTTTGGAGATTTTTTGGTACCTATTTTTGATATTAACACTAAGACAGTGGCTGTGAGAAAAGAACTGGGGAATATCCCAGCTCGCATCTAGTATGTAAAGAAGTGGCGTGTGATTTCCATTGGCTCAGAAAGATCTTCTTCCCCATGTGAACACGATTAGCGGCAAACCACAGTCTGAAGCCATGCAGGCCGTATACCGAAGTCCCCATGGGTGCCAACACCCATCCTAGCCTTTCCAGCCAAATCGGTGCAAACAGATTTTAACCATCACTGGTTACAAAAATGGAGATTCAGTCCCACTAAAACTAGCCCTGTATCTTATTAATTCTTGACATTTCACCATTACAAATATGCCCACCTTCCTTAATTTTCACTGGGGGTGAAGGACACGTTCCTGGAAAAATAGCAGACTTGGGGGCTCTCTGTCTGAAGGTGAATCCCATTCTCTTCTCTTCCAAAGTTCATAACATGTGAATTGGGACATCCAGCATTCACTGACTGAATCTCCATTTTTGTACCTAAAAACGGGGCCAAAAACATTTTTTAAAAGGACTCATAAATCAGATCATGCAAAATATCTGGCACTGGGTTTGCTAAATATCGGGCGTGTAAAGATTGTCTCATTTTGATGTGAACGAGCATTTTGCCTGAAATGGCCCTTAGCCTGGTCCTGCTGTGAAAAATATAAAATGGGAGAGACTTCAGCCAAAGAAGAAACTTTCCCTTCTACAGCTCGGGGGACAAATACAGATGGGGTAAGAGAAACGCAAACAAATCTTAATTTCCCCAATTGCCTTCAGCCTCTTGCTTCCAGCTTTCTTAGTTGCCTCCTAGACCCTTCTTGCAGACAAACAACCATGATTAATCATTTGTCTCCTGCCGGATTGCGTAAGTGAGACCATTTGCTTGTAGGATATGCCTGGGTTCAAAGAAGAGCTTACTGTCTCCTATACCTAGATGTCATGGGATTTTTCCTTTTTAGTGGAGTATAATTCTTTATAATTAGACTTTCACTTCTGTGTAAGAGAATAGCCACTTAAGCCTTTTTCATTGTGTAGTTCCTTCAATTACACATCCACGCGGAAAGACTGCAACAGAGTACATTCCTTTAGGCACTGTGCTTAGACAAATTTCTTTTTTTTTTTTTAAGGATTTTATTTATTTATTTGAGAGAAAGAGAATGAGAGACAGAGAGCACGAGAGGGAAGAGGGTCAGAGGGAGAAGCAGACTCCCTGCCGAGCAGGGAGCCCGATGCGGGACTCGATCCCAGGACTCCAGGATCATGACCTGAGCCGAAGGCAGTCGCTTAACTGAGCCACCCAGGCGCCCCTTAGACAAATTTCTTAACCTCTCAGAGATGGCCTCGCTGAGCTTTCTAATAAGGCCTTCATGAGATTCCCCCAGGATAAAGTATATGAGGGTGACTTAAAATGTATAAAGTGATAGAAGGATCAGGAGCATTAATAAAAATCCTTCCTTTATTAGGTTTGCAGGTCATGCTTGCTTTCTCTTTATCAAGTAATTAACTGTGCAGAAGTGTTTTCCTTGACTTTACAGGATTTCTCTCTCCACGTCTGTTTATGTTTTAGTTACCAAAAAGTCTTTGTATTTGTCGAAAAGACCCCGAGGACTCTAATGCGCATGGGCATTTGCTTTGTACTTCCATGTGAAGCGACTAGACGTGGGAAACAATCATAAATGATTTACTGTAACTTGTTTTGGGAACTGATAGATCACTATTTATCATCCTGTTTCCACTTGTTATAGATATGTAATACAAAAGAGAGCAAATTCCCCTCTGCAGATTAATGAAGGTGGCAACAGAGATTCTAATTTCCCAAGTGAAACACTTTTTACACAGTGGTAGCTTTGGGAAACAGGTCTGAACCTCATTAAACTTGCTGTGTGTTATACACGGACAACCTAATTCAGTTCCCGTAAAAACAGGCAAATAGGCCGTCAATGTAAATTAAATGCAAAGTAAACGAGTGTCACCATGGCACTATATTACATGAGCACTTATCTCATAAATGGAAAAGTAAATTAAATTGTTAATTTCAATAGCAATTTTATTAAAACAAGTCCCAAGCTGTAGGAGTCAAAAAGAGAAGAGTGTTTTCCTCCATGTGAATTAACAATGTTCTCCAACCTGATCCCTTCTGAGATTTATACTGAGTTTGCTGGCCCTCTCTTTTTAAAAACCAGATTTCCCAGAATTTCCATTTTGGCTTCATTGACAATTTCCTAATTGACCTTTGGACCCCTGGGGTGTGCTTCTCTGAACCATTCTCCCCACCAGGACCAATGATATGCAAACTATGCCATTGTCAGCCCTCCATTCAGTATCTTTCAGAATGCCTTAAAGCCTTGCCAGTAAAAGCCTAAAAAGCATTGGCATACAAGGATTTTGATGACTGCACACCAGCTCTATGCTTCTTTGCCCCCCCCCCCCCCGTTGTCTCTGTCTATACTGTCCCTCCCTGTCAAACATTTGAAATTTCAGTCACATTGAACTACTCAAAATTCTTTGATTTATACCAATGTGTCTTTTTTCCCCCTACTGGTAACCTTTGTCTGAGGTTTTGTTCTTCGTTCCCTTTCTGAACTAGAGTACAATATTCACCTTTCAAAATTTACATAGCATGTGTTGCGTTGGTCATGAACCTTTCTCCCATGAAGTAACTGACTTGCACTGGGCCTCTGGTCCCAAGACACAATTCTGTCATGGCATTATTAGATACAGTTTCAAGGCCATCTTGCTCATCACTCCTCTATCTTCTTGAGGAAGGGTAACATATCTAGCTCACTTTGTTTTTCCAGTATCAAGCCCCATACCTGGCAGAAAGTATATGTTCAGTAAGTTATAAGGGGCACCTGGGTGGCTTAGTCGGTTAAGTATCTGCCTTTGGCTCAGGTCATGGTCTCTGGCTCTTAGGATCAAGCCCCAAGTCAGGCTTCCTGCTTGGCGGGAAGTCTGCTTCTCCCTCTTCCTCCGCTCCCTCCCTCCCCTGCCTGTGCTCTCCCTCACTCTCTCTCTCAAATGAAAAAAATAAAATCTTTAAAGTTTATTCAATAATTTTTTATTGAATGAATGAAAGCTGAAAGATACAGGGATAATAGATCCCTACTCTCAGTCTACAGACTTGGAATCACCAAAGTAAGCTTTTTCACAATCCTGATTCTTGTAGAAGAACAGTGTGTGGCATCCTAGTGACTTCGCCTGTGTCCTTGTAGGCGAAGGCTTGAACCATGGCTTGTTTGAGTTTGGGGAGAACTCATGTGCAGCAGAGGATGGTGGGCTGTAAGGAGCTGTTAAAACACCCCCTCCCCCTTGCCCTCCTAACTTTCCTTGGAGGCTGTCACGAGACAGTTTCTTATCACCTCTGGGGTTCTTTCTACTGCACTCCCCTAATAACAGAGCTACAAAATTTAAAACCACTTAGCTACATTCTAGATTTGGCTTCTCAGTTCATGGGCATAGCCTACAATCTGTGTGGCAGTAAACTTTTGTTTCATGTGGTCTTTTGGGGGGTATGGGACAAGGACCAGAAGTAGCACATTGGCTTATTCTTCTCACTGTCTATGTAAATAATACATTGACTATATCTGAGAGTGATCTTAGCTTTATAGGTCAAATCAATCGGACTTTGGCCTTGCCTTTTCTTTGAACTTGACAATTCTTTCTCTTTGTCTTTCTCTTAGTTCTATTCTTTTTTTAAAATTTTTCTCTTTTCTTCTTTTTCTTTACTTTGCTCTCCCTTTCTTCTTCCTT
The DNA here is from genome assembly GCF_009762305.2 of Zalophus californianus. Classification (NCBI taxonomy): domain Eukaryota; kingdom Metazoa; phylum Chordata; class Mammalia; order Carnivora; family Otariidae; genus Zalophus; species Zalophus californianus. The sequence continues at coordinate 96,424,040 of NC_045597.1, forward strand.
TTTTTCTTCCTTCCTTCCCTTCCCTCCTTTCTTTTTCTTTCTTTCTTTCTTTCTTTCTTTCTTTCTTTCTTTCTTTCTTTCTTTCTTTCTTTCTTTTCTTTCTTTCTCTTCCTTCCTTTCTTTTTCTTTCTTCCTTCCTTCCTTTCTTTCTTTCTTTTTTCTTTCTTTCTTCTTTCTTTCTTTCTTTCTTTCTTTCTTTCTTTCTTTCTTTCTTTCTTTCTTTCTTCTTTCTTTCTTTCTTTCCATCCTTCCTTCATTCCTTCCTTCTCTGTCTCTTGGTTTCTGTGTCTCTCTCCCCTTCTTCACACCAGCTCTGTCTTGTTTAGATTACATATGCCTAGTGCTCAGAAACTGTATTGCCTTAATTTTTTAAAAAGTCATCAAATGAGACCTTACCTCATGTATACAATAGAAATGTTAGAAATATAAGTGCCAAGTTGTAGGAGTCAAAAAGAGAGGAGAGTTTTTCTTCATGTGAATTGCATGACAAGGAAAAGATACTATGTGATAATGATTTGCGGTTTAGAGGAAACCCTCAGATATTTCTGTTTTATACCTTAATATAACTCTTTTGTTTTTCTTACCTTGACAAAGAGACCCTCCATCAAGAAATAGGCATAAATATTACTTAAATGTTGTGGCAGCCTAGAGGCGGCCTCACTACAGGTATTTTGCTGGAGGACTCACCATTGTCCAAAAAAAGGAGTTTGTGGGGCATTAATCACACAAAGAGCCAGGAGGATGGAAGGTCCCTGAGGTATCCAATATTCTTGAATAATTGTCTTATTTTTCTTGTTCATTAAAGACAGAAACTAAGGCAGAAAGAACAATTGTCACTTACAAGTTAATTTCTTCTCTAGGCATCCAAAATATTTCTTAATCATTCAGTTACTGTTTTCCTTTTATAAAATGAAGATAACAAGACCAGATTTACTATTTTGTGAAGGGGAGTCATTAGATCACAACTGTCACCAGAAATTAAACCATCTAAGTTTTATTTTTTTTTAAAGATTTTATTTATTTGACAGAGAGACAGTTAGAGAGGGAACACAAGCAGGGGGGGTGGGAGAGGGAGAAGCAGGCCTCCCACGGAGCAGGGAGCCCGATGTGGGACTCGATCCCAGGACCCTGGGATCATGAACCGAGCCGAAGGCAGTCGCTTAACCAACTGCAGCACCCAGGCGCCCCTAAACCATCTAAGTTTTAAGTAATTGTATTCTTTTCAGTATTTCCCCATCAGTAATAGAAAGGAAAATCAGGTTGCACTGAGAATTCACAGCACCAGTCTCTCCATGCCGCTCTGTGGATGATTGTTTCACTTCTCTCATGTAAATGCCCAAAAGACTATGGAAGCTCCTTTATACAGGTGGTTACTGGCATCCTGGGAGGTAGCTATGGTCCAACAATCCAAGCCTTGTAAGAACTAAAATAACAGAATGAGTATTCAACTGCTGCCCCAGGAAGTGTAGAATAAGGTCTTTCTTTTATTTTTATTTTTTATTTATTTATTTAATACGATCTTTCTTTTAAAGAGTTAATTCAATTGGGAATTTAGTTGAAATAAAGGCCTGTCAACCTTCTTTTGTCTCTTTTGCCTCAGAAACATGTTGCTAAAATTCTTGTTTGTTCTGTTCTGCTATTGTTTCTAAAACTTAAATATTGCAAAGAAGATGAGTAAATGAGAAAATCTTTCATGAAGCAAATTCCTCATCTGAAAATATTCCTCTTCCTAGATAGTGTGCATAAAGGTAGCTACACCACTAGCAGGTGGCCCCTCATAATTAATTTGATCCCTCATCGCCAGTTTGACAGTTAGTTTTCCAGTAGTTTTGACTTGTGTTTCCCACTATGTCAACTCAAGTGTGACAGAAATCTGTATGCTGTGACTCCTGTCACCTTATACACTCCTGTAGATTGTATGTCGATTTTATGCTAGTGTTGTTTCCAACCAAGTAATTAACTAAGGGCACAAAATCTGCCCTACAAATTTCTTTGCAGGATTCCATCATTGCTACTCAGTAAATGCCACCAGGTTTGAGTCCTTTCTGATTTTTACCTCAGTGGAGTTAATCCATCCACACCCAACTGTGGCAGAACTAGGATGCTAGGCGCAGTAAGACTTAACAAAGTAAATTACGGGACTCTTCGGAAATCATATGCATGGTGGTCATTTCCAGCTTTAAGACAATATCCCTGGGAGGGACCAAATGGAGATGAGTAAGTTAACCAGTTCCACTCAAATCAGAAACCCTGCACACGTAATATTCCACCTGTGCAGAGGCCAGCTGGTGAGCTTTTTTTAAAATCATCGTATGTGACAATTCATATCTTAATCTCAGGTTCTCCCACAATAAGTGATCCCAACAGCCAGCAAATCCAAGCAGCAGTGTGTTTTCTAATGCGTGGAGCGTCTGGTGACAAGAAATTAATTCCCCCTGTCAGTCTCTTGGAAGCAGCTCTTCAGCTAAAATAGGAATTTGACAAAGTAGAAGGATCACTCTTAAACTGGTCAAATGATTTAATATAATGTCTGTGAAGTCAGTTTATCAGAAACCCTTTCACTCACATTGGGGTAAGGAGAAGAGCTAATGACTCTGAGATTTACTTCAAGTGCTGGTTTTGTCTATGACTCTAAGCCTGGCTCACCAGGCAGAGCTGGCTTCTCCTCATTAGGAACTGGCTTGGCGCAACAGTGTTCAGTGCCGGTGGCTGCCATGTCTGCAATCTGTCTCCGGGAGTGACATATGCTGGGCCCGCGTGAACGCATTGGGCAATTTGCAAAAACAGTTGAGAGCAAGAGAAATGGTCGCTGTCTTCTGGGATTTGTCAAGGTGATACAAATTTCAATGTCTTATGATAATTTTGAGAATAAAAACACAAGTACAACTATTTTCTCCATTTGTTCTCATGGGCTGAGATGTCAGTGCTTAGCTCCTGCTTCGGCTCTTCTAGGAAGTCTCTGGAAGTGACTCAGACCACTCTTCTCCAATTTCCCATCGTGCCACTCATTTTGGACACAGGCTAGTGGATGTTCTTACTCAGTTGTTTAACCGATGACATCATTATCTAAACAAAGAGATGCTAACTTTCTCCTGGACTGGAACTAGGTGTTAAAGCCCTGTGTTCACTAAGAATAGGCTGGCACTTCACACCTCTTGTATTTCCCGAACATAACAAAATTCTTGGCCCTCGAGTAATCCCACTTTTGCTTCCAGCCACTACCTCATTCTTCTTTTTAAAATAAAATTCTTTAAAAAATTTTCAATACATATTATTTCTAATTCTTCTCCTCTGTTTGCCATTGAACCACCTCCCATTAGGCGGTGACTACCACCCTTCCACCAACTTCTCTTATCAAGGTCAGCATAAACTCCTACGTTGCTAAATCCAAAGTTCAATACTATGTCCTCCTGTTCCTTATCAGCTGCCTGTGTTAGAGCTGTTCATTCTCTCCTGAATGAATCTACAGTTCTCGGCTAGCTCCAAGGAGACCATATTCACCTGGCATTTCTCTAGCTTTTCCTTCTTTGTCTGTCTCCTTGGCATGGTCTTGCTCATTCCCCTCAAGCATTAAGTACTGGAGCACCTTAGGGCCTCAGCTCCTTCCATTCCACACTGCTTCTCTGAATTATGTTTTTATGAACCTCTACATCCTGCTGACTTCCAAATTGACATCTCTGCCTACATATGTCCTGTAAACTAGAGTTGTTTTTCCTTCTTCTGTTCGACTAATCACTTTACACCTCTATTAAATATTAAATTGGCATTCAAAGTTAACGTGTGATAATCGGAGGTCCCGATTACCAACTCCCCAAACTTGCTGTTCCTAATTTGTCTTTCACCTCAGTAAATGGCAATCTTCTATCATCCACTTGTGCAGATCAACATTTTTAGGGTCATTCTTGACTCTTCTATGTCTCTCAAACCCATCTATTGGCATGTAATTCATTAGCAAAAAATTTAGCTTCTACCATCAAAATATGTCCACAATCCAACCATTGGACTCTCATCTCCACCTGCTATCACTCTGTTCCAAGCCCACCATCGATCTCTCACCGGTTTACTGTCAAGGATCTCCTCAGTTTCCCTGATTCTGCCTTTGGTCCCTTTTAATCTAATCTCCATAGAGTAGTAGACATTGTTGTATCTTCAAAACCTAAGTCAGTTCATGAGACATAGCTAGTTAAAACCTTCCAATATTTTTGAATTTTCCTAGAATAAAAGCTAAAGAAATTCCTTAAGAAGTTACCTAATTTGTCCCTTTCCCCAATACTGATTTGCACTCATTTCCTGTAAGCCTAGTGTTAACTCTCACTGCCCCAGTCAGACTGCTATATTGCTGTTCTCCAAATATGTCAGCAACCCACATGTGAAGACCTTCCTGCTGCTTTTCTCCCTTCCTGAAATACATTTCCCTAGGTAAACCCAATGCCAGCTCTTGTCCCCATTAAATCTTTATACAAATGTTGCCTTCTCAGTGAGACCCTGGCCACCCTATCTAATACTGTAACACCCTCACCAACTCAGATTTTCTGTCCTCTTTTCCTGTTTCATTTTTACTCTATGGAATCTAACTTCATCCAAATACAATGTATTATACTTACTTGCTTTGTTTATACTTTGCTCCTTTCCAACTAGAAAGTCAAATCCATCAAAGAACAACCTGTGTTCTGTTTATTGCTATAGACCTCACATCTAGAAATATGCTTGGCAGATAGTAGCTGCCCAATAAAATGTCATTAAATAATTAAGAAATAAGTACAATAGTTGCTTAGTAAACATTTGTTTGATTATATCCAAGGATGCTACCCAGTAATTAATTACTTAGCAGATTAATGAATGGCCAGTTCCTTCATATCTGATCATTCCTGATATCTGATTGGTTTCCTCATCCTCCACCATTCCCCAGGTCTGATCACCCTGGCCTGCCTTCAGTAAAAATCCTGTTAGATGGGTTTAGCCAGAAACCCCTCTAATCCCTAATGTTTCCTCTTAAAAATTTTCCATACATCAAACCCCACCACTACTCCTATAACTTCCCATGTGTCCATCTTGTATTTGGAATTGAGACCAGCTCTATACTGAGGTCTCTTTTCCCCTATTACAATACTTCTAAACAAAATATGCTTTTATCACCTTAACTACTGTTCAGCTCTGATTATTCTTTTATACTGGTAAAGACAAAAGGCAGACTTACAAAGATTTCCCCAGCAGAATAAAAAAGCCAGGCCTAAGAACAACTATATATATGTCCACAGGAAGTGGTGACTTCTCTGAATGTCTACCCCCTTCCCAATTTGATTAAGGCAATTGCTGAGCCTCATAAGAGATGGAGAGAGAGGAGATTGCTTGTGGGCTCTAATTAGTGTCCATATCCACCACAATTTTGGAAACAGAAAATGGACACTAATAAAGGGAGTAAAGCCATCAAGGCAAGAAGACTGAGGAAGAGAAGATGTGCTACACTTAAAGAAAAGTCATGTATGATGAGGATGTAGATTGCTCAGAAGGTGCCTTTTAAAATATGGGTTCATCCATTGTACTTATGAAGCAGAGTTTGAAAATAATTGTATAAAGTCAGTGTCTCCTTAACTTCCCTTTGCCTTCACTCATTTCATCAATTAAGAAATAATTATTAAAGGACAACTACTCTTATTTTAGATGCTGAGCAGACATAAAAACAACTCATAAAACTTACTATTTTCTTTTTTTTTTTTTTTTTTTTTTTTTTTTTTTTTTTTTTTTTAATTTTTATTGTTATGTTAATCACCATATATTACATCATTAGTTTTTGGTGCAGTGTTCCATGATTCATTGTTTGTTCATAACACCCAGTGCTCCATGCAGAACGTGCCCTCCTCAATACCCATCACCAGGCTAACCCATCCCCCTACCCCCCTCCCCTCTAGAACCCTCAGTTTCTTTTTCAGAGTCCATCATCTCTCATGGTTCGTCTCCCCCTCTGACATACTCCCCTTTTCTTCCTCTTCTGTTATCTTCTTCTTTTTCTTTTTTCTTAAAATATGTTGCGTTATTTGTTTCAGAAGTACAGATCTGTGATTCAACAGTCTTGCACAATTCACAGCGCTCACCGTAGCACATACCCTCCCCAATATCTATCACCCAGCCACCCCATCCCTCCCACCCCCGACCACTCCAGTAACACTCAGTTTGTTTCCTGAGATTAAGAATTCCTCATATCAGTGAGGTCATGTGATACATGTCTTTCTCTGATTGACTTATTTCACTCAGCATAACACCCTCCAGTTCCATCCACGTCGTTGCAAATGGCAAGATCTCATTCCTTTTGATGGCTGCATAATATTCCATTGTGTATATATACCACATCTTCTTTATCCATTCATCTGTCGATGGGCATCTTGGCTCTTTCCACAGTTTGGCTATGGTGGACATTGCTGCTATAAACATTGGGGTACACGTACCCCTTCGGGTCCCTACATTTGTATCTTTGTGGTAAATACCCAGTAGTGCTATTGCTGGATCGAACGGTAGCTCTAATTTCAACTGTTTGAGGAACCTCCATACTGTTTTCCAGAGGGGTTGCACCAGCTTGCATTCCCACCAACAGTGTAGGAGGGTTCCCCTTTCTCCACATCCCCGCCAACATCTGTCGTTCCCTAACTTGTTAATTTTAGCCATTCTGACGGGTGTGAGGTGGTATCTCATGGAGGTTTTGATTTGGATTTCCCTGATGCCAAGCGATGTTGAGCACTTTTTCATGTGCCTGTTGGCCATTTGGATGTCTTCTTTGGAGAAATGTCTGTTCATGTCTTCTGCCCATTTCTTGATTGGATTATTTGTTCTTTGGGTGTTGAGTTTGATAAGTTCTTTATAGATTTTGGATACTAGCCCTTTATCTGATATGTCATTTGCAAATATTTTCTCCCATTCTGTCGGTTGTCTTTTGGTTTTGTGGACTGTTTCTTTTGCTGTGCAGAAGCTTTTTATCTTGATGAAATCCCAATAGTTCATTTTTGCCCTGGCTTCCCGTGCCTTTGGCGATGTTTCTAGGAAGAAGTTGCTGCGGCTAAGGTCGAAAAGGTTGCTACCTGTGTTCTCCTTTAGGATTTGGATGGACTCCTGTCTCACGTTTAGGTCTTTCAACCATTTGGAGTCTATTTTTGTGTGTGGTGTAAGGAAATGGTCCAGTTTCATTCTTCTGCATGTGGCTGTCCAATTTTCCCAACACCATTTGTTGAAGAGACTGTCTTTTTGCCATTGGACATTCTTTCCTGCTTTGTCAAAAATAAGTTGACCATAGAGTTGAGGGTCCATTTCTGGGCTCTCAATTCTGTTCCATTGATCTATGTGTCTGTTTTTGTGCCAGTACCATACTGTCTTGATGATGACAGCTTTGTAATAGAGCTGGAAGTCCGGAATTGTGATGCCGCCAGCTTTGCTTTTCTTTTTCAGTATTCCTCTGGCTATTCTGGGTCTCTTCTGGTTCCATACAAATTTTAGGATTATTTGTTCCATTTCTGTGAAAAAAGTGGATGGTATTTTGACGGGGAGTGCATTGAATGTGTAGATTGATCTAGGTAGCATTGACATCTTCACAATGTTGATTCTCCCAATCCATGAGCATGGAACGTTTTTCCATTTCTTTGTGTCTTCTTCAATTTCTTTCCTGAGTATTTTATAGTTTTCTGAGTACAGATCCTTTGCCTCTTTGGTTAGATTTATTCCTAGGTATCTAATGGTTTTGGGTGCAATTGTAAATGGGATCGACTCCTTGATTTGTCTCTCTTCTGTCTTGTTGTTGGTGTATAGGAATGCCACGGATTTCTGTGCATTGATTTTATATCCTGCTACTTTACTGAATTCCTGTATGAGTTCTAGCAGTCTTGGGGTGGAGTCTTTTGGGTTTTCCACATACAGTATCATATCATCTGCAAAGAGTGAGAGTTTGACTTCCTCTTTGCCGATTTGGATGCCTTTGATTTCTTTTTGTTGTCTGATTGCTGTGGCTAGGACTTCTAATACTATGTTGAATAGCAGTGGTGAGAGTGGACATCCCTGCCGCGTTCCTGACCTTAGGGGAAAAGCTCTCAGCCTTTCCCCATTGAGAATGATATTCGCTGTAGGTTTTTCGTAGATGGCTTTTATGATATTGAGGTATGTACCCTCTATCCCTATACTCTGAAGAGTTTTGATCAAGAAAGGATGTTGTACTTTGTCAAATGCTTTTTCTGCATCTATTGAGAGGATCATATGATTCTTGTTCTTTCTTTTGTTAATGTATTGTATCACGTTGATTGATTTGCGGATGTTGAACCAGCCTTGCAGCCCAGGGATAAATCCCACTTGGTCGTGGTGAATAATCCTTTTAATGTACTGTTGGATCCTATTGGCTAGTATTTTGGTGAGAATTTTTGCATCCATGTTCATCAAGGATATTGGTCTGTAATTCTCTTTTTTGATGGGGTCTTTGTCTGGTTTTGGGATCAAGGTAATGCTGGCCTCATAAAATGAGTTTGGAAGTTTCCCTTCCATTTCTATTTTTTGGAACAGTTTCAGGAGAATAGGTATTAATTCTTCTTGAAATGTCTGATAGAATTCCCCTGGGAAGCCATCTGGCCCTGGGCTTTTGTTTCTTGGGAGATTTTTTATGACTGTTTCAATTTCCTTAGTGGTTATAGGTCTGTTCAGGTTTTCTATTTCTTCCTGGTTCAATTTTGGTAGTTGATACTTCTCTAGGAATGCACCCATTTCTTCCAGGTTATCTAATTTGCTGGCATAGAGTTGCTCATAATATGTTCTTATAATTGTTTGTATTTCTTTGGTGTTGCTTGTGATCTCTCCTCTTTCATTCATGATTTTGTTGATTTGGGTCATTTCTCTTTTCTTTTTGATCAGTCTGGCCAGGGGTTTATCAATCTTGTTAATTCTTTCAAAGAACCAGCTCCTAGTTTCGTTGATCTGTTCTACTGTTCTTTTGGTTTCTAGTTCATTGATTTCTGCTCTGATCTTTATGATTTCTCTTCTCCTGCTGGGTTTAGGCTTTCTTTGTTGTTCTTTCTCCAGCTCCTTTAGGTGTAGGGTTAGGTTGTGTATTTGAGACCTTTCTTGTTCTTGAGAAAGGCTTGTATTGCTACATACTTTCCTCTCAGGACTGCCTTTGCTGTATCCCAAAGATTTTGAACAGTTGTGTTTTCATTTTCATTGGTTTCCATGAATTTTTTTAATTCTTCTTTAATTTCTTGGTTGACCCATTCATTCTTCAGTAGGATGCTCTTTAGCCTCCATGTATTTGAGTTCTTTCCGACTTTCCTCTTGTGGTTGAGTTCTAGTTTCAAAGCATTGTGGTCTGAAAATATGCAGGGAATGATCCCCAATCTTTTGGTACCGATTGAGACCTGATTTGTGACCTAGGATGTGATCAATTCTGGAGAATGTTCCATGGGCACTAGAGAAGAATGTGTATTCCGTTGCTTTGGGATGGAATGTTCTGAATATGTCTGTGAAGTCCATTTGGTCCAGTGTGTCATTTAAAGTCTTTATTTCCTTGTTGATCTTTTGCTTAGATGATCTGTCCATTTCAGTCAGGGGGGTGTTAAAGTCCCCCACTATTATTGTATTGTTGTCAATGTGTTTCTTTGCTTTTGTTATTAATTGCCTTATATAATTGGCTGCTCCCATGTTAGGGGCATAGATATTTACAATTGTTAGATCTTCTTGTTGGATAGACCCTTTAAGTAGGATATAGTGTCCTTCCTCATCTCTTATTACAGTCTTTGTTTTAAATCTAGTTTGTCTGATATAAGGATTGCCACCCCAGCTTTCTTTTGGTGTCCATTAGCATGGTAAATGGTTTTCCACCCCCTCACCTTCAATCTGGGGGTGTCTTTGGGTGTAAAATGAGTCTCTTGCAGACAGCATATGGATGGGTCTTGTTTTTTAATCCAATCTGATAGCCTGTGTCTTTTGATTGGGGCATTGAGCCCATTTACATTCAGGGTAACTATTGAAAGGTATGAATTTAGTGCCATTGTATTACCTGTAAGGTGACTGTTAACTGTCTGTTGTCTGTGGTCGTTTCTGCTCTTTGCTGCTTTTAGGTTCTCTCTTTGCTTAGAGGACCCCTCTCAATATTTCTTGGAGGGCTGGTTTCGTGTTTGCAAATTCCTTTAGTTTTTGTTTGTTCTGGAAGCTTTTGATCTCTCCTTCTATTTTCAATGATAGCCTAGCTGGATATAGTATTCTTGGCTGCATATTTTTCTCGTTTAGTGCTCTGAAGATATCTTGCCAGTCCTTTCTGGCCTGCCAGGTCTCTGTGGATAGGTCTGTTGCCAATCTAATGTTTCTACCATTGTAGGTTACATATCTCTTCTCCCGAGCTGCTTTCAGGATTTTCTCTTTGTCTCTGAGACTCGTAAGTTTTACTATTAGATGTCGGGGTGTTGACCTATTTTTATTGATTTTGAGAGGGGTTCTCTGTGCCTCCTGGATTTTGATGCCTGTTTCCTTCCTCACATTAGGGAAGTTCTCTGCTATAATTTGCTCCAATATACCTTCTGCCCCTCTCTCTCTCTCTTCTTCTTCTGGGATCCCAATTATTCTAATGTTGTTTCGTCTTATCGTATCACTTATCTCTCGAATTCTGCCCTCGTGATCCTGTAGTTGTTTCTCTCTCTTTTTCTCAGCCTCTTTATTTTCCATCATTTGGTCTTCTATATCGCTGATTCTCTCTTCTGCCTCATTTATCCTAGCATTCAGTGCCCCCATTTTTGATTGCACCTCATCAATAGCCTTTTTGATTTCGATTTGGTTAGATTTTAGTTCTTTTATTTCTCCAGAAAGGGTTTCTCTAATAACTTCCACGCTTTTTTCAAGCCCAGCTAGTATCTTTAAAGTCATGATTCTGAACTCTAGGTCTGACATCGTACTAATGTCCGTATTGAGTAGGTCCCTGGCAGACGGTACTACCTCTTGTTCTTTTTGCTGAGGTGATTTCTTTCGTCTTGTCATTTTGTCCAGAGGAGAATAGATGAATGAGAGAACAAAAGGCTAACAGGTTTACAACGTCCCCAGCAAATATACTGTATACAAATCAGAAAAGACCTGAAACCAGGGGAAAGGAAAGGGAAAGAAAGAAAAAAGAAAGAGAAAAAGAAAAAAAAAAGAAAAAAAGATAAAAACAAAAACAAAACAATTCAAAAAATGCAGAATATGATCAAATATGATCAGGCTAGTGCATAGATCAGTGCCACACACTAGATTTTGGGCGTATTTTGGTCTGTTAGAAAAAAGTGCCTCCTAAAATTTTAAAGAAGCAAGACATATATGTACAAAATAAGGGTTGATACAATGAAGGGATGGAAGATGAGTGTAAAGATGAAAATTATAAAAGATTTTATAAAAGGACTTGGTAAGATAAGTTGTTTGAAAAAAGAAAGAAGATTTAAGGAAAAAAAAAAAAAGGAAAAAGGGAGAGAATGTGATCAGGCAGGAGACTAGAACAAAGCCATACACTAGTGGTTTAGGGTATATTTTGATCTGTTAGAAGAAACTGTACCTCAAAATTTTAAAGAGAGAACAACTTATATATATGCCAAAAACAAGGATAACTACTATGAAGGGATAAAATATGACTCTAAAAATTAAAAAAAAAATAAAAAATGTTTTTTTTTTTTTTAAAAAAAAGGGATTTATAAGATGTTGGTTGAAAAAGGGAAAAAGAAAAATAAAAAAAGTCAACAAAAATTAACTTTGATGAAATAATGAATCATGGTAAAAAAAAAAAAAAAAAAAAAAAAAAAAGAAGCCATGAACCTATGTGCAGTATTCCCCTAGCGCTGGAGTTCTCCTATTCTCCTTGATCGATCAACTTGGTCTTGGCTTGCTGGCTGTTTGTGCTGATCTTCTGGGGGAGGGGCCTGTTGCTGTGGTTTCCAAATGTCTTTGCCGGAGGCGGAATTGCCCCGCCCTTGTCGGTCCGGGCTAAGGAAGCTGCTCCAGTTTGCTCTCAGGAGCTTTTGTTCCCTGCAAGCTCTCGGTACAGCTTTGGAGGACCAGGGCGAAAATGGCGGCCTCCCAGTCTCCGCCCGGAGGAGCCGAGAACTCGGGGCCCCACTCCTCAGTGCGCCCCAGAGAAAAGCAGTCACTCCCGTGTCCCCGGTCTCTGGCCGCACTCCGTGCTCACCCGGCCTGTGATCAAGCGTTGCTATCTCTGGCACCCGACCCCGCTCGGAGTCTCCAAACCCAGCAGATCCCTGCAGTGCGTTCCCGCACCGCTCCTCCCCGGGAAGGAAGGGGAGTCTCCCCGGATCTGCTGCTTGTTGGGTCCCTGCTGGAGGAGCCGTGCCCCGACTGGGCCGCAGATCACAGTTTGTGGCAACCCAGAGCTGAGAGCCCGCGACTCTGCTCCGTCTCTGCAGCCGGCTTCCCCGCTCCGATACCTGGGAGCTCTGCCGCACTCAGGCACCCCCGGTCTCTCTGTGACCCCAAGGGTCCTGAGACCACACTGTCCCGGGAGGATTCCACCCCCGAGCTTAGCCACTGCAGCGACGTCCCTCCGCCGAGCCAACTTTTAAAAGGTCCGATTTTGTGCTCCGCGGCTCTAGCACTTGCCAGAAGCGGCCGGCGGAGGCCCCTCCCCCGCCGTCTATCCTCCCGAATATCGCCTCGGATTCACTTCTCCGCACGCCCTACCTTCCAGTAAGTGGTCGCTTCTCTGTTCAGAGAGTTGTTGCTACTCTCCTGTTCGATCTCCTGTTGAGTTCGTAGATGTTCAGAATGGTTTGATCCCTATTCAGCTGAATTCCTGAGACCAGACAAAATCTAGGTCTCCTACTCCTCCGCCATCTTGCTCCGCCCCCAAAACTTACTATTTTCAAAAATTTTCACCAGCTGGGGCACCTGGGTGGCTCAGTCGTTAAGCGTCTGCCTTCGGCTCAGGTCATGATCCCAGGGTCCTGGGATCGAGCCCCGCATCGGGCTCCCCGCTCCGCAGGAAGCCTGCTTCTCCCTCTCCCACTCCCCCTGCTTGTGTTCCCTCTCTCACCGTGTCTCTCTCTGTCAAATAAATAAATAAAATCTTTAAAAAAATTTTTTTTTCACCAGCAACAAGTTCAAAAGCAGTACTTAGACCATCAAATCCAAATTCTCAAAAATCCCAGGTTATTTTGGTCCATTAAGGCTGCTATAACAAAAATACTATAAACTGAGTGACTTCTAAACACCGAACATTGATTTCTCATACTTCTGGAGGCTGGGAAGTCCAAGATCATGGAGCCAGCAGACTTAGTGTCTAGTGAGAGCCCACTTCCTGTAGGATGTCTGCCTTTTCACTGTAATACCACTTGGCAGAGGGGGCAGATTAGTTCTCCAGGTCTCTGTTATAAAGGCATTAATCCCGATCATGAGGACTTCACTCTCATGATCAAATCAACTCCCAAAACCCCACTGTCTAATACCATCACCCTGGGGGTTAGGATTTCAACATATAAATTTCAGAGGGACACAAACATTCAGACCACAGCACAGGCCAATTGTTTCCTAATCAGTAGATCTATGCACCACTTTTCAGGACTTAGAAAAGAGGAAATATTTATGGAATATGCATTTAATTGTAATGTACCTGTAGCTTGGTAGGGCCATTCTTTCTCTTTTTCTCTTTATGAAAACACATAAATAAGTGCAAGGTATGCCTTGGGGAGCCATTTATAGGTTTTGTTAGGGTAAACTGATATGAACATTTCTATAAGAGATATCAATGGTATTCTTTTGTCAGAAAATCCCCTTTCTATATATAGCCCAAGGCATTACTCTGTGAGCTGCAAATGTATTCTCTTCAAAAGCATGTCAGTCTAGAATTGGAGAATCCATATTTGTTGAATCCTGGAAGTGCAAGGGGAAAATGAGTAAAAGCAGATGCTACTGCTGTGGAGATACACACATACAAGTAAGCAGAAATTAATTGCAGCATGTAGATAAAATAGATACAATATATTTAATTATCTCTAATGCTCCCTGCCATGTAAATTATTACAAATCTATGAAGACAATGTCATTTATTAGTACAGGGATTAGGAAAACATCTCTGCAATTTAGATTTATCTAAGCATGGGAGAGAGCTTATGTTATCCCCATTATACACTGGCATTCTTCCAATTAGTTTCCACACCTTTGAGAATTTTCACTGACATACGCTTAGCTTAGTAAATCTTTAGGTAAGTAGCCACAGTTGGAATGATAAAACAAAGTTTGTTTGTTTTCAATTATAGGTCCAGGGTCCAAAATAATTTTGTCTGCCTATACCAAATTCTGAAGTTACTACTGATGAATTTGGATCCAAACATCTAATGAGAAATTATTTAAATAGGTTATATAGCAAAGAGAAGGATCATCAGTGATAGCTTGTCTTAAGGTTAGTCAATAAATTTTAAAAGCCACTTATTCTCCCTATTACAAAATTTCTCTCTTGTGTCTAAACAAAGTTCCTCTTTGTGTCTAAACACTTTCCACTAACCCATAGAATAGAGAGCACTCTTGGAGTTTGCATCTAAGTTTCAGTTCATGAACAAGGTTGCTATCCCCCGATCCAAACAGTTCAGACTCAAGTAATCCCAGGAGTTATTTGAAGTCCGTACATGTGTGCACAAATGGCTCAGAGACCAAGAATCCATAGAAGATAGGGGATTTTTGTGGTCCTTGAAGAGAGAACATCCAAATCAAATCAGAACGGGTGTTGGCTTAAAGGCAAAAACTCAACATGCAGAGGTGACTGGGATGGCCCTACTGGGCTACGTGTAAATGAGTAAGCAGAAGGAGCTTGTCTACAGGTGAAGAGATTTGGGGAGGCACCTAAAGGGAGGAAGAGAAGAGAGAAATGGGGAACGTGGTGTAGGTTCCTGACTTTCTGGTTCGTGTGCATGTATTTTGTACCTGGGTCCTTGGACTTGTGAAATCACCATCTACCAACAGTAAACCTTTTGTTTGCTACTTCAGTTAGTTTGAGTGAGCTTATGTTCAAAATACTGTTTTTAAAAAAGAATCTTGACTAGAAAAAGATCTTGAATTTGCGTAAGAAACGTGTAGTAAGATACTTCATGTGGAGAGGCAGAAATAAAAGACAGATACAGGGAGATGGGAATTTGCAAAGCATGTTTGAAAATATGACGGGTGTATATTTATCATGAAAGTAACTAATATGGGGCAGTTTTTGACAATGAGCTTACAAATAAAATTTGGAGACAGATTAATACTTGGTGGATTTGTTTGTTTTGGATTCCCTCCAGCAGAGGTGTCTACAAAGGTTTTGAAGCTGGTGAATGGCACAATGGAATTGGTTGATACTTGAAAGAAAGGGGCTCAGAACTTTTTAGTTGAGTTGGCACATCAAGATTATCCAAAGAAAAGTGCCTTCATGCTTCAGGAAAAAGAAAAGAAATGTAGCAATCAGAATTTGAACCGATGAAAGTAAGGAAGGCAGTATGTCAGATCAGTTACAGTCTGTAGAAGTAGGAGAAAAGAAACAGATCATGAGAACAAGGGATTTGAGTCAACACACACTTGAGGAATTTTTGTTTATAGAACATTTACAATGAACAGGATCATAGAGATGGTTAATGTCAAGAGCCTTTTCAGAATCTGGGAAATTCCATATTGGAAGGGAAATGAGAGGACAGATGGAGACACTCTGAGCCCAGCTTCCTGGATTCAACTAAAGCGGTTCCTATTTCATTTGGTTTCCATCTTGAGGTTACACAAAATGTTTCAATTTTATTGGTGCCATTAATTTTAAATTTAAACAGTATAAATCTGTCCATGTTCTAGGGAGAAAATAAGGGAACCCAAGTAACCTGTGTTAGAGCCAAGTCCTTTCATGACTCTGGAGTCCTTTGCAGAGACTCCTCTTCCAGGGCCCTCATTCTTGACTTTAGATTGACTCCTCTTCTTCCAGCATGCCTGTTTCAAAATGACTATAAATAAACTGGATAGTTGATATTTATAATTATAGTAAGAATTTTATTTTTTCCTCTTTTTCTTAGATATGTAAAACACTTTTATTTATAACATCCCATTTGGCATAATTTTTGAAATTGTTTATGTGGACAAAATCATTTGCTTTCTCTTTGTAAATGAGAAAAATAAGTTGGCAAATCAGCTAAATCTATATAGGACATTACTGGCTGCAGCAAATAAATTGCTAATTTTTTGTGGGATATAAAGGGATATTTCATTTTCAGTTCTCAAAATATAGGGATCTTGGAGGGTGACAATGAAATAATAATGGAAGATGTCATTTATCTGGATATCCCAGAAACACATATGTAGGACAATATGAAAAATTCTCCTTGTAAATGAAATATCAAATGCTTTTAAATGGCAATTAAAATGCTCAGTTTCAGTTTTCTGAGTTATATTGTCATGCATTGTGATCACAGCATATTTTCATTTGTTTTAAGAAATGAAATGTTCAAGGCAATGAGGAAGGGCAACAGAGCAAATTACCTAATTTATTTTTAATACAGACAAAACATAATACAGTGATATTCAAAGAGAAGAAAGATGGAAGTCCCAGTATGCATATGATTATGTTTGTGGAGGTTGGTAAGCCTTGGAAAGTTTCTTTGCCTGTCCACCTCGAGATTGTCAACTCATTCAAACCCAGCATGTTTTTGAAACATCTGGAGGTTTAGTAACCATTTGTGTTTCTATTTCAACAACAACAACAGAAATCAACAATTTAGGGTCAAATATGTTGCCTTTCCCTCTATCGATTTTTATGGTACAAGTGCCCAAAATGCAATCCTGGACCCACTTGACAGACACCCCCTCAGTCTGCAGTCCAAATACAACTCTCCTGCATACGGGTCCACACATTCAACACACAACACCACTCTCAGGGATTTGTTCCCACTGACTGACACTACCTTCATAGAGACAGAAGGAAAAAGTATTGCCACTATAATATTCCCTGCCTAAGGGCTCAGTTGAAATTCTCAGACTCTACAACAGGAAAATAAAACAAAACCAGTATGTAAATATTGTTTCTCCATCTTTCTCTACATATTTGTGACCTCTACCGCTAATTTTGAGAAATAATTATATATCACATTGCTCAAGTTTACTTAGTTCTTATATGTAAAACTTATTCCTGAATTAAATTACATCAGAAATCACTCCTCACTTCATGTTTTATATTTTCTCTTATAAACCTCCGGTGTATAACAATGTGTTTAATGGTAACAGATAATCATTGTTTGGTGCTGAGTGAATAAAGGAGGCCATGAAGGCTTATAACATACCTTTCTTTACACTGTTCATTTTTATCAACTTCTTTCTTATTTTTTCTTCCTCTTTTCTTAATCTTTTTCTTTAATTTCAAGATGGAGTATATCAAAAGTACATGGTAAATATTGTAAATATGTAATAGGTCATATATAATGCTCCTAAAGACTAATTATTTGATAATTTATTGGTACACTTGAGAGTTATAAGTAGGTACACTGTCATAGTTAAAATATAACCAGACTAAGTTAATAATAATAAATATGAATACTTATTTTGGATATTACTAATAAAAAACTCTCAGCCCCACAATTCTGATGATTTAATTTCTTAATTTCTTCTTTTCCCAAATGCTGTTTATTGAGGAATAATTTGCATAGAGTGAAATTCATAGATCTTAAGTGTATAGTTTGATCAATTTTAACAGATGAATACATCTAGTTAACTACTCAATAACCTTATTAAGGCATAGAGCACTCCATCACTCAAGAACTTTCTTCATACCTCCAAACTAAAAAGCTTTTGCACGGTGAAGGACTATCAGCACAAGAACAACCTACTGAATGGGAGAAAATATTCGCAAATGATGTATCTAATAAGGCGTTAACATCTGAAATATACAAAGAACCTCTGCAGCTAATTATCCAAAAAAATCCAATTAAAAAGTCAGCAGAGGACCTAAACAGACATTTTTCCAAAGAAGACATTTAGATGGCCAACAGGCACATGAAAAGATGTTCAGCATGGCTTATCATCAGGGAAATGCAAATCAGAACCACAATGAGATATCACCTCACACCTGTCCTGTCGGAATGGCTAGTTTCAAAGAGACAAGAATAACAAGTGTTGGTGAGGATTTAGAGAAGAGGGAACCCTCATGCACTGTTGGTGGAAATGTAAATGGGTGCAGCCACCATGGAAAATAATGTGGAGGTTCCTCAAGAAATTAAAAATATAACTACCGTACAATCCAGTAATTCCACTTCTGAGTATTTATCCAAAGAAACAAAAACACTAATTCAAAAAAACATATGCACCCCTATGTTCATTTCAGCAGAACTTAGAATAGTCAACATAGAAAAGCAACCTAAGTGTCCACTGATAGCTGAATAAATAAATACATCAGCCATCAAAAATAATGGAATCTTGCCATTTGTGACAACATGGATGAGCCTAGAAGGATCTATGCTAAGTGAAATAAGTTAGCCAGAGAAAGACAAATACCACCTGATTTCACTTATGTGGAATCTAAAAAAACAAAACAAAGGAACAAACAAAACCAAAAAGAAACAGACACATAATCCAACAAACTGATGGTTGTCAGAGGGGAGGGCTATGCAGTAAACAAAATAGGTGAAGGGGATTAAGAGGTTCAATCTTCAATTATAGAATAAATAAGATATGAGAACGTAACATGAGAATAACTAAGATATGAGAATAACATAGAGAATGTAGTCAACCATATTGTAACAACTTTGTAAGGTGACAGATGCTAACTACACCTATTGTGGTAGCCATCTGATAGTGTGTATAAATATCAAATCACTGGGCTGTACACCTGAAACCAGTACATATCCTATGTCAATTGTTCTTCAACAAAAAATTTTTAACCTCATTTGGTGAGATGTAGTGTCCTTTTCTTTCTTTTTAAAGATTTTATTTATTTGAGAGAGGGAAAGAGGTCACGAGGTGGGGGAGGGGGGCAGAGGGAGAGGGAGAAGCAGACTCCCCACTGAGCAGGGAGCCTGACGCGGGGCTTGATCCCAGGACACTGGGATCATGACCTGAGCTGAAGGCAGATGCTTAACTGACTGAGCCATCCAGGTGCCCTTATATTGTCCTTTTCAATTTAATTTTGTTTTAGGATTTTTGCATTTATGTTTATGAGTGATATGGACTTATAATTTGCTTTTCCTGCGATATTTGTCTCATGATAGTGTCAGGATGATGCTTGTCTCATAAAATGAATTGGGAAGTGTTCTCTCCTACTTTCTGAAAAATTTTGTGAAGATTCATGTTATTCCTAATGTGCTGTTTGGAAGAATTCAAATGTGCAGCCATCGATGCCCAAAGTTTTGTTACTGGGGACATTTAAAGTATTGATTACATTTATTTAATAGATGTATTGTTTAATTTTTCTGTTTCCGTTTGGGTTCATTTTGATAGACAAAGTGTGTTTTGAAGGAATTCATTGGTTTCATCTAGGTTGTTAAACTTAATGGTACTGTTGTTCATAACATCATCTTATATTTTAGAGCCTGAGGGATTTTTAGTCATCTTTGCCTCTCCATTTTCTTGTATTTTTGATTAATGATCTCGCTCACTCACTCTCTCACTTACTAAGGGATTATCACTTTTATTAATGTGATACTCTCAATCTTACAAAAGCACAAATGTCCGGATATCTCACCAATTTTTATCATTCTCTCATTGTTCACATACTTGAAGGTGTGAATATGGAATTTTAGGATAACCATTTTAGGTTATCCTAAAGTTTCTTCCTATTGCAGGCATCCAACTTGGAAGTATAAAATTTAAATATAGTCACACAGAACCAAACATCAAATGCTTCAAGAAGAATATTAATGTTCATTTCTACTCTGAGGGTTAAGAACTACAGAGTAAGCAATACTTCTGCTACAGTGGACATCAGTGTGTGTGAATAAAGCACGCATTGAATGGAACTAAATTTGGAATGCAAATGGAAAACCACTTTGACTTATTTCTATAGCCAATGCAACCGATTTCTCATTTTTGAGAGGATGTAGAAGTGGGCAATGGGTTTGTGTTAAAACATGTAGTAGCAGAGGGACCTGGGTGGCTCAGTCAGTTAAGCATCTGTCTGAGACTCAGGTCATGATCTCAGGGTCCTGGGATCGAGCTGCATACCAGCTCCAGCTCAGCAAGAAGTCTGCTTCTCCCTCTCCCTCTGCCCCTCCCCTCTCCTTCTGGGTCTCCCCTCTCCGGCGCTTCGTCCTCCTCCCCCTCCCCCTGCCCGTGCTCACTCTCTCTCTGTCTCTCAAATGAATAAGTAAAATCTTAAAAAAAAAAAAAAAACACATGTAGTAGCAGAGGAGGTTTCACAGCTTTGGAATGATTCCCGACATATTCATAATCCTGTAAATTATGTACTTTAAAAACAAAAGAAAGAAAAGAGGGGAGATGGGTAAGGGGTTGGGTGAAATAAGTGAAGGGGATTAAGAGCACACTTATCCTGATGAGCACTGGCAAATGTATAGAACTGTTGAATCACTGTATTGTATACCTGAAACTAATATAACACTGTTGTTAACTATACCAAAATTAAAATAAAAAGCTTAATAAAAAATTTTTAAAAATGAACCTCTCTGTGCCCTTAATATCTGCAGTTGACTCATTTGTTTGTTTTTGTATCATTGGTTTATTCACACATTCACTCAACATATACATTATATTCCAGGAGTGAGGACAGTTGGAGTTAAAAGGTAAGACTTCTTCTCTGTCATTAATTGGAATAATATATTTAATAATAAAATAATAATATATTTTAAATAATATATTTAATATATTTATATAGTAATATATTTTAAGTCTTCTAGAAATTTGATTTATTATATCTAAGTGAATATTTTCATTTGTCAGGTGTGAGGTTCTAAAACCTAAAGAAACCTATCAATGAACTGTACTCATACCTTTTTCTAAATTTTGAAAATTAACCAAGTGATCACTATAAGGTAGAATGAGTCAAAACAAGCTGTTGTTGAAGTAACAGAAAGCTTTTAGGGATAATAATGCATGGTAAAATTATATTGTACTTGGCAGCAATTGTTAGAACCATATGTTAAAACATCTATTTAAAATGTTCTCACAATGATTTTTGAGTCAGAAACATGCCCCCAGTGGTTCTTTCCATTGTTGATCTTGAACTCTCTATATAAGGCAGAAATATTTATTTTCTTTAGAAAGACCATTAATTAGCCAGATCTCAATTCAGTGAGCGACAGTGTACATCTTGAAGTTCTTATGAACAATATTTTATTTCTATTTTTATAGTTACGAATTCATGGTTGTAGACATTACAAAAATTCTGTAACACAGAGAAAGAGAGAGAGGGGGAGTGGGGTGAGAGATTGAGGGAAAGAAAAGTGTGATAGAAAGGAAAGGAAGATGAAGGGAAAAACAAACCAATAGGGAATGACCCAACAGGGGCGGAGAGAGACTAATCTAATACTGACAATAATCTGATTCTTTTTAAAACCCAAACTGAAGGGGCGCCTGGGTGGCTGAGTCATTAAGCATATGCCTTTAGCTCGGGTCATGGTCCCAGGGTCCTGAGATTGAGCCCTGCATTGGGCGGGCTCCCTGCTTGGCAGGAAGCCTGCTTCTCCCTCTCCCTCTCCCACTCCCCCTGCTTGTGTTCCCTCTCTCGCTGTGTCTCTCTCTGTCAAATAAATAAAATCTTTAAAAAAAAAAAACCCAAACTGGAGTGTCAGTTTCAATTTAATATATCATCTTTATTCTTATGTGTACTAAAAGCTCTATTACCAAGCATTGTCAAATTTTGGCCCATTACCTAATAAAGAGGAAGTTTAAAATCCTACTAACTAATCAATACTTGCCCTAAAATAGTCTTGGATGAATCATGTTATTGCTGGATCTGTATTAGTTGAATTTATATATTGCACTTCACATGTGCCTCTTATCACAATTTATCAACTCAATCCAAGATACTACACTTAAAAAAAAAATCTCTTTCCATGGGAGAAACATCATCAGTCTTTGGCTACTCCTTTTCTTGTGTGGTCTGTGATTTGCTGATCTTTATATTTGCTACGATTCTGTGAGATTGGTTCCAAATTAAAATGTCTTTCATGTTATGTTGACATTTCTTCTAAGCCACGTTGAATGCCCAAGACCACTTAAGCTCTAACATAAAATTTTAGGAAAGCAGCTTGAAGATGCTTTATTTTAAAATTTCTCTGTTGGTTTGAATGTTTAAGAAATGTCTCATATATCTCAGTTGTAACTCTTTCTTCTAAATTATGAGCACTTGCTATTGATTCATCTGGTTTCCTTGGCTGAAAAATAAGGACCGTAAATACCTGTTTTAGTATAAGCCATCAGAAACTAAAAGTTCATGAATGATTTTGACAAGAATAATAAAAAATCAAGAGCTGGTGAAAAGGTGTTAATAAATGCATGAGCAGAAAGAAACAAAGCAAAACTATGAATTTAGAAAAGAATTTTCAGTAATTTGGGATAATGCAGTTAAATATTTGGTAATACAAAGGAAATGCACCATATATAGATCAAGGAAGGCAAACATTAACATTTTCAAGGGGCCATTAGAGTCACAGGAAGGGCTTGACAAAATGCAGATTTCTGCTACCTTCAAGACCTCCTGAATCAAAATCTCTGAGGGTAGACTCTGAGAAAGGTATATTTCAAAAAATGTTCTCAGGTGATTTTGTATAAAATCACAGCAAAACATGAGAACATATACTATGGAGCATAATTATACAGAAAAGCTCTGAGGCATTATATTATTTCTGGATTGGGAAGGAAGAATGAGAGAAATAGTTGTCATGTATTATTAGTCTGTTATGTGCTGTCATTGGATGATGAATTTTTTATACTCACAGATTCCCATGCACCCCAACCACAATTCTATGTTGTAGAGATCAGCAATTCAATATTAAAGATGAAGATCCAGGAGGTAATTTTTTTTTAATCTAAATCACTGCTATAGGAAGGTAGAGAAATGGAATTCATACTCCGATTTACCTCTCTCATTCTGCTCTACCACACTAAGTTTTTCTTCATCAGTACTTACAAAGTGAATATTTTAGAAACTGCTGTTGCAGTGATTTCGTATCATGTCTAGGCTGTGCTTCAAGATGAAGAAGAGTACATCAGCAATTCTGAGGAGCTTAGTCACCAGATGCTTTTTAAGTCCTTCATCCATTTTTAAAAGCCCTTTAGGTAAAAGTATCTTTCTCAGTTAAGAAGGTTTATACTAGGGTGCCTGAGTGGCTCAGTCATTAAGTGTCTGCTTTGGCTCAGGTCATGATCCCGGGGTCCTGGGATCGAGTCCCACATCAGGCTCCCTGCTCGGCGGGAAGCCTGCTTCTCCCCCTCCCACTCCCGCTGCTTGTGTTCCTGCTCTCTCTGTCTCTGTCAAATAAATACAAATTTATTTGTATTTTATACAAATATCCCAGAAAGACTGATCCAGGTTGTACACCAGCCAATTACGTTATGTGTTGCTCTCCTTATAATCCAATAAAACCTTGCTGTTTAGAATACTATGACTTCCCCAACCAGCTGTCTTTCTGTATTCATCAACAGTTTTGAATTTTGGGTTGTGGCTTCCCTGTATTATTTTTAAAGAAAAAAAACAGGGACATCAATTTAATTGAAACCAGTAAAATGAGAGATTCATTACCATGATTTTATTGAAAAGCAAGAAATAAAGCGTCCTTGCCTTTAGAGCTAATTGTCCTTTCAAGAGATCTTAAGATCTTTGGCTGTGGCCATGATAGTCACTACCTTCTAAAAATTCAGGAGAAACTCAGGCTGTTAGGAGCCTATCCAAAGGTGTGAGTTCCTATCTTGCAATCATTGCTATAGCAATTTATGAGTCAATCTGAATAAGGCAGCTCTGTAACTCTGTAACTTTGGATGTTCAACAAACAGCACCTCCTTCCATAGTTCTTGACCACAGGTTGGAGAGCAGGGTTTAAAGGCAACACTGAGCTCTCTTGTGTAATGACTGCATCCTCCAAGCTGGAGAGAGCTGAGACCATCTCTGTCCAGACCTCAAAAAATTGCTATTTATGTTTTATTGCCCATCTTCCTATATCTAATGGTCTCTAGTGATTATCATATGTTTCAACTTTTCCATTTTCTATATATCTTACCAATAGGGGAATGGTGGGAGTTTGAGAATCTGGGCTTTCATGATGGTGAGCCAGTCAGATTTTAGATACTCATTCCCTAAAATTGGCTTTGAAATCTGATATTCCCTTCCTCCCTCTTTTCTTTTTTTCCCTTCCTTCCTGCTTCCCTCCCTCCCTCTCTCACTTCCTCCCTCTCTTTGTTTTCTCCCTTTTTCCCTTTCTTTTTTTCCTTCCATAATACACTAAATGAAATTTACAGCCCACAAATTAGGTATTTACTTGGTCTTCACTCACAACTTATTGACTAGACAATAACTCATGGATGTATTTTGTTTGCTGTTTGTATTTTGAGTTAGAGTTTTTTTGACCTCTATAATCTAAGAAAATATTTGCTCAAATTCTGATTTCCTTTTTTTTAAGATTTTATTTATTTATTTGAGAGAGAGCGAGAGCAAGATATTGAGAGCATGAGCAGGGTGAGGGGCAGAGGGAGAAGCAAACTTCCCGTTGAGCAGGGAGGCTGATGCAGGGCTTGATCCTGGCCGGGACCATGATCCAAGGTAAAGGCAGACATCTGACTGAGCACCCAGTGCCCCAAATTCTGATTTTTTAAATGCCTATTTGTTTACACTAATGATACAGTGTGATATTTTTCTCTCGAGGGAAAATAAACTAGTTAGACTTCATGACTTAAGGATATCTCTACTTTCTCTCGTTCTATACATACCCTTAGTATTTCCAGGAGGAAACGGGGATACTTACTCATGGGAAATCATTCTCAATTCCATAGTCACCTACCACTCATTGGCCACTGTGGTTAAGGAAGTAATAAGAAATATTAACAAAAATGTCTATGTAAGGAAACTCATTGCAGTAAAATTTATACTGATTTATAATGATAAATAAATGTGTACCAAGAGTAATGTTTAAGTAAACTATAACATATCCAATATAGTGTATTTTGCATTGATTAAAATGTTTCTGAAGACTTGTTTATAATATGAGAAAAAATTAAGTGATTGGTAAAAACAAAGAGACACAAAGTTATAAATGGGGGCAAAATAAATGCTTAAGGAAATGGATCCAAATATAAGATTTATATGTCATTTTGAGGTTATGTCTGATATAACACTTACAGTCATCAAGCCACATTGGCATCCTCAATCATTCTTTTTTTTAACTTCCACTTTTTTTATTCTTATGTTCAATTAGCCAGCATATAGTCATCATTAGTTTTTGGTGTAGTGTTCAACAATTCATTAGTTGTGTATAACACCCAGTGCTCATCATACACATGCCCTCCTTAATACCCATCACTTGGCTACTCCAGCCCCCACCTCCTCCCTTCTGTAACCCTCAGTTTCGTTCCCAGAGTCCAGAGTCTCTCATGGTTATCCTTAATCATTCTTGAACAAACTGAGCAAATTCTCACTCAATGAATTGACTTTTGGAATGTTCTTCCCCCACTTATCAGCTTGACTCACTTTCTTCAGGTCTTTGCCTAAATATCACCATCACAATACTTTCTCTGTGATCACTCTTTAAAAACTGTAACCTCAATCCCTCTTTATTCTTCTTCTCTATTTCTCTTCTTGATGCCCAATTCTTGTCAACTAGTTGTAGCACATATGTCCCTAATTTCTTCATATTCATTTTTCCCCATAAGAATATACCTCTCATGAGGGTGATGATTGGGTCCATTTTGTTCTTGTTCTCTATTCTGTCCCCTGCTACACATTATTTGCATTGTTGCCAGGCACTTTGTAGACTGTTAATAACTATTTGTTGAATTAATTGATAAATAAATGGACAATGAGCTAATTTTGTTTATATGCTTTGCTTTATGCTTTTTAAATTTAAACTTTGAATAATTTTGATGTTATACTCTACCATTAAGTTTTTTTTAAAAAGATGTGAAAAAAAATTTTTGAGTTGGGTTTCATTATTATGGCTGTATCTTCCTCTTCTTTTTCCTCCAGTCACTAATGATAAGAATTTTGTTGTACTGTAAGATGAAGTACTCCAGGTTTTTTCTTTCTAATGCTAGAAATGAAAGGAAATCTAAAAAAAAAAAAAAGTGCTTCCTTAAAACAGAGATGTTTGTAAGTCTTACGAGTAGAGAGAATTGCCATGTACATATTACAAGGGCATTAACTAGATTAAGAAGAATTGAAAGAATTAAGTTATCTATTAAGAATTTATTTTCAGGGCACCTGGGTGGCTCAGTCAGTTAGGTGTCTGCCTTTGGCTCGGGTCCTGATCCCAGGGTCCTGGGATGGAGTCCCGCATCAAGCTCCCTGCTCAGTGGAGAGCCTATATCTCCCTCTCCTCTTCCCTCACGTCCTCTCTCCCCATCTTTGTCTCACTCTCTCTCTCTCAAATAGATAAATAAAATCTTTAAAAAAAAAGAATTTGTTTTCAAATGTCTAGAAACTTTAAGAATGCTAGACATTTTATAAGTTCAGTACATAAACTCTGCAAAGCTTTAAATGAATTATGAAAATATTTGAAATGCAAAATAAACACTTCGGTACAAAAATATAAAGAAAATGGAAAATTTGAAATGAATGTTTAATTAAATGTCCATAAAAGACAGCAGTGTTTCAGCTTCCAACTCTTTTGCTCATTTACTAGCCACATTTTTAACATTTTTACTTTCTATTAATACCTGAATAAAACAAAGACATAAGCATTATTACTTTCTATCAATACTTAAATAAAACAAAGACATAAGCCAATTTAATCTGGATTTCATTTTATGGTGAATTATTCAATATGATATCTAGCATTGCTTAGGTTACCAGTCACTGCTCCAACTACATATACTGCCATCCCTTTCTATTAGGAGATTAAAATTTTATTTGTTTTTGCTTTTGTTAAAAGTAAAAACAGTCAAATATTCCTCAGGACTTATCCAAGAAAAATTTGAAGTAAAAAACTTGGAAAAGAGAAAATGCAAACTAATCCATAGAGGTAAGAAGTAGAGGTTGATTTAAAAATGCATGGGGGAAATTTGGGGGTAATGGAAATATTATATATCTTGATTGCTGTGTGAGTTCATAGTGTATACATTGGCTAAAACTCAATAACTGTACACATAAGATGAGTGCAGTTCATTTTACATAAATTATATTTCAATAATATTGATAACATTAGAAGAGAACTTTAGAAAACTGAGTGACGTTAAGGATAACACTAATTTGCTTCAAACATTGTTTTCCTCCAGTCAATTCCCTATTCAAAAGCCATCAGTGTCTCCAACCTCACAATACTCTCAATAGCTGGCCTCAAGCCAAACTTATACAACCTCATCTCTTACCATGCATCTACACAAACCCTTTATTCTAGAGAGCCAACTTTTTCACTCCTCTCAGTATATACCTTCCTCATTCCTTTTTTTTTTTTTAAGATTTTATTTATTTATTTGACAGAGAGAAACACAGCGAGAAAGGGAACACAAGCAGGGGAAGTGGGAAAGGGAGAAGAAGGCTTCCCGCAGAGCAGGGAGCCCGATGCGATGCCGGGGTTGGTTCAATCCCAGGACCCCAGGATAATGACCTGAGCTGAAGGCAGAGGCTTAATGACTGAGCCACCCAGGCGCCCCAATGCCTTCCTCATTCCTAACATTCCCCTCTTCTTCATGACATTCCTTCACCTCTGCCTGCAATCCTCTGCACTTAGCCAGTAAATACTTGTTCACCAAATTACCATATCTGAAATTCCTTTCTCCCCCTGAAACCTCCCTGGATCCTAAAAAGGAGTCTTTCTTAAAACCTTATCCTGAAGACTTTATCTCCAATACTTTTCTATATCTATAGTTTACTTATTTACTTATTTATTTGGCTTTTAATGCGTGCCTCATTATCCTAACAGTACTTTAACCTCTCTGATCTCAGATATCTCATTTTCCTGCTATTAAATTCTCCTGTATGTTCTGCATTTTGTAGATGATCACTCATTATCCATTGAACGATAACCTACATGCTATACACAGCTTTACACTGCATGGAAATAAAAGATGTCAAGGAGCCAAAGACATATTGTTTCTACTTTTGCAGATGGAGAAGGTGGGTAACTATAATTAGGAACAAAGGAGAAACATAATGAATCAATTTGATAGCAAATAATAATACAAGAAGATAAGTAGGCTTTCCTTTTCTCAGATAGTTCAATGGAACAATGTAGATGAAGAATGATGGAGGAAGAGATAAAACTATTGTAATTACAGTTGCCTTCAATTTCATCATATTAATTCAGAAACCCTGGCAACTCTGCTCCACAAGAGACAGAAAATGATGGATGTGGCAAATTACCACTTCCTATAGCCATGTGGGGGTATTTCTCAAACTGATTCTTATCAATGGACAAAGCGGGACCAGAAAATTAGTGTCACTGAAGTGAAACCTTTTCAATTTAATTATATCAAGTAAAACCATGAAATTGAAGCTGATTATTTACAAAACACAATTTATAACTTTGAAGAGATTAGCCAGAAAAATAGTTTAAGAAAACAGATGAGTTATACACTTTGGAGGATGAAAGCTATAAAAAATAGTGAATGTTGAGCATGTACAATACTTGGAATGATCTTTATTCTCCATAAGTTTTTTTTTTTAATTTGGAAAAAAATTGAATCATCTAATTGCTAATGAGAATTTGCTAAATACCCAATGTGTGTCAGATACTGGTGAGGTCCCGTGGTTGAGTTATGAATAAGACACAGTTCTTTCCATTAAATAAAGTTAGTGGGTGATTGAAAAGAATAAATGAAAATTTTAATAGAGGGTGGTGAGTCCAATGATGCAAATGAGTTCAGTGATACAGGAGCAGATAGAAGAGGCTGGAGTGTAATTGGAGTCAGGAATGTCATCTCACCGTAGGGTAACATGTTGTCCCCGATAGCAACCAGAACAAAGGATGTTAGGACAGGCCTGGCAGAGGGAACAATATGTATACAAGAATAGGGTCATGTGATATCATATTTGTTTAAGATTTATTTGTAAGAACTATCAACCTCGGGTGTCTGGGTGGCTCAGTCAGTTAAGCGTCTGCCTTCAGCTCAGGTCATGATCCTGGAGTCCCAGGATCGAGTCCCACGTTGGGCTCCCTTTTCAGCAGGGAGTCTGCTTCTCCCTCTGTCCTTCACCCTGCTTGTGCTCTCTCTTGCTCTCTCACTCAAATAAATAAATAAAATCTTTTTTTTAAAACAAAGAACTATGAACCTCCTAGAAGAAAACATGGGAATAAATCTCCTTGACATGAGTCTTGGTAATGAATTTTTGGATATAATACCTAAAGCACAAGCAATGAAATAAAAAATAAACAAGTGGGATTACATCAAACTAAAGAGAAACCATCAACAAAGTGAAAATATGACCTATAGATTGGAAAAAAAATATTTGAAAACCATATAACTAATAAATGGTTAATATCCAAAATATATGAAGAACTCATGCAACTCAATAGCAAAAACCAAATAAATAACAATTAAAAATGGGAGAAGGGCTTCAGTAGTTATTTTTCCAAAGAAGATATATGAAAGTCCAACAGGTTCATGAAAAGATGCTCAACATCACTAGTCACAGGGAAATGCAAATTAAAACCACAATGAGATGTCATCTCATGCCTGTTAAAATGTCCATCATCAAAAAGACAAGAGATAACAAATGCTTGTATGGATGTGAAGAAACAGGGACCTTGTGTACTGTTGGTGGGCATGGTGTAGCCACAGTGGAAAACAAGATGGAGGTTCCTCAAAAAATTAAAAATAGAATTACCATATAATCCAGCAATTCCACTTCTGGAAATAGATCCAAAAGGAACAAAAACAGTAACTCTAAAAGATATCTGCACTCTGATGTTTATGACAGCATTATTTATAATAGCCAAGACATGTAAACAACCTAAGTACCCATCAATTGATGAATAAAATTGTATGTGGATATGTATGATAAATAATATACATATATATACATATAGATAACATATATGTTGTATATACTATTTACAATATATATAATGTTACTTATAATACTATATAATGGAATATTATTCAGCCATAAAAAATGAGGAAACCTTACTACTTGCACAACATGGATAGACCTTGAGGGCATTAGGTAAGTGAAGTAAGTCAGACAGAAAAAGACAAATACCATATAATCTCACTTATATGTGGAATCTAAACAAAACAAAAAAATCCCACCAAACTCATAGAAAAAGAGATCAGACTTGTGCTTGGCAGAGGTGGGAGTGGGGAAGGAGTAGTTGGAGAGGAGGGTGGTCATAAGCTCCAAATTTCCAGTTAAATGCCATATAAGTACTAGGGATGTAATGTGTGATGTGGTGACTACAGTTAACACCACAGGATGATATGTAGAAAAGTTGTTAAGAGTAGATCCTAAAAGTTCTCATCACAAGGCTGATTTTTTTTTCTTTTTGTCATCATATTTATATGAAATGATGGAAGTTAGCTGAACCTACTGTGATTATTTCACAATATATGTAAATCAAGCAATCGTACTATATACCTTAAACTTGTAGAATGAGGCATGTCAATTATTTCTCAATAAAAGTGTGTGGGGGAAATGTGGTATATATGTACAATGGGGTATTTTTCAGCCTTAAAAAGAGAAGGGAAGCCTGCTATATACAACAACATGGATGAATCTGTAGGACATGATATTAAGTGAAGTAACAGATACAGAAGAACTGATAGTACATGAAGTATATGAAAGGGTCAAATTCATAGGGTCAGAGAGTAGAATGGTGGTTACCAGGGGCTGAGGGAAGGGGGAAATGCCAGTTGCTATTCAAAAGATTAAAGTTTCAGTTATGAAAAGTGAGTAAGTTCTAGAAATCTGCTGTGCAACATTGTGCTTTTAGTTAACTACACTGAATTGCATGCTTACAAGTTTGTTAAGAGGGTAAGTCTCCTGCTGTGTTCTTACCATGGTTAAAAAAATATATATATATATGGGAAAAATGTTAGAGAAAAAAATGACTTGCCTAAAGTCATGCAGCTATTAAATGACAATTCTGAAGCAGGCACACATATGCACACACATAAGCACACACATACACAGATTAATTTGTAAGCCTCTATTGATTCCTGTTGTAAACTAAGCTAAGCTAGTTTGGCTGGTCAAAATCAGTAGGTCCTCTTATGTGACTATTGGATAGTCTCTGATTTGGAGAGTAAGGAAGGAGCTACATGTCTTTTTGACTAGGTAGGATGTTCAAGTGAATGCAGTGGTTGGCCCACATTTTGTTACATAGATAATCATTTATTATCGTCATGCACAAAACTGGCTACTTTTGGAAGCTAAGCTTTGTGCAATTCCTGCTCATTTTCTTTTTCATTTAATGACAAGTACTTGCATGAAAAATTCACTCCAATTCAAATGCAATGATATTCTGATGGAAGAACCAGTCAACGTTCTAGATAAATCAGGTTCAGAATTTTCCATTGAACGAAGTAGTACATTATCAAGTGGAGATCTACATTTATGGTGCTGCTCCAAAAGTATTCAGTTTGTAAGTTAGCCAGATCCTGTATCTCATTCGCACTTAAAAACAGAAAAGTTTGCCTAAATCTTTAGCCAATCTTGTGTCTTCAATATTTGTCATTTCAAAAAGAAAATGTAATTCTAAACCCAAATAATGCAAATTTTGTACCTTCTTGTGCCAATTGAGATAATGACTTGAAACATTTTCCATAGGTGTCTTAGGAAAGTGAATTGTTGAATAGGATACTTCAAATATTAAATAACTGCCCCTGGGTTTAGATTAAATTTAACTTACACACATACACATTCTCCTGCCCCTACAGAATTATATTAAGCTAAATAATAGATAACAGGTCCTCAGTAACAAAGTTGCCTGGCTTCGAGCTAGTTCACAAGGCAAATAGACATGTATACCACTAACTATAACAGGTGATAATACATAAACACTGCTGATTTGACTATAGTTCAACCATAACACAGAGAAGAAAATTATTAAAGTCTGACTGGAGAAAAAGCTGGAATTAGTAAAGCTTTCAAAAAAGGACATGATATTAAATTGGTTCTTGCTTTAATAAGTAGTATTTCAACAAGGAGAAAAAGAAAATTTCAGACCAAGGGAATAATATGAATAAAGCAAAAGATACTAAGATTTTAAACTACAACAGTGGTGGCAGGAATGATGACAGTTTCATAACACTTTCCTTTTTTTCCAGCGTAAGGGTATAATTGACAAATAAAATTGTATATATTTAAAGTGTACAGTGTGATGATTTGATATATAACATACATATTGTGATATATTTACCATAATCAAGAGGATTATTAAAATTCACTCTTTTTGTTTGGGATTGACCAATCTGGTCTTAGGGTGGGAACCTCAAGGCACTCCACCCATGGACGCTAATAAAGACATATGTCCCAGGCTCTGCCATTCTCCCTGTCTGCACCCTGCCTTGATCTCCCCCTGAGGCCCCTCAAGACATTCCGTACTTCTTGCAGGAAGTAATTAGACTGCAAGTAATAAACTTCTCTATTTCAATTCCCTTGTGGTCTTTTGTTGAACCATGGCTCACCATCTGACACCCTGGAGCTCTACTTAGCAAACATTAATTTAACAAAGTCACAACCTTCTCAGTATTTCACTGGGATACTTCCTTAATTAGAAGGTGTAATTAATGAGATAAATGACAGGTGGATATGCTTTCCCCACATTCAAAATGATATTTCAGATTTATATATTTGTTTGCAAAATATCTGAAAATTGCTGTTCAGATTTTAATAGGCAGGTGGCCTACTATCAAATTAACCCCCAAATCTCAATGGGCTAACTTGACGAAGTTTATTTCACACTCACATTATACATCTAACGTGGGCTGAGGGTTATTTCACAGAGTTAGCATAGAGTCTGCCATCATGTAGCTGTATCACCTGGAACATATGGTTTTCAGCATCCCGGGAAGACAAAGCATGGAGGTGGTATGCCAGTTTTTAAATACTTACTCTCACTGTCCAATGACCAGAACTAATCACGTGTTCCTCTCCTAACTGTAACAGGGGCTGAGAAATGTAGAGCTGTGGATAGAATATTTGCTGAGCAATACTATCTATCATTGACTTTTATGGATGAATTAGGAATTGGTGGGAGTTGTACAGAGTGTTACATGCAGGGAATTCATTGTTCAAATTATACAGTTCAAGGGGCCATCATTTACAAAGGAAATGGCTTCTGGGCTATCTAGAGAATGGCATAACACTTTTTGAGGTATGGCAGAATTTTGCCCCAGAGACACCTGATCAAGTGTAATTTGCAATTGAGATTGAGACTCCTCTGGGAGAATTCAGCTCCTAGATGGAAGGGATGATTGGAAGTTAGCCTCAAAGTTAGGAATGGGCATATCTCAGAGACTGTCAGGCTTCTGTCGACCTATTCCTACTCTTACACAGCATGCTTTGTGACCAACATTATGTACAGGGCCAACTAGGCCATATGATAAGTGACCTGGAAAATTTTAGGAGCCTTGCATGGAGTTAAACCTTGTGTTTGACTGCATTAACACTATCTTCTTGTCAACTAATTTAGGTAAACATTGTGTAATTGCACCTTTTTGTTTAATTTTTGTTTTAGTTTTAGTTTGTCAATCAACATAAAAAACTGTATTTTAGGCCTTTGAAACTTCAAATATTTTCCCTATGTTTTAGTAACTGGTGATGAGAAATGTGGAAGAAAATATTCTGGAAGAAAATATATTCCTATAATTGCTTCTGTGAATGAAAATTTAAAAAATAATCTTCAAGAAGTTTTTTTATTCTGTGTGTGTTTACGTGTGCACATTCATATCCACATGCATACCTGCCAACAGTCCTTTTTGCCTTGAAAATCCTAGATCTTTCTGCTTTAAGCTTAATACAGCTCTGAATGGCCTAGCATGGCAGTGTTTGCAGAGCCATGCCCCTGAACATTTTTCATTTCATACATCATTTACAACTGGCCCAGGTGATTCCCATATATTCTGGACTATATTCTTTCACCACAGAAAGTTAAAGTAAAGCACATGTTTACCCGTAAAAAAAATGCAGGACCAATCATGCACTGCCTCTACTTTTCTAGCATTCTACTTCACCCCATTAGATAGCTAGCTAACTGGAAATAAGAAAGGCTGATGCTCTCCAAGATATAAACCAAATTTCAGATTTCACTACTGCCGCTTGTTTATATGGAGGCATTCATCTCTCTCCTGCATTCTGACTTGCTGCCTGAAAACTATCGCTGAAAAAAGAAAAGGTTGAGAGATAAATACATCTGGCCGATTTCAATCAAACATTCCTGTGCCCACAGTCCCAGAGTTCAAGACAGTCTTTTCCAAGTCAACAACCTAAAATTACCATGACTAAAGGGGCTGCCTTTCCTTGTATGACTATAAGGATTTTAGTCCAAAAGCAAATTTTAGCAGTGATGTAGAAGTGAAGCACATTTAGTAAGAAGCTTGCAGCTTCTATACTTCCTAAAACAGACCCTTTATTCATCTTATCTGCTTGGGATTTAATGTACAATTAAAAGTAGTTTGGCTCATGGTGATTTGGTTAGAAAAGGCCTTCATTTTAGGCTGTTCAAAGATTAGAGAGGCTGGTAGAATATGTTGAAACTGTGCAATTCATAGATCTTTGTGCTGTTTTTTTCTACACTCTTATACTCAGGACCCCCAATGAACTCAAAACAAGGGAAATTCATGAGATCTTGGATTAACAGTGGTTTCTTCAATGTGATACCTAAAGCTCAAGCAAAGAAAAATAGATAAATTGGACTTTATTAAAATTAAAAACTTTTGTGCTTCAAAGAACACTATCAAGAAAATGAAAAACAACCCACAGAGTAGGAGAAAATATTCATAAATCATAATCTGATAAAGGCAAATTATCAAGAGCATACAATTCAATTGTAAATGGGCACTAACCCAATTGAAAAATTGGCAATGATTTGAACAGACATTTCTCCAAGATGATGTGCAAATGGCCAATAAGCACATGAAAAGATGCTCAATATCATTAGACATCAGGGAAATTAAATCAAAACAATAATGAGATACCACTTCATATCTCAGTGTTGGCTAGAATGTGTAGAAATTAGAACTCTCGTACACTGCTGTTGGGAATGTAAATGGCAGTCATTTTGACAAACAGTTTGGCAGTTCCTCAAAATGCTAAATGTAGAGTTACAATATGAAACAGGAACAATTCTACTACTAGTTATAACCAAGAGAACTGAAAACTATTCACACAAAAATTTGCACAGGAATGTTCATAGTAGTATTATTCATAATGTCCAAAAAGTAAAAACAATCCAAAGATTCCATCCATTGATAAATGCATAAATAAAATGTAATTATATCCATACAAGGGATTATTAAGCCTTATAAAGGAATGAGGTACTAACTCATGCTACTACATGAATGAACATTGAAAATATTATGGTGAATGGAAAAAGCTAGAAAAAAAAAGCCACAAATGGTATGATTCCACCTACACAACATGTCTAGAATAAGCAATTTTATAAAGACTAAACTAGGTTAGTGGTTGCCAGGGCCTGGTGGTAGAGAGAGTAGAGAGAAATGGTACTTGCACATCAATATGAAGTTCTGGAATTTACGTAGTGCCGATGGTTACCCAATCTTGTTAATATGTAGAAAATCACTAAATTTCACCTTCTAAACAATGACTGTTATTGTTTGAATTATATCGCAATAAAATAAAAAAAATTACACAATGGATTATTATGCAGCCATCAAAAGGAATGAGATCGGGCCATTTGCAACGACGTGGATGGAACTGGAGGGTGTTATGCTGAGTGAAATAAGTCAATCAGAGAAAGACATGTATCATATGACCTCACTGATATGAGGAATTCTTAATCTCAGGAAACAAACTGAGGGTTGCTGGAGTGGGGGTAGGGTGGGAGGGATGGGGTGGCTGGGTGATAGACACTGGGGAGGGTATGTGCTATGGTGAGCGCTGTGAATTGTGCAAGACTGTTGAATCACAGATCTGTACCTCTGAAACAAATAATGCAATATATGTTAAGAAAAAAAAAGAAGAAGATAGCAGGAGGGGAAGAATGAAGGGGGGTAAATCGGAGGGGGAGAGGAACCATGAGAGATGATGGACTCTGAAAAACAAACTGAGGGTTCTAGAGGGGAGGGTGGTGGGGAGATGGGCTAGCCTGGTGATGGGTATTAAAGAGGGCACGTTCAGCATGGAGCACTGGGTGTTATGCACAAACAATGAATCATGGAAACACTACATCAAAAACTAATGATGTAATGTATGGTGATTAACATAACAATAAAAAACTAAAAAAAATTAAAAAGACTTGACCCTGCTGCTAATTATTTACCTATCAATATCTGGTGTCTTGTGTAGTGCCTAATATTTAGTAGACATATGATAAGGTTTTGATAAAACTACTTTCTGCTGATTTTTTTTGTTTCCTCTGGTAGTGCCCCTTATACTTTGTCTTAACTCGCGAGATGTCCATTGTACCTTTCTCAGCCACTTTGGTTTAACCAGAATTTTTCTATCCCACAAATTTAGTCTTTTGTATCTTTGATGTACATTCTGGGAAGGAAGGAAGAAGGAGAGAAAGGAGAAAGAAGAGAGAAAGAAAAAGAAAGAAAGAAAGAAGAAAGAAAGAAGAAAAAAGAAAGAAAGAAAGAAGAAAGAAAGAAGAAAAAGAAAAGAAGGAAAGAAAGAAGAAAGAGAAAGAAAAAGAGAAAAGAAAGAGAAAAAGAAGAAAGAAAAGAAGAAGAAAAAAGAAAGAAAAAGAAAAGAAAGAAAAAGAAAGAAAGAAAAGAAAAAGAAAGAGAGAAAGAAAAAAGAAAGAAAGAAAAGAAAGAAAGAAAGAAAGAAAAAGAAAGAAAGAAAGAAAAAGAAAGAAAGAAAGAAAAAGAAAAAGAGAAAGAAAGAAAGAAAAAAAAAAAAAAAAAAAAGAAAGAAAGAAAGAAAGAAAGAAAGAAAGAAGAGAAGAAGAAAGAAAGAAAGAAAGAAGAACGAAAGAAAGAAAGAGAAAAAAGAAAGAAAAAAAGAAAGAAAGAACAAATTGACTCATTAACTCATAAACTAAAACTATCCTGATATGTTCCTGGGAGAATTGGTTCAGATTCCTTCTATCTAAAGAGGGTCTATCATTGTGATAATTCTGTCTCCAATTTAAAATTTCTCCCACCCTTTAGTCATTCAAAAAATATGATTAGAAAATGCCCATGTTTTTAAGACCTAGATTTATTGTCAAAGTTGTTGTGGCCTGGGCACAGATGGGCTAACAGTACAATCTCCAAGCATTAACAGTGTTGTTCCTAGAAGCGCAAGACCTAAGCAGGGAGAGATGGAGAAAAAAATAAAACAAAACATTAGTCAAACAACACGACTATATAAATACATTTCTTAACTGGAATCAGAACTGGAATCCTATTGCAAGATGCAGCCTTGTTGAGAAAGACTTGAAGACATAATAGAGTACAGAATTGGCTGGGATGTGGGGGTTAAGAAAGAAGGAGCTGAGTCTCAGTAGTTATTTCCAGCTAAGTTTCTTTCCCCAAGATTTGATTAGCCTAGATGATTGCTTAACCTGGGAAGTCATTTTAATACTCTTGGTCACCATTCTTGACCTGTCGTTTGATGAAGTTGATTAAGAGAACTGACATAAAGAATATTTAGGTCTAAAATTTACCAACTTTTTAAATTTTGCAAGGTTCTACTGTCCTCTCAGTTAAAACTTTCATTAAGGACAAAGTGTGGCTCAAGGCTAGTGACGCACATAAAACCATTAAAGGAAATGTGAAGCTCAGAAACGTGAAGGGTCTGACATGCCACATCTAACACCCAGCTGCAAGCTAACAAGTTAGTGTGCTTGTCACACATGTATAGGAGGAGAAGCACCAGACCTCTGAGTCAGAGCACCTTAGCCATACTGCTTCCCAAGCTCCCATTCCCCGTGGGACAACACACTGAGGGCTTGATGCTACCTGTGTGTGCAGTGAGGGTTGACACCACACTGCTAACCCCAAAAGTAGGAGACACAGAGCTTACATGGGGTACAAATCTGTTCTTCTTCCCTGGGTGGAGGGAGAGAGAGAAAAATAGAGAGAAAGGATGGTAGGAGAGAGAAAGAGACATGTAAGCTCTGTACACTTGGAATGTAAGCAAATGGCTCTGGAGTAGATAGGTGTTTTAAGTTCTAACTTCTGAGGCATGTTTACCATTCAAATCCTTTAACTCAGGTTACAAGTATTCTTTATTCAGAAAACCCAGGCTTTTCAGAAATGTGAAAATATTCACGGAGAGTTTTTCATCAACAGAAGGCATTAGGATTTCCTGAGATTTAAAATGAACAGATCGCAGGGATTTGGGGTTGTTTATATGGAGGTAAAGAAAAAGAAAGGAGTTTGCCTTTTTATAAACAAACTCAGTCCACTAGAGCTGAACCAAAAGATGATATTTTGTTGAGAAACACACAATAACAAAATAAATGATAATATTAATGGAATGCTCAGCAATTCCAGCATGTAAGTTACTGGCATCATCTGAGACACAATTTTTGTGATACGTTTGGAAACATTTTGCATGTATAAACCTATTTGACATTTTTCACACTTAGTGCAGGAGTGCACATGACTGAAGGTATACTATGTTTTCTTGTCTTGATGACTTATCCAGTGAGATGTCCTATTATACCTGATCTCAACTTCTATTTGGGCATATCTCCCTCTGCTCCCTTGTCTTGGTGGCTCCATATTATATTACAAATAGAAACAGGCAACCTCCCTAGGAAGGCCAGACCCATCCAGGTCTCATTGACAGAGTCTGTGTGGTTGCCATTAGGGTGAGAGTCACATTGATGATGTAATTGATCAAGCTGAGTACCACGTCTTGCCCTGAAACCTTAACCCTGTACTTAGAGATATTTTGATCCATCCATTTCATACCTCCAGTGTTCTCTTTGAATACACTCATTACTGGTAGTTGATCTCAATCTTCTTTTTAGCTGCTGAATAATGCTTGTCCTTTTTCAAAGGATCAATGCCCATACCTTTGGAGCAGATGTTAATGATGTCATTGTCATGCTCATGGCACACTACTATCCATTCTTATTCATCCACTTGGGATTTAAACACCTCTCTCTTCCTGTTTTTGATTTCTGTGCTATTTTTGAGAGGGTACTATTCAGTCTTATTTTCATGAATCATTCCTGTTGCTTTGATTCTTATCTTCTTCCAAGCTACCATCAAGTTCCCACTGGTGGAGGCAACAACAAAACATAAATGATAAGGAGTATTGGCTTTGTTCCTGAAGAGTATTAGCAAATTTCACCATCAGACTCCTCCATAATCCCAAGATCCTTATTTATAGGAACAGCATGGTAGGGTTCAAACTAAACAGAGTGCCAAGTTTAGTTACCCCACACCAAATTTTATAGCCAAATTGAATTGGCTTTCTCTGCAGGGATTGCTTGAATCATTGATGCCTAAAACACTCGTGGACCCGTCCAAGGTGTAGGATTCTTCTAGAGGTGCATATGATTTTTATTCATTCTTGTAATGAAAGGCTTGATTCTTATAAATTTATTCATTTCCTCAAGATGGTTATTAGCAAGATGGGCAAAGAACATTTCAAACCTGTCTCTCCTAATGGCATTTGTGACTAGGCTATGATGTATATCCAGAGAATTGTCTCAAAACCAACTCCTCTTCAGGTATAGAACATATCTACTCACAATCTAAACACCCAAAATAGGCTTCAGTTTCTTGAAGCAAGCCTCGGGTATAGCTTTTTTTGAGTACCATAATTGATTTCATTCACAATGACGTTAATTGTTTCTTCATCCAGAAATAATTTAAACAGTCCCTTGGAACAGAGATACTAATTGAATTTTTTAAATCTGAAAATCTGGCATGGATCACCTTGGAAAGTCTGGACTGATGTCTCTTTTGGTCTTCTTTAGAAGAACTCTTGACTCCTTTGGCTTCTTTCTTGCAGGTTCTATCCCTGGGTCAGAGATGCTGCCACCTGGATGGTAATCCATTGGAACTATGGTACCTGAAGTATGGTGCTTTGCAGGTTGCTCACATTGCCTGCTTTCTCTCCTCCTGTGTCTTCCTCAGTATGGTCTCCTGTGGTGTTGTCTAAGGGTTGTGAGGAGTGTGGAGATGTAGATGGACTTGGATGGGTGGCATCTTCTTGTAGTGCATTCAGAGTATCTATCAGCTTCAGAGGTCAACCAGAAACGATGGCAAGGCTCTTGGGTGATAGGTTCTTGAAATATAGGTTGTAGATTATCATGGAAAGAGAGGTGAGCCAAAATTGGGCAAACTAGACATTATTTTTTAAGAGCTACAGACTCAGGACAGAATGCTGGTCTTCTGGAGGTCCAGGACATCATTGCAATGCTTCCATTTAGAATCATCCCTTTGGTTGCTGCTGAGTTGAAATCACCATTACAGATTCAAGATTATCAAGGTGTGGCAGTTCATTTATTTAAAACTTTAATCACCATGTCTTATACATATCTCTATACCAAAAGAGCTTATAAGAGTTTAGGTAAAAGAAGCTGAATGTCCTGAAACATCAGGACACAATACAATTGAATACACACAAGTATAGACCAGAATACAGTGAAAGTTTGAGTGTGGATATAGACTTGAGTTCACAAGTTTGCATGGAACACAGGTTTAGGGTGGTTGGCAGACTATTCAGTTCTTGGAAACATTAAGTCATGTTATAGGGAAAGAAAGGCATTTTGGTTATTTCTCAAGAAATTACATCCTTCTTCAAAACCTGGCCTAAATCCAATCGGGCCTACCAAAACAAAAGTCCTGTGGGTTTATAAGAAGAGTGAAATACAAAATCAGCTCCCTAAGGGTAAAGTCAAGACTGTTGGCCAAAGAAGTCTGCTATGTGAAAATGATGATCAAGGCCAATTCTGTTGTTTGTAGAAATTGCCTCTTTTCCCTTCTTTCCTTCCCTCTCTCTCTCTATATATTTCTGATTTGTCCCACATGAACTGTGTGATTGTAGGATCAAGGGTAACTCTCTCAACCTTTTTGTGTTCTTCCATCTGGAAATGCTAGAATTAAACTACAGGACTTTTAAAACTCTCTTCAGTTCTGACATTTTACACGAACATCAAATAATTAAGCATTGGTCCATTTTCCAACAACCCAAATTTGAATAGAGGAAAACTAATGAATTGAATGCCAGACTGATAATACTCTATCTGTACTTAGTATTGATTACAGAAGTTCTCTTATTAGGTATTGTGAGATATGGGCTATTTTAATAAAATAAGGAAGCAAGATGAAGGAATTCATCTCTATATTTTGCAATACGTTGCCTTTATTTGAAATAGTTTTCAATGACTTCTCATACTTTTCCATTCCAAAGATAGTCCCCAAACAAAACTAAACATTTGAGAAAAGTATTTTACCATCTCAGAAAAAAGAAGAGAGAGAGAGACTCATTGCTTTCCACAGATTTCCTCTGGAAGCAGAATTTCATGACAAATCTACAATCCATCCTGACTTAAGAAAAAAAATATATATAATTATTTTCAAGTACTTACTAGGTAGAGATCACTGCAAAGGGAAAGGTAAAAAACACTAAGGGTCATTAAGGACACCATTGCCTTGAAAGTCCTGAAGATCCATTTGGAGAGAGAAAACGCATTCATAAAAAATAGCAAACAATACATCGTGTGAGGCGTGACAATAAGCCCCATAAAACACAGAAACAAGCCACACAAAAACGGGAAGTGGGGCACTCTAGACCACGTTATTCCTGGCCCAAGGTTTTCAGCAAAAGACAGAGATTATGGGGACAAAAATATTGTGCACCAGTATGAAAAATCCCCCCCAAGAAATCTCTAACCTCTCTTCTCCTTCATCACCCTCAATGACAATGCCCAAAATGAATCACATCTCTCCAGAGCTTCAAACTCTCCTTGCCAGAGTTACAGACGTGGCAGAAGACTTACCTAGAGGCGGAGGCGGTGACTGAGCCCCGGGATTACTGGCTGCAGCCGCCTGCCCAGCCCAGCCCAGCCCTGGACCCGTGAGCATTACAGCGGAGGGGCGTGGTCCGAGCGGAGCACCTGACAGCCTCCTAGCAGACAAACTTCTGTCTCTGGAGGGTTTGAACTCAAAGACAGAAGAAGTAACTCAGCTGCCAAATGAAAAACGTTCTGGTTGTTATCAGCCAAGGGAAAACAAAATGAGGTGTGCAAGTAGAAAGTTTTACCTTCTTTTCCTTCTTTCCTTCCTTCATTTTTTCCTATCTTCCCTCCCTCCTTCCTTCCTCTCTCCCTCCTTCCCTCCTTCCCTCCACCCTTCCTTCCCCCCTTTCTCCTGCCTGGTTGGCAGGTCTTCCTTCCTTCCTTTCTACCTTTCCCTGCTTCCCTCCTTCCCCCCTTTCTCTCCCTCTCCCTCCACTTCCTTCCTTAAATTAATTTAAAAATCTCCCAGTAATCCATAGGTAGAGAAAAAAAAGGCAGCGCTTCTTAGGTAGTTTGTCATTTCAGACAAGGCAGCCTCTTAGGCCCCAAGCACCTTGCCTGGGCCTCCAACAAAGCCAGCCAGAAAAACAAAGGTAAAGAAAATTGAATGCTTTTGAAGGTCAGCAAGGTCTATCAGGGAGGCACTAAGAAGACATCAGCAGCTTTTTAAATGTGTTCCTGAAAGCCATGCACTCCTTCCCTCACAGAAGGGGGAAAAGCTCTTTGAATTCCATGGGAAAAGAAACCCTTATTTCAAAAATAAACTTTGAAGTTGTTTGAAGATGAAAGAGGAGACTTGCCTCTGAGCCAGAGCTGAAGCAGTGGGGAGGGACTACCGGTATTTTGAAATGTGCTTCAGAGAAACTTATTAGAATTTAAAAGTACTGTGCAAACACGTCCCCTATGGCTCTGTCCCACTGAAAGTATGTGACAGGGTTTTAAGAGCATAACCGAGGCTAAGGTTGATGCTGACTACTATCAAAGTCTTATTTGATTATACAAAATGATTTCTCATTCAACTGAGAATATAAAAAGCAATTATTTCAGAAACTTACCTGTGAACTGAACTCTACTCACTCTCTCAATGTGATTTAATATTAGAGAGACAAGAAGGGAGCTGCATTGCATTTAGCATGATCATGGTACACCCAACACATTTCAAACAAGGTTCCCTTTGACGTCCTTTGCTTTGCTGGTTGGTTCCATCTGGAACCATCCTAACTTATAAAATGATAAATAGACAACTAGCCTTGTGTGATTAATCATAAAAAAAGCTCTTTGTATAGGCTCCTATTAATTAATTGAGCACTTACTTTAACTGAACTCAAGGAGTTCACCAAATGAGGTGCATCAAATTGAACACAACCCAAGCTAATGTTGAAAACAAAGAACGTTTTTTAAAAAAAGATTTTATTTATTTTTTTTAGAAATAAAGAGAGCGTGCACGCTCAAGTGCGGGGAGGAGCAGAGGGAGAGCGAGAGAGAAAATCCCAAGCAGACCTTATGCTGACTGTGGAGCCTGATGCAGGGCTTGATCATGACCCTGAGATCATGACCTGAGCCCAAATCAGGAGTCGGACATTTAAGCAATTGAACCACCCAGGTGCCCCTGAAAGCAAAGAACTTTTATTTACTTGTCCGCTCAGGTCATGATCCCAGGGTCCTGGGACTGAGCCCCACATCGGGCTCCGTGCTCCGCGGGAAGCCTGCTTCTCCCTCTCCCACTCCTCCTGCTTCTGTTCCCTCTCTAGCTGTGTCTCTCTCTGTCAAATAAATAAATAAAATCTTAAAAAAAAAAAAGGAGACAGGGATATAGTTCTGAAAGCATTGTCTCCCTGTGGGATGAGTACAGTCAGCTTCTATTCAGTGTTCTAGGGGGCGGGGGCGGGGGGCTGGCACAGGCACTTTTGATTCAATTGCACATGCGTGGTATGTCAACATGCTAATGCATACATTGTATGTTCAAAAATTAGGGGAAAATTCTGCCTATAGGAGGAGATCTCAGTATTATAATGAGCCAAAGTTTAGTTCAGGGGGGCTTCTGCACAGGTCCTCAGCTCCAATCTGGCTCAAACTGACTGATGTAAGGGGCTATCAGGGGAGACAAATCTAGCAAGGGGCTATCAGGTGAAACACCTAGTTGGGTGTCTTCTTGGCTGGAGCTCTAGGTTCCGCAAAACAAAACACATTCCTTCCATTTCCTCTTACACTCCTCCCTCCTGCAGGTAGGTTTCAGCTAATAGCTTTGAGTAACTTCCTATTGTATCCTAGCCATGCTTTAGATCATACATATTGATATATATATATATATAAATGTGTATAAATTTGTACCTATATATTAAATATATATCTATATACTATATACCAAATATATATAAATACTATATGCTAAATATATAAATACTATATACTATATACTATTTGCTAAATATAGACCTATATA
The DNA here is from genome assembly GCF_009762305.2 of Zalophus californianus. NCBI lineage: Eukaryota > Metazoa > Chordata > Mammalia > Carnivora > Otariidae > Zalophus > Zalophus californianus. The sequence continues at coordinate 96,468,659 of NC_045597.1, forward strand.
CTAAATGTATATAAATATATACTTATATATACTATATTCTATGTACTATATTTTAATATTTATCTGTGCATGTATATATACATATATCAATATAGATACTATATTCCAGGTAAAAATACACACACACATATACATGAATATATTCCCTCCTCATACCAGTCTTGAAAGGTAGATGTTATCAACCCTATTGAACAGATGAAGAAATTGAGATTCAGTGAGATCAAGCAATTCCTTCTAATACAATCAATTGTACAGTTAGTGGGGAAAATTATCTTTATAATTGCTAAGATTATTCAGAATGTATGTAAGGGTAAATGGGATAGTTTTGAGTATTTTTCACATTAGAATATATTAAATTAATAATGGTGAAATATCCTGACAATGTATTACATATATTGTAGTATTTATTTATAGTGCTTTCCACCTGGATAATTCAGTATCTGCATGGGTCTGCACATAAATAATCAGATTTGTGTATGAAAGAGCACAAGATGTTCAGATTGTTTTCTACATTATTGATTATTGTTAAAATGTGCATGCACACAAACTATAAAAATATCCTAGCTGTGTTAACTCTCCCCTGTGTAAAAGTTAACTTCTTAAAATGATATACGAAGACTCCAAACTGTGGACTCTATATGGACTTTGAATCATCTTCTAGAATTCCTTAGTCGGCCCTTTATTCTTTACTAACACCAAACTGCTAGCACTTCTCTGCACTTGAGATATTATTGCAAGACTCCCTATCTTTGTACAAGCTGATTCTGCACCTGGAATACCCTCTTTCTCTAAGGCTTTGCTAACTCCATCCAGACCAGCCCAGATGTGTGCTTTAAGGAATTTATTTCATCATCATTGAGTGTTTCTTGCTTTGTGATACTCCGATCGTTCGCACTTTCCTACTTCAAAGCATTGTCCCACTACCTTATACTTGTTCACTTACTTGACCATCTTTCTCATGAGGCAGTTTGTTCCTTAAAAATAGAGACTGTCTTATTCTTTTGTGCCTACCTGGTACTTAGTACAATGTATGGCACATTTAATGGTCATGGAGTGGATGGACGTGCTTGATTCTGCAAAGACAGATCAAAGAAGGTATGGGCTTTACCAATAAGAAGCTCAAATCTAAACTAAGGATTATACCCTTTTTGTATTAGCAAAGACAGATGTTTCAATCGAGTAAGACTCAGAGAAGAATTGCTATGTATACTTGAAGATGAAAGCTATGGGTCATAAAACACTTTATGTTGGTGAGATACTGTACAGCAAAATGGATTATGCAAAAAATGAACTTTATCATCTCCACAGACTCTATCTTGGGCAAAAAATGTAAAATGCAAAACAGACATTATAATGACAATAAGTCAGAGACAGAGAAAAAAAACCAAGACAGAGAATTGTGTGTGTGTGCACGCATTTGAATAATTTGGAGAACTTCTGAGAGGCTCACAGTGCATAGAATATCTATTACGACTCAACAGTTCTCTCATTTAGCATGAAAAACACAATCTCTCTATGTTATGCTGCCAATATGATGGTGTTCAAGTGGGAATACACAGATTGTCAACACTGCTGGTTATTCATGTCTGCAAACCAGCCAAAGATAAAACATGTGCAGAATGGGAAGGATTGAGTTTGGGGACTCTACAAGACTATCTTTGCTCACTCACTGACTAAAACTGGTGGGTAAAAACACATAAGCCACGTAAGTCAAGTTAGGAAAGCAACTCAAAGCAGATTTACAGAAGTTAAACAAGGAGCCTTTGGAGGGAGAATATTTCAAAGCAATCTGCTTAGTGAATTTTACAGCCTGGGGTCCTGACATCTGTAGACAGCCAAATGCCTGTAGGAAACTAACGAGGAGAACATACAAATTAACAGCACACAATCTAAATCAATAGCATTCCTTGAGAGATGTAAAAACATTATCAAAAGGTAAATGGGGGTGAAAGTAGACGAAAATTATTCTAGCTCTCTCAAAAGCATTTTTCTCTACACTTATGCTATGGGGATATAAATATCTCCTTTAAAGAAGCTGACACTTCTTTTTCTTCTGTAATAAAGATGATATAGTAAAACAGGCTCTGGAATGAGATAGACCTGGACTCGATCTCTTGTCCTCCCCACTACAAATTGGGTGTCTTCCTTGAGCCACTGATACTCTCCTCTGCAAAGTGAACAAAATGACCCCTTCCTTTCAGGAATGTGGTAAAAATGAGAGATAAAATTTGCAGCATTTCAAACACAGTAAATGAAACTTGGTAAACACAAAAAACAGTAACGGTTAATATAACCATCTTCATTATTCTAAGAGTTTAAGAATGTTCTGTTAAATGTTCCGTTAAAACCATCACCAAGAATTGCAAGTCCCTAGCATAAAGCACCTCGATGAACTGAAACAGCAGAATGTAATCTCCCAGATTTGCCTAAACTGTCCATTCTTCTTGTTAAACTCTAACTTAAAGAATATTCATTTCCAAACTTGTTTATGTTTATGCCAACAGATCAGCAACATTTGACTTGGCCCTCAATTACATTCTTATTTCCTTGTTCCCTTTTTTGCTTGGCCAACACCTAAATCCTCTCTTTGCTGTGCTATGTTGGTGGTCTTTTTTCAAGGACCCTAGATATTCTCATTATTTCTACTAACTTTTATAATAGCCACTGACAACAACAACAATTCAAGGCAAGCTACCCACAAACAAGAGTGATTTTAATTATTTATTTGTATCAGTGAAGACTTAATTTGTCAAAGGCTGTTAGTGCTTCTTATCTATTTCGACATGTATATCTAAATATGGTCCAAAATGGCTGCACTTCCTACTGGTGTCCATTCCCACCTCATTTCTTCACTTGAGCATGTTCACATTAGAAGTGGCACATCATCAACCAGGATTCAGTGGCAAGGAGGGATAGCTTCTAAAATGACATTTTGCTTGCTTTGAAGGTTCAAGTTTTTTCTTCCTTGTAAAGATTAATCATTTGTGAAGCATGGTTGACCCTGAAATTGTTTTGTTTTTTTTTTTGAAAATTTTCACCACAAAACTAATTGGAATTTATTAACTACTTTCTACAATTCTTGTCTGTACCTCTTGCATAGTACTCACTGTGTGTAGCAAAGTATCTTTCTCGATCTGTGCTCAATGCTGTTCTTATGAGCTGCTTGCTTCTCTGGGGAGGGATGTTCCGAGTGACTGATTAGTCCAATTCCACTGCTTGTTTAGGATGATGATGATGATGATTGTGTTGTTGGATTATTCTACAAGATCTAAAGTTTTTCCAGAAGTCTCAAGAATCTATCCCATATTACTCTTAAATATATGATTACATGTTTGTGTGTGTTTAATTTGTTGTTTAGATTTATTTAAAGCAAATTAATGATAATAATAAACAATTTGAAACATACAAAAATATATAAAGGACCTTGAAGCTAATGCATAACACCCATAGATGACCATTCTTATTATTTATATCGGTATATAAAATATAAAGCAGTACATTTCATATATATGAAACAGTAATGAAACAGTGATTGCTTTTGACACTGTAACTAGTATATTGCAGTTGTTGTTTTGAAAACACATTACTGTTTGAAAACAGTAATGACACAGTATTAACAATTTGTTCTTAAAAACACAATTTTTAATGATTTTTAATGATTGCTTATTTTATTGTATAAGTACACTACTGTGAGCTGAATTATTCTATTCAGTATGAGTGGGGAAAGCACATTCTCTTCTGTCACTCGTGAAGGACATTCCTCCTGCTTATCCTCAGTGGAGGAGGCACATTCATGTGAATATTTTCAGTCTCCACCTCCCAGAAGTTAACTATTGGGTCCTGTTTTCAAAGTAAGTGGGGTCATGGTGTTAAAGATTATTATTTCTGGAAGGAATTGATTCTTTGTTATTTTGATCTTTTAGAGCCCACTGGCACACTTTCTCTGAGTTTCCTTGCTCTAAGCACTTTGCTATAAAATCCTGAGGCAACATCCTTCTATGGGGGTGGGAAAGTTGGCTATGTCTGCAGTTTTTTGTCTACAGCTCTGGGGTAGGTAACTCAAGGACTGCTCTCCCAGGCTATTCTGAAGACCAGGATTAATTAGAAACTAAATTCTCCAATCTGGTCATTATCTGAGAGCTCTGCATTTAGGGGGAGTGGTGAGAGGTCATCTTTTCAAACATTGCTAAAGATAATATTTTGATCTCTGTTAACAATGATTATTTGGTCTGTTCTATTAGTTAGAACCAGAAGAAGGGGCTTTCCCTTCTAGCATATTGATACAAATGGATATCAAAAGGCAAACTTGGAACCTAATGTCATAGTTCAAATTATTTTATGGTGATATGATTTACAAACAGCAAAATGCACAGATTTAAGAGTATAGTTCAAGGTGTCCCTCAGAAAACTCCCACCACAATCATCGTAAAAATGTCTTTATGACCACTTCCAATAAATGTCCTGCCCACAACAGGAAGCTATTATTCTGATTTCTATTGCTATAAATTAGTTTCACTTTTTCTTGGATTCATCTAAGTAAAATCAGATAGTGTATACTGTTTTGTGTGTCTTCTTTCACTCAACATATTACTGAGATGTATCCATGTTGTTGTATGTATCAGGAATTTATACTTTTATTGCATTGAATATGTGAAAATTAATCCATTCTTTTGTTGGTACATATTTGTGTTATTTCTAGTACATTCCTCTGCATGTCTTTAATAGATATATTTTTTTCATTGCTCTGGATAAAGACTTAGAACTGGAATTGCCAAGGGGCACCTGGGTGGATGGCTCAGTCTGTTAAGTGTCTGCCTTCGGCTCAGGTCATGATCCCAGGGTCCTGGGATCAAGCCCTGAAATCCCAGGGTTCTGGGATGGAGCCCGCATCGCATTGGGCTCCCTGCTCTGCGGGGAATCTGCTTCTCCCTCTTCCTCTGCTTGCTGCCCCCCCTGCTTGTTCTCTCTCTCCCTCTCTCTCTCTTTCTGTCAAATAAATAAATAAAATCTTAAAGAACAAAAAAGAACTGGAATTGCCAAATCATAGGGTAGTTGTAGTTTTAACTTCCTTAGAATTTGCTACAATGTTTTCCAAAATGATTGTAACATTTACTTTGCTGCCAGCATGAATGAGACTTCTGGTTGCTCCAAATCCTCATGAATATTTGTCAGTTGTTTTTATTTAAGTCATTCTAGTGTGTGTAAAGTGGTATTTCATTGATTTTATTGTGGTTTTAATATGCATCTCTGTAAAGATTAATTATGTAAGGTAGAAAGAATTGAAGGGAATTTACATTAGTATAACTAGAAGACACTGAGAATGTAAAGCCTAGAGAGGTTAATAACTAATTGTATGTAAAACACAGGAGAGACCAGAGCTGATGTCATATTAGTGTGAAAACTTTTTAGTGGACTAATGACTAGAAAGTAACATATTAGCCACTCTTTGAGAAGAAAAATTATAAAGCCAGACATGTGAGTAATTCCTTAAAAACAGATAAGTGTTATTTAAAGGGGAACCTGGAGCAAATAGCTTGGAACTAAACATATTTTATCTGCGTAGGCCCTAGTTTTAAATCCAGTCTTAATGCTATAAAAATGAGTGTCTAAAATGAAATTTTATTTTATACATACCATTAAAAAATCCAGCAAAATATTTGATTTTTGAGATGGGTACAATTTGTTCTCTCTTGGCTTCCTGCTCAGTTGTTTGCAATAAGCCTATACCAAATACAAATACTTCTGACAGTTTTTAATGCAAGATTCAACGTGGTTTGTTTCTTTCACAATACGCTATCCAGATTGTATTCAATTAGGAAGTGATTATGTAGTAAAAACATTGACACAAGGAGGCTCATTTTATAATTTTTCTTCCAAATGAATTTTGAAAACATTTGTGAAGATTACAGATGGAGAATGCAAAATTTTGTGTATCTCTGATTATCCACTGGGACGGCGTGCCTGAGTACATATGTGTGTGTGTGTGTGTGTGTGTGTGTGTGTCTGTCTGTCTGTCTGTGTGTCTGTGTGTCTGTCTGTCTGTCTAAGGAGGGGTATCTATCCATTAAGCCTTGAGGATGGCAGGAACCATCACCTATGTAGGTTTATCAGTCAAACAAATCAACATTAATGGTTAATTAGCAAGCTGTTAAGTGTCAAGTGGTACTTAGGGTCTTTGTTTGTGAAAGGACAAATATGAATAAGGAGATATAAAATGGAACTGGAAGAGTCATGCAATTGGCTTTTTAGGGAGGTGGGGGCAGTGTATGATGGTTTTTCCTGTCAGGATCGGGGAGATAATCAATTTTAGATGGAAACAAGATACATTAAATGCTAAGAAGACATGATTTAGGACTGAAGAGACTAGGGGAAAAAATAAGAATGGGTTTGAAGGCACATATAGAAGGCACTTGGAAAGGTGTTTGGTAGCTAGTGAGTAGGCTATTTTGAGGTGAGTAGGCTATGTTTTCCTAACATATAAGTGAATGTTACATGAGTAGTTTTTATTGCTGTGGCTATTACCAATATGATTTTCTCACAAAACAGCCAAGAATGAATTTATAAATAAGAACTCAATGTTTTATTTTATGAAATATGTATGTATATATACATTTATTTATTTATACCAAGAATTTTATATATGGGGGTGCCTGGGTGGTGCAGTTGGTTAAGCGTCCAACTCTTGGTTTTGGCTCAGGTCATGATTTCTGGGTAGTGAGATGGAGCCCCCCATTGGGCTCCACACTCAGCGTGGAGTCTGCTTAAGGTTCTCTCTCTCCCCCTCCTTCTGCCCCTCCCACTCATGCTCTTTCTCTCAAATAAACAAGTCTTTTAAAAGAGAATTTTATGTATAGAACTGTTAGTAGCTTAGAATCAATATATATGTTTTTACATTCTCCTGGATAGTTTTAGACTGAAACTAGTAGCTAATCTTTGTCTCAGACAGGTATCTATATAAATAGTCAATGGTGATTAAGAAGATGGGTTTGATTCTTAGCATAGCACATATTTTCTCATCTTTAGTCATTGTTTTCTGAAATATTGACATATAGTGATTTTATTAAAAAGATAAACACAGGACACATATTGCTACTTTGTGTCAAAGGAATCAATGAGGTGGCCTAATGTAAAATTACAGTTGATCTTTAAACAATGCAGAGGTTAGGTGCATTGAGACCTTCCACACAGTCAAAAATCCACATATAACTACTGACTCCCAAAAACTTAACTACTAATAGCCTACTATTGACCAGAAGCCTTACCAATAACATAAAAAGTCGATTAACACATATTTTGTATGTTATATGTATTATATACTGCATTCTTACAACAAAGTAAGCTAGAGAAAAGAAAATGTTATTAAGAAGATCATAAGGAAAAGAAAATATGTTTACAGTACTGTAGTATAAAAAATCCACATATCAGTTCGAACCCATATTGTTCAAGGGTCAGCTGTAATTCAAAAGTGGCACTATCTTTTTGGATAGTTTAGGCAATTTGACCCTTAGATATCTGGAATTCTCAATATGCAAACTATTGTGATTTAAGTTATATTCCAACTTATTTCAAAACCCTTGGGACAGAATTAAGTCATATTTTCAGTGCATTAGTTGGATATGAGATTATTCCCACTTGTAAACCAGAGTAGAAGCTCCTTAGATCCCCTTTCCCCTCAAAGTTACAAAGTCCATGTCTAAAATTTCATTCATTTACTTATAAATCCCAAATTCTTTTTTTTTTAATTTTTTTATTGTTATGTTAATCACCATATATTACATCATTAGTTTTTGGTGCAGTGTTCCATGATTCATTGTTTGTTCATAACACCCAGTGCTCCATGCAGAACGTGCCCTCCTCAATACCCATCACCAGGCTAACCCATCCCCCTACCCCCCTCCCCTCTAGAACCCTCAGTTTGTTTTTCAGAGTCCATCATCTCTCATGGTTCGTCTCCCCCTCTGACATACTCCCCTTTCTTCCTCTCCTGTTATCTTCTTCTTTTTCTTTTTTCTTAAAATATGTTGCGTTATTTGTTTCAGAAGTACAGATCTGTGATTCAACAGTCTTGCACAATTCACAGCGCTCACCGTAGCACATACCCTCCCCAATATCTATCACCCAGCCACCACATCCCTCCCACCCCCAACCACTCCAGTAACACTAAGTTTCTTTCCTGAGATTAAGAATTCCTCATATCAGTGAGGTCATGTGATACATGTCTTTCTCTGATTGACTTATTTCACTCAGCATAACACCCTCCAGTTCCATCACGTCGTTGCAAATGGCAAGATCTCATTCCTTTTGATGGCTGCATAATATTCCATTGTGTATATATACCACATCTTCTTTATCCATTCATCTGTCGATGGGCATCTTGGCTCTTTCCACAGTTTGGCTATGGTGGACATTGCTGCTATAAACATTGGGGTACACGTACCCCTTCGGGTCCCTACATTTGTATCTTTGGGGTAAATACCCAGTAGTGCAATTGCTGGATCGAACGGTAGCTCTAATTTCAACTGTTTGAGGAACCTCCATACTGTTTTCCAGAGGGGTTGCACCAGCTTGCATTCCCACCAACAGTGTAGGAGGGTTCCCCTTTCTCCACATCCCCGCCAACATCTGTCGTTCCCTGACTTGTTAATTTTAGCCATTCTGATGGGTGTGAGGTGGTATCTCATTGAGGTTTTGATTTGGATTTCCCTGATGCCGAGCGATGTTGAGCACTTTTTCATGTGCCTGTTGGCCATTTGGATGTCTTCTTTGGAGAAATGTCTGTTCATGTCTTCTGCCCATTTCTTGATTGGATGATTTGTTCTTTGGGTGTTGAGTTTGATAAGTTCTTTATAGATTTTGGATACTAGCCCTTTATCTGATATGTCATTTGCAAATATTTTCTCCCATTCTGTTGGTTGTCTTTTGGTTTTGTGGACTGTTTCTTTTGCTGTGCAGAAGCTTTTTATCTTGATGAAATCCCAATAGTTCATTTTTGCCCTGGCTTCCCGTGCCTTTGGCGATGTTTCTAGGAAGAAGTTGCTGCGGCTAAGGTCGAAAAGGTTGCTACCTGTGTTCTCCTTTAGGATTTGGATGGACTCCTGTCTCACGTTTAGGTCTTTCAACCATTTGGAGTCTATTTTTGTGTGTGGTGTAAGGAAATGGTCCAGTTTCATTCTTCTGCATGTGGCTGTCCAATTTTCCCAACACCATTTGTTGAAGAGACTCTCTTTCTTCCATTGGACATTCTTTCCTGCTTTGTCAAAAATAAGTTGACCATAGAGTTGAGGGTCCATTTCTGGGCTCTCAATTCTGTTCCATTGATCTATGTGTCTGTTTTTGTGCCAGTACCATACTGTCTTGATGATGACAGCTTTGTAATAGAGCTGGAAGTCCGGAATTGTGATGCCGCCAGCTTTGCTTTTCTTTTTCAGTATTCCTCTGGCTATTCTGGGTCTCTTCTGGTTCCATACAAATTTTAGGATTCTTTGTTCCATTTCTTTGAAAAAAGTGGATGCTATTTTGATGGGGATTGCATTGAATGTGTAGATTGCTCTAGGTAGCATTGACATCTTCACAATGTTGATTCTCCCAATCCATGAGCATGGAACGTTTTTCCATTTCTTTGTGTCTTCTTCAATTTCTTTCCTGAGTATTTTATAGTTTTCTGAGTACAGATCCTTTGCCTCTTTGGTTAGATTTATTCCTAGGTATCTAATGGTTTTGGGTGCAATTGTAAATGGGATCGACTCCTTGATTTGTCTCTCTTCTGTCTTGTTGTTGGTGTATAGGAATGCCACTGATTTCTGTGCAGTGATTTTATATCCTGCTACTTTACTGAATTCCTGTATGAGTTCTAGCAGTTTTGGGGTGGAGTCTTTTGGGTTTTCCACATACAGTATCATATCATCTGCAAAGAGTGAGAGTTTGACTTCCTCTTTGCCGATTTGGATGCCTTTGATTTCTTTTTGTTGTCTAATTGCTGTGGCTAGGACTTCTAATACTATGTTGACTAGCAGTGGTGAGAGTGGACATCCCTGCCGCGTTCCTGACCTTAGGGGAAAAGCTCTCAGCCTTTCCCCATTGAGAATGATATTCGCTGTAGGTTTTTCATAGATGGCTTTTATGATATTGAGGTATGTACCCTCTATCCCTATACTCTGAAGAGTTTTGATCAAGAAAGGATGTTGTACTTTGTCAAATGCTTTTTCTGCATCTATTGAGAGGATCATATGATTCTTGTTCTTTCTTTTGTTAATGTATTGTATCACGTTGATTGATTTGCGGATGTTGAACCAGCCTTGCAGCCCAGGAATAAATCCCACTTGGTCGTGGTGAATAATCCTTTTAGTGTACTGTTGGATCCTATTGGCTAGTATTTTAGTGAGAATTTTTGCATCCATGTTCATCAAGGATATTGGTCTGTAGTTCTCTTTTTTGATGGGGTCTTTGTCTGGTTTTGGGATCAAGGTAATGCTGGCCTCATAAATGAGTTTGGAAGTTTCCCTTCCATTTCTATTTTTGGAACAGTTTCAGGAGAATAGGTATTAATTCTTCTTGAAATGTCTGATAGAATTCCCCTGGGAAGCCATCTGGCCCTGGGCTTTTGTTTCTTGGGAGATTTTTGATGACTGCTTCAATTTCCTTAGTGGTTATAGGTCTGTTCAGGTTTTCTATTTCTTCCTGGTTCAATTTTGGTAGTTGATACATCTCTAGGAATGCACCCATTTCTTCCAGGTTATCTAATTTGCTGGCATAGAGTTGCTCATAATATGTTCTTATAATTGTTTGTATTTCTTTGGTGTTGCTTGTGATCTCTCCTCTTTCATTCATGATTTTGTTGATTTGGGTCATTTCTCTTTTCTTTTTGATCAGTCTGGCCAGGGGTTTATCAATCTTGTTAATTCTTTCAAAGAACCAGCTCCTAGTTTCGTTGATCTGTTCTACTGTTCTTTTGGTTTCTAGTTCATTGATTTCTGCTCTGATCTTTATGATTTCTCTTCTCCTGCTGAGTTTAGGCTTTCTTTGCTGTTCTTTCTCCAGCTCCTTTAGGTGTAGGGTTAGGTTGTGTATTTGAGACCTTTCTTGTTTCTTGAGAAAGGCTTGTATTGCTATATACTTTCCTCTCAGGACTGCCTTTGCTGTATCCCAAAGATTTTGAACAGTTGTGTTTTCATTTTCATTGGTTTCCATGAATTTTTTTAATTCTTCTTTAATTTCTTGGTTGACCCATTCATTCTTCAGTAGGATGCTCTTTAGCCTCCATGTATTTGAGTTCTTTCCGACATTCCTCTTGTGGTTGAGTTCTAGTTTCAAAGCATTGTGGTCTGAAAATATGCAGGGAATGATCCCAATCTTTTGGTACCGATTGAGACCTGATTTGTGACCTAGGATGTGATCAATTCTGGAGAATGTTCCATGGGCACTAGAGAAGAATGTGTATTCCGTTGCTTTGGGATGGAATGTTCTGAATATGTCTGTGAAGTCCATTTGGTCCAGTGTGTCATTTAATAAATCCCAAATTCTTTAAAAGCCAATATACTTTAGTTTTACATAAAATACTTCATTATTGGGTAAACTTAAAAAAGCCACATTAAAATGACAAAATATAAGACTATAGATATATTAGAGAAACAGTAAAACCAAGTACCTGTCTCTACTGCATGCAAATTTACAAGTATCTCAAAATAAAATGTTCAATTAAAAATTGTTTAATAAACGAGGTACTAAATGAGAAAACAAAACCAATGAAAATAAAATCAAAATCATTGTAAAGATCACAATAAAAAAGCTGACATAAAACCACCTTAAGATACCACTGCATAAAAAAAAAAGATACCACTGCATAGCCACTAAAATGGTTACAATTTAAAAAAAATAAATAAAGATTATTGATACAAAGTTATTAGCAATGATATGGAAACACTGGAACTCTCCTACAGCACAGCTGGGAATAAAGAAGCGGGGGAAATCGGAGCGGGAGAAGAACCATGAGAGACTATGGGCTCTGAGAAACAAACTGAAGGTTCTAGAGGGGAGGGGGCTAGGGGGAGGGGTTAGCCTGGTGATGGGTATTAAGGAGGGCACATTCTTCATGGAGCACTGGGTGTTCTATGAAAACAATGGATCGTGGATCACCACATCAAAAACTAATGATGTACTGGATGGTGACTAACATAACATAATAAAATTAAATTAAAAAAAATTCATTACAGATACTTTGTAGACTATCTAGCAGTATTTACAAAATGCTATCCTTTTCTGGGTTTGAGCTCAAGAAAATAAAGGGCATATGTCTACCAAATTATAGGTGCATAGCAGTTTTATTCACAATATGCAAAGAGTGGAAACAATACTAATCTCCATTAATAAAAGAATAGATAAAATATGGGAAATTTCACACAAGGGACTGTTATACAGCCATTAAAATATAATAATTATTGATTCATGCAAAAAATAGATTAGTTTGATACACATTATCATTATTATCACAGCAAAAATGTCATTGCTAAAAAATATATACCATATTGTCCCAAATGTATGAAGTTCAGGGACAGGTAAAATCAATCGATAATGAAAGTTAGAGTAATGATTACCTCTTGGAGATATTACTGATGATAAATAAACTCAAGGGAACATCCTAATGTGCTTGAGTAGTTACTGGATCTGGCTTAATTCTATACACTTAAGATTTGTAAATTTTACAAACTTTATTGTATATGTTTTATAGGTTCTTTTTAAAAACCTTTTTAAAGATTTTACTTATTTATTTGAGAGATAGAGAGAGCACATGAGAGGGAGGAGGGGCAGAGGGAGAGGGAGAGAAGCAGACTCCCTGCTGAGGCAGGGAGCCTGATCCCGGGCTTGATCCCAGGACCCCAAGATCATGACCTGAGCCCAAGGCAGATGCTTAACTGACTGAGCCACCCAGACACCCCTAAAAAGCCCTTCTTAATGAATAAATATGTGTAAGCTACCTAGAAATCAAATATAGGAAAAAAATAGATGCCATTTCATGTAATCAAATGTCTTATAAAGTTTGCATTATAGCAATTGTTCTTACCTCAACTGAAGCATATTATTAATTGTGAGAAATTACTTTCAAATGTAGAGAAATAAAACTTCTTACATGCAAAAAAAGAAAAAAATCACCATCTGGATATAATGTGGGAGAGAAATTCTATACTGCTCCAATTCTTGAGGGCATTACTCTATTACTGCACAATACAGTTAGTATGCTTGCAATGACAATTCTGTCTCAAGGATAATACTTTTTTAAATGCTCAGCTCAAGAAGGTAAGAAAGGATGTAATACATTTTAGAAAATTTTCATCAAAGAGAAGGATAGCTTGAGGGGTGTGTTTCAGTGTCTCCGAACGTTCACTTTATTTGCATCCTTTCTATGCTTGGGTGAATAAGGTTTCCATAAGGTTATCTGCAACTCAAAAAGATTTGTTGCTTGGAGAAATAGATGCTATTACCTAACTCCCTGGGAGTTCTGAATACCACTTTATGACATGGGATTACACAGGAGTCTAAAGTAGCTAGGTTTTTACCTTAGCCATTAGGAGGGTTTAAGAGGACTCCAAGTATAACCTTTGTATAATCTTGTTCATTGTATTTGATCTATTCTGCTAGATGGGAATGGAGGGAGATTTTTGAAAGAGAGAAAGAGAGAGAGAGAGGACGTTGAAGAAGATTTACAAGTGTCAAGTCAACTTCTCCCATCTACAAAAGGACTTCAACAGCAGGGATGCATTCCACTGACATAGGTTTTTTAAGACTTCGGGAGATTCGGAGGCTGCAGGTATTCATAGAAACATCCTTTCCTGGCCCTTCCTCATCCCCTGAGTGTGGGGGAGAGAGGAATGTAAAGAATTGCTGACAGGATAAAGGATATAAGAGGACTGAAGATCACACAGGGCAAAATGCAGGGAGGAGTTTGAGGTCTGCTGTTCTTCTCCAGTAAACCAGGGGGCTGATATCACACACCTGTCACATGCTGTCTGGACAACTGATTTCTGAGCTTCTAAACACAACACCTGAGCCTGGTAGCATGCTCGTGTTATGCACATTATGTGGGGACTACTTGTCCTTTGACTAATGAGTTATCAATTGGAGGCTGTTTGAACTTGACAACTCAGTGTCAGGAACGGTGAAGAACAGTTAAAGATTAAAATTAAAAATAGCTTTCCTTCATTTTACCACCATCTATTCCATTTATTTATGATTTTTTAAGATTTTATTTATTTATTTGTGAGAGTGAGAGAGAGCTCAAGCAGGGGGCGCCGCAGGCAGAGGAAGAAGCAGGCCCTCTGCTGAGCAAAGAGCCTGATGCAGGACTCGATCCCAGGAACCTGGAATCAAGACCTGGGCTGAAGGCAGATGCTTAACCGACTGAGCCACCCCCAGACGTCTTTACCCTATTACCTATGAACATTTCAGTTGTTTCACTTTTTTGCTATAATACCCACTGCTACAATGGACATTTTGTACTGATATTCTGGGGCACGTTTGCAAGGTTACCTACATGTTATGAAGTTAGGAAGGGTATTTATAGATCTTATTGTATACATATTTTAATTTTTCCAACATAATGCCATTTTCCCTGTTCTTTTTTTAAACAATGTATATTGCCACTAGCAGTATGTGATTATTTTTCTTATTCTCTACCTACACTACATATTGTCAGACTTCATCTTTGCCAATTTGCCAGATGTACAAAGCTATTTCATTGTGGCTTTAATTTGAAAAATCCCTGATTATTTTGAGATCGAGCATCTTTTTATATATCAATTGGCTACTTGTGAATGCTCCTCAGTAAATTACCCTTCCAAGTCTTTTGTTAGTTTTTCTATTTTTCTGTTATTGATATGCAGAAGTTTTTTTTTTTCTCTTATATGTTCTGGATGAGAATTCATTGTCAGTTATCCATGTTCTACGTATCTTCTTCCATTGTGACTTGTCCTTTCTTGTTCTTTTGTGTGATTTGATTAGCAAGTTTGTTTGATTTGAATAAAAATTAATACATAGTTAAATCTATTCTTTTGTTTTTAGTGTTAAACTGTCCTGTTTAAGAAATGCTTCTCTACCCAAGGTCTTAATATTCTTCCACATTGTCTTCTAAAATTTTAGTTTTGTTTTGACATTTGAATCTTCATCCAACTGGAATTAATATTTGCATATGGTACAACTAGGGGGACAAATTTCATTCTTTTTAATCTACATAATAATTATCCTAGTAATTTTATTTCCAAGCCCATCCTTTAACCAATGATCTTCATTATGAGTTCTGTCATTCTGTGTTCTGACACTCTAATTGTTATACATTATTCTGTCTACCCACAATCAATGCCATGCTTTCTTCATTACTACGGATTTATGATAAATCCTTGTGACAAATTTACATTCCTGGTTCCTTTCCAGGATTCACCTTATTTATTCCTGGATCTTTGTTCATCTACATCCACTTTAGAATCTACAAGTAAATTTCAAAAAAAAAAAAAAAAATCTATTGGGTTTTGGTTTGGATTGAATTAAATGGTTAGATCAATTTTAGGAGTATTGAAACATTAAGATTTTGTTTTCTAGTCAATGAATACAGTCTATCTCATAACTTATAATGCGGTCTCCTATAATGGCTCTTAATCATTAAAAAAACCTGTTTGTAAATTTCTTACACATATGTTTTTAGATTTATTCCTAGGTTATTTATATGTTTGCAACAATCATAAAGAGTATTTTAAACTACATTTCTCTGTTGTCTTATGGCTGTAGAAGAACCAATATAATTTCAGACATTGATTTTTTTAATCACAAATTTTAGAAAATAATTTCTACGATCCTGGGGTCCTGGGATCAAGCTCCGCATGGGGCTCTCTGCTCAGCAGAGAGTCTACTTGTCCCTCTCCCTCTGCTTCTCCCCCTGCTAGTACTGGCTCTCTCTCACTCTCAAGGAAATTTTAAAAAATTTAGAAAAGAATTTCTAAAAATTCTAATAATTTATGGTAGTGCTTTAGTTAATCATATAATCATACAACCATATAATCTATATAATCATATAATATGTACATAGTTTTATTTATTTTTTTCCAATCCCCATATTTTATTTATGTTTTTATTACCTTACTTTCTAATCTGTCACTTCCAGTTCATTGGTGAATAGAAGGGTTGATAGGCAACGTTATCTTATTTCTTTTTTTTTTTAATTTTCAGTTAAGTTATAAAGTGTTCATTGTGGGCTTTTTGGTGACGTACTTTATAAGGTTAAACATTTATTTTCTATTTTTAGTTTACTGACTGGTTTTGCCAAGAGTAGTGTTGAATTTTGTCAAATGTCTTATTGACATCTACTGAAATGAAGATAGCACTTTTCTTTTAAAGTACAACATCATCTTAGTAGCAATTTTTCCAGCTTTGAGCTAAGACAAAAAAAAAAGTAATATGATTATTCTTATATGTATTTTGGTAAATATCTAGGATACACACTCAGAAGTGAAATCTCTAGGCTATGGTTAGTGTAGCTATATGCTTAGAGTGTGTCCAACACTAATGATAGTACCAATTATCTAAAGTGGTTAATCGATTTGCACTACTTATTAGTAGTGAATGAAAATCTTATTGCTACAAATTCCTACCAAAGCTTCACAATATCAGTCTTTTCAGTTTTCACTACTTTTTGGTGGGAATGTAATGGTATCTTCTTGTATTTGTCATTTTAATTTCCCTGCTTACTAAAAAGCATAAACACATTACATTAGTATTTCTAAAATATGTAGACACATGCCATGGTTAATGAATCAAAAAACTAAATATCATTAAGACATAAATTCTCCCTCTATTCATCTACAAACTCAGTGCATTTCCAAAGTAAATTGATCATTACACCACAGCATGGGCACTATTGGTCTACATGTATATTAAAAAATTAAATGAGTACAGTAAAACTATAAAGGTAATAATAGAAGATATAAATTAGGAAGGATTTAATAAAGAATATTATTTTATTTTTAAGATTTTATTTATTTATTTGACAGAGCGGTAGACAGCAGGACAGGGAGAAGCAGGCTCCCTGCTGAGCAGAGAGCCCAACATGGGTCTAGATCCCAGGACCCTGGGATCATGACCTGAGCTGAAGGCAGACACTCAACTGACTGAGCCACCCAGGCACCCCTAAAGAAATTTTAATGAAGAGATTTAAAAGCACAAATCTTGAAGAAAACAGTTGATGGACTTGAAAGGATACAAATAAAGTATTTCCAACAAAGTTGGACAAAGAACAGCAAATGTAAAGTCAGCAGAAAAGTGGAGAATACTTTACACTGATTACAAATGAGAAATAACTAATCCTTTTATTTTGCTAGGAACTCCTATAAATCAGCAAGCAAAAGACAGAAAATACAATAAAAAATGGGAAAACACTATGAAGAGGCACAATTCCCAGAAGAAAAAGAAAAAAAAAAAACAGTTAAAAGACTACTGTTATTTGTTTTTTATAGAGGCTATATTGTTAGGTACATATATGGTAATGACTGTAGAATATTCTACTTCTAATGTTCCACTGACCAAGCTATGGATTAAGTTTTTCACATATTATGTTTTCAGACTTAAACTGTCTTTATTTCTTATATTTAAATTACCACCCCCACCCCTTTAGCTTTCCTTGATTCACATTTGGTGACATATTTTCTTGTCTCTCCATTTTATCTGTAATTTTTTGCATTCTTCAGATGTTTCATTGTTTTTCTTTGAAAGCTTCATGTTTTAAGGACCATGCATGACTTTGACCAGTCTGTGGGACAGAAACCAAAGTGAGGCACTGGTCTGTGCTCTTCCTGGTGTTTATATTAGGGAGGACAGCTCATGGGAAGAAATCCCTAGAGTGACATCTGGACCAAAATACTCACATGCTTCCCTGACGCCCAGTGTATCCTGCCCTTCAGCACACTGAAAGTACTTCTGCCTCATCTCTGCCTTGTTCTATAGATGGCCACCATGTGCTGACACTGCTCAGTTCAGGACATGGGAAAGGCCGGGGAAGAGGGAACACTCAGTATAGGACTTTCCATTTACTCCCATCCTCGGTTTTTCAGCCTGGCTGAGTTCTAGCACAGCCCTGAAGTCACCCACCTGCCTCTGGCTGGCACCAGCTATCCCTGCTGCATTCCTACATTCCATGAGGGTGGAGGAAGGCCAGGGCTCATCCAGGATGATAAGACCTGCTTTCTTTCAACATATGTGACACCTGGTCGTCTCCTACTCTAGGCTGCAATTTCCCTTATATGTAAGGATGCCTCTGGCTTCTACCTACCCAAGGGTTTCAGAGATAAAATCTGGGGTGACTCTCAGAGTGTGCTTCTCAATTCTGTGGTCTCTCCCCTCTTGGGTTTAGGGCACGATCTAGCAATTATGTGTACCTTCCTTCATGCTCTTCATTGTGGGACTTGCTGCATTGTTGTGTCATAATTATGTAAATATGTCTTCTCTACCTGTCATCTGCATCTTGTTAGGGGTCAGGCCTTCCTTGGGTTTTTCCTTAGCTTATAGATGAGGTTTTGGAAACAGAGTGGGCCTCAACACATTTCTGTAAGAAATGAGAAAAATGGAGTTCAGAGAAATGAAGTAACTCATCCAAGTTCATACAGAGGCAGAACCAGGGCAAGAACACAAGTTTCTTAAATGCTAGCTTAGTGCCCTTTATGCTGTATCTTACTGTTTTTTATTTAGCTCATTTCAATTCAACTTAATACATTTCAATATATTCAGTAACAGAAGGCAATCTGCCAGGTATTGTCAAATGCATAATATGACACTCCCTTGATCCTCTAAGGGAGGTGGCAGGATATTTCAATAGCATGCATCTACACATTAGTAAATTATATATACATTTATAACAACAATCAGATTAGAGATAATAAAAGTAGCCTAAAGAAGTACACTTACAAATTTCACCTTTAGAGGACATGTATTTTTTAAAAGAAAAACTAAAATGGAACATGCATATCGTTTCTGCCTCAAAGCAAATCATAGTCAAAGTCATGAAATGACTACCTGTATTAAATCAACTTTATGACTACACACATTGCACTTTTTTTCATTTTCCACTAATTCTTTTAGGTGTGAAATCACTTTATATTTGAATTATTTTATTTATGAGTAAAAATAGATATGTCAAGTTTTGGGGGAAAAAGTCTAAATTTTGAATATGTATTGTTCTTTTGCCTTCTAAAACTAATATTAAGTGTAATTTACATATAATAAAATGCACACATTTGAAATATACAGTTTGATGAATTTGACAGGCCAATATACTCATGTAACCACCGTGTTGCAATCAACCACCATTGCCTTCCACCCCAGGCAACCACTTAAGTGATTTTTGTCAGTGTAAGTTACTTTTGCTTGTTCCATAACTTCATATAAATGCAATTATGCAAGACTGATTCTTCTATATCTGGCTTATTTTGCTCAGTGTAACGTTTCTCTGAGATTAGTCCAAGATGTAACATGCATTAATACTTTATTCCTTTTTACTGGTAAGTACTACACCATGGTAGGGTATTCCACAATTTGATGATCTACTTACCAGTTGATGGGCATTTTTTTTTTTTTTTTGGTCCAATTAGGGGTTGTCATGAATAAAATTGCTATGGTTATTTGAGTACAAGTCTTTGTATGTACACATTATTTGATTTCTCTTGAGTAAAGAAACACCTAGGAATGCATTGTTCAGTCATATTGTCTGTCTAGATTTAGCTTATAAGGTACCACCAAACTGTTTTCCAAGGAGTTGTACCATTTTTTAGCAGCAATGTATGGGAGTTCTACTTCTATATCCTTGCCCGTGTTTGGTATTCTTGAGACTAGTCTCAACTGTTCGTAGAGACAGACAATATTTTTCAGGCTGGCTAGATGACTACCAGGAGAGGCCAAAAATGATACAAGCTTGGTGATAAAGGAGGCTTTGTGATTTATGAACACAATAGCTTCTCACCCAAGTGTGAGTATAGGAGGAGAAACATGACAGAACTGATCAATTGTTCCTAACATTCCAAAAAAAGCAGTTTGGGGATAAAAATTTTTTGGTCAGTTTTGCAGCAAGAAAAAAAAAGGTCAATGTAGTGAGTTTTTAATACACTTAATTTTGAAGCGATGTGACTTATTCTGATATTTTGTTCTTCCTTTTTGGTATTAAAATTTTATCTTTTTTATGGCACCTCGGTGGCTCAGCTGGTTAAGCATCCAGCTCTTGATCTCAGCTCAGGTCTTGATCTCAGGGTCATGAGTTCAAGCCCCATATCAGGTTCCATGCTGTGTGTGACACCTACTTAAAAAATATATCTTTTTTTTTCCACAGGGTGATGGATGACATATATTAGCTTTTATTTCTTTTTATTCCTCACTTTTCATAAATCCCCTGAAAAACAAGATTAAAAGATGGCCTCACTTAATTAAGTAAGTAAATAAGTAAGAAAAAAATAATTCTCAAATGTTACTCTTTTATGAAATCCAGGTTCTGGGAAAGCCTCACATAGGTATTCCGTGAAGGCTCCGTGAAACTGCTTTCCCTGCTCAAGCTCAGAATGAACTGATACTTACCAAGTTCGAATAATTTAGAGCCATAAAATATTTAAGCTGAAAGAGGACTTTAGAAATTATTAATTCCCAATAATTTCTTTGTTTTTAGGGGAGGAAACTGAGGCCCAAAAGGAAGAAGTATCTTGCTACTCAACTTCTTTTGGTAGCTTTGGGAGTAGACCTGATATGGTGGGGTTTTTTGTTTTGTTTTGTTTTTTGTTTGTATTTTATTTTATTGTTTTGTTTTTATCTAGTTCTCCATGATTGTTGCTACCTGTTAGAATAGTCAGCTACGCGTTACCATTTCCCCCATCTCCACAGTAGTGTTAACATTTTCATCCTCCTGATGAGTGCTAGCATTTTTCAGTGGTATTAAACCATGTGAAGAACAGAAATCCATTCTCTTGGGAAAAATCAGTTGTAAAGGTAAAAATAGCCAAGGTGAGAAGAAGAGTCTCATTTTTTGTCAGAGTCTTTAGATTTCTGTTTTGGAAGACAGATTACAGGAAGAGGGTTTTTTGATCAAAAACTCTTTGGCTCTCTCCAAGCCAAACAAACATGCTTTTTTACAGCTGGATCTCCCCCCGCTTGAAGTTGGTGATGGTGGTGGTTTTGGTTGGGTTAATCCAGTTTTCAAGTAAGACATGATGTGGCTAGGAAGAATTTGTGAATTCCCTCTCTGGCTCATTTCCCTCCAGGATTCTTCAATATTTTTATGGTTTTATATGGTTGTGGTGAGGTCCAGCCCCCAGACAATGACGTATAACATTTTTGAAGTGGGGAAAAACTAGTAAGATGTAAAATAATAAAATATACAGAGAAAACTTACACTTATCAGATCTCGAAGAGTTGAAATATTTTTCAGGGCAAGTCATACTTAGGCTCAGTTGCTCCTCCTCACCTCTCCTGCTCAAGCATATTATCCAATGATTGGCTGCTAAACTGTGATCCCAGACTTTCTACTCCTCCATCCTATCCTGTATTAATACAACTGAAGTGTTCCCATGAATAGTTAACTTCACAGACCAATACTGAACTGTGAGTGGCTTTCCTCAGTCTTTCCTAGGAAGTCTTTAAGCTTCTTGCCTCTCCTAAACACACATCTTAGATATGTTCTCATGTTGAAACATTTTAATTAAGACTTGAGCAAATGGCTGTTCTTTCTCACCATCAAAAACACCACTATCACCGCATGTGTTACATTTTAAGCAGTATAATATGGAAATGCTGTGTAACATGATTTTTAAGCCTCAGACTCTGCAGCCCCCTGCCTAGATTTGAATCCTGGTTTTTGCTACTCAGATCTGTGCAACTTTGGTACACCTACCTGAATTAGCTGGGCTTTGGTTTCCACATCTACAAAACAGGGACAAAGATATATTTACTGTACAAAATTTCCAGTGAGAATTAAATAATGGCTCATTTTTCAGGGATAGAAAAGAATATACTAGACAAGAATAACAGAATGTCACTTCCAAGGTCAGGTTGCAAAAGACTATGGCTTCCATGTTGGATGCTTACGCCCTCATGGCTCTCTTACTCTGGGAGGAGCCAGTTGCCATGTTGTGAGGCAGCTCTGTGGTGAGACCCATGCAGTGAAAGACTGAGGTGTGACAACAGTCGGGTGAGTGAGTTTAGAAACTACTCTTCCCTTAAATCCAGTTGAGTCTTCAAAAAACCCCTGACTGTGACCTCACAAGAAACCTTTAGCCAAAGGCATCCAACTAAGCCATGCCCTGATTCCTGATCCACAGAAATTATGAGATAATAAATATTTCTTGTTTTACATCATTGAATTCCTGGATAATTTGATACTTAGCAATAAAAACTAATACAGTGAGTATGCAAAATCTTCTGAGTATTTTTCTCCTCATATTATTTGTTATGACATCAATGATTCTTTATCATTTTAATTTTTTTGTTTGTAGAAATCACAGTATCATGTCAGATACCTTTATTGTATTGACTTTAACTCTTAATATCGTCACTGTCTAAGTACATTAAAATTCCAGGATTTCTTCCTTATTCTTCTCTAGTACCTCCTCTAAGTGGTGGCAAGCCATGGTAAATATAAGGACAGGAAAAGCTGTCAAAGTCCTAGGCTGGTTCAATGGCTCCAATCTCAGGTCATTTTGTATAGGTCACCCAGGGAAAGCGCTTCCTCCGCTTGCTATCCCAAAGTTTCTTTCTAAATGGCACAACCGAAGAAGAGAATGGGTTATGTGAGTGCATGAACCATTAATCACACAGATTTGAAAAAGTGATTAGTAGGTGAAATAAAATTTTAAAAATATTTTGTACCAAAAGTTTCCACAGGCATACAGAATCAAATTGATACTTTTTTTTGTCCATATAAAATTTCCTTTATTTGTGGTTTCATTACTTGTGGTTCTGCCTTTTTAAATTCCTTTCCAGATCCTCCCCAAGAAAAAACTACTTATACCATTTGCACATCAGCCTCTTATTTTAGCTTACTCTACAGGTACAGAATTTCACCTAATGTTATTACCGTAATTGGAGATCAATTGGCTGTACAATTAGGAATATAGTGATACAGTGCAAATTTAGCTGACATAGTAACTCTATTTGGTTCCATAGCCACTGTACTTTGCTCATCACAATTTGGAGTCACAAGGTTGTAGACATACTTGGATTGTGTGTGTGTGTGTGTGTGTGTGTGTGTGTGTGTGTGTGTGTGTATGATTCCATTTTATTCTAAGTGCTACGCATATCTAAGCCATGCTCATAAGCAAACCAATGGATAAATATTTGTGAGTTAAACTCAATGACTTCTTAGTGACTACCATACATTGAATGTTTGTGTCCCTCTCCCCAAATTAATATGTTGAAAACTTAACGCCCTTGGTGATGATATTAGGAAGGGGAGCATTTGGGAGGTGACTAAGTCATGAGGGCAGAACCCTAGTTATGGGATTAGTGTTCTTAAAACAGAGGCCTGAGAGAGCTCCCTAGCTCCTTTGCTAAGTGAGGCTATATATAGGAAGAAGTTGGCCCTTTATGTACCGGGAAGTACGCCCTTACCAGACATAGAACCTGACCACACAGATACCCATGATACGGGACTTCCAGCTTCCAGAACTGTGAGCAATAAATTTCTGTGTTTATAAGCCAACCAATTGGTCATATTTTATTATAGCTACACTAATGGACTAAGACAGAGACCAATAGTTACTTTCATTAGCTTGATGAAAAAAGAATCATCTCTTTCTAGTATGTGTATTCATAACGCAGCCCTTCTAAGAAAAAAATTCCTCCCATTTCAGTTACAAAGGCAAGAAACTGACAAAGAGCATTATATTGGAACTTTGACCTCATGGCCTTTTTAACATTTTATGAGACAACCTGAAGCTTTATCGTCTTGAGCATCTCCATTGCTTCTAAATGTTTAGAAGTATCAAAACTCCGTTAGCAAGAGGCTTTCCCATTGCAAGCCTTCTGTCGAGAGTACAATAGGTAATGCCTTACATAGAACACGAATGCCACTATTACAGCAATTATGGATGGTTATTACTTTTGATTAAAATTAAATTAAATAGCACTTGAGAAATAAGGAGAGATTTAATTATACTATAAAAACTGTCAGCGTTTCATTTTTAACATCTGTTAGACATGCATGCCAGTAGCAATGGTCTAGAGTATTTGCCAGACACCTAGTCAACAAACCACTATGAATCATCAGAGAGCCAAGGCAATATGATTTCAGTGTGCTTTCCAAATCTGATGACTGGGTCCAAGTTAAATACATTGAAGGACTTCCTGATTCTATTTTTTTCTTCATTTCGTGGGGGGACAAAGTGTTTCCAGGTTTTGTTTTGTTTTGTTTTGTTTTTTTCACTCTTCATTAAGATGGATTTGATCTGGCATGACCTGCCTGTACTACATCAAAGAGCTGGAATTCTGCAGAGAAGGGAAGCTTGTTTCCCTGAAAAGTGCCAAGCATAGAATGTTTTGTTGCCCTTGTGTAATGTTTTTATAAAGGTAATTTTTAACTTTGATATTTAAAAGGCAAAATCATTGGAACTCTCAGCTCTGGAAAAGGTTTTTGGCCCAAAGTTTTGGATCAATGCTAACTAATTAGCAGACAGGCAGGAGGGGCCCAGGCAGGATCTGGTGATGCATTTCTGGAAAGTAGACTCTCCTTTCAATTCTTTTTTCAGTCGTCAATATATGTACCAGTGAACTGGAATGCGACTCTGTAAAAGTTAACAGCCTCTCTGGGCCCCTGTCCCTTCATCTGTAAAAAGAGGATCTGGAGTACATAAGCATTCCTAGCTTTAAAATGCAATCATCTTCAAGAGTTATTATCTCAAGGTGGTAGAGTTTATGACTCTTGTCTTCTTAATCTTTTTTTTTCTTAACTTATGGCCTTTTTCTCATATTTATTTCTCTTATGTGAAAAAAATAGAGAAAAGTTTCCATTTCTGAGTTATTATCTCCCTCTGTATTGTTTTCAAATGTACCTCTGAGACATCTGAGGTCCACTTCCTCTGTGGCCCCCCTCGCATTCCTGCAAGGGAGGGACACAGGTGTTTGGCAACCAGGAACCACAGGAAGGTCCCTCCTCTGTCTGTGCTACTCCTTCCCCGTTGCAGTCCAGTCTGTCCCACTCTCCTGCACGTATTTATGCCTTAGAGGTAACTGGTGCTTTCTTGGACCCCAAGACGTCCCTGTGCCATCATGGAGGTCATTAAAGGGTACAGACGCAGTGAATCCATCATGGGTGTATTTGAATCCCATTTCCTGTTTTGTGTTGGGACTTCTGGACTTAATCTCAAAGGCATCTGGGCCCATTTATCTACTAATTTATATAGCACATATTTACTGAGCATCTTCTGTGAGCTAAGCATTGTTTGAAGGCCTGGGTATAGAACAATGAAAATAACGTGATCCATTTCCTCCTGGAGCTTATGTTCTAACTATGAAGTCATTTGTGACTCCATGGTCATGTTGTCCTAAATGCTCCCTTTTGAGGACAGTTGAGATGAGCTCAAAAGCCATGGGCCTTCATAAATTTCTAGAAAAGAAATAGAATACTGATTTGTGGAATGATAATGGAGGCTGTCATTTATTTGAGCTACTTGAGAGTGTAGAAATCATAATTTTTTTCTAATCCTCTAAATAATGCAGTCAGATTGGTGCCACCACATTAGAACAATTTAACATCACGTTACAGGGGAGGAAACTGAAACTAATAAAACTATATCACTTGCCCAAACTTATACAACTTAGAAGCTATATAATCAATAATTGGACCTAGCTTTTCTAACCTCAAATCCTTGCTTCCACCTTTATACCGTTTTGCAGTTGAAATAAATGGCTGGATGAATAATATGAATTGAGAGAAGTCAGAAATGTCTGCCACAAAATATTATCCTCATTTATTTGATTAATTCCACTTGCTTATTATTTGGATTAAGGCATTTCCCCTTATTAAAAACTATAAAACACGAAAGGGGTAATGAATTAAATTATTGCCATTTATTAACACTTTGTTGAGGATTTGTCCTAAAATTTCCTGCTATGCGTAAAAGAGAGCACTGACTTTGGAGTCAAATGGTTGGGGTTCTCTTCTCCTTGTCTTAATAATGGATAACACTGGGGCGCCTGGGTGGCTCAGGCGTTTAAGCGTCCAACTCTTTGTTCCTGCTCAGGTCATGATCTCAAGTTCCTAAAATCAAGCCCCGTGTTGGGCTCTGTGCTCAGTGGGGAGTCTGCTTCTTTCCTTCTCCCTCTGCCTCTCCCCCACTGCTCTCTTCTCTCTCTCAAATAAATAAATCAATCTTTAAAAAAATAATGGATGACACATAAACACACTTCCTAAGATAAATGTTACTTCAGTGCTTGTTTTACATGGGTTGTGGTTGTGCTCATCGTTAAAACTGTAAAAGGTTTGAGAGGTTTTTTGTTTTTGGGGGTTCCCCCCCTTTTGCAAGCTAGCAAGTTAGCCTGCTGAAGTTTCATGGATGACAAGAGCCTCCTGAGTCAGAGACAAATGACTTTATTACCATGCCACAGCAAATAACACAAGCTACAGCGTGGCTGGCACTGGTCCCCCTAGCCTCAGTCTCTTCAGGGCCTGTGAAGAGGGGTAGATGGTTCCTGCACACACAATGAGTCGTGTTATATAGGAGTGGAAATCTGAACTTAAGGAAATAGAATATTTTATTCTCATAGTAAACACGCCTTCCTTTGCTCCTAAGAGGACACTGTCTCTCTACTCCCAAGCTGTTCACTCTGTAAACATCTCTTGAAAAGATAGCCCAGAACAAAGGCAGACAATGCCCCTTCTTGCAAAACTTGCAGAAATGTGAGAAACCCATTGAGAATTTTCTTCCAAAGCTCACTAGGTCATAGT
Source organism: Zalophus californianus (assembly GCF_009762305.2). Taxonomy (NCBI): domain Eukaryota; kingdom Metazoa; phylum Chordata; class Mammalia; order Carnivora; family Otariidae; genus Zalophus; species Zalophus californianus. The sequence continues at coordinate 96,495,606 of NC_045597.1, forward strand.
GTCCCTTCTTTCTGGAATGGCATCTCGCAGGTCTCACCGGCTTCCCTTTTTCTTAAGATTTTATTTATTTATTTGACAGAGAGAGAGACAGCGAGAGAGGGAACACAAGCAGGTTGAGTGTGGGAGGGAGAAGCAGGCTCCCCACTGAGCAGGGAGCCCAATGCGGGGCTCCATCCCAGGACCCTGGGACCATGACCTGAGCCGAAGGCAGACACTTAAGGACTGAGCCACACAGGTGCCCCCCACCGGCTTTTCTTAAGTATCCCATATGTTTCTGTTTTAGGACACTGTCAACCATATGCCCAGTATGAATCTATTTTTTTCTCTACTTATACCCCATCTTTTTTTTATATCTTTACATTACTCTTTATTTTGATATTCTAAATTATGTCCTTTGATTTTTAAAACTTGCAATGTATATATTTTCGTAGGCTATGTGAAATGCCCTTTTGGGGGGGCAACCATTTAACTGCTATTTAACATACAATCCTAAAACTTAGTGACTTAAAACAACAACGATCTATTAATCCTCACCTTTCTGTAGGTTAATTGGATCATTTATTTGCTCCTTCACTTGGGCTCATTTTATGCTGCTCCATTCACCCGGTGGGTAGACTGGTCTGGAATGTCCAAGATGGCACAATTCACATGCTGGATACTTGGTGCTGGTCTTGGTTCTCCTTCATGTGGCCTCTCATCCTACAGTAGGTTCAACTGTCTTTCTTACCTGGTGAGTTCAGGACTACATTCCATGAGGAAGAATGCAGAAGCCTTTTTACAAAACATGACTCCTGCCACATTCTGTTTGCCAAAGCAAGATTCCAGACCAGACCAGATTCAAGGGGATAAATACATAGAGCTCATCTTTTGATAGGAGGGGCTACAAAGAAATTATGTCCATAAATATTCTATCCCTAGTGAAAAGCTAATGAATAAATACTTCTCTGTGAGTTTCAGTAAGTCACTACACCTCTTTGGGATTTCATTTCTGTATAAATAAGACCCAATATAAATTTAAATGACATTCAAAGTCTCTTTCAGATCCCAGTATCTAGGCTAAGATACTTTCCAAAGTGCCATTTTCTGAGACTAATGAGACTGAGGAAAAAGTAGAAAGAGTATGTGGACATTGAGCTACTGAGGGGTGTGTGCAACTTGCAAGTAGTTAAGGGCATATACCTGCATTATTGGGGGTATACTACAGATGTCCACTGAAAGGGAAGATGGGGAAAGAGATGAGATAAAGACGATCTAAGTATTCAATAATTTTGTTCATTGTGAGTTATATAAGTTCAATTACATCTAGGTGGTTCTCAACACAATTGTACAACAAGAAAAGTTAGATTCTGTATTTCTCTGGCTCTCCTCTCCTTAATGTAAAGAGTTAGATTTAAAATAATTAGACATCCATGGTGCCTGGGTGGCTCAGCTGGTTAAGCATCTGACTCTTGATCTCAGCTCAGATCTCGATCTCAGGGTCATGAGTTTGAGCCTCACGTTGGGCTCCATGCTGGACATGGAGCCTACTTAAAAAATGAAATGAAATGAAATGTAATAATGAAATGAAATGAAATGAAATGAAATGAAATGAATTAACTAGACATCCGTGTGACTTGACAATAGGCCTTTAAAAATGGCTGGAAGTTCATATCAAGACCTTGATGACTACTAAATTTGCTGTTACTAATAGTCTCTGTGTGTCAGGATCTTTAGGTGCTAAGGATGTAAAGATAATAAGAATAAATTCAAGTAAAGCCAATTCACTGAAAAATCAATTTTTCTGCTGATTAAAATAGCAAATGAATAAATTGTCAAATTGATCAGGATTTTTTTCTCAAAGTTTAATTATTCATTGCCTTTGAGCCTTTTAGCTGTATAGTCTTAGTCTAGCTTGGTTTAATGTCAGGTCATGCATGTTGCATATTTCAGCCAGCATATTTTATATTTAGATACACTTTCCGATATGCACAAGTACCTATCTTTACATTTTCAAGCATTTTCCCCCCCGCCTCTGCATTTGTCTGCTTCTTGAGGCACAACGGCTGAAGAAATTGTCCCAGTTTCTCTTTAGGTTATTTGATATGTTTTTGTAACTAAGGTCACTTGGGAACTGATCATATGGCACATTATTTTTCTGCAAGTTAGTTTTGGAAAATTGGCTTTTGACAAATTTGTCATTTTGTAAATAGGTTATTTGACATATTGTCACTGGATGAGTTGGTCATTTGCTGAGTTTGTTATTTATTGAATTGGTCATTCCAATAACTGGCTATCATTTACTTGACCTAGAGCCAGGCGTGTGCAGGAAGGAGCCAGGATGCCCCAGTGCATAAGACCTGACTGTGCATGTCTTCCAAAATTCAGGTTCAGTGACATGAAATCGGCCGTGGCGGGAGTGTTTAGACCACAGAAATCTGCAAACACTAGAAATAAGGGCTTTTTTCTTTTTGGAGAACCAGTTTACCAAAACACCATTGCCTAGAGCCCATCAATTCTTAATAGTAAACCAGTTAAAGTTCTAACTTCCTATGAAAATTTTCTAAAAAAGAATATTCATGTATTCAGACAATTACCAAAGAAGTCACTTTGGTATATACTCACCAGTAAGTGATAACAATTATAATTTAATGATAAAAATACCAGTCATTAACATTAGCCTATTCTCTGTATCAAATACAGGTCACTTATATATGTGTGTTGTCCCATTCAATCTGGAGTATGAATAAAAGGTATTATTATACCCATTTTATGAGTGAAAAAATTGAGGCTCAGCAAGAACCAAAATCTAATTTCAAAATTATTTTTCATTTGGTATCATAGCTTTCTGGGGCTAAAATTTAGAGGTTTTACCTCTAAAAGACAATGATCTCATTTTTAGGGTAAGGAGATTAGGGAACTCAAAGAAAGTTAAATGTCATTATGACTGCATTGATTGAGACTCATATTATGATATAACCTGTATCAATTCACGATGATTCAAAAAACTGTACAGAGAGACTGACTTTTTGTGTCTTTGCTGCAGTCTGTTAAAATGTACCTTGATGTAAGCCATTAGTTTTAATTTTCTAAACATGTGACACCCACCCCTCCCCCAGTGATATATTTCTGCACCAGGAAGGGACTTCTGAAAATGAAGGCTGCTCAAAAAAGCACATTTGAGAGCTAAGTGATACCCTTGTATTTTGAGATATATTTGATAATGGGACAAGTGTTTACCCCTCCCCATTGATCAATAAATACATACCTCCAAGGACTTTAGTAAATTACCAGCCATTTCATGCAGAGAAAAATCACTTAAAGTTACCTACACCTTGGGACAAAAGACATTTACAGTGAACTCTGGTACGGAACCACCAACTGGTGGTATAATTATACAGCATGCCTGAAAGTAAGGAAATTCCTATAACCCACATCACCAAATGCCATTCCTCATACAGGCACAATGAACCAGATCATTTGCTAGCAGCCCAGAAGCTTCTATTTAGTTTCTAAGGAATGGATTGACAGAGCTGGTTACAATATAGCAGGCTATCAAACAATTAAGATTTTAAAGGCAAATTGCTTGAGTCTTCTGTGCTGTTTTCCTAGTCAATCTTTAAAATCTGTGATAAACTTGTTTGATATCATTGCTTAAGTTTAGTTCTGTATATTTCTTCTACAGATTTAAATGTTCAGAGAAGAAAGAGTTCTTGCTCTTTGAAAATTAAAATCAAGCTTTGGAAAGAGATCAGTTTTTAAAACCCCTGATGGTTTTCCAAAGCAGTTAAGAGGTATTTAAGCAACTGATGCAGTTTTTTTTTTTTTAATCCATATATAAGATTAACAGTAAGTCATAAGTAAAGTATACAGAAGCAGCTGGAGATGTAGCTTGGGGTGTAATAAAAGAGAATTGTAGGAAATATGGGCTCAGAGTCTCATATCTTCATCTCTTTGTTTTGTTTTCTTGAAAGATCAAAGAAAAATAGTCAGGAAAGAGTTATCTCTTCTAGGAAAATTAGCAAGTTACTAAAAATGAACATTAGTTGACGGTTTTAGGCAATAATGCATATTAATAATTAGGCAACTATGCTTTCTATTTGAATAAAGACTTATATTTTAATAGAACAAATCCTTTTATTAAATAATTATTGCCACATTCCTGTTCACTCAAATACCTGATTGGGAAAAGAGAGCCTACCATTGAAAGACAAGACACATTTCAGGGCCTCCAGTGGCATTGCCATTGTAACACATAAGAAGTGACATGAAAGGCTTGCAAACTCCAGTCCATAAACTCTGACCATCGTCCCTGCAACTCTTAAAGAATTGATCTGATTTAGACAGAATTTTCCATTTATCAAAAAGCATATGCATTTTCATGCCCAGCCACTAACTAAAATTCAGAAATTACTGTATTAAAAGATAAATAAGAAATGACCCTAAATGAATGTATAAATTGTATGAGAATAAGGATGTTCTTTTATTTATATTTCCAATGTGTCTAATATAATGCCTTGAATTTAGTAGGAGATTAGTATATCTTTATTGGTTGATTTACTTACTTTCTTCCCATATTTCTAAGTTGTATTTGATCATTTTAACATTAGAAACCAACTTCTGAATTTATTCCCCATGCGAAGTCAATGAGTTGCATTAAATGCAATGTCTTTTGGGAATTGGGTTTGTCTCAAAGCATAGAAATGATAGGAAAAAAAGATAAAAAAAAAAAGGTGCAGAGTTTTGCTAATAAATACAAAAATAAAATCTTGCGTGCATCAAAATCGCATCTATATATGCATATTGTGCACAATATATATATAGAATAACAAAAAATAAGAAAACATGAGTCAAAACCTGGGGAAATGATTTGTTGCTAAATCCTGTTAAACAGAGTGTTTCAGAACCTTGCTACTCGGAGTGTGCAAAGGACCAGCTATATTAGCAGAACTTGGGAGCTTGTTAAAAATACAGATGCTCAGGCTTCTTCTATCACCTAGAAAGCTTCACTGTAATAAAGTCCCCAGAGGATTCATATGCACCTTAAAACTTGAGAAGCAGAACTTCAGAGAGCAGGTCTTTAGACCTACTGCTACATAGCAGACCTGGCCCTACCTTTTCTCAGGCGTGAGAGTTCAACCCAGCCTTGAATTCTGTGAAATGCTCAGCATCCTTGCAGTAGACCCATTTTTTTTCTAAAGCTAACTTTTTACTTGTAACAAAGTTAGCGAATAGAAAATATAATGTTTACTAATCAAAAATAATTATGATATATGTTTTTGTTTTATATTAAATTTACCATAGGAATTATGTAAATAAACAATATTGAATGGCTTCGGTTGTAGCTTCTGTAGGCAAACACATCGTAGTAAGAGAAAGAGACACGTCTCTGAATTTAAACACTTTTTTGTTTTTGATTTGCCAATTAGCTTAGCTATGTGATTTTCAAGTTATTCACTCACTTAGTCTTGGGTTCTCCAGTGGATAAAGTGGAATAGTTTATGACAGAGAATTAAATAAATATTAAATTAAAAAATATATTTATGTATACAAAAAGCCCCTAGCACCAATCATGAGACATGTAAGACATATAATGGGATTTGTCTCATAAATTTCTAATAGGGGTAAGTTAAATAAAGTACATAGACATAAACTAGTGTAAAATGTTATTAATAATAACAGATACGATTTATTGAATGCTTGCTATATGTAAGGCAATATTTAGAATTTTGGATGCATTAACATCTTTAATCCACAAAACCACCCAAGAGCTAGCTAGGGTCAATAAAACAATTGAGCCTCTTTTACAGATGAGGAAAATTGCAAGGTTAGTAGCTTGACTAAGGTCACGCAAGTAACAGGTGATGGGATAGTATTTAACTCTAGGATGGAGGATGATAACCTAAAGCCTTTGGGACAATCCTAGTCTGCCAATTGTTTTTATATGGAGAATTGTTTTTATATATTTAAATGGATGAGAAAAATTTAAAGGAAACTTTTTGTGACATGTGAAAATTATGTGAAATTTAAATTTTACTGTCCATAACTAAAGATTTATGGGAACATAGCCATTTTACTTAGGTATTGTCTATGACTCAACAGCAGAGTTGCGTGGTTACAATGGCGATCTTAAGGACTGTCGAGTCTTAAATATTTACAGTCTGATCCTTTACAGAGAAAGTATGCCAAACTGTGCTCTAGGTAGTCTGACTCTATGGAGTCAGCCAATGGAATTAATCCTTTACTGCCAATGGACTCACCAAATCCTAACACTAATTGTCCTTTTGAAATTCATGTTCCCAATGAATAACAGAAGAAGGAGGGGGAGGGGGATAAGAAGGGGAAGAGGGGAGGAGGGAAAGGGGAAGAAAGGGAAAGAAAAAAGGTTGCAAAGCATTTTTTAAAGGCTTTATTTATTTATTCATGAGAGACAGAATGAGAGAGAGAGGCAGAGGGAGAAGCAGGCTCCCTCCAGAGCAGGGAGCCCGATGTGGGATTCGATCCCAGGAGTCTGGGATCATGACCTGAGCTGAAGGCAGACGCTTAACCGACTGAGCCGCCCAGGCACCCGGTTGCAAAGCATTTTTATGACAATTTCTACATGGCTGTTATATTTTCAGAGGACCAATTTTGGTAAGGAAGAGGAACACCCAAAATGCTCCTTTGGCAAGTCAGGTCAAGTCCCTACCCCAAGTGTAAGAGGCAAGGATTATCTGGCTTTACCAGGTGATAGAGTCAGCGGGAAGAGAAAGATGAGCGCTGTGGTGAGGGGGGTGAAGTGTGTGTGCGGGTCTGTGTCCTTCCACTCTCCCAGCACTTCCCACTTGCACATCTCAGGACACTAGCACCCACTTACCCTCTTCTCTCCTTCTCCAAAGGTTCTCTTCTAACTTTTATTTTCTCCATGCATAGGCGACAGAAGCAGCGTTAAGTATGAAGTTAAAATTTTGTGTTGGGTTAGGGGCGCCTGGGTGGCTCACTCAGTTGAGCATCCGACTTTTTTTTTTTTAAGATTGAAGAAATTTTATTTTTTTAATCTTTGTAGAATGATTTTTCAATTAAATATTTTTTTATTATGTTATGTTAGTCACCATACATTCCATCATTAATTTTTGATGTAGTGATTCATTGTTTGCATATAACACCCAGTGCTCCATGCAGTACGTGCCCTCCTTAACACCCGTCACCAGGCTATGTTCCACAAATAAGTGAAACCATATGATAATTGACTTTCTCTGCTTGCCTTATATCACTTAGCATAATCTCCTCCAACAGTGTTAAGAGGGTTCCCTTTTCTCCACAACCTCTCCAACATTTCTTGTTTCTTGCCTTGTCAATTTTTGCCATTCTAACTGGTGTCGGGTGAGCATCCGACTCTTGATTTCAGCTCAGGTCATGATCTCAGGGTCATGAGATCAAGTTCCACATCGCATTGTGCTTCACCCTCCGGGGAGTCCGCTGGAGATTCTCTCTCTCTCTCCCTCTGTCCCTCCCCACCATGCTCTTTCTCTCCCTCTCTCTCAAAATAAAGAACTATGCCCCCTACATTGCCAGTACCCACGGCCAACCTTGACAAGGTTTGTGTCTTGCTGTGTATTCTCTTTCATAGAGAGTCAAAACCCACATTCAAGAGCCTACTTGGTATCTCTGTTATCAGACCTTATGACCTTGCACTGGGAAAGTGCCTATGTTGTTCTTTCAGAAAATTTCCCCTTTTTGTTTCTGCTTGCTTTTATTTGGAACTCAGGAACTTAAAAAATAAATAAATAAAATAGAATAAAATAAAATTGTATATATATGTATATGTATATATAAAACTTGGGTATATGTGGGTATCTCTTTTTTCCCCGAGTGAGAAGTGAGAAACTTGCATGATTAGTTGGCTTTAACTTGAAGACAAGAAATTTATATGAGCAAGACTGCACCATGTGCAGCCTGTCACATTCTTTTCCTTTGTTTTGTGTGTTGCAAATGCAATCACAATAGTGAAATGTGATTTTCATTCGAGTGTCCTGAGGCAAAGCCTATAATAACGTTCTCCTTCTGTTCACTCATATAAGCCTTAATAGAATGGGTGACACTTCTTGAGGAAATCCAAGATCCGCTTTGTGTTTGTCTCTGTTGATTACCCAGCTCTGTAATGTTAAATAGCCTTTGGTCTGGTGACAGCTGCCTACATAGGAGAATGGCTCTGAAAAAAAAAAAAAAAAAAGTAAACAAATAAACAAAAATGCTCTTTACTTGCTTTAAAATTAAGCTTATTGGTAGTTTAGATTCTTCACCACGGCTCAGGCTCTACTGTTAGGGACTCTGCTTCCCCTCCATGCCTCTTGCAGCTTCAGCTAAATGGCTGATAGTTCTGTTTCATGTTCTTAGGATGTTAATGTTTATTTTATTTACTTCTTTAATTTGACTTAGTCTTTCTTGCAAATTCCTGGTGGACTCTCTTCTCTCCACTCTGTAGTGAAGTCTGGTGATTAAGGCTGGGTCATTATCGTGTTCTTTAAAGGCTAACAAATGCATTTCCCCATGTTCATATCCCACTTCAGAGCCCTAGTGTTAAAAACATCTTCTGACAGATTGTTGTTTGGTTTTGCCTCTGATAAACCAGGTCCCTCAAAACGAGAGAGAAAAGCTGCCTGGTATTTGAGTAAAAAGGCTTTTGCTCCTATTTTCTGAATTTGCTTGTATTCCCACTTTGGGTGACTGTTTTTTGCACTGTTCACAGGCTGACCTAGCTGGTATTCTTTGCCTCCTTTGTATCTGGGTGTTTCAAATTATTTTCACAACATACTGCTTATTCCTAGATCAGAGGCAAGGGTGGGGGAAATGGTTTCACTGCAGATGTTTTCTCTGATTAGCTGCTAATGACTGCTTTGTATTTATTGTGTTGCGAAGCTCCTGAGGCCACAGCAGAGATCTTAGCAGAAATGTTGCCTGTTCATTTTTGAGGTTTGCCACCAGCAAAGTTTTTGAAATAGTCAAACTCTGTCCAGTTATTTTTCAGTCCTGTTCAATAAAATATTTAGGGGTGCCTAAATATTTAGGCTCATTCGTTAAGCCTCTGCCTTCGACTCAGGTCATGATCCCAGGGTCCTGGGATCGAGCCCTGGCTTCGGGCTCCCTGCTCCACAGGAAGCCTGCTTCTCCCTCTCACACTTCCCTTGCTTGTGTTCCCTCTCTCGCTGTCTCTCTGTCAAATAAATAAATAAAAATCTTTAAATTTTTTTTTTAAATATTGTAAATTCAAGTTATATTCATTCTTTTGTTTTCAGAGAAAGAGAGAGAGAGAAAGCAACCCTTACGTCTTCTAAAGTTAGAACTCGTAAGACCTAAGGAATATTTTTCTATTTCTTTGACGTCTTCCTCTTGCCCAGACATGAATGGCTCTGAATGGAGCAGAAACTTAATGAACACTGAATGAGAGGAGACACTCTTTTCCGAGGTAGTAAGTGTACATCTTAAAAAAGGAACTATTAATAACTTTTGTACTCACAATTCCAATCAGGACTGTTGCAGGCATTTATTCATTACTATTCATGTTTTCATAGGGAATGCATTACTCATGGTTCCATCCTAAAACAGCATACTCAAAAGGGGCATTTGAGATATGGCAACTAAATCCAATACATGCATCTAGACTATAATCTGTATTAGAGTAAAAGCACTGCTGTAAAGACATTGCTGGAATAATTGAAAAATGAAATTTTTAATATGAACTACAGATTAATGTTTCAATGCTCAATTTCCTGAATTTAATAACTATACAGTGGGTGTATATTTAATAACTATACAGTGGGTATATGTTTATTACAAACAAGACACACTAAACTATTATGGAGAAATGGTTTATAAAAATTAATTTTATAAATATATATTCCTATATACGTATGAAGGGGGATATGATAAAGCAAATATTACAAGATGATAAAACTGGTAAATTTGGATAAAGGAACATAGGACTTCTCGTATCCATTTTTAAAATTTTCTACAATTTTGAAATTCCTTCAAAATAAAGGGTTTAAAAAGAGAAGGGTACAACTGAACAGAGTTTAAAGAAGAGTTGGCATGAAGTGAAGCTAAAAAAGGCAGTGATGCACAGCCAGGGCTAACACCAGTGGGAAACCTGTACCGTCTCCAGGCCTGAAGGCCCCATAAGAAGGAGCTTTGCCAGAAGAATCCAGAGATAACCTGTAGCTGTGGCACACGGGAAGGCTGCCCCACAGGAACAGTGGCCCTATTCAGAGGAAATATAAGCCAACTGGGAAAGAGCTGAAAGAACAAGTACCAGGGTGTTCCTTTTCCTGACCTCCTGTCTCCTGACGGCATCCCCTCTGAACCAACTCAACAGAAATCTAGAGGGCAAAAGAGCTTAGTTGATACATTCTGGAGAGATCCGCCATTTGGAGCACAGAACAGGTTGGAGTGAGGTGGTGAGTGGAACTGCTTGGCATAAAGAGACTGCTCAGCACATGGAGTGGACTCTTGGCCTCTCCCATTCTTTATTCCCTCCTGAGGCTGTAGCAGTGGAGCCTGTGTGGGCCTGCCAATTGCTGACGGCTCATGCCCTCATCCACTCTCTTGGCCACGTAATCATTCACGTGGTAGTCAACACACATAGGCTGGCCCCTGGGGTGGAGGAGGCCTGTCCTTCCCAGGACTGCTTAATCTTGAAGTCAAGGACTAGTAAGCTCGCATACCACATTTTATATTTGGTCTCTGTCTGATTTCTATCTTCTGATCCTTTTTTGCTCTCTTAACTACTTCAGAATTCAAGTGTTCATGAAGAGATCTTCTTGACTATTGGCAACTAAAATCTCTTGACTATATTCCCTCTAACAGTGTTTGTCACCTGGGACGATTTTGCTCTCCAGAGGACATTTGGCAAAGTCTGGAGACATTTTTGGTCATCACCGATGAAGAGTGGGTGCTACTGCCGTCTAGTGGGTAGAGCCCCGGAATGCTGCTAAACATCCTACAAAGCACAGAATGAAACTTCACGACAAAGAATTATCCAGCCCCAAATGTCAATAGTGCTGAGGTTGAGAAACCCTCCCCTAGAATTTAAGAAAGAAGAGTTGTTTTAAAGGACATCGTCAGAACTCAGCTCTCACACAACTGTGCTGGGAAGAATAAAAATGAGAATCAATAACATCCAAGTCTAGAAAAAGTCCCTGCCCGTGGAGCTTATATTCTAGTGGAAGCAACTAGAAAACCAAAATTGAACAAGTAAATATGTGATAAAATTAGAAAGATCTGTGGACAAAAAAGGAAAAAAAACTATGGGGTGTGCCAGGTGAGGGAGTGGCAGGGAGAGGTGGAGTTTTGATACTTTACACAGACAGTTCCTGACATAGAATGGTCTGACCTAACCAGTTTTCAACTTTATGATGGTGCAAAATCAGTACACACCCCATAGAGACTATACTTGGAATTTTTAATCTAGATCTCTTCCTGGGCTAGTGATATGTAGCCAGATGCTTTCTTGGGATGCTGGGCAAGGTGGCTCCCATTCAGCAATGCGATCATCAGGGCAAACAACCAACCAATACACTTAGGACCATTCTGTTTTTCACTTTTAACTCAGTATTCAATAATAAATTGCATGAAACATTCAACACTTTATTATAAAGTAGACTTTGTGTTAGGTAATTTTGCCCAACTGCAGCTTAACATAAATGCTTTGAGCACATTTAAGGTAGGTGAGGCTCAGCTATGATGTTAGGTAGATTAGGTGTATTAAATGCAGTATTTTTACTTATGAAATTTTCTACTTATGATGGACTTATTGGGTTGGAATCCCATCTTAAGTTGAGGAAGATCTGTACTTTGTCCCCCTACCTCATATTAGAGGAAAATGTTAATTTCGAATCATTCTTCTTATTATTCAAACTAGTAACATTTCCAATCACACACTAGCTACCAGGCTCTGTGTGGTATCAACATGGCTGTTAGCCAAAGAACGGACACTCTGAAATGAACAGGAATTTTGTTTTTTGTTTTTTGTGTGTGTTTTTTTTAACATGCCTGACTATTTTATATTCTAGAATGCCATAACTATTGTATGGGAGATGCACAATAAATGGTAGTAGCTCTTCCTTTCCTTTACAGCAGCAATTAGCAAACTATGGCCCACAGTCCTATCCCCCCGCACTGTCTATTTTTTTAATGAAAGTGTATTTGAACAAAATAATGCCCATTTATTCATGTGCATTGTCTATAGTTCCTTTTGTGCTATGATGGCAGTGCTAAGTGGTTGCTACGGAGACCATATGCTCTGCAAAGACATTTGTCCGGCCCTTTACAAGAAGAGTTTGCAACTCTTGCCTTAGAGCATGACCGAGGGGTTTTCATTAATTAAGGAATAAGAGTCCAAGTCAAGTGCGAATCACTTAAACCAAATAAAAATGTTTTGCTTTAGAGATTCTTTTTGTCTTTCATCCTAAAAAAAAAAGAAGGTGAAAAAAATGGACACAGTCTAATCGTTCTTAAGGAAAATGCAGTGGAGAAGGGCAATAGGAATATCTAAACAAAAGGTACATATTCCCTGGTAAAGTTTCTCTTTTCCTGCACTCATTACACTGGAGCCTAGGGAGGAAGGGCACAGGAAATCCTTTACATTTTTCAATAAAAATAAAAATATGAAAAATGTTCAATGGGATAGAGCATAGACTGAAATATGAGAGATTAAAAAACAAACACCTACAGAAGAGAGCATAAAAAAGTATCTTTTGGACTGTAGAGGAGGCAACGATTTCTTTAACATGACACAAAAAGCACAGGCATTAAGGAAATACAAATTATTTTGATTAATTTGGTTTCATTAAAATTAAGAATTTCTACTCCTAATAACATGCCATTAAAAGATTGCAAACACAGGTGACACACTGAGCATATTTTTATAACGCATACACCTAATCATGCTCTCTTTTCCAGATTTTGTGAAGAATTGCTGTCACTCAATTCACAACTCAGCTCAAACACAGAAATGATAAATACATTTTTAAAAATGACCTTCACTAGCTAGAACTGGAAGAGGTTTCAGGGATTATCTATTTTAGTGTCTTACAATTATGGATCTGATTCCGTCCAGGATGCAGTACAAGTGCCTCAGCGCCCAGGTGACTCGTGATGATGAGCATCAGGCATATGTACCATTTCCTACCTGTCACTCCTTCATCCTTTCATTTTTATCTACTTTACATATTGGGCTTCTTCATGATATTTGGTGTGGCAAACTGTTAAAAGAAGACTGAAAATCACAGATTCATTTCAATACCCCGGAGATCATTAGATGCAGATTTAGACATGCTTAAACATTCTTGCCTTCCATATGGCAATGTTTCTACAGCTGATGCTTGCTCAACCCTCTCTTTCAGCAAGAAATCCATATGGAAGGGATCAAATAATCAATCCATATGGATTGATCAATAATCAATCAAATAATGTGGGATTGGGGGATGCCTGGGTGGCCCAGTCGGTTAAGCGTCTGACTTCCACTCAGGTCATGATATGGGGTCCTGGGATGGAGCCCACCTCCCCCTTGTAAGGCTCCCTGCTCTCCAGAGCGTCTGCTTGTCCTTCTCCCTCTGCCCCTCGCCCCTCCCCGCCCCCCCGCTTTGCACTCTATGTTTCTCACTTTTTTAAAAATGTGGGATTGGAATGGAATGAGGGTGCTTTAATATAGTATAAATATATGTAGAGAAAGGATAATTATCAAAATGATCTCCGAGAGAATGCATTTTATTCATCCAGGGGAGGGAAGTAGAAGTAGCAGCACAAGCAAAATGAATATAAGGTTTTGAGATGTGGAGCCTTAGGGAATCAGGAAGCTTGAGCAGTTCATATAAAAACCAATGGGTTGGTGTTGAAAGGGTGTTTATGTGGCTTTAATAGACCCTTTGTACTTACAGGATTTATATTATGCCTCCATCTCTTTGTGAATTATAAAATTCCATTAGGTGCATAAATTATTTTATTGAGGCACAGAATGAATTATGGAAAGCTCACATATGAGAACAAGTTATTTAGCACTTAAATAAATCCACCTGATCATCAAACAGTACCAATTCTAAGTAAGATTTCTAGTTCTCACTTAACATATGATCTCATTTAATTTTAAAGGAAACTATTTTATTGGTCAGGATAATCAGAAAATTGTACATTATAATGCTTGATTTGCAGATTCTTGAAGGTCTTCAAACGTATTCATTGGAAATTCTAAAGAGATCCCATAATGTAAACAACATACTAATGCCAAAGATTTTAGCTACTATGGATTATTAAAAGTGTGTTTTTGTGTGTATTTGTCAGTGGAGGCGGTTAAACCCTCGATAAGATGGACATCTGATGATAATGCCTTTTCAATTAGCTTTTTTTATAGCAATGACAATCAGGAATAGATACAGCTCACAGACAATTCCAAACTGGTTCTCTGTAATCATCTAGAGTTTGTTTTCTTAATAACTGTGAATCTAGATTAACATAGATTGGATCACCAGCTCTCAGAGTTCCAATAAATGATTGTCTTACCAATCAATAGCCGTGGCATTTCTGAAATAGGCATGGCAAATCAAAATATATGTTTTAACAATATGGCAGCATCACAGAGTTAAGTTGATTTAAATAAGACAGAATGTCATAGATCCTCTTGTCAAATCCTATAATCACAGTAATGCGTCAGATTTGGAAACTTATGAAAACAACTTCATGGTTTTATAGCCTGTCCTTCATAGACAGAAACTGAAATTTCTTTAATCAAGTAAAAAAACTGCAAGTGTTTACATGTATATGGCTTATATTAGGTTAAAAAAATTCTTGCCACCTGTATGTGTTTGTCTACATGTTGAATACTCATCTCTACTGATAGACTCTGGCTCAGACACAACATTTAAAGGCATGCATCTCTTTGTGTTGCTTGTCCTTCAGCATGCTGATTCAGCATATCTGGGAATATTGCTTCGGGAATGCATTATTTCTGGAAATATAGTCGGCATGGTCCAGAATGCTGATTCAGCAAACTGATGATGAGCTGTGTGGGGAAATGTGAGGATTTATTGCTGCTTTTAAGATGAGGGCCAAATCTTTGGGATGAGGTAAGGTCGATGGTTTGCTTGCTATTAGTCCATTTGCGCAGTGTACTGGAGATATAATATGATAGTTGAGATAAATGTAGTTATAAGCTCTAAAAGAAGCTACCTGGGAAGCAGGTTTCTTATTTTAAATATTAAATACGTTTTATGGCTTAGCTTTCTGTTGTTTTCAATTTCACGTTTAAATAAATCAGAAATTCTATTATACTTCTTGGAAATGTGCATATTTCATATTTGACAACCCTTTACAGTCTTAGTAACCCAAACATACATTTTATGTTTCTGATAAAAGGATAGGAGGTTAATTTTACCAATGCTATATTCCTCAGCAAAGTTGTAGCTATAATTTTGAACCATTAAACATAGAAAATATCTTAGAGATTATGATTTTGTGTGAAGGTAATCTGTGAGAATTAAGGAAAAAACCAGTGTGTTCAAGAGAGGTTGAGAAAGCCATAAATAGGATTTGGTTTGGACTTTATGCTGTGTCTTTTGCACAGCATGCAATTAATAAGAATTTTCAAATTTAATTTCAAAAAAGAAAAAAAATCTGGTGTGCCCAAAGTACAACTCACATTATCAAGCACTGCTTAAAAGCAAGTTAAATTACATTGAAATTAACACCATGAAGAAATATAAACATAAAACTGATGAATCACTGAGCTCTACCTCTGAAACTAATAATACACTGTATGTTAATTAATTTAATTTAAATTTTTAAAAGTTTAATTAAAAAAAGAAATATAAACAATCAAAAGATAGATGATATAGCATAAGGCATAGTAACTCAGACTACTATCAGATTTAAAACATGTTTAGGAGTCAAATTCAAACACTAGTTTTCCTTGATCAAAAATGAGAATAATTAAGAGTTGTGAAAAGACCAGAGACACCAAAACACACTGGATAGTCCTGCTTGGAAATTAGAAAACCTGCCAGAGACCTTAGCTGGATGAAATGATGAGCCATTAGTAAGAAAAGGTGAGAAGCTAAATTAGACATATTTTCAAGGACTATCTTGTAGAGCATTGTAAATAACCCTAGTATGAAGAGCCTGGGGACCTATTTTAACTTTTTGAGTTGAGAAACTAAATGGTAAGTGGAAAGTTAGAAAGCTGATTTGAAGATAAGATATGAAAATGAATGCTGGAGAAAACCTGAGAATTTTAAATGTTAGGCAAGAAGATTATTTGGAATCTAGTTTAGAGATGACCTTCAATGTTTTTGAGAAATGGGAAGAAAGTGAAGGGTAGCAGAGTATCCCTCTTTGGCATAAGAGTTATTCTGAGAAACTGCAGACGTAGAAGAAACTATGAAAACAGAAATGACCCTTTTGTAAGGGAACTTCACATTTACAAAGGAAATCTCCATTTGTAAGTTTGTCTCCCTCTCTGTACCAGGAAGAGAAGGATGACTAAATCATAAGAGTTTCTCATCAATGACAAAGGCAGGACTTAAATCTGTGTAACAACTTTAGCCTTATTTACCAAGCTTTTCCTGGTAACCTCCCATAACTGCCTTCCCCCTGCGACCCCCCCCCCCCCCCGCCACCTCCACCACCATCTTCCTCTTGTCTTTAGCTGAAGGTGGTATTTAAATTATTGGCTGGGGCCATTCCAAGGAGTTGCTCCATTTCCCTCAGTACCTTCCATGTGTACATGAGGTATATATGGTAATAAACTCCTGTTTATTTTTCTCTTGTTAATCTGCCTTTTATTACAGGGGATCAAAGCCAAGAACTCAGAAGGGCAGAGAGAAAATGATTTTTCCTCCCCTACAAAAACTAAAAAAAAAAAAAAGAGTGATAATCCACTGTGAATAATTAAATTATGCTTTAGGAAAAACTATTCTCACAGTAGCAACTTTTATCCAAAGCATAATATGATCAGTACCTTTATATATCCTCTGTTATCATATACTAACAAAGGGAAGAGCTGTGGATACAAATATCACCTTTTCTTCCTATTGTCCAATTACTTAGAGAATCATCTAAACAGGTTTTTATTTTGTTTTGTTCTGTTGTAATTATTATCCAACTTAGCACCGAACCCATAATCAGGGGTATATGCTCATCTTGGTCTCTTTGTAAAAACAGGCCCTAATGTTGACTTTCTAGATGATTCTAGGACACCCACAATCTTGGGAATTAACTCTCACACTGATTTTTATCTCTACCTTTCAATTCTCTCGGACTTGGTTCCATTTTGAATCCTGTATCATATTAGCTCAAAGGAAAGGGGCTGTAGGCCCCGTCATTTACGTGTCCTTTCTGCGTAGCATTAGAAGAAGGACCTAACTTCTCTGAACTTTAGAATTTCCACAAAATGTGGACAGTTCATTACATCTCTCCCAAGTTGTGACTAAGCCAACTAATGAGATAACTTCAATCTTCTTCAGAGAAAGCACTGTATTTATGGTAATGATTATGTTTAATACTATGTTGATACTGAATTTGCTAACGGTTTTTGTTTTTCCCTTTTTCTGATA
Source organism: Zalophus californianus (assembly GCF_009762305.2). Lineage (NCBI taxonomy): Eukaryota > Metazoa > Chordata > Mammalia > Carnivora > Otariidae > Zalophus > Zalophus californianus. The sequence goes on from NC_045597.1 coordinate 96,513,161, forward strand.
TATGTGCTTCTTTCATGCGTATTTTCCATTTCAGTCTGCATATAGAATTGTTTCCCTAAGTTTCCCCAAGTGAGTACCTAATGGGACCAGCAAAATCAAGCCCTATATCATGAGGAAGATAATTCCTTTAAAATATTTCACTTCTGTCATTATCATCTGTCTATTTATCATCTATCTATCTATCTATCTATCTATCATCTAATCATGCTTCTTCTTTTCTAATTACCTACTAACTCTAATTACTGTACTTCTGAAGCATATAACATATTCATCCATTGTCAGAGTCCAGTCAAAAAGTGTAGTTGAGGAGGACTAGCTGACGTTCAAAGTTTAGGAATGCACTTTTTTTTTCTTTGAGGGTGTCATTTATTATCAAACCAAATACTATCTTTCTCAAGGGACTGGATAGAATCTATTTGACCCACCAGTCAGCTGAATAAGATATATAACACTCATTATTTTTGAGACATGTATATCAAATTCTATGCCTTTTAAAGAAAGTTACAGTTTTATGGTCATCAAGTGAGAGGGAAGTGATTTCAATCGGACATAAATAGTTGCCCTTATGTATTTACTGAATAAGAAAAAAATATAGTAAAACATCTTCAATTTCAATGTGCTCAATTAACTTATATTGCTTTGTATGGTATAGTCCACAACAAATCACTTCATTTTGTTTAAAAAGGTAGAAATATTTTGACAAATCTTTAATTGTCAAATCCTCTGTGCCCTAGTCCAATATAACCAACCTTAACCAGAGAACAAAAGTAATCATAATTATGATCTACTTAGATCACAGAAACTGTTTAACCAGTTTCTGGCTTGAAATTATTCTTCTAAAATACTTACACTCTTTCAGCACAATTTTGAATATTAAATCCAGATTTATTTTGGAGGTTTGAAATTGAAACAAATGCTAGCATGCATGCAGGGAAATGTGGTGAAATCCTTACTCTGTGGGAAAACAGACTTATGAGAAGTTCAAGTTCCCCTGGAGTAAGAAGTGCTGAGGGAGACCAAAATGGTGATATAGGAGAACTCAGTCTCCCCACCCACCCAACAAAGACCCTTAATTGGACGACTATTCACAAGAAAAATCAGCTCTGGGAGACCTCTAGGGTTTACCTAGGAAGTTTTAGCAACACAGTGGAACAGCAACAACAAATTTATGAGGATAATTGCACAAGAAGAGTAGGAAGACAGGTACATTTCTGCCTGCATCATCTCAAGGAAGTGATAGATTTTACATTGAAAACTAAGACTTTGATGAAAGACATTGAAGATGATACAAGCCAATGGAAAGATATTCTATGTTCATGGATCAGAAGAATTAATATTATGAAAATGCCCATAATACAAAAAGCTATGTATAGATTCAGCATAATCCTTATCAAAATTTCAATGGCATTTTTCACATAGAAAGAAAATCATCTTAAGATTTTTATGGGTCCACAAAAGATGCCAAACAGCTATGCAATTCTGAGAAAGAACAAAGCTGGAGGCATCATACTTCCTAATTTCAAACCATAGTACAAAGCTATAGTAATCCAAACAGTAGGGTACTTGCATAAAATAGACATATAGACTAATAGAACAGAGTTGAGAGTCCAGAAATAAACCCTTGCCTATACATTCAACTAATAATCAACAATCGGAGAATAGTCTCTTCAATAAATGTTGCTGGGAAAACTAGATAACCAAATGCACAAGAATAAAATTGGACCCCAATCTTACACCACTTGTAAAAATTAACCCAAAATTAATCAAAGACTTAAACATAAGACTTAAAACTCTAAGCCTCCTAGAAGAAGATATAGAGGAAAAGCTCCTTTACATTGGTCTTGACAACCATTTTCTAGATGTGACCTCAAAACCACAAGCAACAAAACCAAAAACCAATAAATAAGGACAACTAAATCAAACTAAAAAGCATCTTCACAGCAAAAGATACAATCAACAAAATGAAAAGCCAACTTATGGAAAGGGAGAAAATATTTGCAAATCATATATCTATCTTATAAGGGATTAATATCCAAAATACATAAAGAATTCGAACAATTCAATAGCAAACAAACAAATAAATTAACAAACAAAAACCTGATTTAAAAATGGGAAGAGGAACTGAGTAGACATTTTTACAAAGAGGACATACAAATGACCAACAGTTGTATGAAAAGGTGCTGGACATCACTAGTCATCAGTAAAATGCAAATCAAATACCACAGTGAGGTACCACCTCACATCTGTTTGGTTATCATCAAAAAGACAAGAAAGAACAAGTATCGGTGAGGATGTGGAAAAAAGAGAACCATCTGCACTGTTGGTGGGGATGTAAATTGGTGCAGCCACTATGGAAAATAGTATGGAGTTTTCTCAAAAATTGAAAACGGAATTGCCATATCATCTAGCAATTCTACCTATAGGTACATATCCAAAGGAAATGAAAATAGGATATTGAAGAGATACCAATACTCTCATCTTCATTGCAGCTTTATTCACAATAACCAAGATATGGAAACAACCTTAGTGTCTGTCTATGGATGAATGGATAAAGAAGACGTGAGCTATACAACCACCCACCCACACCCCCACACACACACAAACACCTCCCCCCCCCCACACACACACTATTACTTGGCCAACAAAAAGAATGAGATTGTGCCATTTGAGACAACATAGATAGACAGATGGACTTAGAGGGTATTACACTAAGTGAAAGATGTCAGAGAAAGACAAATACTATATGATGTCACTTATATGTGAAATCTAAATAAGCCAAACTTGTAGAAACAAAGGGTTATCAGGGGTAGGGGGGCAGGTGAATGGGAAGATATTGGCCAAAGGCTGTACACTTCCACTTATAAATAAGTTCTGGGGATCTAATGTACACCATGATGATTATAATTAATAATACTGTATTATACAATTGAAAGTTACAAAGAACATAAATCTTAAATGCTTTTACCACAGAAGAAGAAATGGTAGTTATCTGATGAGTTGTAGGTACCAGCTAAAGCTCTGGTGGTAATTATTGGCAACACAGACGTGTATCAAATCAACACATTGTACACCTTAAACTTACACAAAGTAACATGTCAAGTATATCTCAGTAAACCTGAAAAAAATTAAAACTCTCATTTAGAAATTTTTTAAAGTGTTAAGTCTGAGCAAAAGAAAGTCACCTATGGAAGTATGCTGACCACTTAGGTCTCAACAGGAAAACTATTAGGTTAGTAAATTATCATAGTGTAAAGTCTTCTTATTCTAAGCCTTTCTGATAATTGTGTCAGAGTTTATTTGATTCACTGATGCTCCTATACTAGCAAAGCTAACTACCTACCTATGCAAAATATATTCATATGACGGAATCTCCATCAGTACGAATTATGTGATGGTGAATTTGTTATTTTTCCCTTCCTATTTTTCCCAGTCTGGCTTTAAAAGCAGAATAACTCCTGGCAATATGCACCAGATATGGATAGGAAGATTTCGGAGACAAGCCCTAATTTTAAGTCCAAGGAATGGGAAGGGGCATCCCCACGGGGCAGAGCTAGTGAGAGAAATCCCCGTCCCCTTTTTCTCTCTTGCCCGGCCCTTCCCCCAATCCTGCGAGGGCACAAAGAGGGGGACTCTGCAGGCACCAGAAATACCGAAATACATAAATGCTTCTCTCTGACCAGAGGAACTGTGATCCCAAAAGTTTGGGGTGATCCATGTTGTTTTGTTTTGTTTCGTTTTTACTCTCTTTATCCTCTTGCCGCTAGACACAGCCCCGTTCAGTCTCAGGAACCACACCACAGAATGGTGAGAATAAAGTCCTGGCTTACTACCCAGAGGACCAGAAATTTGAAGAATGTTGGGGAGATCAAAGAAAGGAGGGAGGTTGAAAATGGGATCTACCTCAGGACGTATGAGGGAATATCTAAAAGCAGAAATAAGGTCTCTTAAAGCAGAAAAAAAATAAAACAACAAAACAAAACACTTTTCTATATAAGTCATTACAGAACTGGGGAAAACTGGCTTTTTAAGTGCCTTTAAAAAAGTTTTGTGCTAAAAGGTGGTTATTAAAATACAAATACTTTGAAGAAGAAACTAAATTTTTGTAACATACTTCCATTAGATAGAAAAATCCACTCTTTCATATAAGAAGGCACTGTGATTTGGGAAAATACATAAATTTGTGAAGTACAGAATCTGAATTCTGGTCCCATTATTGCTAACTAATTATATGGCCCTGGACAAGTCAGTTATCCCCAGTAAGTGTTGTTTTTCTTTACATTAAAAATATAAAGTTTATAATAAATATAATTGTTAAAAAATTATTGGATAATATTAACAATGAGAATGCAAAGCACAACAATCACCTTCCCATATAAATATTCAAACACCTATATACCTCCCAAGAATGGTTACACTTATCCTTAATGATTCTTGATTTTTTATTATAATTGGATAGCATTTTCATATGTATTAACCTATTTTATTCAAATGTAGCTCCAGGGAGATAGGCAAAAATAATGTCACATTTGCATATTATCTTTGAATTTATGTAGTGCCAATTCATGATTTCATTGTAGTCTTATTACTGCCCAGTAAAATAGACAGGGGAAATATTATTCCCATATTTTACAACTGAGGATACTGAGGGTCAAATAGTTTAATTGAATGATATGTCCACGGCTATACTTTCTAACATGAAACAAAACTAAAGACAAAGAATCCTTTGTCAGTGTCAAGTGCTCTTTCTTCATGGCATGCTATTCGATATTGGAAGATAAAATAATCTACTGGAGGTTTTACTAATTCTCAGATATGAGTGGGATTCATGTGCCCTGCCTGCTGGCCAAGCACCCTTCTTAGTTTCTAATACAATCTGATTTCTCTGTCATGTAATCACATGACCTGAAGCAAATTATAGTATCTTTTAAAGCCTTACATTGTAATCCCATAGAGTAGGAACACTAATAGCAGTCTTGCAGGGTTCTTACAAAAAATAGTGTTAATGTGAGGAACATACCTATTACAGTGTCTGACATAGAAGCACCGTCCTATAATGAATACTATCATTTAATTATTAGAGGGGCTGTCTTGTATTACTTTCATGGATGTTGAGACAATAAAGAGTCCCTGGCATTCTGCTTCTTGGGCACATTCTATCAACACCGCTCTCTGATCACCTACTCAGATAAACGTGGTCCCTTGCAGACACGTATCTATAAACTGAGACCTAGTCTTTTGTGTCCTAGGTTGGTGTGAAGTTCCCAAGGATTTCCTATGAGAAATAACTTCTGTTGGAGAATCAGAGACATATCAGTGCTCTCAGACGCAATCTAGCCACTGCCATGATCCAATATGCTCTGCTATTTGCCTTGAATATGTATTACCTGCAGACTTCCTAATGTGAGCCTGACTGCTATTTCATTTCGGCCTGCCGGGGGGAGAAAGTCTTCGGAGTCAAGACAGACACAGGATCAAACGTTAGCTCTACAATGCAATAACTTTGTAATCTTGGGTATATTACTTAATTTATTTTAAGTAAATTTAATTTATCTGTTTCTCAGACGCTTTTTCTTTCAAATAAGTTAATAATAATACCTTCTTTAAAAGATATGCTAGGATGAAATTCAATGAGACAACGTGTGTAGAAATCCTGTCACATCATGAGCACTAGGGACATGTTTATTTCATGACCTTTCTTCTCCCTTTAATCACTGGGGGGTTTCTTTTTTGTTTTTCTGTTTTTTGTTTTTTGTTTTTCTGGGTCTCTGCAGACTTCTGTGTGTTCCTAAATCTGATAACTTTGTTGTCCTTAGGTTGCAAAGCCTGCCAGGATACTTCTAATCTCTATGGTTAGGAACAAGAACATTTATAGCATTGAGAGATTACTAAATACCAGGCAGGGTAATAATTTCATGACATGCATCCAGTTTTTAAATACTCATTACAACCACTTAGGTATGGACTGTTGTTATTCTATTGCATGAGGAAATGAAAACGTAGAAAGTTAAATAAAATGGTAAAGTTTACATAATAAATAAATGGCAGAGCCCAAATTCAACCATATCTGTGTCTGAGTAAAAACATCTGTGCATTTAAACTACCAAGCTAAGTGATTTTCTCTAGTAAATAAGAACATTCTACTGCACTCCTCAAATTCTGGAACCTGCACAGGGACCCCTATGACACTTAAGGTCTTATGCTCAGGACCGCACTTCACTTTAACATAATAGCTAGGTGACACAATCCTAAAGATGCAGCCTCTAGAGCTCCCTAAATTTGAAAAGAGAAACACGCAGGTTGAACTTGACATGACCAACTACCATATGGAAATGATTAATGAAGATGGTGATGAAAGAAAGATGAAATAGAAGGAAGATGTCTAGTAGTTCTTACCTGAAACTCATCACATCACATATTTTGAGAAGTCATTTCTTAGCTATTTCAAAACATCCATAGAACAGCATTAGCTAAAAACACAGATACAATCTCACAACAAATGTGTCATGATGGTTTTGTTAGTCGAGACTCCTAAATTGCTTGATTTCATGCATTTGTCATAAGCATTAGGGATGTATCCTCTTCTGATGTGCAAACATCTAATTGTTCTCTAACATCCAATACAACGATAATTTGTTGTCTTTCTGTCATTTTGCAGTTTAATTCCAAAATAAGCCAACAATGAAGCATCATCCCAGTTCCCTGCAATTTGAAGAAGCAAAGCGGTTGTGTTTTAGTACAAGGAAAGCAAGATGAAGCAGGAGTTTAGTATACTGAAAGTTAATAGGGAGAAAAAAATATGTGTAGAGGGTGTGCAGGGGTGGGATTGGGCATCGTTAGAAATTATATAACTGATGTTCCTTTGCAAACTGTTTATATTTGATCTGTTCAGTGTACTAAATAATAATATTATTTTGAAACTCTAAAGTTAAATATCAGCAGTCAGTAATGTGTTAATTAAGACGCTGAATAAAGCAACATAATGTGCATATTGCTTTATTTTTTTTAAGATTTTATTTATTTGAGAGAGAAAGAGCACAGAGGGGGGTGGCAGGCAGAGGGAGAGGGAGAAGCAGACTCTCCACTGAGCAGGGAGCCCTACGTGGGGCTCCATCCCAGGACCCCAGGATCATGACTTGAGCTAAAGGCAGATGCTTAACCAACTGAGCCACACAGGCACCCTGTATATTACTTTAAATTTCACAAACTACTGCTTTATTTTATTCATTTGTATAACCTTGGTAACTGGTCCTAATAGTCTCAGAGAAATATTTCTTGAATAAATACAAGAAACTTTTCACAAATTATTCGACCTATTTTTATAATAACCCTGTGAAGTGGGCATTATTACCATTTCCTGGATTGTCAGATGAGTGAAGTGGTCTGATTGAGATAATGAGAGTTGTTCAGGTCATCCAGTGGCAGATGAGAGCTTGAATATACTAAGTTCTCCAACTTCAAAAGCCAGATTTTGTCCACTGCGCTTTGTAGCTTCTTTCTGGAGAGAATATGACCTAATCTGTAACATGTTAGACTTCATAACCAAAATCCATGTAAAAAAAATCCAAGAAAGGGGAAAGGACAATCCTTATTTTTCCATTCTAGAATTTCAGAATGAAATATAATTTACAGATAAATTTATCTTGTTTTATATTGACTATTTACAATATCTAATATGCTTCTTTTTGTTCTTTGACTTTATTTTTTCCTATTGGTTTTCAGACAAAACCTTGGGAATACCTAAGGGAGCAAGTTTGCTAAGCACAGGATGGAATATCCTTTGCAGTTATGATCTGGATAAGTAGACTTATCTCTGGAAACTCACTTAGGAGGAAAGGATTAAGTTAAGTATTCATACCTAATCTTTCTTTGTGAGGCCCAAAAGAAAATGTGAAAGTTTGTACATGTTATTTTAACATATGCAAAAATCTTTGAAATAACATTTAGTAGGCTCCCCATTATAATTCAGGTGCAGTAAATTCACTCTATTTCATGAAAGTCATATTTTCTGATCCAAGAAATTACTGCAAGTTCCAAACATCATACAGTAAGTTTTTAATAAATACAAGACATTTGTTCAAGGATGCAGTTACCATGAAAGTAATCAAATTGTGTGGCTTAGGAGATCACCAACATAGAAAGCCAGGGTCTCTAGTTGCACTAATGCAAGATGCTTGAGGAAATTGTGTGGAAAAAACAATTTCTGTGAATATATCTGCAATTAGGATGTTGGAAGTTTTGGTCAAAGTAAAGAGTAGTAGGTGAAAATAATCGTTGTGCCTCCACACCACCCTTGAATTTATACTTACTCAAAATTTCTCCCATCAGGGTTTTCTGTATCATGCTTTCTTACATAAACAAGGACAAGCAAAGTGCCCAATTATCTCTCTTCTTTTGTTTAGATTGACCTTACCCAAAGTGTTTTGCTTTAAAGATAAAGATAGCACAGATATCTTTTTTCTTTTCTTTTCTTTTCTTTTCTTTTCTTTTTTCTTTTCTTTTCTTTTCTTTTCTTTTCTTTTCTTTTCTTTTCTTTTCTTTTCTTTTCTTTTCTTTTTTCCTCTAACATATGCTGGAATCCACTCCACAGCACCCATGGAGAGTTGTTGCACAGGCTTTGCTTACATATAACTTGGTAGAAAATATCATTAGGATAAGAAGTGGTTCATAGGAAGTTTTGCTTTTACTGAATATGCTGTGTCTCTGAAATTTCTGCCTATTTGTCTTGAAGAAGTTCAGGACATGATACTGCAAAATATGCTGCATATTGATTATTTTGAATTGAAGGCATTTAAAAAAACAGCAAATTCAGAGAGAGACTTTCTCTAAACCCTCCTTATTTGCCTAGAGATAGCTCTTCCAAAATAAAGTCAATTGTCATCATTTCCCCTCCCTGGGAGTCTCATGAGCTAGAGAAGATTGACTCTCACCACAGGACAGGAGACCAGAAATCAACACCACACCCAGAAAAACTTTGTCATAAACTGTCACATCGCACATTTGGTTTTCTAAAAGCACATTCATCTTTCCTAAAAACCATTTATTCTCCTCTAAATTCCTTACATTCCCACTCCCCTTCCCTTATGAACTCTACATATAAGCGCCCAAATTTCACTGCTTTTTTGGGTTATCACTTTTTTTTCTATGATGCACCCATGCATGTAATATTAAAAATTAATAAAGTTATATAACTCGGCTCCTGTTTGTCTGTTTTTAGTTCATTTCTTAGACCCAGCTGTTGAACCTAGGAAGGTAAAGGAAATTTTTTTTCCCCATTCCTGCAGTCTTAATTCCATTCTTCTAAGAACACAGAAACATTTTTTTCTTTTTTCCTCTCATGGGATGACCAGATAAGGAAAAAAAACATACACCCAAAATGACTAATACTTGTAAAAACCCTTTGAATTACTTGGAACATAGTAAAAACCTAATAAAAGTTAACTATTATTATGACTAATTGCCTGTTGGGGCAAGCTACAAAATATTCCTAAGCCCCAGGTTCTTCCATTGTAAAGCAAAGATTCATTTATTATTAATTCCATAAATAACTTGGAACCTAATATGGATGAACCCTTATGTGGGGAGTTGGATGATCCTAATAGCTATACCACATTGATTTTATAAGTATTGAGTAAGGTAATGAATATTAGGTGCTTATTTGTACTTACCTACTTGTTGGTAAGTACACAATAAATGTTGGTTGGTGATTAGAAATGGTAGTGGGTGGTGGTGGTCAGGGAAAAAATAAGTAATTGCTGGGATATGAATTCTAGCGAAAGAATTACCAAAAACCCCCAGGTCAAAGCAGAGATTAAGGGAAAAAAATCCCAGAAAGGGCTAAGGACAACTGTGGAACTACAAAGGACATCCAAGAACTGACTGGTCCCCAAGGGGAGGATGAACATATCATACTGAACTTCCCAGCTTTAGGTAGCAATTTAGGCCAGAAATCCAGAAAAGAACCAAGAAGGACATGGAGATGATAGGAATCAAACATTCCTAAAGGGAAAGAGCAAAACTAGAGACAGAATGTAGTTGAAAACATCCAAGTACATAAGCAAAACAAACAAACAAAAAGCTAATGATATGAAAAATCTCATCAAAATAATGCAGTGGGTGTTGGTGAGAATTGATTTCCCCACATTCAAAGGATAAAAGGGCTGATGACAAATTCCAGAGACTCTCCCAGGCAGTCAGGACCCTTGGAATTAGAAGCCAGAATGAGGGCCTATCTTGAAACACCAGAAACAAAGGCAAACACCAGATGGCTTGCATAACAGCAGGCTTGCCTGTTGCAGGGGCAGAATGCTATGGAAGTACGCCTTCTTATACTCCTGATGACCAAAGGCAGAAACAAGGACTAAGATCTACAAATGAGAGGTAATTATTGCAACTTCTGGTGTTAGAAAAATCTAGGGGAAGGAATTAGTAAAACCAATACAGAGTCAAGGACCAGGTTTAAGGTGAGGCAAGAGAAAGGAAATGTTAATTTAGCACTACCAGTGAGATTGACTCAGATTTTATTCTTGCTGCCATCTTATCTTGGTGTCTACTCTTGGTGTAGTCATCAACCCCATTAATCCTAGAACTCTGTTAAAGCATCTGTCTCCTCCGCAGTGCTTAATATAAAGCACACTTGGACAACAGAGAAAGGGATGCACGAACAAGACATAGGGTGGGAGGAGGGGGAGGGTCTCTCTAGCTTCCTCTACATGTGTTGAATGGATGAATGAACCAAGCAGAGAGAGTGGGGAAGTGCTTTTAGAAATAACCCCTTGTCTAATGGCAAGAGCCCAGGATTTGGAAACAATTAACCATGATGTTTATCTGAGTTCTGGCAGAAGTACTTATTTAAACTTTTTTTTTTTCATTAGAGGATTATATTGAGTTAGATGTTATATACTCTATAAACATATGCTGTCACATACATGAGAAGTCCTAAAATCTCTCATCCATACAAAAAGTCTCTTAATAGCTTATACCTTAGATGATTTTAATTACAAAACTTTTTTAAATGAAAAAGAAGAACATAAGTGATCTTCCCATCACAGGAGCATAATTATAATCTCCTTATAAGGCTAGCATCTAGGGACAGATGTAACATCTGTGATATAGATTCGTTGTGCAATATTTATTAGTCTCCAAAAGGTGGTGATAGATAGTCACATACTCACTTAGAAAATTCCAAATCCTGTGTATCTCAGAAACCTTTTAGAAAATTGTTTATTATTATATCTTAATATTAGCCATTCAATATACTCATCAAAAGAAAGTTGGCTATCTCACACACACACACACACACACATCTCAAAAAGAAAAAAAAGTTAAAAATGTTTTCATTGAAAGTCCATTTCCTTTTAACTTTTATACAGTGCAAAATTGGGGTACAAGGCCCGTAGCCCTAGTTAATCAAGTCTCATGTCCTAGAAGAATCTCTCTATCTCGCCTTCATTTTCTGAATGCTGGTCAGTCTCAACTCCACTAACATAGAGTGGGAGCCTGAGGCTTCTCTAATCATGGTGTCTCTCAAATGCCAAAGTGTATGCATGCATCTTTGTTGGCACCATTATGTGGTACTTGCTAACAGGTACCAGACACCTCAGCCATGGTGTTAGGCAATTACCTTTTAGGGGGAGGAATATAGATGTATCAGAATGATTGGCAAACACTCACATTCTTCTTGATTTTTAAATTTCTGTTATCCCTCTTGCTTTGGGCAATTTGAGGCCCTAGGCCCATGATCGACATATGGCTTAGGTCTAGGGGGACACAGCCATGTGTACCATAGAAAGAGTCAGCCTCACAAAAGGAAAGGGGAAGAGAATGATCTTGACCTCTGCGTGATGCAACCTGGCACATCAGAATAGTAGAGTTCCAGGTGTTCAGAGCTAAACACCAGATAAACTTTACTATGGTATGCTATGAAACATATGTATTCCTCTGAAACTTGCAGCAAAGAAATTGAGGATATATGGGACTATTGAAATCATTGTTTTCATCAAAGAAGGACAACCTTGGAAATACAACTGTCAATATTTTGTGCTCTTAATTTTATTTTTTTTTTCTCTGAGACTCAAATGGAAATCTTCCCCAGCTTGATCCTGCAATCACTGCTTGAGACATTTTACAAAGGGTAACTAATGTAACATTACTCTGTCTTCAAATTTTAGCTCACAAAGTAAGGGCCCACTTGATTCCAGAGGTTGCGACAAAACCAACCAACCAACCAACCAACCAACCAAACAAACAAACAAACAAACACAGCAATTCCTTTAAAAATGTAATTTTAACTTCATTTGATCATGAAAGGGAACATAGTTGCCACTGGAGTCAGGAAATAAAGCAGTGCTACTGAAAATTTTTATTTTTGTTTATTTCAAGTAAAAGAATAAGGGCAGTGAAGTTCCCCTCTGACAATGGCACTGTGATTTGGCTTCATACAGACTCATTCCATGCTGGGTTTCTGACAGTTTGACAGATTCCGAATCTTGCTTGAAAATCTGAGCCTGTAGAAAACCTTTTGATGGCATGGTTACATTCCTTCTCTGGGGAACATCATTCCTTTCAGGCAGCTCCTGCTGGTGACCTAATAGAGGTGTTTCTGTATCATAGGTGTTTCTGCAGGGTGACTGGGATATAGTGGCATATGGGTGAATTTTACAGAGCGCTCCAGAGGGCGGTAGGACACCACACATTCTGGAATCATGAGCAGAGCTGGGTGACATTCTAAATCAAGAGAACTAAATCCCTGTGAAGGTAGATCATAGTAGAGGCCATGACCCTTATAACTCAATCAATAGTATCACACAAACCAAACATATTTTGCCCTAGTGCTGGTTGGCTGATACATACACATTTTCTGGAATGACCTAGACAATGAAACATGTGAAACATGGTTTTGACTTGTAATCCCCTATAGGACTAGAATAAAAAAGAGAACACCCAGAGGTGGTCCCTTTTGCCAGTTCTGATCACATCTTACTAAAATAAATTACTTAACTATTTCTAAAATAAACTAATTCCTTTTGGACAGGATGTTTGTTTCATCACTCTACACAATAGACATCCATGAGATTGTTATTTTAGTGATCAGGAAACAGGAAATAAAACAAAATAATTCAAGATGAGAAATAAAGTATTTACAAGATGGGAATATAAATTATTGTTTAATAGATGATATGGAGATAAATAGTTCACTATGGGGAAAAAAATTGAGTTATATACTTTCCTCATGTGAAACTGGATTTTAACTAAATGAAAGACTTAGATGAAATACTCTGGCATCAAAACATAACCAGAAAGAAGGGTGAATATTTGATTTTGGGGACAGAAAAACTTCAAGGATGTTCTATGCGTCGAAGTATTAACAGAAACCACAATGAAAAAAATAATAAATTTGCACAAAAATAAAAATTGTAACAACAAATAATAAAGGATAAAATAGAAAAAATCATACAATATACATGTAAGGTAAAGGTTAATAATCTCCATTTATAAGGAAATTAGATAAAGCAAATACGTCAGTGGAAAAATAGGCAAAGGGGACATACTGTTTTTTTAAAGATTTTATTTATTTGAGAGAGAGACAGAGACAGAGCATGAGCAGGGGGGAGGAGGCAGAGAGGGAGAAGCAGGCTCCCTGCTGAACAGGGAGTCCAACATGGGGCATGATCCCAGGACCCTGAGATCATGACCTGAGCTGAAGGCAGACGCTTCACCAACTGAGCTACCCAGGCATCCCCAAAGAGGCATAATTTTTAAAAGAAATATAAACGGTCAATGATCATGTTTTTAAAAATGTAATCTCTGTAGTCATTAAACAAATGCAATTTTAAATAAAATGTATCATTACCTAATAAACTAGAAAAAAATAGTTGAAACACAAAATATCCAGTGGCGCTAAGAACACAGTGAAATAGGCTATTTAATATGTACCTGGTGGGAATAGACCTTTCTCAGAGGCATTTTCCTATTTTATCAATTAAGAATTAAATTGTCCATAGCAAAAGCTGAAGTAGTAGTAACTTAAGCAATTGGGATGTTTTATTTTCTCACATAATAAGGAAACTAGAGATAGAAAGTCCAGGGATGGTATGGCAGCTCCAAAAAACACATCCTCATTCTCTGTCTCTCGAATAAATAAAATCTTTTTTTTAAAGATTTATTTATTTATTTGAGAGAGAGAGGATGAGAGATAGAGAGCACGAGAGGGAAGAGGGTCAGAGGGAGAAGCAGACTCCCTGCTGAGGAAGGAGCCCGATGTGGGACTCGATCCCGGGACTCCAGGATCTTGACCTGAGCTGAAGGCAGTCGCTTAACCAACTGAGCCACCCAGGCGCCCTCAAATAAATAAAATCTTAATAAAAAAAAATTTTTACTGATATGTCTAAAAAAAATAGTAAACTAGAAACAATGTAATTTTTCAATAATAGAATGGTTAATTTAATCATGCTATTTTCATATTACTCATGTATTAAAATAAGGCTTACAAATATTTCAGCCAATAAAGCTAACGAACTGTATAATATTGTGGGGAAAAAACCCTTAAATCTCTCTACCTGTAGATATTTATACACACACTAAATGCTTCATATAAAGTGTTAACAGTGCTTATTATTGATTTGTGAGATTGTAGCAGTTTTTATTTACTTTTTTCCTTATTTATGTTTTCTGAATTTTGTACAAGGGTTGTATTATTTCAGTGTTGAAAATAAATATATTTGATAAATGATAAATATATTCATAATGAAAAATAGTCCATATTTGTAGCAGGTAAAGTTCATTGGGAATTTTCAGACAAGGGTGAAAATGTAAATTGGCCGTTTTTTGTGGAAGCATGTTTGAGAATATTTATCTGTATCTTTAAATATCATCCCTCTTACTTTCCTGAGAAACTATTATTCTGGTTTTTTAGCGTCCTCTAGCGGTAGGATCGGTTTTGCCCTCTCAGACGAATGGCGCTTGCTTTAAGCTGGGCAACTTGCCGGCATCAAATATGCTATGTACGACTTGCTATTCTATTGTAAAACAATTAAAATTACTGTGGCGTGAAGTAGATGTATTTTAATTATTTGTGATAGAGAAAATACAATTTGTTGAAAAGCCTACAAGTTACAAAAACATACTTAACAGAGAAATTGGACTTGATCAATTACAAAATCTATTTGAAAATGGTAAATATATATATGGCAAAGTCGTTGGTGGGGAGATTATATCAAAATGCTTAAGTGAATTTTTTTAATAAAAATAACTGATGTAGGAGTGATAATTCAAGATCAAGAGAAATTTTTATTTTATTTATATATAAAGAAATAATCAGACTAAATAATATATATGGAATTTACCTTATAAGACTTTCTCAAATTACTTTTAGATTTTTAATACTTTTTTGCAAAAATATAAATATAAAACCATTAAAATTTATTTATTTATTTTTTAAGATTTTTATTTATTTACTGAGAGAGAGAGAGAATGGTAGAGAGAGAGCATGAGAGGGAGGAAGGTCAGAGAGAGAAGCAGACTCCCTGCTCAGCAGGGAGCCCGATGCGGGACTCGATCCTGGGACTCCAGGATCATGACCTGAGCCGAAGGCAGTCGCTTAACCAACTGAGCCACCCAGGCACCCAAAACCATTAAAATTTAAAGAGTATGTCTTGCTTAGTAAGAAGAGTATGTCTTGGTCTGGAAGACAATATGAGACTCAGTAATGATACTAACAAAGATGTTACATGATTTTAACATTCCTGGGTTGTTTCTGGAAGATATTGTTTCAAAGGACAATTATTGAGATTCTATAGGAAAAAATATGATGAGCATAAAATAAAATGGGTCAAATCCATTTGCCTATAAGAATCATGGGCATAATGTCCACCTATCTTTTCTCTCTCTCTGGCAAAGACTTAACCAGAGTACCTGAATGAAATGTTTGTTAATACAAATTACCTCTCATGTTTTGCCTATTACCATCCTTAATTAAAAAAAAATAGTGTTCAAGAGTAAATACCCCATAAATGTACTAGAATGTATTAGTTTTTCCGCTGAGAGACAATGCTTCCTAAACCTATGGAAAAAAAATTTTCTTTTCATTTGATTGCTCTTTCTAACTCCCTAGGGACCCTGAGGTCTGTGGCACAGACCTGTTGCAAACCACACCCTGGCCCTACCTACTCCTTTTAAATACTCAATTATCACTCTCAAGTATGACTTGAGGGCTTGTTGTAATCCAACAGATTTAGCAATTCAACAAATGAATTTGGGCTCTGTGGTTATTAGCAATAGGAACCTAAAGGTTCTGGGTTCTAGTAGGAACATGATAGCAGCTAGAGCACAGATCTCCTTTCTCCTTCCAAAACTCTGAAACAAGAGGAATAAATGAGAGCCCCACAACTTACACCTTCATTGATATCAGAGGGGAGAGAAATTGAAGAAGTCACAGAAACCCAATTTTGTATGAATTAGGGGAAATCCCCCCCCCAAACCAGTAGCATTGGAGAGGGAAACCACAATACAGTGGACTCATTGTGGGGGTGGCAGATACAATGGGGGCAATCTAGATGTGATGAGGGGGACTGGAGAAATCAGGACTTAAAGAAACCAGAGAGGGAGACAAACCATAAGAGACTCTTAATCACAGGAAACAAACTGAGGGTTGCTGGAGGGGAGAGGGTGGGGGGATAGGGTAACTGGGTAATGGACACTGGGGAAGGTATGTGTTGTAATGAGCACTGAGTATTATATAATACTGATGAATCACAGACCTGTACCCCTGAAACAAATAATACATTATATGTTAATTAATTAAATTTAAATTTTAAAAAAATACTAAAAAAAAAAAAAGAACACAGCAAACACATGTCGGTCAGGAGGAGTCCTATCCTGGATGAGCAATACCTTGGGCATATCTAAACAGAAAAAGGAAAATCCATGGGTGCTGGAAAAAGTAGAGAAAAAAAGAGGAGAAGAAGTTTATGAAAAACAATTTTGATAGTGTCAGAACTCAAAGAACTGTCCATCCCACTGTACCAATGGCAGAGGCAGCCCTTGAGGAGAGAAATTAGACTCTAAAGGACATTTTGGGGACATTGGGGAAATTTGCTTATAGACCTGAGTATAATATATGGAAAAGTGGAGATCATTCACTGAAAAAAGCATGTTATGAAACAGCAAGTATAGTGTAATTTCATTTTGGTAAAAAGAAATATATAAGGATATATAAGCATAAAAGGGTCTGAGAGGATATAACAAAAGGTAAAAAAAAAAAAGTGAGTCTGCTGGTGATGGAAATATGGTGTTTTCTTACTTTTTAATGGTCTATATTCTCAGAGTTTATGCAAAGCAGAACTTATTTTTTTAATAAAAACATTTTATTAAATACAAAATATTCTCATTCCCATATGATGCATTAGCCTATTAAGAGACTGTTTCAATTATCCAAAGTGGTGACTAATGCTATAGAAAGTTATATGAAGATTATTTTGAGAGGATTTTGAGAGCAGACATTTAGATGTGTATGAAATCACAGTTCACAGATAAAAAAAAAAAAGCTAACAAAAAATACAAAAAAACCAGGGCGCCAGGGTGGCTCAGTTGGTTAAGCTACTGCCTTCGGCTCAGGTCATGATCTTGGAGTCCCGGGATCGAGTCCCTCCTCGGGGTCCCTGCTTGGCAGGGAGTCTGCTTCTCCCTCGACCCTTCCCCCTCTCATGTGCTCTCTCGCTCTCATTCTCTCTCTCTCAAATAAATAAATAAAATCTTTTAAAAAAAATACAAAAAATCCCCACAATATACCTACAACTGGCTCCAACTATAGTTTTCTTTATGGATCTTTAAAGCATGAAGGGTTCCTGGGACATTTTGGCTGAGAATGCCATCAAGTGCCAGAGGTTCGTCTGCATGCTTTTATTATGTCTTTGAAGACCAGGTTGCAAGAAAGGTAAATCCTGAAACCCTCAGAATGGTGACAAATCATGAAATATTCAGAATCCAGACATTTTACCAGTACCTCCTCAATCTCATTAACACTTTCTGTTGGTTTTTATGACTCTGCCTCTGGACAACTTTCTGTTAATGGGAAGGAAATATCTGAACTTTCTGATTGCCAAAGCAATAGAAAAGAAATGCTTTCGTTGACTTTTCCTCTTTGGACTGTTTCTATCTGCTTGTGTTATTGTATTTCTTTATTTATATTAATTTGTTTTTGAAAAGCTTGTTAAACATGCATCTGGAATAAGCAAGTTGATAGCAACACATAGTTTTTTCTGCTTCTATAAATAAAACACCTCAAAAAATGTAATTTTATAAAGTAAGTCAGCACATGTCTTTGCCTTTAGAAAGAATGTAAATGTCAGTCTTGATGCTTGTATTTTCCAAACTAATATATGAACCTCCCATAAATAATAAATTTATCTTAGTGGTTTCTGCAGACCTTTATCTTTGAAAAGGGAGACATTTTTCTGCTTTCTACTATTCCAGAAGCATATATCCTAAACTTCTCTTTTTGGAGAAAAATGCTCTCAAGAGCATTTTCACGGTTCAGTTATGATGTCTGAAAATCAGCAGACAGTATCTTCCAAGTAAAGTGCTTGCTACCAAGTTTGAGACATCTACAACGAAGGCAAAGTGTTCTATTTTTATTTAGACAAGCTTTTAGTGTAAAGAATCCTGATGATTTTAGGGATAATGAAATTATATATGTAATATGTATGCATTCATATATATTTCTATTTATGCATTTGTAAAGTCACTATAACTTTTACAATTTAAATTTAAACTTATAAATCTTAATTGTGCATGCCCTACTATCTTATTTCCAGGATATGATATGAGACAGAGCCAAATATTTGCATACAATAATGTTTACCACAACATTTTGACTATAAATTTGAAACTGAGTTCTTCATTGAGCATCTTTTATAATATTGAAAATAAGAAACAAATCAAATGTCCACTGCTCAGGGAGTACTTAAATAAATCTTGGTACTTCTGTAGGAAGAAACTATCGCCAGTGAAGAAAATAGGAGATATATATATCAGTGTTTTTCAACATGAGGATGATTTGTGTCCCCAGAGGACATTGGTAATGTCTGGGGATATTATTGGTTGTTGCAGGTGGGGAATGGAGATCCTGCTACTGGTGCCTACTGGGTAGAGCCCAGAGATGCTATTGGACATCCTATAGTACACTGGACAGCCTCCAACAGCAAAGAGTGATCCCACCCAAATGGGCAGTAGCATCAGGGTTGAAAAAACCTGATCTATGTATATTGACAGAGAAGATGTGCACCTTACACATTTAGTTAAATGAAAGCAAAGAGCAAACTGGTACATTTTATAAGATCCCATATTAGAAGTTATAAAATCACAATAAACCTATAATCTCTGTGAAGATAAAAATTGAGACATTCTAAGCACTATGCAAAGTATTTTATAGGTATGATCTTTTTAGCCGTTCATAACAACCCCATGAGATGTGTATCATTTCACAAATTGACCTCCACACTCAGAGGGCAGAGAAAGTTGGAAGACAGAAGCAGACCACGCCAGATTGGCAGGTGGCAGGTTTAATAAGCAAGGGAATTTGGGAGGATGCCTTGGTGGCCCAGTCGGTTAAGCGTCTGCCTTCGGCCCGGGTCATGATCCCAGGGTCCTGGGATGGAGTCCTACATGGGGAGACTCCTTCTCCCTCTGCCTGCCTCTAACAAATAAATAAATAAGATGTTTTAAAAAAATAAGCAAGGGAATTTGCATATGAGGTTTGTTTGGGGTGGCTGCAAGACGAGTAGATCACCCACACCTGCTTGCCAAATCTTAAAAGTTTGAAGAGACTTTAACTGGATTCAGTCATGTATACTGTCCAGATGGTCTTAGCAAGGAGTTGCTCTCTCCAGGCTGTGTCCTTGAAATGGCTGCTAGCTTGGGACTAGTAGGTAGGGCGTACATCTAAGGACAAGAAGGGGGTGAGGAGCCTCGGATGGCCCAGAGCCAGCTGGCAGGTCAACCAGCAGTCTCGTCCTCTCCATGACCTCCCCCAACTGTACAGTCACTAGTTAACTTCACATAAGGAAACTATTTTAAAACTAGCCTAAGGGCACTAAGTGATGAAATGGACTTAGATCTGAACAGGGTGAAGAATTTACAGCAAATGGTTAATAAGTGTTATCTCTGAAGGGTGTATTATAGGAAGTACTCAGTTTTTAGAAATTTGATTTTTTAATTTCTTATTTTTTATTATCACATGAGCATATTAAAAAATAAGGTAATATCAAATGGCGTCTAATGAAAAAAAGGGATCATTTTTCTCACTCCTCACTCCTCCCATCTCTATCCCCCACCCCTACAAGCCACCATTCTTAACTTGTGTAGTTACTTCTGTTGTATTTACTTCCATATTCCCAAATAATAAGATTATAGCTTTATCTATGGGCTTTCTACTATAGAATATTAGGACTGAGCTCCATGCACCCCTCCACAAATAATAAATACCCATCTCTTGGCCTTCCACTATTGCTATATTACAGTTTTCATTAAATCAATATTACTGTCTTTATCATACCACTATATTAATGTTACAGCTGAAATTTACTTTGATTAACTTTGTCTTTTTCCTCAAGTTCATAATTAAGTAATTATATTGTTGGCTGCCTTTTCTTTTTAATTATCACTAATTTATCTCCAGGCTCTCAACTAAAATGTTCATCCTAATATCATTAAGTACACCAGGCAAATGATCAGCATAATTTCTCTGTTTCTCTGTTTTCTTGAAATCTTCTATCCTTAGGTTCTCTCTTGTCTTTTCCTCCAGTGGGTACTGCTTGTTCTCTATGCCAGATGCAGAGCATGTATCTCAGCATATTACTCCCCATCCATCTGGGGATTTCCTTCTCCTCTTGGTTTTGCTAGCACCCATGCCCATTTCCTAGGCCTCATGACTACCTCTTCTTCACTTTATTCTTTCATTCCATTGACTAGCATCCTCTCTCTTTCTCTCTCTCTCTCTCTCTCTTTGGGGGGGGGAAGTCTCTGTTCTTTTTTAAAGCATTTTTCAAATATCTGACAAACTCTGTCCATTCTAATGTGAGCATGACTAGACAGTGTATGCATGGACAGGGTTCGTGAACTGTTGGCCCAGAGTGAGATGATCACATGGGATATGGTTTTTGTTGGGGGAAATTCCAAATATCAAGAAACATAGGTGCCTTGTCTATCCTTCAATCTCCAGTATAATCTCTAAATCTACATTTCTGAAACTAAGAAGGAAAATTAAAGTACATAATTGGGTGTAAGTTTTGCATAACTCCCTTTTTTCAATATGATGACTTACCTTTCCTCTCAGTTGTTGTCTCTGGTATGCCAGAGCCCAAGAGCTCTTGAACCTCTCTGTCTCTGCTTTCTTTTTGCATTCCAGAGGAGATACATTGTTTTTATATAAACAAAATTCTGCATCTAGAAAGGGAACCCTTCTCTTGGGTAGGAAAAGCATGGTTGCCTGCCATGAAGTAGTAAAATCATTAAGTATGGGGATATACATACTCCTTAAAAGCTTTTCAGGCAAGCCTTCTTTTGTCGTTACTCCCAAAGACAGTGTTTCCAATTCCTTGGACTTTCCGGTGTTTTAGGGCACAGATTTGTCTCTCTGCTCTCCCTTCCTTCTTTTACCCTTTAACATTAATTCTGCTTGGTGAGCAACAATGGTTTTAGGTTGCTATTAACAATAAAATTTAGAAGACACTATGGCATTCACTCAAGACCAAATTTACTTCATTTAAAAAAGAGTATAGGACTGGCAGAAGACAATGCATAGCAAGAGCTAGCAGATGTCTTGTGATTCCCAGGAGCAGATTGCAAATGTCCCAGTCATTCCCCATTGGATCCAAGTAGTCATGTGAGATGAGGCTGAAGAAAGCCGTCCTCAGTGGTGTCTTTCTCTACACCTCATTAGTCAGGAGCACTCTCAGGGGTACTTGACTAGCGCTCACTCCTTGGTGAAACTGCATCTCATCAATTGCACGTTACTTCTCCATTACCGCTTATTTATCAATTTCAGGTTACTCATCAATAATAGGTTACTTAATAAATAATCTCAACAGGCAGGTACAGGAGCTGAGTCTGGTACAAAGCAAACTCAACAGGACCTTCATTTATCTTGGAGACAGAATACTCCTATACTTCCCTTACTTGGTCTTTTGAAGAGGGTTTATCTCAGGGTCAAATCCTCTTGGCATCCCTAAGGCTAGAGGAAATACCACAGATTAGCTGTAAATCCTGACACAGCACTTCACTGAGTGAAAAAGCTAAAGCATAATTTTGATGCTATTTATGCAACCAATTTTCATCTTCTAAAACTGACATTTTCTTTTTTTTTAAGTTTTTTTTTTTTTTAAGATTTTATTTATTTATTTGAGAGAGAGCATGAGGGGGTTGGGTCAGAGGGAGAAGCAGACTGCCCGCTGAGCGGGGAGCCTGATGAAAGACTCGATCCCGGGACTCCAGGATCATGACCTGAGCCGAAGGCAGTCGCTTAACTAACTGAGCCACCTGGGTGCCCCTTTTTGACATTTTTCATTCATCATCATCCTCTCCTTCTCAGTCCTCATGTCCTTGCTGATTTGATTCCTCTGCTATCCTTCCATGGGAATTAATGGAAGGAGCAGAGACACAGGTGCATGTTTACCCTGCTACATTTAAATATAAAGACTACATCAGTGCTTTTGATATATGCGTATCTTAAATGCATAGAAAAAGACTGTAAGAAAATATTTTGCAGGCATATAAGTCAACTTTATAAGGACTTTTTAAAAAAATTCATATTGTTTCACCAATCACCCAATGGCGATTTTAAAGTGGTTTTATGGAAAAGACATTTGGTTGGTGTGAAAACCATTTCTTTAAATTAGAGTCAGATAGGAGATGGGGCACCTGGGTGGCTCAGTCAGTCGTTAAGCGTCCGCCTTCAGCTCAGGTCATGATCCCGGGGTCCTGGGATTGAGCCCCGCATTGGGCTCCCTGCTCCATGGGAAGCCTGCTTCTCCCTCTCCCACTCCTCCTGCTTGTGTTCCCTCTCTCACTGTGTCTCTCTCTGTCAAATAAATAAAATCTTAAAAAAAAAAAGAATCAGGAGATAAGTTTTGCATGTGCCTCAAATGTAGAAAATACAGATATGCTACAATATTCTACTGATCCCTTAATAAAGTATGCAACCTTAAACTGAAAAACTTAGCCGCAGTTAATATCAAAAAACATACTGTTGAGTAAATTACATACAATATGCTGTAAGTTGTACTGTATTTGTAAACAGCACTAGAAGCATGTCACTGTATCACATATCACCTGTTTAATGCATGCCTGTGGAACACCTCTGGTGGTTAAAATCTGAACTTTATAGAACTTAAACACTTTATCCAAAAAAGAAGTGTATGTATGCCCATATTCTCAATGTAACGCTTTAAGAGAATAAAGAACTTGGAAAAGATTTGAGTAACATTCCAAAGGGTGAGGAGAAAAGAACATCAGAATCACCCATAAGGATCCTGAATTGGATGTCAATAAAAAGAGATTGTATTTGGATGTTTATGGTACTAAGAGAGGGATCACAGCATCAGTTTTTGTGAGGGGCACTCTGCTGTGGTATCTGTCCTGATCTCCTTTCCATAGAGCTTTTTATTTTTTATGGAGCTTTTGCTAAATGCCCGGTGTTCAAATGAATCCCCAAAATATGTGTTAAAGAAAATTATAAAGACAGAAGAAAAGTAAGCTTTTAAACACACAAACACACACACAAATATGTTTTCTGCATTTTAGTGCTGTTTTAGAAATTGTTAGGAGTTGGGGAGGGTTAACTTTTAATGCACTATGAGTTTCTCCATTTAAAATAATGGCAAATAGGCTTTCAGTTAGTATTTTCATCCAGAACAAATTGTTCATGTTAAGTGGGAAATGCCTTTGTTATATTTCAGTAAAATAGAGTTGAATTAATTCCCAGAGAGTATATGCATTCAAATCAAATAAAGAAAAATGGCACAAGACAAGAACATTTCAATATATTTGAGAGAACTCTTTTAAATTTAGCAAATACTTATTTCAGTGGATATAAGTGCAAAACGTGGAGCAAAGTCACACAATCTGTCTTATATGAAGTCTGCTCTGTATTTTAGTTTATGCTAGTTTATTACAGTTTAGCACTTTTTAATCCTCAATTTTATTGCTTGATCTATATGTTTATTGTGAAAATATATTTAAAATTCTCTACTTTGGGGCTCCTGCATGGCTGAGTTGCTTAAGGGTCTACCTTTGGCTCAGGTCATGATCTCAGGGTCCTGAGATCGAGCCCCGCATCAGGCTCCCTGCTAAGCAGGGAGTCTGCTTCCCCCTCTCCCTCTGCCCTTCCCCCCACTCGTGGGCACCCTCTCTCTCTCTCTCTCTCTCACAAATAAATAATAAAAATCTTTAAAAAAACTTCTCTACTATAATCATGGGACTTTAAAATTCTTCTCGAAAATTTGTTACATAGTTCAGGACTATATATATTACATTAGTATGAGATTTTCATGTCCTCTTGATAAATTGTTCTCTTTATTGTTTTATAAAGGGATTATCTTAATTCTTAGTAGTGTTTTTTACTTTAATTTACGTTCTTTCTGATATTCATATTACTATCACAAATTTTTGTTTTTATAACTGGTATTTAGTTAATATGTACAGTTTTCCATCTTCTTATTGATGGATGTTTTTGTGCGGTTTTACTTTAGATGAGTATATGGTAAGCACATAATGTTATTTTTATTATTCTCCTTTTGTCTAACTCAATAATCTATGTACATGTAATGTATTTACTAATACAGAAATAAATGTTCTACTCATGTATTTTGTATTCTCTGTTTATTCTTTTAATGCTTCCTCTGCCTTCTTTTTATTGAGACATTTTTTTCCCTATTCCCTCTCTTTCCTTCTGACTTCTATGCTATTAGTGGTATTTCTTTAGTTTCTGTGATTACACTTATTTTTAAGGTGCATATGTAATAAATTTGTTCAAATAAGTCCATTGCTATATCTATTTTCCTTCTGACAATGATGAAGATCTTAACAGTTTATCCATAGAAAGGCTTCACTCCCTGCCCTGCATCTTAGCATTTTGTAAATTTTGTTTTATCCCTTTTGACTATGTTACATAATTGTTTATGGTTTTTAAAAATTAATCATGTTTTGTCAGTTTCTGTGCTCACGTCTCCAGCACCCCATCTCTTCCATCTGGAACCACTTTACTTCCTGCTGAAGTCAAATCAGTAGTAAAGTATTAGTCTTTTTTTTTTTTTTTTTAGATTTATTTATTCATTTGAGAGAGGGGGGTGGAGAGGCTGAGGGAAAGAATCCGAAGCAGACTCCCTGCTAAGCAGGGAGCCCAACACTGGGCTCCATCTCACAACCATTAGATCATAACCAGAGCCAAAACCAAGAGCCGGGTGCTCAACCAACTGTGCTACCCCAGCACCCCAGTATTAGTCTTTTACATAGAAAATGATTATATTTTGCATTTGTATACATTTATACATATTTGTATTCATTCTTACATGATAACATGGTTGGTAATGTGGCTCCTTAGCCTTTTTCAGGTATGACTCTAGCCTCTGGCAATCAATCACTGATCTGTTCTTCGTATCTATGAGCTTATTGTTTCGTTTAGATTCTACATATAAGTGAGATCACACAGTATTTCTTTTTCTATGACTTTCTCACACCATTACCCATCCATGTTGTTGCAAACAGCAAGATTTCATTCTTTTTTATAGCTGAATAATACTCCATTAGATGTATGTCAGATTTTTTTATCCACTTATCTGTCAATGGGCATTTAAGAGGTTTCCATATCTTGGCTACTGTAAATAATGCTGTAATGAACATGGAAGAGCAACTGTCTTTTTGCATTATTGTTTTCCTTTTCTTCAGATAAATACATAGAAGTGGAATTGTTGGATCATGTGATAGTTCTATTTTTAATATTTTAAGGAACCTCCATACTGTTTTCCATAGTGGCTGCACTAATTTACATTCCCACCAACAGTCCACATGGGTTTCCTTTTCTCCACATCCCCAGTAGCATGTGTCTTTTTGATAGTAGCCATTCTAACAGGTGAGAAGTGATATCTCATTTGTGGTCTTGATTTGCATTTCCCTGATGATTAACAATGTTGAGCATTTTCTCATGTGTCTGTTGGCCATCTGTATGTCTTCTTTGGAAAAATGTCTATTCATATCCTCTGCCCATTTTTAAAGTGGATTGCTTGCTTTTTTGCTATCAAGTTGTCTTTATATATTTTGGTTATCAACCCCTTATCAGATATATGATTTGCGAATATTTTCTCCCATTCAGTAGTTTGACTTTTCATATTATTGATGGTTTCCTTTGCTGTGCAGAAGCTTTTTAATTAGATGTAGTCCTACTTGTTTATTTTTGCTTTTAT